>NW_025764320.1:0-600000 GCF_021015755.1 Lentinula edodes
AAAAGATGGATCAGAGGATATCTATGCGGCAGAAAATTTGAATGAAATTTGAGCACTCTTCAGGTCATTCAGGACCAGTGAACATACAAAAGATTTTTCAGATATAAACTCAACTGATAAGGCGCTCCCGAGTCATGAAAGAGACGCAGAAGCGGCAGACTCGGAGACGCATCGTGCAAGATCTAAATATGCGAAGACCGCTATTACATGTGTGCTCTGTTGTTACAATCCTTGTATGTAGTTCCTCCTAGTCAGCCGCGCGTCATTGAATCACAACTGGGACAGAGCTACAAGCTGTTGGTCAATTGTTAGATTGAGTCAGCAGGTTAGAGGCAAAACTTACATGCATACGCATGCTAACTGCTGGGATGAACGTGAACCATGTCAAATAACTTGCGAAGATAATAGACACAGGAATGTAACCACCAGCAACGAAAGCGACCCGACACACAAGTCCTCCCGTGAAGATATGAATTGCATATTTAGTTGTTCAAATCCTGGAGATCTCAAAGATCAAAAGGCTGCATCATAGCAAGAACACTAGAAATAAATAATTCGTTCTACTGAAAAGCTCTCATAAGTCAATCTTAACTCAACCCTAAAGAATTGGCGTACCTTTAAAGACTTGCAGGCCTCCAAAGCCTTGGCCCGACGATTGTGCTCCAAACATTGTTGCAATGGCCTGAAAAGATGAACTTCTTGATGTGCATTCGGCGACCTACTTCGAAGTGACTGATGAGTTCGAGAGTCTCCACTCTTCTGCGTTTCCTCCTTCTGGTCCCTCTTGCTGTCATCTTTGTAGACACAGCTAAATCGGCATGATAGATGAAGAAACTTCACCGTTTGACAACTTGCAATCGATAAGGCCAACCTTGATGCTGCAGCGCTTCGATGAGGATGAATTGCGAAAATGCAAAGCGAACAGCAGTCGCGGTAGGGCAAAGTGGGAAAGTGGGCAACCGACCCGTCATTTGTGATTTGGAGACGACAGTGGGTGTTTGGGAAAATTTCGACAAATTGGCTGAGTTTAGATGATTTGGTTGACACACCAGAAGGAGAAAAAATTCCGCTCGACGGAAATACCAAAATTCAGTGCAACTGATATATCATGTGACCGGCGATATACCCGATATAGCTTATCCGTGGTCACATGATATATCAGTTATGCTGAATTGTTACGATTCCGTCGAGCGGAATTTTTTCTCTTTCCGGTGTGTGAGAAAACCGACGAGTTTCTGTCCACAACTTGCGCTGAAGCTGTAGCATTGGTAAAGGTGCGTGCATTGAACGAGGGCGCCACCTGGATCGCAAAGAACACTTCTTGGAATTAATTTACCTGTAGTGCGCAGTTTGTGAGGAATGTGCTTCTTGTCACGAAACTGGAAGGGGAGCGCTAGGAAGCATACAAGTTGCAAGCAAGAAACGGTAAGATGGTATATGCAGTGAATGCGGCATCATTCATAGCAAACACTTCACAGACAACTACATTGGTTGGATAGCCTACAAAAGTAGCAGGTGGGTTTTGGATAGAAAATATATGTCATGGAAGAGGTTTGCGAGCAGGAACGGTCATTGACCGATAACTGGAAGCTGTGGGAGGACCAAGGTAGTAAGGGTGGGTTATTGAGAATACATGGAGAAACTGAAATCAAGATACGGAGGACCATCAATGAGATTTCATAATGAACCAACTTCAAATCTCGTCGACACTGTTGGAACTGCCACAGAGGTCAGTGAAATGAAGAATGGTGGCGTACAAAAGTTGCACACATAGCCAATAAGATAAGACCTCCGCTGCGGCTTGTGAGGAGAAGAGCTGAAGTCGTTCTCCCAAGAAGAGGAAGTAGAGTACGCGGTGCCCATCCAGTTCGCATCAATCGATATGAGTGCCATGTTACCACGAGAATTCTTTGAGCGCTTATTCTTACAGGTTGAGTGCAGAAATGTTTCGCATATGCATGGTAAGACAAGTGAAAATTCACGAAATGAACACACGGAGTCTGGAGGTTTGGTGGTCACTACCGTTCCATAAATTTGCATAGAATATATATCCAGGAACGTCTTCTGAGGATTCAGGATGAATCAAAACCTTAAACTGGGTTTTGATAAACTTTAGTCTTTCCCCCACTTCGATTGTTATTGATGGAAATCAGACATACAATTTTGTGTAAACTATACAATGTATATATGATGATGGTATGTACTGATTTAGTGTATTTACAGGCTATGTACAAGCAGATAGATTTAGGTAAGTTATAGGTCGTTCATAACAGCAAAGCAAGGAGCAGTAAGGTATGGAAAATAGATCAAGAAGTGCAGAAGAGATGAAGCGGTTCAGGACTTTGCAGGAGCGTCGCGTGACACTATACCGGAAATTCAATTGAATGGACAATGAGTAGCAGCAGATGAACATACACAGTTGATATTTGTACTATTCAATTGGTAGTCATAGAAGGGGTTGTATTGTGGGATCCAGAAGGACCTGCCGAAATATTCAGGTTATACACATTCTTTCTGTCCAGAGAGTGCTTTAAGAACGACTTTGCATGAGCCACGAAGGAGCATTGATACATACCACTTTCTAGGAAAGGACCCTCACGTTTCTTTGGCAGAAAGCTTGTCAACGGGGAACGCATATATGGCACAAATGGGAAACTAACCATGCGGCGAGTGTTAGTTCAATGCTACAAAATATGTTGAAGCTTGAGTCACGACGAAGGCGCATTAGAGAATGTACCACTGTAGGCTTGATCATGAGGCGTCATTAGTAAGAGGTGAATCCAGGTTATCGTTGTTCTCACCGTGTTAGCCTTATATATCGTGTTAAGATGGTAACATCGTTTAGCATTCTTGGTCAGAAAGTGAGAAAGGAACAAACGCACTTGTGTGCAATGCCGATGGCATCGCCTATTGGTGGTGGTGTACTGGTCTGCCTTCTTCCTGGCTCGGCGTATGGTCGTAAGTGATTTTGTTGGTCCATTGAAGGACTGAAGGCAATCGCAACAAACAAACATTGGTGTTCAGAAAAATTTGTGGATGAGAAAGAAGAGAAGCACGAAGAAATTTAAATAGTTCGGCGCCTACTCAGACACGGTAATGAGCTTGCCTCATTTTTGTGCAAAAGAGAAAGGAAGGAATCTAATGGGCACTCCAACCAACCAATCTAATACACAATATGCGAGTTCACTGCTATCAAATTTATTTAATAGCAAGGGGTAGCGTTGGCAAAGGTTCCGCAAAGCTTTGAGAGCTAAGTAAGAAGCTTTAATCAATCAATTTGAATCGTTCTAAGGATTCGATATATTCCTTTGATCAAGGTAGATTCAGCACGATTTGTGCTTTGGTTTGTATTGATTTGGGTATATCAAGAATTGGGGGTTTGAATCAAAGTAAATTAAAAACCGAAACACACAGACCCTGTTAGGATTCAATCCTGACACCCTAATGAGGTGTAAATGGTATTATGCAAAATTCCATCAACCAAGGCAAAAGAAGATAGTAAGTCCTTAAGAAGTGTTGATTGGATGGCCACTGTTACCATATGTAAAGTCCTCATTAGTTGAACCAAGGTCGGATAGCTCAGTTGGTTAGAGCATCTGGGATATAACCAGAAGGTCCTGGGTTCAATCCCCAGTCTGGTCACTTTGTTTTCAGTCATGACTTTAACAGACCCCTACGGAGGGCTAGAACTATGTGCTGGCACAACCACACAGCGTGATTTGCCCTTAAGACCAACGACTGATCTTAAGTTCGAAGAATACCCAACAACTGGATATACTTCTCGCAGTCACAAGGAGCAGAACACAACGTTCCTATACTCACAAGTGCCAGGCCCGAATGGCTGCTAGCGAAGAGGTTTCAGTCTGGCGGGAGTGTGTCTTTCCTTTTTACGGATTAGCACTGCAATGTCGTCCCAAAATCACTTCAAGGAAACTTCTACACTCGGTCAGATACCATTTAATTTGAATCTACATGTCCTTATTTGGCCCATATTGGTTCCAAGATTCTAGTATACCTCCAAACATAGGTAGGTGCTTCGATATTCATTTAATTTAATTGTTTTAGAGAATGACTTGAATGGTGTTCAACTGTCATTGCTGTTCAACACTTACTTCGATCGTTTGTCACCTCGTCCGGAGGCAAATCAGCTCTCCTCGATTCTAATCCTATCAATCTGATTCATCTGGATTAAACTAATTGCTTCTCTCTTTCAACAGACACCCATTGTGCCTATACTCTATCAAGGGAGTTACACATAGTATTCATTGAATTGCATTCTTCAATATTTTCTACGTCAGGACTCTTTGACATTCATTGGATATGTCTTCGGAGCCTCGCAGTACTTTGATCGTTCTTCTAGTCATTTTCCTCAACCATGCAACTTGATTGGTCTATTAGACTAAATCGCAGTCTTTTAGATTAATGCATGATCTCGTTCTAGAAGGAGTATTTGATAATTCCTGAGTTCTAGAAAGTCATTTCGAGTCAATCCTTGGCTCATGGTCACTTGAGTAAGTTCTTCCAAACTCCTGCCAGTGTAAGGTCCAAAAAGAATACCCTTGGTATGTCATACGTGAATGGTCATCCTTCGGATGTAGTCCGAGTCTGGTATAATCCCGCTTGACAAACAGGTAGACTGCTATCCAAAGGTAGTATCGGGGATGGGTAAACTAACCAACTTGTGATAGTATGGGTATATGGTCCCTTCAACTTATTAGACTGATTCAGTATTGACTTTGACTGTCAATCTGGGTCTCAATTACAGTCCTCTCGATACAAATCTATACGTGAAAATGTCACAATTCACAGCATAGACGTCTAGCCAAAATTTAGGCATGTCAACGGTACCCCACTTGGCAAGTCAAAAACCTGCTCATTCTACTGCAGTTAACCCACCGTCTCCCATATTTGGTTTTCCGGCAGCAGTCAAACTCAAATCTGCAGGAGAATCTATGGGATGTGTCCACATAGAGAAGGGTGAGAATTTCAATAATCAAGGAAAGTATTCGACATATGTCCGAATAGCAGTCCGGCAGTATCACTACTGAATAGAACAAATTCACACAAATCCACGAGATTACAGAGAATGACATACCGGATATTGATTAACGAGTCTTGAGCACTGATACGATGATCTTGTCTGAGTTCGAGGAAATGTGCTGACATTACTGAATTTCAGAACCTCAGAGGAAGGTGGATGAGCCGTCTAGTGGACTCATAGAGAAGGTGAGTGAATTTGGCTAGACATTCAAATAAGAAACTCATCTTTTTTTCCGACTACGGCGAGTACTGCGAGAAGAGAGATTACTCAGTGTTGACATGGACTACAATCTCTGAAATCTAGCGCAAGTAGATTACCGGCGAGAAATGAAAACGTGCTCAATGCAAGTTCGAATTCGAACAGTATCCTTTGACGCAATTCGTCTGGATCTTCGCTAGCCTGTCGATGGCTGCACATACAGGCACTCGTCACCTTTATTTTCCTCAATCTATATCCATCGCACAAGAGAAATAGAAACAACGCCGACAACGTCGCTTTTTTTGTGTTCAAAGAACAATCCACGCGTCTATTTCTCATGAACCACCTTTTCTATGGTCCAAGTCTCAACCTCTATTTCACGTCACCGGAAAGTCGTTTGGGGTAAACAATTCACGGCCAAGTCATATCCCGAAAACCAAACAAAATTTTGTCCACTTCGATTGCTTCCAGCGACTAGGATAGGACATGTCCATGTTCAACGCTCGACAATGTACCATTTCGTCTCAGTCGGCTCGGGCACATGTGGGACTTCATGTCTTCACAGCAAGGTGTTGAGCATACTGTAGTGATAGAACACTTTCTACATACATTACACAGCGCCTCATCACTCCTAGTTATCACTGTAGTGACTTACTTAGTGTACAAAGTACTTACAGACTTCATTACTTAGTTTTACAACTCATAACTTAGCTATTTCTTTAGTGTTACTGTAGTTAGTTAGTTTTCATAGGTGCGCACAATTGTGGACACCCATTATCACGCCTCATGCGTTTCTAGTACATACAAGACCAAACAAACATGTATTCCTACTACAGTTGAAAGATACAAATCAATCCTCACTCTATATTGACTTCTGTCATATCTACAGTGTTTATTGGAGTACTGAGCAACTATAAGGCTTGTAGTCCAACCTACTAGTCTTGTATTAAGGCATTGACAATCTGTGCACTGAGCTGGGTGGCATACTGCTTGGGTTAGCTGAAGGGCGCTCCAGTGTGTTTCAACTTCAACAAGTGCAATCTCCTTCAACACAAGGATGCAGCAGAGGAATAGTGCAGATCAAGTGGATAATCACGAGCAACCTAGTATTCTTGGTTCTATTATCCATAGGAATGAAACATGGCTCACTGGCCCTCGTCGATATTAATATGTCAAGCCTTCAAGAAGCGGACTAGAGAGATGATTATACGCCACGGTGGAATGCACTGCACTAACGTCTACCATCTCCGACATTATGTAGAGGACTATCGCGGTTTGCAAGTGTAAGCGGATTTTGTTTCGCTCAAGCGACAAGAGATGAGACGGGTTTTCAAATTATAAAGGACGATATCGATGAATCGAAGATGCGCAAGTGGTAACATGACCGTGGACCGATACTGAATATTCAGCCCACAAATCGGCAGAGGGCTCCTCGAAGTTTACTGCTATGGTGTTCTGTCAAACATGCTAATGAGTACAGAGGTGATTATTCCAAAGACCTGACCTGTTTTGATTCTGAGCTACACCTGAATATGTTGGTAACTGCTGACATCCCAACACTGTCATAAAGTACGCAGCCCCTATCATTTTCCTTTTCTCACCGTCTCGACGCCTTTACTTGTACGATACATCATCCCATCACTGTCAAACCCCCATCGATTACTGATCCATCGATTACTGATCCACCTGACCCATCTTCTCCTTCTATTGGCTTCCGCCACCTTCCTTGTTCCTAAACTGTACAGTATTACATCGTTGTTTCTCGCAGACCGGATTATGTATATATAGCCAACCCTCCACAGCCTGGTCCCTTATCTTGACCTCTCTGTCATTATCTGGGACCAGGTATGTGCTTACTTATTATTACCTATGACTACGATACTCAATATATCTCTGTCATTATCTGGGACCAGCCTGCCGCCGCTCTGCTTAGTCGCTCCGCCTTGTTGCCTTGTCCAGTTGCTCCGCCTCACCGTTCTGCTTAGTCGCTCTGCTTTCCCGCTCCGTTAGTCACTCCGCCTCTGCCGCTTCGTGACAAACACTTCATACACCACGGATTTTTCTTTTTGTGGATAATGTCCATCAATTGCCGGAAACCATTGTAAGGATTCCGAGAGTGACACCAGGATAATATGCTCGCTGATTGTTATGCAGCCTATGCCTATTTTCACTCATAGGGAGGTGTTTAGCCATAAACTGGGCCAAAGCCCCATTAAATTGAATGCATCATGTAGGGCCCTACAGGAAGGGTATGGTATGGTAGATAATATAAATGAAAAAAGAAGTCTAAGTAAAAAATAAAATAACAAGGTTAGAGTGGAGTGAAATGGTTGAAAGTAAAGATGTGATGTGGGAGAGGAGGGAGGGTGACCAAAAAATGACCAGATCAACCTAGATCTGCCCAAACATCAGTTGAAAACCATGTAAAACACCCATAAAAGATATCATAGACACACTGAGAACCCAGACCTCTAATCTATACACAAAAGACAAGGAAAAATGATGTTGAAGCTGTCAGAGCTATGGCAGGTCCTTGAATCTGAGGCTAGGCCTGTACAGATAAAAGGAGGACCTGGAGGGTGATGTTGAAGCTATCAGAGCTGTGGAAGAAAGCCAGTGTTCTCACCCAAATCACCAAAGTGGCAGGAGATGGTGGTGGTAAGAGAGAAAGGAAGAGCTGATGGGATCACATGATTCTGACCTTTTTCACACAGGCCTCTGCTCAAAAACTCTGGCACCTGACTGAAACAGAACACATGATCAACACATCACCTGATCCAACTGGCCCCATGTGAGGTGCTACCTGTACACATCTGAGGACAGAAGTGAGGTGTGACCTGTACACATGTTGAGAAGTGAGGTCTGGCCTGTACACAACTGAAGAAGTGAGGTGGAAACACCTGTACACAACTGAAGAGGTGAGGAACACAGCCTGTACACTTCTGTAAAAATTCAGGTGGAACCTGTACACATCTGAGGGTGAGACCCTGTGCAGAAGTGAGGTAAAACCTGGAGAGAGATAAATCTGTACACATCTGAAAAGTGAGGTTGTGGAGAAACCTGTACACATTTTCAGAAGTGAGGAATATCTGTAGAGTTTTTGGTGAGAGGCAGCAACTGAATATTTATGTACCTGTCAGAAGTGAGGAGGAGGCCTCCTGTACACTTCCAAGGTACTGAATGAAAGATTCAGTTGCTGGTGGGGATCTGTTGGTTTGCAGAGGCCTCCAGAAACGCTCCCTACCCTTGGAATCCGCCTTCATGTCGACCTATGCCTATTTTCACTCATAGGGAGGTGTTTAGCCATAAACTGGGCCAAAGCCCCATTAAATTGAATGCATCATGTAGGGCTATAAGACCTATGAGATGTTGTTGAGGGGTGGCTGGTGGTGTGAAAAATGTGAATGAGGCATGAGATGAATGGATGATTATTGGAGAGAGTTAGAGAGGGAAATGGATGACCTGTTTCCAGAAGACCACTGGGAATAAGGTGTTAAGTGTTTCAGGAATATTTCCAAAGTAAGCATTAAACCAATCTCAAACTTGAGAGAGGTGTCACTACTTGTTCAGAAAATTCCTAATTCACCCTAGAGCTGTCATCCCTGTGCAGTGTTTAAACACTGAAGGATGAAAAGTGGATAAAGTCCAGATAATTGTTGAGCTAAATCCTTGTGAAGACCTGAATCTATTGGATGTAACTAAAAAGTGATCCAAACTTAGAAGACAGATTTGGTGAGTCAGATGAAAATTCCTGTATAGGCAGGGCCTAAGGATATGAATCTGAGAGATGGTGCAGAGCCTATGATAGAAAACTCCAGTGAAAATCCTTGTATAGGTGGGACCTAAAGGATGTAGCCAGATATAGATTCTTGCACAGGTGAGACCTGGGGAATAAAAATCCTAAGGCAAAACTGGATAGAACTTCCTGTATAGATGGAGCTACAGATGTAGATCTGAGAGCTGTACACCTGTAAGCCAAATGGTAACAATATTTGGAGAGGTGAGCTCAATTTTGATGATATGAACCATAGAGACTAGATAGTGAAGATCCTTGTATAGGTAAAACCTAAAGGATGTGACCTGCACAGGTGGGACCTGATAACTATAAATTGAAGCCAGGAGGATGGGAACCAGCAGTGAAAAGGACATTTGAAACTAAAGGTGAAGATCCTTGTATAGGCAAAGAAAGCCTAAAGGATGTGAACCTAAGGCCTAGCTTCAAAGATGGGCCCAGAGCTAAAGATTCTTGTACAGGTGGGACCTGAAGAATATAACTCCAAGATGAAGATCCTTGTATAGGCAAAACCTAAAGAATCTGAACCTAAAGTTAAATGGAGGATTTGAAAGTGAAGCTAGAGCCTGGCTGAGTGAAGTCCTTGTACAGGCAAGGCCTGAAGGATAGGGACCAGGGAGATAGGGACCAGAAAGAGGATCCTTGTACAAGCAAGGCTTGAAGGATTTACAGGAATGGAATGTCTTGAACAATAGCTGAGAGTGAGAAAATAGTCTGAATTTTTATAGCAGTAAGTGATTTAAAAAATAAAGGAATCATGAAAATGACACTTAGCAGATTGAATTTCTGTGAGACCACTATGTGGAGCACCTGACCATAAGGGATTGAAAGGATAGTGATGATTGGTTGTAGTCCTTGTTCCAAGTTGACTGAAGCTATACAAATAATAGATAGCTGAATGGACTGGAGTGCTAGGTTGGAATCCTTGTTTAGGGCAGGTCCTAAAGGATGTAAACCAGGTGATAGCAAGGATTGGTTGGGATCCTTGTCCAGGAGCATATTATTGAAGCCTGAAGGATATAAACCAATTGCTGATCATCATAAGATGAAGAAATAAGATCCCTGTGCAGTATAAAACTGAGGGATAGGTTGAAGGATTAATATGTAGTTGACCCCTTGTACAGAAACAAAGCCTGAAGGAAATGGATAAGCCCAAGTGTAAAACTTGTGTGGCTAAGGAAAGGATAGTTTGTGGATGAGGAGAGGATTCTGGATCCAAAGCTCCAAAGCCTTTTAAAGAGGCAAACTTGAAGTGAGGTGATTGATTGAAGTGAGAGATTCACTGAAGTGAGGTGAATCACTGAAGTGAGAGATTCACTGGAGTGAACATTGGAAGCTAAATAAATAGCTCAGATTTGGTGCCCAATATCCTGAGACAATGTGAAATATGGGCAGTAGCTCTTCCTTTTGATTACAAAGTGCTTCAGGAAATGGATTTTATCCAATATCTGAAGAGAATGTAGAGGACTAAACAATCACTGATAAGTGAGAGTTCAAGGGTCCAGACCACCACTGGTGAGGAAAATGACCAGGCCACTATTGGCAAGAGAAAATCTATATCAGAAGTTTCAGCTCCACTGTAGCTATATAGACAATGAGCTGAAGTGAAGGATTGGTGTTAAAATGTGAAGGAGATCCAAGTTGAGCAGAAAAAGCTCTTGAGAAGCCTCCTGAAGAAGGTGAACAAGATGAGGAACTAATCCTGAAATTAGCTGAGAAGCCAATGGTTGAATTCATCAGGAGCTGAATTATGAATAATCAACTTGACAGAGGAGTTGAAGGGTAGCAGCAGAAAGCCAAGGAGAAGGCTGAGAGAGAAGGATATAGACAGATAGGGCTGGATGTATCCTGAATCAACATAGAGCAGCTTGGATATGGAAGTAGTGGAGAGCCAAGGAGATTGAGGGTGATGAGGAATTAGACAAGCATGATGGATAAATCTGAGGAAATTCTGAGTCCTAGCTGGATAAGCTGGATAAGACAGAATATCTCCTGAGTTTACAAATGCTGCAGTCTCAACCCTTCAGACTGATTAGGCTGAATTATATCCAAATATAATGAATGAGTGACAGATTGACTTGTTTAACTCTCAATTATGGATGCTTGTGAGATTGACCTGCAGAGACTCAAATACCAGCTGGATCAGGCTAGATAGAGGAAGCCCATATAGCAGGAATAGGCCTAAATGAGAAGCTGGAGGACAGCCAAGAGGTGCTGAAGATAATCAGGAGTCAGCCTGGATGAGATAGGCTACAGGAAAGCCAAAGGAGGTTCAGAGAGATTATTAGGCAGAAGTCTCTCCAGGGCAATAAGGCATGAAGTGGCCTAAATGGCTCTTGAATCATAGCAAATCACCCTGAAT
The DNA here is from genome assembly GCF_021015755.1 of Lentinula edodes. Lineage (NCBI taxonomy): Eukaryota > Fungi > Basidiomycota > Agaricomycetes > Agaricales > Omphalotaceae > Lentinula > Lentinula edodes. The sequence goes on from NW_025764320.1 coordinate 11,395, forward strand.
AAGGAGTTGAAAGAAAGCAGGAGGAAGCTGAAAATGCTTAGAAGGTAAATCAGGAAACTCAGCTGATCAGGCTGGATAAGGGCAGGATGTAGAGCAAGGAAAACTTGAGGTAAAGTGATCCAAATAGCTTCTATCATGAGGAATCAGCCTGGATGAGATGATGCAGGATGCCCAGTGGAGAATGGTAATCCTGAAGAGGTAAATGGGCCTCAAAAAGTCTCTGATAACAGCTAAATGGGCTGAATAGGAGACAGGGAGGAGCCTAAGATGAAGGCAGAGGTGAATTGGCCTAGGTAGGTCCTGGGTGAGGTGCTACAGCATATCCAGAGGAAGATGGAGGATTTGATGAGTGAAAGAAGCCTCAGGAAGTCCTAGATCTCAACTGATCAGGCTGGATGAGGCACATGAAGGAGGCTGAGAGAAAGGAAGGCATAAATGGCCTGATTGGGCTCTGGATCATAGCAGATCAGGGTGGAGAAGAGGCTGGAGAATACCAAGAGGAAGATATTGATATTGATGAAGGAGATAGGCCTCAGGAAGTTCTAGATCACAGCTGATCAAGCTGGAAGAGCCAGGAAGGCTCCTGAGATGAGTGAGGAGATAGAGTAGCCTGAGCAAGGCCTGGATCATGATAGATCAGGCTGGATAAGAGGCTGAAGGATGCCAGGAGGAGGATGAAGGTGCTGATGAGGGAGATAAGCCTCAGGAGGTCCTAGATCACAGCTGATCAAGCTGTATAAGAGGGAGGAAGGTGTCTGAGATGAGTGAGGAGATGAAGTGCCCTGAATAGGGCCTGGATCATCACAGATCAGGCTGGATAAGAGGTTGGAGGACATCAGGAGGAGGATAGAGGTGCTGATGAGGGAGATAAGCCTCAGGAAGTCCTAGATCACAGCTGATCAGGCTGGATAAGGCATGGATGGCAATGAGGAGCTTAGGAAAGAGATTCCCAAGGTTTCTGAGGGTATCAGGCAAGTGAGAGAGCTGGGATCTGAAGATCAGAGTGAAGGAGGTCCAGGAAAAGGTTGAGATGAAGATGTGCTATGGAATAGCAAGGAGATTGACCAAAAAATGACCAGATCAACCTAGATCTGCCCAAACATCAGTTGAAAACCATGTAAAACACCCATAAAAGATATCATAGACACACTGAGAACCCAGACCTCTAATCTATACACAAAAGACAAGGAAAAATGATGTTGAAGCTGTCAGAGCTATGGCAGGTCCTTGAATCTGAGGCTAGGCCTGTACAGATGAAAGGAGGACCTGGAGGGTGATGTTGAAGCTATCAGAGCTGTGGAAGAAAGCCAGTGTTCTCACCCAAATCACCAAAGTGGCAGGAGATGGTGGTGGTAAGAGAGAAAGGAAGAGCTGATGGGATCACATGATTCTGACCTTTTTCACACAGGCCTCTGCTCAGAAACTCTGGCACCTGACTGAAACAGAACACATGATCAACACATCACCTGATCCAACTGGCCCCATGTGATGTGCTACCTGTACACATCTGAGAACAGAAGTGAGGTGTGACCTGTACACATGTTGAGAAGTGAGGTCTGGCCTGTACACAACTGAAGAAGTGAGGTGGAAACACCTGTACACAACTGAAGAGGTGAGGAACACAGCCTGTACACTTCTGTAAAAAATCAGGTGGAACCTGTACACATCTGAGGGTGAGACCCTGTACAGAAGTGAGGTAAAACCTGGAGAGAGAGAGATAAATCTGTACACAGCTGAAAAGTGAGGTTGTGGAGAAACCTGTACACATTTTCAGAAGTGAGGAATATCTGTAGAGTTTTTGGTGAGAGGCAGCAACTGAATATTTATGTACCTGTCAGAAGTGAGGAGGAGGCCTCCTGTACACTTCCAAGGTACTGAATGAAAGATTCAGTTGCTGGTGGGGATCTGTTGGTTTGCAGAGGCCTCCAGAAACGCTCCCTACTCGACATGAAGGCGGATTCCAAGGGTAGGGAGCGTTTCTGGAGGCCTCTGCAAACCAACAGATCCCCACCAGCAACTGAATCTTTCATTCAGTACCTTGGAAGTGTACAGGAGGCCTCCTCCTCACTTCTGACAGGTACATAAATATTCAGTTGCTGCTTCTCACCAAAAACTCTACAGATATTCCTCACTTCTGAAAATGTGTACAGGTTTCTCCACAACCTCACTTTTCAGCTGTGTACAGATTTATCTCTCTCCAGGTTTTACCTCACTTCTGCACAGGGTCTCACCCTCAGATGTGTACAGGTTCCACCTGAATTTTTACAGAAGTGTACAGGCTGTGTTCCTCACCTCTTCAGTTGTGTACAGGTGTTTCCACCTCACTTCTTCAGTTGTGTACAGGCCAGACCTCACTTCTCAACATGTGTACAGGTCACACCTCACTTCTGTCCTCAGATGTGTACAGGTAGCACCTCACATGGGGCCAGTTGGATCAGGTGATGTGTTGATCATGTGTTCTGTTTCAGTCAGGTGCCAGAGTTTCTGAGCAGAGGCCTGTGTGAAAAAGGTCAGAATCATGTGATCCCATCAGCTCTTCCTTTCTCTCTTACCACCACCATCTCCTGCCACTTTGGTGATTTGGGTGAGAACACTGGCTTTCTTCCACAGCTCTGATAGCTTCAACATCACCCTCCAGGTCCTCCTTTCATCTGTACAGGCCTAGCCTCAGATTCAAGGACCTGCCATAGCTCTGACAGCTTCAACATCATTTTTCCTTGTCTTTTGTGTATAGATTAGAGGTCTGGGTTCTCAGTGTGTCTATGATATCTTTTATGGGTGTTTTACATGGTTTTCAACTGATGTTTGGGCAGATCTAGGTTGATCTGGTTATTTTTTGGTCACCCTCCCTCCTCTCCCACATCACATCTTTACTTTCAACCATTTCACTCCACTCTAACCTTGTTATTTTATTTTTTACTTAGACTTCTTTTTTCATTTATATTATCTACCATACCATACCCTTCCTGTAGGGCCCTACATGATGCATTCAATTTAATGATGCATTCAATTTAATGGGGCTTTGGCCCAGTTTATGGCTAAACACCTCCCTATGAGTGAAAATAGGCATAGGCCTTGGAATCCGCCTTCATGTCGAGGGTGGATGGTGGTGAAGAGAAATGTGAATGAGACGCGAGGTGAAAGGGAATAATACTATGAGGATGAGGATTGGTGTCTCCTAATGGCAGCTAGTTCAAGTTCAGCTCTAACTGCAGGATTATCTCTAATGTAGATCTTCCAAGCTGATGATGACCATCTGCCTAGAGCCATGATGATCATCTCTTGAAGTCCGAGTCCTGCATAGAAAGTAGCGCCCCCAGCACGTCCAGAGTGGCCTCCAAAGTCTCTACTAAGGACAGCAAAGAACATGGAATCAAACCAGCCTCTGGTGGGGACATTACCATCTTCAAGAATGAACAAAGCAGGTCTAGCACCATGGAGTTTATCCCTGACAGTAGCATATTCCTTCAGTAGAGTAACTGGATCAGCAACTTGTTGAGAACAGAACAAGATATCAGTTCCCTGATAGAATGGATCACCCTTATGATATGGTAAGTGGTAGCCAGCTCTCCCAGCCTCAAACTTGAGGGTGGAGCGCTTTATTACCTTCCTCCAATCTCGGAGTGACTTCTGATTAGGGAATGTGAGTTCACCAACTCTATGACATCCATAGAAGCAGCAGCTTATGAGGGTTGCAAACAGAAGATGATTGTAAGACTTGGTTTTAAGTTCAAGGAACTGTTGAAGGTGTGAAGTCCGGAGTGGTGGCTTCCTTTTGACAGGGTCAGCTCTGACCTTCTTGGCACCACGGATTGTAGCTTGTACAAGAGGATGGGAACGAGATTCATCAAAGTGGGGATAGACATCTTTCAGATAGTGCCTGGCACCAGTAAGATATTTTGGACCAGAAGCTTTGTGCCTTGATGTAAAGGCAATGTACCTGGATAGAGTGGATGGAGTAGGATCCAGAGGGAGGTTATGAGAGGTACAGAAGCGGACATAGTCCCTAGCACCAGTAGAGTAGTTGTTTTTAGTTGACTGTTCAATTGCATGAGATTGGAGAAACAGGACAAGATCATCTAATTTGTTCAAGTCCATAGGTGGGTGAACAGAGGGGCCATTCCGGCGGCTCTGCCCACCCAATGCCTCTAAAAGCACCCTCTCCATCGCGCCGGCAGGAGCTCTCTTGGAGGCTCAAATAAGCGGACGCGTTCTGAGGGGAATTGAAGCTTGTAATCATCAAGCAAAAGTCGGGACAACAAATCAGCTCTGATGTTAGATTTACCAGCAATATGGCGGACTCTGATATCTATCCCAGTCTTGAGAACAATGGCAGCAACAGCCAGGAGAATGGAGTTGTGAGAGGACTCTCTGGTGGAAAGTGAGTTGAGCACTTGAACTGAATCCAGACTATCAGAGTAGATGAGGACATGTTGAGGAGGAGAGGGCTTGGAAGCAATGTGATGAAACAGACAGAGGATGGAGAGGAGTTCTCTGAAGAAGATATCTACAACTGGACTACCCTCAGTGGGATGAAGCTGATAACAGAAACCATTTCCTGCATAGACATAGGAAAGGCCAATGTTACTTGCATCAGTCCAGCCCACAAAGTCTGCTTCACTGTCATGCCATCTCTGAGCATCTACAAATCGGATTCCAATAGCAGTCTGTAGGAGATCTGAGAACCAAGTCAAATCCCTGTAAACTTCACCATTGATAGGAATAGCTCGGAACTGAAGAGTCTTTCCACTCATTTTCCTGTACATCTCTGTCAATGCAGGTCTAGCCCATGGGAGAACATTCAAGGACCAGTTGAGTGAACCAGCTAGGTGTTGCCAGTCTCTGAGAGCAGCCTGACGCTTTGGGGAGGAGAGGAATGAGGTGATGTCTGCTACAAGACCCTGGATAGACTCAGAAGAGAGTGAGATGGATCCCTTGACAATATCTACCCAGAATCCAATGATCTTCAGAGTGACTCCATGCTCCTGTTTCTTGTCTTCATAAGGACACAAGATCATGTCCCAGAATACAAGGAGTTGGACTTGTCTCTTGTTGAAGGAGACTGCACTTGTTGAAGTTGAAACACACTGGAGCGCCCTTCAGCTAACCCAAACAGTATGCTACCCAGCTCAGTGCAGAGAATGTCAATGCCTTAATACAAGCTCAGTAGGTTGTGCTACAGAGTCTTGTAGTTGCTCAGTACTCCAATAAACACAGTAACAATGACCAGAGTCAATATAGTATGAGTATTGATTTGTATCTTTCAACTGTAGTAGGAATACAGGTTTGTTCGACATGAAGGCGGATTCCAAGGGTAGGGAGCGTTTCTGGAGGCCTCTGCAAACAACAGATACACCACAGCAATTAGATCTGTGTTCATCACTTCAATAGTGCACATGAATACATCTAATTGCTGTTGTTCCCTTTGTCCTACCATCACCACCACCTGCTCATATCTCGATTACCACTCCCCCAATCACCTCCAACAATCACCTTGTTCATATCTTGATCATATCTCACACTATGAACACTTTTTCTTGAGAATGCTCAACTTTTTATTCTGGAGCTTCGAGTTTGTTTTATTTATAGCTCGTCGTCCTCGCGCTATATACACGCGTGCGTTGGTGGACTACAGCAGGAACACGTCAGGAACAACGCTATGCAATCCGTTTGTCAATATCTTTACTACTGCTCCGGCAGTGTGTACTTTTACATGCCAACTTCGACTTTGCAATTCCGAAGTTTTGGTAACTTGTTGTCAGATGATCAAGGCAGGTCATGGGACACTTCTGGCAATCACAGGTGCCGGAGTTCCGAGCAGAGGCCTGTGATTAGCTTGATCAGGAGTGTCATCTGACTCTGTCCTTCTTCCTTCCTTTCCCCCACCATCTTCGGATTTGGGTAGGACATCTGCACACTCCCCACAGCTCTGATAGCTCTAACATCACCCCACCAGCCTCTCCTACATCTGTACAGACCACAGGCTTTGTTCTAGAGTCTCAGATTACGGATTTTCTGGTATGGCTCCGCCACTATCACTGATCTCTCCACTGTACAGAGCTCACAACACATCCATACAGATCTGACCACATCTACTGCTTCATATCACCTCCAGATTGTCAGATCTTCGGATATCAGGGCTCTCAGTGCGCAGATCAGCTCTGATCTTTCATTCTACTAGGTACTGACTGTTATCTGAGCAGATCTAGCTTGATCTGCGCTTTTTTCTTGTCACCCTCCCTCCCATCCCTCTATTGTACTTGTAATTTCATTTCATTTCATTTCATTTCATCTTTTTCTTACACTGTACTTGTAGTATGCTACTTACTCCTTACCTCACCATGTACCTTGTAGTAGGGCGCTTCATGATCCGCAATTTAGGGGCCCTTGGGCTCAAGTTTTGGCTAAACACACCTCCCCTGAGTGAAAACTAGCATAGGCCATACATCAAAGTTGAGACTCCTTTCAATGTTGACAGATTGGAGAATCTCCTTGCTTCCCATCCCAATCAGCCATTTGTAGCCTCTGTGATGCGCTCCTTGAGAGAGGGCTTTTGGCCTTTCTATGAGGCAGAGTGGGAAGTTGAGTCTAAGCAGAAACTGGATAACTATGTCTCTGAGCCTCAAGACTTTGCTGCATTGAGAGCTCACAGAGATCAGGAAGTTGCAGCTGGGAGATGGTCTGAAGCTCTACCTGAAGATTTTGTACTTTTGCCTGGGATGAAAGTTTCTCCCATGTTTGTGGTCTGGCAGAAAGGAAAACCTCGAGTTGTTATGGACCATACTGGCTCTGGCCTTAATGACAACATCCCTAAAGCAGAGGGAAAAGTTCGACATGAAGGCGGATTCCAAGGGTAGGGAGCGTTTCTGGAGGCCTCTGCAAACCAACAGATCCCCACCAGCAACTGAATCTTTCATTCAGTACCTTGGAAGTGTACAGGAGGCCTCCTCCTCACTTCTGACAGGTACATAAATATTCAGTTGCTGCCTCTCACCAAAAACTCTACAGATATTCCTCACTTCTGAAAATGTGTACAGGTTTCTCCACAACCTCACTTTTCAGCTGTGTACAGATTTATCTCTCTCTCTCCAGGTTTTACCTCACTTCTGTACAGGGTCTCACCCTCAGATGTGTACAGGTTCCACCTGATTTTTTACAGAAGTGTACAGGCTGTGTTCCTCACCTCTTCAGTTGTGTACAGGTGTTTCCACCTCACTTCTTCAGTTGTGTACAGGCCAGACCTCACTTCTCAACATGTGTACAGGTCACACCTCACTTCTGTCCTCAGATGTGTACAGGTAGCACCTCACATGGGGCCAGTTGGATCAGGTGATGTGTTGATCATGTGTTCTGTTTCAGTCAGGTGCCAGAGTTTCTGAGCAGAGGCCTGTGTGAAAAAGGTCAGAATCATGTGATCCCATCAGCTCTTCCTTTCTCTCTTACCACCACCATCTCCTGCCACTTTGGTGATTTGGGTCCTCCTTTCCTTTCTCTCTTACCACCACCATCTCCTGCCACTTTGGTGATTTGGGTCCTCCTTTCATCTGTACAGGCCTAGCCTCAGATTCAAGGACCTGTCATAGCTCTGATAGCTTCAACATCATTTCTTCTTGTCTTTTGTGTATAGATTAGAGGTCTGGGTTCTCAGTGTGTCTATGATATCTTTTATGGGTGTTTTACATGGTTTTCAACTGATGTTTGGGCAGATCTAGGTTGATCTGGTCATTTTTTGGTCACCCTCCCTCCTCTCCCACATCACATCTTTACTTTCAACCATTTCACTCCACTCTAACCTTGTTATTTTATTTTTTACTTAGACTTCTTTTTTCATTTATATTATTTACCATACCATACCCTTCCTGTAGGGCCCTGCATGATGCATTCAATTTAATGGGGCTTTGGCCCAGTTTATGGCTAAACACTTCCCTATGAGTGAAAATAGGCATAGGCTCATCCTCATAGTATAATTATTCCCTTTCACCTCGCGTCTCATTCACATTTCTTTTCACCACCATCCACCCCTCAACAACAATCCATAGCTTTCTTATAGCGCTTCATGATCCGCAATTTAGGGGCCCTTGGGCTCAAGTTTTGGCTAAACACACCTCCCCTGAGTGAAAAGTAGCATAGGCCTATGAGTGAAAATAGGCATAGGTTCACCATCAACTTCAATTGGAGGTGGAGGAGATTGAGTACGATTCGGGAATGGATTCGGCGTAACCGGCTCCAGCTGTGAGACGTGGAAAACCGGGTGAATTCGGCGAAGATAATCCGGGAGCTTGAGCTTGTAAGACAAAGTACCAGGTCGACTGATGACCTTGAAAGGACCAAGATATTTTTCAGAGAATTTTTCAGTAGGACGAGTAGATCGAATATGCTTAGCCAAAACAAATACTTCGGAGCCGATCGGGAACTCCGGATGCGAGATTCTTTTCCTGTCAGCTTGTTCCTTGTAACAAGACTGAGCTAAAAGGATTTCCTCTTGAAGGAAGGCGTGGAGTTCATCGAGGTTGACGACGAAGTCTCTGGCGAGATCAGACTTCATGTCGACCTTGGGCCGAACGGTGATATTTGGATGGTATCCTTTGTTAGCAAAGAACGGAGTAATACCTGTGGAAGCATTGGGAGCGTTGTTATAGGCAAACTCGGCGATCAGAAGTAAAGGCGACCAGTCATCTTGTTGGTAGGAGCAATAAATCCTGATGTACTGCTCGAGAATCTGATTGACGCGCTCAGTCTGCCCATCGGCTTCCGGATGATATCCAGAGGTATAATGAAGTTCCATGGAGAGCGCTTTACCGAGAACCCGGAAAAACACCGAAACAAATTCGGAACCACGATCAGAAGTGACATGATTAGGGACACCATGCTTAGAGAAAACGTAAATAACAAAAAGCTCAGCTAGTTGTTCGGAAGTAATGGTGTTGTGAGTTGGAATAAATATAGCTTGCTTGGAAGATCGATCCACAACGACTAGGATAGCTGTGTAACCATTCAACATTGGCAGTTGCTCAATGAAGTCCATGGAGATGGAATCCCATGGTCGGACCGGAACCGGCAGAGGTTTCAACAAGCCGTAAGGCCAGTGACTGTTGAGCATACTGTAGTGATAGAACACTTTCTACATACATTACACAGCGCTTCATCACTCCTAGTTATCACTGTAGTGACTTACTTAGTGTATAAAGTACTTACAGACATCATTACTTAGTTTTACAACTCATAACTTAGCTATTTCTTTAGTGTTACTGTAGTTAGTCAGTTTTCATAGGTGCGCACAATTGTGGACACCCATTATCACGCCTCATGCGTTTCTAGTACATACAAGACTAAACAAACCTGTATTCCTACTATAGTTGAAAGATACAAATCAATCCTCACTCTATATTGACTTCTGTCATATCTACAGTGTTTATTGGAGTACTGAGCAACTATAAGGCTTGTAGTCCAACCTACTAGTCTTGTATTAAGGCATTGACAATCTGTGCACTGAGCTGGGTGGCATACTGCTTGGGTTAGCTGAAGGGCGCTCCAGTGTGTTTCAACTTCAACAAGTGCAGTCTCCTTCAACAGGTTATGGGCCCCGTGCTCTAAACTGTGCATTGATCTGTTGTTGTCCTTGCTTGTTCTTTACTTGTGCGCTCCCATCAGTACTCCTACTGTTGTGGTCTTTCCAACTACCTTTTGTCTATCTTGACTACTGTTAACAATGTCTTCTACAACCATCTCAACCACTCCATCATTTAAAGTCCTCACCAAGGACAACTACAATGACTGGCAGGGGAACATGAAAGCATCTCTGATGTCTCATGGGTTATGGAGACTAGTCAGTGGAAAGGAGAAACAACCCCCAGCCTCTGATACAGAGAAACTGGAGAAATGGGAACTTAAAGCTGAAAAGGCTGCTGGCTTGATTTATCTTGCTGTCAGTCCTGCTCAACAAGTTCCAATAAAGGCTCATCAAGAGGATCCTATTCGTATGTGGTCTATCCTGGAGAAGCAACATGTGTCCAAGAAGCCTGGTGCTAGGTTTAATGCCTATAATGCGCTCTTCACCATCACAAAGTCTACTGATGAATCTCTAATGGATATGGCTGCTAGAGTTGAAGCTGCAATGGCTGATATTCAGAATCTGCACCCTCCTGTTGCTCCTATTGCTGTCCAGTCAGATGGACTTCCTGTCCCCGGATTCACACTCGATTCCTTGGACTCTGAATTACAATCTATGGCTCTCATACGTGCTCTACCAGAGGAATATAAGCACCTATCTTCAAACTTGCTTATGCAGGACAACCTCGATAAAGAGAAAATCCTCGCAGCATTCCTAGCAGAACAGCAGAATCAAGAGCACGCTGAGCAGCAGTCTGTGAATCGAGCTGCACAGGCTGCATCCTCTTCTAACAAGAAGAAGAATAACTACAGAGCTCCTATTAGGACTGGGGAACCTAAGGACTACTGTAAGTGGTGTGGTAAAAAGGCGGTCCACTGGCAAGAGGACTGTCCCAGTAACCCCTACAACAAAAGGAAAGGCATTCAAGCCAATAAAGCTAAAGTAACAGAGGTAGATGATGATGGGGTGACTGAAAGTGCTGGTTCAGCTACTGCAAGTTCTCTTTCTAATGTACTTTCTGCTTCATCATTTGCTGATACTATGGAATGGAATACAGACACAGGCGCCACTTCTCATATGACTCCACACAGACACTGGATTCGAAACTATACTCCACATAGAGTTCCAATTCGACTTGCAGATCATACTGTTGTGTATTCTGAAGGAATGGGCGAGGTGCTTTTCACTCCTATTGTTGACGGCAAAGAAGCCAGACAAGTGTTATTTTCTAGAGTCTTACATGTACCTTCACTTAATAACAATCTCCTCTCTGTTTTATATCTCACCAAGCACAAAGGTTTTACTGTACAAATCCTAAAAGATACAATGGAGTTTACTCTTAATGGTTCTGTTCTATTTACTGCTTCAGTCAATAACAAATCAGTTGGTTATCTTAATGGTCTTACTATAAGTAATGGTACAGAGGATGAAAGTGCGCATATTGGTGGTACTACTCTGCCTCTGAATCTTGAGCTTTGGCATAGACGCTTCTTTCACTATAATTATGGTGATGTTAGCAAGCTGTCTAAGAATAAGATGGTTGAGGGCTTTAAACTCGAGCCTAGTGCAAAACCAGACCCAGTATGTGAACCTTGTCTTGGGGGAAAGATGCATGCAAATCCCTTCCCCAGTACTGAGACCCGCGCTTCTGAAGTGTTGGAACTTGTCTTTACGGATGTACATGACACTGGTATCATCTCACATGAAGGCTACCGCTATTGGATTCCGTTCATCTGCGATAAGGCACGCTTTAGAGCAGTAATACCGATGAAGAAAAAGAGTGATGCATTTGCAGCATTCAAGCGGTTCAAGGCCTGGGCTGAGAAGGTTACTGGATTAAAAGTCAAGATACTCAGACACGATAAAGGTGGAGAGTATATATCCAAGGAGTTTGAAAAGTTCTTACAAGATGAAGGAATCGAAGTACAACGCACGGCTAGAAATCGACCTCAACAAAATGGAGTCGCTGAAAGGCTGAATAGGACATTGGCAGAACTACTGACTGCTATGCTACTGGAATCGGGTTTACCAAAGACATTCTGGGTGGAATGCCTGGCTGCGCTTGTTTATGTGTTGAACCGTTGCCCAACATCAGCTGTTCCAGATGTGACTCCGTATGAAGTCTTCTACAAGAAGAAACCTAATGTGGAGAATCTTCGGGTATGGGGATGCATGGCCTATGTGCATGTTCAAAAGGACAAGAGACTACACCTTGGTTCTCATATGGAAAAGTGTGTGTTCATTGGGTACCCTGAGGGAGTTAAAGGATGGAAGTTCTGGAACCCTGTCACCAAGAAGGTTATCATCAGTGAACGTGCAGACTTCGATGAACGATACATGTACGCATCCAAATCACCAGATAAACCAACTCTTCGTAAAGACTATGTTCCTCCTGAGACTACTCCGAAACAACAACCTCTTAAAGTGACTTCGAGTGCCCCCAATGAATTATTCACACTGCCAATCCCTATTGATGAATCTGAATCAGACTCTGAATCCAACTCCGAAGTTGATAAGGGCAATGCGCCTAACTCACCTCGACTCGAACATACACCTGGTCCGGATATTCCTGTGACTGAGGATGAATCTGATGAGCTGCCCATTGCTATACGACGTCCAGCACGTAACCGTAAGCCTCCTGGTGAATGGTGGAAAACAAAACCATCCTCTTCCCGTGTACCAGCTCCTAACGATGACTCTGATGATTCTAATGACGACTACTACGGGGATGCTGAACTTGCGTCAATCTCCTCTCAACAAGTGGAACCTCGAAATTATAGAGAGGCAATGCACAGTTCAGAAGCATTCAAGTGGGAGGAAGCTATGAATGATGAAATCTCTGCTCATCTTGCTAATAACACTTGGGATATCGTTGACCTCCCACCAGGAGAGAAAGCAATTGGGTCTACTTGGGTATTCCGGATTAAACACAATGCTGGTGGTTCGATTGAACGATTTAAAGCCCGCCTCTGTGCTCAGGGTTTCAGCCAAAGACCTGGTTTTGACTATTTGGAAACCTATGCTTCCACTCTGCGCTGGTCCTCATTACGTCTTGTCCTTGCTTTAGCAGCAATTGATGATATGGAGCTTCGCTCTGTTGACATCTCACATGCATTCATTAACTCGGACATCGACACCACCATCTATATGAAACAGCCAGAGGGATTCAAGCAAGGTGGACCAGAAAAAGTCTGCAGGCTAAACAAGTCCATTTATGGTTTGAAGCAGTCACCCCGTCTTTGGAGTGAGAAACTCTGTAGTGTTCTAGTCAAACTTGGCTTTAAACGCTTAGAGTCTGATCCTTGTGTCTACTTGTTTCAAAGAGGCAATATCAAGGTGATTGTACCAGTATGGGTTGATGATATCACTCTTGCTTGTAAAGATCCTGGTATACTTGATAAGTTTGTCATTGAACTGTCAAAGGAGCTAAAACTCCGAGACTTGGGCGAAACCACCTTCTTGCTCGGCATAGGAATCAGGAGAGATCGTCCTAATCGAAAGTTGTATCTCAATGCGAAGCAATACATCATTCGGAAACTGGAAGAGTTCAGTATGCAAGACTCTAAACCAGTAAAGACTCCCTTGAACCCCACTGTCAGCCTCTCTAAAGAAGATAGTCCAAAGACACCAGAGGATAAAGAAGCAATGATTAACATCCCCTACATGTCAGCTGTTGGCTCCCTACTGTTCCTGGCAATGATTCTTCGTGCAGACATCGCATTTGCCACTGGTGTTCTAACTCGATTCAACTCTAATCCCGGACCTGCACACTGGCTTGCTGTAAAGCACTTGCTACGCTACTTGAAGGGAACTATCGACTACGAGTTGGAACTGGGACCAGATCCTACTGCACCAGACTTGATCACAGCTATTAGTGATGCAGACTTGGGTGGTAACAAGGATAATGGGAAGTCAACAACTGGGTACATCATTAAGATTGGATCAGGTGCTGTCAGCTGGAGTAGTAAACTACAACCTGTGGTTACTCTATCCTCTACAGAAGCCGAATTTGTGGCATCTAATGCAGTGGGCAAAGAAGTGTTGGCAATTCGTTCTCTCCTCACCGAGCTTGGTTATAAAGTCGCATCTCCTACCATTATCCATGTCGACAACCAATCCTCCATTCAAGTTGCTAAAAATCCGGAACATCACGGACGAATGAAGCACCTCGATCGGACTTTCTACTGGCTCAGAGAACAAGTCATTCATGGCAAACTTGCTCCTTCTTACCTGCCCACTGAGGATAATCCAGCAGACCTGCTCACAAAGGCCCTTGTAAAACAAAAGGTAGAAAAGTTCCGAACTATGATCGGACTTGTCAAACCTTCCACCTCCGACGATGAATAAGGATATATGGTGTTGGGGGGTTGTTATTTGAGAAGAAGAAAAGTTGTGAAAGTGATGGACTTGTGCTAGATTGCAAAAGTGTTCCATCAGGGGGTTGTGTTGAGCATACTGTAGTGATAGAACACTTTCTACATACATTACACAGTGCTTCATCACTCCTAGTTATCACTGTAGTGACTTACTTAGTGTATAAAGTACTTACAGACATCATTACTTAGTTTTACAACTCATAACTTAGCTATTTCTTTAGTGTTACTGTAGTTAGTTAGTTTTCATAGGTGCGCACAATTGTGGACACCTATTATCACGCCTCATGCGTTTCTAGTACATACAAGACCAAACAAACATGTATTCCTACTATAGTTGAAAGATACAAATCAATACTCATACTATATTGACTCTGGTCATTGTTACTGTGTTTATTGGAGTACTGAGCAACTACAAGACTCTGTAGCACAACCTACTGAGCTTGTATTAAGGCATTGACATTCTCTGCACTGAGCTGGGTGGCATACTGTTTGGGTTAGCTGAAGGGCGCTCCAGTGTGTTTCAACTTCAACAAGTGCAGTCTCCTTCAACAATCTTATCAATTTATTCACACGCCTGCTACGAATCGTAACAGTTTAGCGCTCAATTTGAATTGAATACATTTTCGGTATTCGTATCACATTTCGAAAATTTAATTCACAATCTTTTCATCATCTAGTCACAGAACGAGCTTCCATTTCACGGAAAACTGCTCTGACGTCCGCACTGATTCAGTGTGTACGCTTATTTGGTTTGGGGCACGGGGTTCAATGAAATTTTTCGTTGAAGTCCGTTTTCCCTCTTTATTCCTTTCTTTCATCTCGTTCGTCAAAATGGCTTCGACCTCGAGTCAAACTCGAGCTTCGGCCTCTTCCACGCGTCTACCATGCTCTCTAATGGAGGCCCAAGTGATGCTGGCGGGTATTCAATCTAAATCGACACTTCCTCTATTTTTCGAAAGCGCAGTTTTCCAACGCCTTCAGGCGGGAGATTATTCTCCTCCTTTGCTTGATTCTCAACATTCCCCGGATTACGATGGATCTGGTTCCTTTCCGGCCTTTTCATATCCTCGCCCTTTACTTCCATTTTGCTTTCCTTCCGAGACTTTGCGCCCCTTGTCAGTAGCATCAGGCTTGGATCTGTATTGTTCTGCCCAAATGGCAGTTCGAACTTTGCAGGATTTGGTAGATGATTCACCTCCAACAGAGTCGGAGATTTACAATGTTTTTGAGGAGGTTGCACCATTTCTGGTGCGTAACTGAAAACCCCTCCTACATCGTTTATATTAATGGTTTTCACTAGGTTTATATTCGGGACTTCTAGATCGGTCGGGCTAATTGCCCTTTATTCGCGGAGCAAGTTTTATTGTCGGCAGAATCCCTATCTCTTGATCTTCCAATTTTTCTTCGTGACAACCTGACGCAACAATGGGGGGTTCCACTGGAGCACCGTTCTTCAGCTGAAGTAAGTGTTCCTTTTCTATTACATTCTCTTCATTCTCATTTAATTTAATTTACAGGGTGTTCACAAATTCGAACGATTCCCTGCTATTCCAATTCCGTTTTGTTTACGCTTTCGTGAGGGAAGCGCAATGATGCGTATGGTTTCGTCTAAGGATTTGGATGTTTTTGCCTCATTACGTGGCAAAGAATCATCGGCGGTTGCACTGAAGGCCACTACTTCCTCACCACCCTTGGAGATCCAATCTTCAACCTCTGTTTCCAAAGCGCTCGTAGCTCCTCCACGATTAATTAGAAGGAATCGGGAGTTAGAGAACCTCAAGGCCGATGCCTCCTCGCTTTGTGAGTTATAAATTTAATTCATATATTTTGTTTTATTTATCCATTCTTTTCACTCAGTTGCTTCTCCCCGTTCCGCCCGTTCAAAAGACTCCGATAACGAGCTTTTGAGCGGCTTCCCTTTAGTAGACGCTGCTCCTCGAGCCTCTTCGTCTACTAAGGTTCCCGTGGGCAGGAAGGAGCTTAAATCCAAAACTACCGTCAAGGTAGTTGAAGATTCTAAAGCCTCCGACCCTCCTACTTCTGCTTTGGTCTATAAGAGAGTTCGACTTCCCCCTCGTTCGCGGAAAATCGCTCCTGCCGCTTCTAAAGGAAAAGCGCGACAAGTCGTTGTTACTGAGGAAGATTCGACTTCCAATGAAGTTGAGTCTGAAGATGAGGATGAGGATGAGGATACTGCTCCTCCTCCAAAACGCCTTAAAACGACATCTTCCATCTCAGGTAACATTTTATTCTTCATTTTTTGTCTCATTTTATTAATTCAATTTGAATGTAGCTTCACTGCCTCGTCGTCCAGTTAAACGGGTGACCGTCCCCAAACGAGTATCCAAGGCTGCAGTGAAGCCCGTTCCCGAGCGTTCCCCAGAGAGTACTTTCCAACCGGTACTCTTGGCGGACTCTCAAGGACGATTACGGCTCCCTGAGCAGTCAACTGGTGCCTTCACACCCTTTCCCAGATTTGCTCATGCCAGGGTAAGTCGTTGTTATTCAATTTAATTCATTCCAAATGCTAACTATATTAATTTAATAGAATAGCGCTGCCTTAACTCGAGAAAACCCTCTTCTTACAATCAATCCTGACTTTGTCGAGCTGGGCTCCATTTTGGAGACTCAAAACGCTCGTTTCACGATGCAGGACTTGATGCAAGTTAACCGGGTAATCCGCGACGTAAGTTGTTTTTCAATTTCTTATTTTAATTTAATTGCTAATATGGCTTTATTTTATATAGCCTTCCATTCCCAGTCAAGCTTGCGTTTCGGCGCTTGCTCGAGGGGATTTGGAAGCAAATTCGGCTCCACTACCCGGGTACAAATGTCAAGCCTGCTCCTCACGGAGTTTGAAGTGCTTGGGGTCCTTGGATGTGGAGCTGGCTATGGACGCGCTCAACGCGCTCCATAAGGCCTCTACTAGCAGTACGCATAGTAAGTCCATTTTTATTCAATTTCATTTGATTTATTTAATTTAATTCATTCGATTTTATTTAGATCTAGCAATTTCATTACGTGTTAAAGTCATGACTGAAAACAAAGTGACCAGACTGGGGATTGAACCCAGGACCTTCTGGTTATATTCCAGATGCTCTAACCAACTGAGCTATCCGACCATGGTTCAACTAATGAGGCTTATGCATATGGTGACACTGGCAGTCCAATCAACACTTTTAGGTCTTACACTGTCTTCTGCCTTGGATGATATGGATATGTATAATCAGCATTTGCCCCTCATCAGGGTGTCAGGATTGGAATTAGTCATCAATCCTAACATTACGACGAGCCATCAACTTGAACGACCAATTGAAACAGCTCGAGTCTCTTTTCGACTCCACGCGGGACCTCTTCTTGCGATCCGTCTTGGATCTGCAGAATGCCGGAGAGGACCCTATCGTCGTACTGGAAGCACTCAAGGCCGCCGAGCCCAATCGTCGGGCAATTAGTCTAAATGAGTGGACCCTTATGGCCACTCTATTCCGTTGGCCCAGTCCATTCAATTTGAGTGGACTGGACTTCGACAATCGAACTCCAGGGGAATGGATTGATCTGCTACGCAGCATCCATTCCAGCGAATCAACGGCGCATATCGACGAACACGGACACCTGGTCGAGTCTTCCCCGCCTCCGGATTCTGCTACCGAGGCTTTGGAAGGCCTCAAGGAAGTCGAGAGGGGGTCTGCGGACGAGGGTGCCAGCAGTCAAGTAGGGGGATCCATTCCAATGGAATTGGATCTTCCTGCAATCGAGAGTCTGGCCGAGCCAGCTCTGTCTCCTGAAAAGGGGGCAGAGCCAGCGCAGACTCTCTAATCGTGGCTGGTTCCTTGGGGTCGTGGCGTCGTTTTCTTTTTATTATTTTAATTTTGTTTTTCTTATGCACACACGGACGGACGGGTTTTTTAACCTGCATATTTCATTATAGCTGACCACTCGCGGTCATGTCATCCGGGTTTTTCAACCCAATATCTCATCTATGGACCTTTTCAGGACCACCGGTCGCTCGAGACCATTTCACTTTATTAGATTTATTAGTCTAATATCTTTTTTGTATTTTCTTGTATTTCTTGTAGGTACATTTACCTATTGCTTTAGTTGTGGATAGCTTTACTGCTATCTTGTACATATCAATTTATGAGCTTTTATGCTCACTTTCATATTAATTTGAATGAGTGAACCTAAGTTCTAGACAAAGTACTTGGTTTATCCCATTTACTTTGATTGAGGAGCTGCTCTTGCTCATTCCTATTAATTTGAATGAGTAGATACATTTTCTCTTCTCTCAATACCTTGTTTACTCAATTCATGTTTTAATCTAAATGAGTGCTTGCAAATTATCGAACCAATTCTGAGTTCCACCTTTGAATAGGGGTTCAAAGTAAAACTCCATTCCGGATCCTGGCATGAACTTTTCATGCGAGATCAGGACCGCAAGACTTTCCTGTCTTCATTGTCCTGAGTGCTCAAGTCGATCTCCGTTCGCCATTGATCATAACAACATTGGGAGGTATTCTCAACTCCACTTTCAGGTTCTGATCGCAGTTTCTTTACTCATTCCGCTTATTTTGTCCTTCTGTATGATCGCTTTGATCAATTCTGGGTCACTGCGTTCGCAATACCATTCAATGTAATTGCAAAACTATTAGTCTAATTGAAATTTTGTAAATTTTCAATCAAATCGATATCCTCCTCCCCCAAACTAAAGAATCCAACTGTCCTCAGTTGTCCTAATTTGGTCAGGAGCTTGATTTCACTGTTTCGGTATAAAAGCTCGGGCCAAACGACTATCAATATGCCATTCGTTCCAAGTCGACTTGCATTAGTCAAACTCAGTCGAGCTCTCATTCCATACAAAGTTCCATCAACATCTATTATCGTTCATCCTAGCATGCCTATCCACCACAAGAAGGATCTTGACATTGCTCGAGTTGCTGAGCCCCACTTGGGTGCTTTGCAGCAGCTACTTGCTTCGTACAAAGGCAAGAAGACGAACAATCCCGACAAGGCAACAATTTCTGTCCTTCGTCAGTCTACCGAGTATCTTCATGATCTCTTGGTATGTTTTCTACATTCAATTTTAATTGATACGTATTAATTTAAATTGTTTATTACCAGGAAAAGCCTGTTACACTTCGTAGTCATGTTAGACAAATTTCTAACTTGACTGCTCGTCAGAGCATTATCGATACTTTGTGTCTCGGGCACAAACTATTTCCTGACATCGTTAGTGATTCTCACTTCGAGCAACATCTCAAGTTCATGGCTTTTGCCAATGATGCTCGTGTATGTATCAATTTCATTCGTGACTATTTACATTAATAGTCTTTTCAGAACATTTTCGTCAGGAATCGCCTCCTCGATCGTGCTCGTTCAGTTCATTCGGATCACGAGTCTTCTACTCGTTCCGAAAATTCTCGTTTCGTGAAGAAGTCTAAGAAGAAATCAACAAGATTTGCTTCCTCTCGTGACATCAAACGGGAACTTAGATCTGTTCGTTTCGACTCTGATGTCGAGGTAAATCTTCAGATCTGATCTCAATTAATTTGATTTATCAATTTCGTTTAGATGAACTCAGCCTCCGAGGATGAGTTGGTGTCTGGAACTGAACGCAGTTTCAAACAGAAGCCTACTCTCTCTTTTATCAAGGTGAGTTAGAATGTTATCATGTTCTGTATCCACGACTCATTCTATATCGTAGAATCGTCGCAGCACTCCCTATCCCACTACTGGTTCCAACAAAGGTTCCAATAAGGAAGAAAAGTCTGCTGTGAACGATGTTTCTCCTCGTCTCAGCAAGGTTCATTGCCACGCTGACAGTCATGTTTCTTCTAACTGTATGTCGTGCCTCGCTGAAGATAAAGGTGATTCAATTTAATTCAAATCCGTTTCAAATGGATTCTTATTTCGTGATTTAGTGACCCATAGCAAGCATATCAATCATGCTCTTGCTCAAGTCGTATCTTCTAATCTCGATACTCCACCAGCTCCTCTTGAGTCGCAAAGTACCAAATTCATTGCTGCTACACTCAACTTTCAGGCAGCTGAATTCGAATTTAACGCAAACCTGGTCAAGACTTATGCAACTCGTGCACGTATTGCCAAGGTAATTGCGGACGAAGCTTGCAGCATCTTGAAAAGTCGCCAAGATTCTGGTTCAGACTCTTCTGCTTCTGACGCAAGTTTCGCTACTGCTCAGAGTATTCCCACTACTGGTTCTGAGGACACCATCGTCACTCCTACAGAGATTGCTGTTCCAGTCCCTAAGACCGTCGAACGAGCCACTACTCCATTCACTCGTGGTGTTACTCCTATGATGGAAGACAAAGGACACGTCTCTGCCTAGGTCTGCAATCCATCTAATTGATATTCATTTAAATTAATACATCATCATTTAGATGCATTCGTTTAAAACCCATAAATATTATAAAAACAGTTGTTCCTGTTGACCCACTGTCTTTACATGGTTTCTTCAATTCGTATTCGTTCATTCCATGCCTACTGTCTTTACGCCATCACAGCTGTATAGTAGATGCATCATCTTACCATCGCCATTCATTTTATGATGTTTATTTGTAACAGTATATCACCAGAGTTTCAATCTAATTATTGATCCTCTCCCTCACTGAGTTCTTCGTCAGAGTCAGTATCTGATAGTCTCAGATGCGGTATGGCATCGAATATGTAATCATTTTCTGGTGTCATCCAATATTCATCTTCGTCTTCTACCATTAAATCTAATTGTTCGGCAGTTAAGTCGATAAGTTCGTGAATATTGTTTGGCAATTCAATTGGTTCATTTCGCGTGAAATGCGGCAATACTCTGAAGGCTCCGACCTTCTCTTTGAGTATTGTTCCATCCATTTCAGCAATAATATAAGAGCCACCCTTAGTTCGTCTGATTACGACCATAGGTCCTCTATATCTTGGATACATCTTTCTATCCAAACTCTTTTCAATTCCAGAATTCCTAACCTGGACCAATTGACCTGGTTTGAAATCCCAATCTTTAATTGTATGTCTATATTTTCGTTCAAATCTTCGTAGCTCCGCAACTTTATTTGCATCTACTCTACGTCGTACTTTCTCAATGAATGAGTTATGTTTCGACAGAGCTTGAGCACGATATCCAATTAATTCATCTCTAGTTAAGATTCTATTAGGTGGATTCACCAACCAAGTCGATTCCACTATATCAAAGGGAAGCAATGGTTCAGCTCCTGTTACCAGGAAATATGGAGAACAACCTAGACCACGTCTCGGTGTTACTCTATCCGCCCATAGTATCATTTTCAAAAAGTAGAACCATTTAGATACATCTCCACCAGTTGCTTTAATTAAAGCCTGGCGTATGTCCAAATGCGCTCTTTCAATCTTTCCATTAGCTTGAGAGTTGTAGGCGGAAATTCTTATTCCTTTAATTCCATACTTCTCTTCTAACCAAGCTAGCATATTTTTCATTTGACCTGCATTATTGGTCACCACTTCTTCAGGACATCCCCAACGACAAATTATATCGTCAAAGAACCATTCTCCTAAAGTTCTAGCATTCTCATGTTTTACTGCCCGGGCCTCCGACCACGAAGACAGTGAATCCCTTCCATGGATGATGTATTTACATCCATTAGATGGAATCGACATTATCATTGTATCAACATGTACCTTCTGAAACAATGAAGGAGTATGCATCAAAGTAGGAGGTGCTTTCAACAGCTTCATCTGTCTATTTTGACACTCCTTACATGATCTCACATACCATTCCACGTCTTTATATATGTCAGGCCACCAGAATCGTTTCTGCAAGAAATCATTTGTTGCAAAGACTCCTTTATGTCCTAAACAATCATGTGCACTATTCAACATGTGCATACACTTTTCTTTTTCCACCACTAATTGTGGTTGATCAGGTTGATCAGTATTTCTATGGTACAACCTTCCTTGGTCGTCCACTTGAAACTTCTTAATCAATCTAATAAATTTAATCCGTTCATCTTTTGACATTTCACCCAGGGATTCATCTGATGGGTTCGACAAGTACTTCCCAATCAAAGGAATTAATTCGTCTAATCTATTACCCTCAGAAGATCTATGTGCTTCTGGGTACGGATTATTTTGTACAAATTCTTCGTCCAAAGTAGGGAACAAATTCCTACTGAAGACTTCACATGTTGCGTCTTTGGATTCTAACATGTGGTTCCTACGAATCTCGTAGCTGCGCTCTTCATCTAGAGCTTCTTGTACATCTAATTCAATATCATCAGCTTCTTGAGCTGTTTCGTATAAGTAACCACTTCTAGGGTCAATTTGATCTTTGAAGTCATCAAATTGATACGGCTCTTCCGTTTCTCCATCTCCCATAATAAAATTAATTGGTTCCCCACCATCCTCATCAACGTAATCTTCTGGATTTACTTCTGGATGTTTTGTTTGCCATCCACCAGGTGTGATTCGTGATAATCCATCAGGACCATGGGTTGCACCTTTTACATGGATTAATGTAAAGTGATAGTTTCGTACATGCTCAATCCAACGGTTTATGGTTGCATTAGGACCACAACTAGGATTGTCTAACATGCCTTTAATATAACTTGCATCGGTTTCAACTGTTAAACGTCTACATCCATAGACATGATAATAACTAGCTTCCAATGCTAATTTTAAGCCATACAATTCTCTCTTAGATTGCGAGAATCGTGCTTCACGTTCATTCAAAGTCATTGATCCAAAGTAATTGAAGAACTTCTTCTTTTCAGTCGGATCAATTTGATAGATATACCTGTTGAAGGAAATTGCACTTGTTGAAGTTGAAACACACTGGAGCGCCCTTCAGCTAACCCAAGCAGTATGCCACCCAGCTCAGTACACAGATTGTCTATGCCTTAATACAAGACTAGTAGGTTGGACTACAAGCCTTATAGTTGCTCAGTACTCCAATAAACACTGTAGATATGACAGAAGTCAATATAGAGTGAGGATTGATTTGTATCTTTCAACTATAGTAGGAATACAGGTTTGTTTGGTCTTGTATGTACTAGAAACGCATGAGGCGTGATAATAGGTGTCCACAATTGTGCGCACCTATGAAAACTAACTAACTACAGTAACACTAAAGAAATAGCTAAGTTATGAGTTGTAAAACTAAGTAATGATGTCTGTAAGTACTTTGTACACTAAGTAAGTCACTACAGTGATAACTAGGAGTGATGAAGCGCTGTGTAATGTATGTAGAAAGTGTTCTATCACTACAGTATGCTCAACAGGGGGAAGGGAAGGCCAAGGCCCAGGTGAGTCGAGGGTTTTTTTTGGTTCCAACCCACTTACTAACATTTTGTTTCTAGCCGGTGGGCGGAGATCCTGATGACGGGGATGATGGGGATGACGACGACAATGACGAAGAAGACCGCTAACGAGCTTGCCTCGTTTTTGTGTGAAAGAGAAAGGAAGGAATCTAATGGGCACTCCAACCAACCAATCTAATACACAATATGCGAGTTCACTGCTATCAAATTTATTTAATAGCAAGGGGTAGCGTTGGCAAAGGTTCCGCAAAGCTTTGAGAGCTAAGTAAGAAGCTTTGATCAATCAATTTGAATTGTTCTAAGGATTCGATATATTCCTTTGATCAAGGTAGATTCAGCACTATTTGTGCTTTGGTTTGTATTGATTTGGGTATATCAAGAATTGGGGGTTTGAATCAAAGTAAATTAAAACCGAAACACACAGACCCCTACGGAGGGCTAGAACTATGTGCTGGCACAACTACACAGCGTGATTTGCCCTTAAGACCAACGACTGATCCTAAGTTCGAAGAATATCCAACAACTGGATATACTTCTTGCAGTCACAAGGAGCAGAACACAACGTTCCTATACTCACAAGTGCCGGGCCCGAATGGCTGCTAGCAAAGAGGTTTCAGTCTGGCGGGAGTGTGTCTTTCCTTTTTACGGATTAGCACTGCAACGTCGTCCCAAAATCACTTGTATTCCAGATACATCGGATCGCTATTTATACATACAGGATATAGAGTCGCACAGTACAATTAATTTAATACAATAAACGTTCGGAACCGCAAGGAAACTTCTACACTCGGTCAGATACCATTTAATTTGAATCTTCATGTCCTTATTTGGCCCATATTGGTTCCAAGATTCTAGTATACCTCCAAACATAGGTAGGTACTTCGATATTCATTTAATTTAATTGTTTTAGAGAATGACTTGAATGGTGTTCAACTGTCATTGCTGTTCAACACTTACTTCGATCGTTTGTCACCTCGTCCGGAGGCAAATCAGCTCTCCTCGATTCTAATCCTATCAATCTGGTTCATCTGGATTAAACTAATTGCTTCTCTCTTTCAATAGACACCCATCTCTATCAAGGGAGTTATGCATAGTATTCATTTAATTGTATTCTTCAATATTTTCTACGTCAGGACTCTTTGACATTCATTTGATATGCCTTCGGAGCCTCGCAGTCTTTCGATCTTTCTTCTAGTCATTTTCCTCAACCATGCAACTTGATTGGTCTATTAGACTAAATCACAGTCTTTTAGGTTAATGCATGATCTCGTTCTAGAAGGAGTATTTGATAATTCCTGAGTTCTAGAAAGTCATTTCGAGTCAATCCTCGGTTCATGGTCACTTGAGTAAGTTCTTCCAAACTCCTGCCAGTGTAAGGTCCAATAAGAATACCCTTGGTATGTCATACGTGAATGGTCATCCTTCGGATGTAGTCCGAGTCTGGTATAATCCTGCTTGACAAACAGGTAGACTGCTATCCATAGGTAGTATCGGGGATGGGTAAACTAACCAACTTGTGGTAGTATGGGTATATGGTCCCTTCAACTTATTAGACTGATTCAGTATTGACTTTGACTGTCAATCTGGGTCTCAATTACAGTCCTCTCGATACCAATTTATACGTGAAAATGTCACAATTCACAATATAGACGTCTAGCCAAAATTTAGGCGTGTCATCGGGGATGGGTAAACTAACCAACTTGTGGTAGTATGGGTATATGGTCCCTTCAACTTATTAGACTGATTCAGTATTGACTTTGACTGTCAATCTGGGTCTCAATTACAGTCCTCTTGATACAAATCTATACGTGAAAATGTCACAATTCACAATATAGACGTCTAGCCAAAATTTAGGTGTGTCACCGCGCACCTTGCGAACAGTGCAAGACCAAAAAACTCCCTTGCCAAATGCAGGCAGGCAAGAGGAGTTCTATAATTTGTAAGCCCTGTCATGACGCTAAAGTGAGGTGTTCCTACTCGGGGCACCCCACTACTTCGAAACAATGGGAAGGCAGGTCCGGCGAACGCATCGCCATCATGGAGAGCCAAATGGCACAAAGTCTCGCCGATCTCCGGGCGTTGCAAGAGGCGGACTCGAAGACCCACCAGTACCTCCGCCAGCTGTTGAGGAAGCAGGAGGATGATCACGCCCGATTGATAGCCATTGAGACTAGGATGGCCATGATGGGCATGGGAGGAGGACCAGCGATGGCAGGACCGTCGAGAAGAACTACCGAGCGGCGGCGACCACTCAAGCGGAGGAGGATTGTTGAGGAGAGTGACGAGGAGAGGGAGGAAGAAGAAGAAGATAGAGAAGTAGAGGAGAAGGAGAAGGAGACGGAAAAGGAAGAAGGAGGAGAGATGGAGGTAGAGGGAGAGGAAGAAGGGGAGGCGCCAGCACCGACGACGGCGAGGACAGTGGCCTCTGAGAAAGGAAAGGAGAAGGAGGTAGTGGAGTAGTAGTATCACGGACATCGGACATCGGCCCTGCGGCCCTTCTTGTAAACTTCTTGTAGTCCTTTGCCTCCTGTACATATTTTTCTTATTGCTTTTTGTATCTAAAAAATGTTATCGCGATTGAAA
The DNA here is from genome assembly GCF_021015755.1 of Lentinula edodes. NCBI lineage: Eukaryota > Fungi > Basidiomycota > Agaricomycetes > Agaricales > Omphalotaceae > Lentinula > Lentinula edodes. The sequence goes on from NW_025764320.1 coordinate 37,263, forward strand.
TCGGAAAGCAAATGGGCTGCAAAGCGGCGTAAGAAGTAATTAGTTCGAAGTATAATTAGTTTAAGTGTGAAAGGAATATAAGTGGAATAGTAGATTGAAGAATAAGATGAACAATTAAGAGAAAAGGATAAACACTCAATTTGCTATCATCGTGTTTACCCTCTAAACGCACAAAGTAAACTTTGGCGGAGCATGGTGGAAGTGGGAAAAAGGAATGAAATGCCGGTACAAGTTCATCAGCATGTAATTCATCAGCAGCAACCCAGGAGAGTTCATCGTCGGTACCTTCGTAACTGGCCCACCGAATATAGTAACGTAGAGGACAACGCTTGTACCTTCTATCCAACTTGGAGTCCAGAATTTCGGCAATGTTGTACTCCTCTTCACCATCAACTTCAATTGGAGGTGGAGGAGATTGAGTACAATTCGGGAATGGATTCGGCGTAACCGGCTCCAGCTGTGAGACGTGGAAGACCGGGTGAATCCGGCGAAGATAGTCCGGGAGCTTGAGCTCATAAGATAGAGTACCAGGTCGACTGATGACCTTGAAAGGACCAAGATATTTTTCAGAGAATTTTTCAGTAGGACGAGTAGATCGAATATGCTTAGCAAGAACAAATACTTTGGAGCCGATCAGGAACTCCGGGTGCGAGATTCTTTTCCTGTCAGCTTGTTCCTTGTAACGAGATTGAGCTAAAAGGATTTCCTCTTGAAGGAAGACGTGGAGTTCATCGAGATTAACGACGAAGTCTCTGGCTAAATCAGACTTCATGTCGACCTCAGGCCGAACGGTGATATTGGGATGGTATCCTTTGTTAGCAAAGAACGGAGTAATACCAGTGGAAGCATTGGGAGCGTTGTTATAGGCGAACTCGGCGATTGGAAGTAAAGGCGACCAGTCATCTTGTTGGTAGGAGCAATAAATTCTGATGTACTGCTCGAGAGTCTGATTGACACGCTCGGTCTGCCCATCAGCTTCCGGATGATTTCCAGAGGTATAATGAAGTTGCATAGAAAGCGCTTTACCGAGGGCCCGGAAAAACGCCGAAACAAATTCGGAACCACGATCAGAAGTGACATGATTAGGAACACCATGCTTAGAGAAGACATGAATAACAAAAAGCTCAGCTAGTTGTTTGGAAGTAATGGTGTCGTGAGTTGGAATAAATATAGCTTGCTTGGAAGATCGATCCACAACGACTAGGATAGCGGTGTAACCATTCGACATTGGCAGTTGCTCAATGAAGTCCATGGAGATGGAATCCCATGGTCAGACCAGAACCGGCAGAGGTTTCAACAAGCCGTAAGGCCGATGACAGCGGGGCTTATTGCGACCACAGATAGTGCAGGAGGTAACGTAGTCACGAACAAAGTCTCTGACCTTAGGCCAGGTGTATTGACGACGTACAGCTTCTAGAGTGCGGTTCTGGCCGAAATGGCCTGAGAGTGGATGATCATGGAAATAGCGGAGGACTTGAAGGCAAAGATCGCCGTGATTAGGGACATAAATACGGTCGTCAAGGCGTAGTAGCTTGTCACTACCTAAGCTCCAACGTTCATTGGAAGGATCTTTTGCAAGTTCCAAACCAACAACGGAGCTCGGGTTGGTGGGAAGGGCGAGGATGATGGCCTGGTGTAGGGCTTCGATATCCATGATAATCAAGGCTCATAAAGCCGGGCCTTCCAAGAAGGTAGCTCGAAGAGACGCAGTGAGTTGTTCGTTAGTAAAGATAGGATGGAAGTTATGAGGGTTCACTTGGGCGTAGCCGATATCCCCCTCTTTAGGGTAGACGTCCCAGCGTCTAGTTATTGAATCAGGTTTCTCGCCGAGTTTCCCCGGTCGGAAGCGAATGACCATATTAAACTGATGTAAAAATTCAGACCATCGGACCTGTCGGCGTGTAAGAACCTTGGTAGTAGAAAAATACTCAAGATTCTTGTAATCGGTGACGACGTCCACCGGATCACCCGAGCCTTCCAGATAATGACGCCAAGCTTTAAAGGCCTCGAAGATGGCCAGTAGCTCTTTGTCGTGGGTATCATAGTTGAGTTCCGCCGCGTGAAGCGTTCTGGAATGGAAGGCTAGAGGATGAATTTCACCGTTAGCATATTGGATGGAAAGAATAGCCACAATGGCGTAATTGGATGCGTTGGTCTCCACGATAAGTGGGCAATTCGGCTCCCAATGGGCCAGTATCGGTGCAGAAGTGAAAGCAGTTTTGAGATTTTCGAAGGCTTCTTGACAACTGCTGTCCCAGATCCAGGAAGCGCCTTTTTGGGTAAGCCGAGTCATCGGCACAACGATATCACTGTAATTATAAATAAAACGACGATAGAAGTTTGCAAAACCCAGGAAGGACTGAATGTCCTTAACCTTCCTCGGGACCGGCCACTCTAGAACTGTCTGCACTTTCTCCTTGGACATGGTCAATCCATCGGGAGAAAAAATATAACCCAAATACTCAACAGTATCCATATTGAATTCGCACTTCTCGGGATTGGCGTAAAGCCGGTGTTTCCGTAACCACCGAAGAACTTCCTGTTAGGATTCAATCTGTCAAGTCCATGCCGCAGGCCTCCATTCCGCTGCTCGGGATTCCGAAGATCTACTCCTTATTGTAATCTCTTCCTATTGTTCTTTCTCGCTACACATACCCTTTCGTTCTAGTCTCTCATTATTGTCTTTTACTCTTTCGTTCTAGTCCCTTCTTATTGTCTTTTACTTTACCCTGCAGGTACTACTCGTATAGCTCCTAGTAGTTAGTCTGGCGCTCCGCACCGCTGCGCCATTCCGTAGATATAAATACTGCCTGTACGCTACTGTAGTTCCTCAGTTTAATTATCGACTTAGATTCCCTCCTTAACTCTGTGCTCCTCTAAGTCTTCAAGCTCTCCGCCTTGAAGTACTCTCTACTATAACCTTAGGACTTAGACGTTCTCTGGTTCGCTCCTCGTCACCGGCGATACCGCCGCTCCAACCTGGCTGCTACTTAGTTCCTCTCTCTCTACTCTCGATCTCCGGGGACTAACGGCGTAACGGCGGTGTTGTTAATAACTTCACTACTGTCCCACTCGTCTTCCGCACTTAGACACCTTGTGGCTCTGGCACGGTTACATGGTGTACATGATCTTAACAGTATAATTAAACTCAATCCGTTAACGTCGTACTGACCTATCATTTTTTATGCCTCCAAAAACTCGAGCTCAATCTAGAGCTAACTCCAAAGAAAATACTTTCTTCACTACAGCCCAATCATTTGCCCCTTTCTCCGAATCTATCTCTGCCATCGGTCAACCACGTCACCGTAATCACGGTTTCGGTCCAGCCACAGTTCCTACTACGTCAACTCTTCCTGAAGCCATGGAAGAAGAACAACAATTCGAATACAGTACCTTGTATACCGGTGACGGACAACCTGTCCAAGTCCTGACCCCTCGCCGTGGACAACCCCCCGTGGTTGCTCCGGTTTGGGGCCGGTCTACGGCTCAAATTGAATCTCCCATTCTCCAAGCTATAGCCCGTCGTACTGGGAAACAACCCCAACGTCGTGCTGCTTCAGAATCTCCTCGTGACCCACCTCCTCACCTCGATTTGGACACTGGTGATCACGATGATCAAGACCCTCCTGTCGACCCCGATGATCCGGGTGCCGACAACAATCATGACGATCTGGATGACGATTCCGGCGGTTTACCGCGTGGTGAGCCTGGTGACCCCAGTAGACCTGGTGGACCCCGTTCTCCTATCTCTCCTGACATCCCCAACGAGCAACGTGCTATGTTGGAACTCCTCTCGGGATTCAAGGGTTCCATTGAAACCCTCGGTACCGTTCTTGCCGCTCTCGGTTGTCCCTCTGACAGCTCTGAATCTAAGAGCAAGGTCAAGGAGCCAGAGGTATTCGACGGTTCGGACCCCCGAAAACTCAAGATGTTCTTCGTCAATCTCGCCCTGGTCTTTAATGACCATCCCAAGTATTTCACCGACCAACGGAAGGTGAACTACACCTCGACATGAAGGCGGATTCCAAGGGTAGGGAGCGTTTCTAGAGGCCTCTGCAAACCAACAGATCCCCACCAGCAACTGAATCTTCCATTCAGTACCTTGGAAGTGTACAGGAGGCCTCCTCCTCACTTCTGACAGGTACATAAATATTCAGTTGCTGCCTCTCACCAAAAACTCTACAGATATTCCTTACTTCTGAAAATGTGTACAGGTTTCTCCACAATCTCACTTTTCAGATGTGTACAGATTTATCTCTCTCCAGGTTTTACCTCACTTCTGCACAGGGTCTCACCCTCAGATGTGTACAGGTTCCACCTGATTTTTTACAGAAGTGTACAGGCTGTGTTCCTCACCTCTTCAGTTGTGTACAGGTGTTTTCACCTCACTTCTTCAGTTGTGTACAGGCCAGACCTCACTTCTCAACATGTGTACAGGTCACACCTCACTTCTGTTCTCAGATGTGTACAGGTAGCACCTCACATGGGGCCAGTTGGATCAGGTGATGTGTTGATCATGTGTTCTGTTTCAGTCAGGTGCCAGAGTTTCTGAGCAGAGGCCTGTGTGAAAAAGGTCAGAATCATGTGATCCCATCAGCTCTTCCTTTCTCTCTTACCACCACCATCTCCTGCCACTTTGGTGATTTGGGTGAGAACACTGGCTTTCTTCCACAGCTCTGATAGCTTCAACATCACCCTCCAGGTCCTCCTTTCATCTGTACAGGCTTAGCCTCAGATTCAAGGACCTGCCATAGCTCTGACAGCTTCAACATCATTTTTCCTTGTCTTTTGTGTATAGATTAGAGGTCTGGGTTCTCAGTGTGTCTATGATATCTTTTATGGGTGTTTTACATGGTTTTCAACTGATGTTTGGGCAGATCTAGGTTGATCTGGTCCTTTTTTGGTCACCCTCCCTCCTCTCCCACATCACATCTTTACTTTCAACCATTTCACTGTTGAGCATACTGTAGTGATAGAACACTTTCTATATACATTACACAGCACTTCATCACTCCTAGTTATCACTGTAGTGACTTACTTAGTGTACAAAGTACTTACAGACATTATTACTTAGTTTTACAACTCATAACTTAGCTATTTCTTTAGTGTTACTGTAGTTAGTTAGTTTTCATAGGTGCGCACAATTGTGGACACCTATTATCACGCCTCATGCGTTTCTAGTCCATACAAGACCAAACAAACCTGTATTCCTACTACAGTTGAAAGATATAAATCAATCCTCACTCTATATTGACTTCTGTCATATCTACAGTGTTTATTGGAGTACTGAGCAACTATAAGGCTTGTAGTCCAACCTACTAGTCTTGTATTAAGGCATTGACAATCTGTGCACTGAGCTGGGTGGCATACTGCTTGGGTTAGCTGAAGGGCGCTCCAGTGTGTTTCAACTTCAACAAGTGCAATCTCCTTCAACATTCACTCCACTCTAACCTTGTTATTTTATTTTTTACTTAGACTTCTTTTTTCATTTATATTATCTACCATACCATACCCTTCCTGTAGGGCCCTACATGATGCATTCAATTTAATGGGGCTTTGGCCCAGTTTATGGCTAAACACCTCCCTATGAGTGAAAATAGGCATAGGTCCATTGATGATGAACAAAGGAACATTGCCATAGTTGCTAATCAAAGCGTGGCATATGAAGACCATAGTGATCATCCAGTGGTAGTAGCAAATCAATCAAATGGATTACGTGCTGTTACTCCTGAAATCAAAAATAAAGATGAAGAGATTGAAAGTGTATTGGACCAAGGTTCACAAATTGTTGTAATAGACTGATTGATAGCTATAGGTCTAGGAATTACTTGGGATCCAGAATTCACGATCAGAATGCAAGATGCAAGTGGAAAATTAAACCAAACTCTTGGTTTAGCAAGAAATATTCCATTTAAATTTGGTGAAGTTACGGTGTACCTACAACTACACGTACAGAATAAAGCTCCATTTCAAGTGTTATCAGGGAGACCTTTTGACGTCTTGGTGGAAAGTGAAATTAAGACCTTTGGAAACGGAGATTCCGAGATAACAATCAGTGATCCGAACTCACAGAAGAGGGTTACTGTAGGAACCTATCCTCGTGGCCAGAAAGGTCGAAACAATCAAATTAATACCTCACGATATAATGAACCAAAGAATGTTACACCTGATAATGAAAAATCGACAGGTGAAAATGATTCAAAGGGAAATTTTCATTCCTCGATGAGTTGAGTAGTGACCAAGGAGAGGATGAATACGCTATAAGCTTCCACTTTGATGAAAAGCAAAACATCGTATTAGATGGATACAAACGATGTGAACAAGAAACGTTCTCTAAGAAAGAGCTTTCTGAAGCATATGTTCTTGCATCTAGAGAACATTTGAAGTTTCAAGATGATCAAGCTGAAGAAATAATTGATTGTTACCTTAATCAAAAGACGATTGGGAATAAACAAGTATTCTGTGTATAGAGAGATGGGGTTTTAGGTGAATTTGACGATCAATTGAATAATGACCAATTCAATTTAAATCCTATAAAGTCGTTCTTCTTTCAAAATGGAAGGATCAAGCCTAAACCCATATGAAAGAAAGTTCAGAAGAGGCGATTTGTTGAACCTATACTGCAAAGTTTTAGTTTAGGGGAGAATTGCGATAAACCTGAATCCACAGAGACCACACAGAATCAATGTAATAACGAAAACACCTCTGAAACGGTCAGAGATGATAATTGGAATAAACCTAAAAACTCTCAGAGAACTAGGAAGAGAATGGTTCAATATGAAATACTCAAAAGAGGAACTGAATCATTCCAAAGATCCCAACCGAGTTTTGAGAAAGTAAGATATGAGTCGAGGCAACGAAAGAAAGGAAAAGCCCAGAACTCGAAGGACAAGAAGGAGAATGTTCAGCCAGACTTATTGAATGAACCTCCAACAATTAAACTCAAAGAACGTATTAAATTGAATCAGCAGGATAAATCTCCTATCAATTTAATAGATGAAACAAATAAACAAGTGGTTAATGAAGCCATAGGAGTGGAGAAACCAATCAACTTGAATACAGAAGAAGTGTTTACGAAGTATAAACCTGTCGACAAGAAGGTTAACCCTATAAAAGCAACATTACCAGATGAATTTAGAATTGAAAAACACATTCATGGTGATCCGTTATTGGAACTACCTGAATTGTCGAAACATCCTAAACCGTTTGTTCCTACGGGAAGATATACGGAAGAAAGGAAAGAGATAATAGATAAGAATCATCCTGAAGGATTTTTGTGGGAACAAGAGAGAAATCTTATGCACGAAATGATGTGTAAACAGGAGGCAGGCTTTGCTTGGCAACCAAGTGAAGCTGGAACCTTTAAAAATGAATTCTTTCCACCTGTGAAAGTACCTGTAATTCCACATGAACCGTGGGTTGAAAGGAATATACCAATTCCGCCAGGTATCTTCGAGGATGTGTGCAAAATAATTAAAAGTAAAATTGACTCAGGAATATACGAACCATCGAATGCTAGTTATCGTTCGAAATGGTTCTGTGTCATTAAGAAAGATGGCAAGAGTCTACGATTAGTACATAGTTTGGAACCTTTGAATAAGGTTACCATCCAACACTCAGGCGTACCTCCTGCAACTGCAGATCTAGCAAGATCCTTCAATGGAAGATCTTGTGGAGGAACCTTAGATTTATACATTGGGTATGATGAACGAGAATTAGATCAATTGTCTAGAGACATGAAGACATTTCAAACGCCGTATGGACCACATAGGTTAGTAAAACTACCTATGGGGTGGACAAATTCGGTACCTATATTTCACGACAACATGACATATATTCTACGAGATGAAATACCACACGTAACAATTCCTTACATTGATGATGTACCTGTAAAAGGACCATCAACTCGATATGAATTACCAGAAGGAGGTTACGAAACTATTCCAGAGAATCCTGGAATTAGACGATTTGTTTGGGAACATTTCCAAAACATGAATAGAGTAATACAATGAATGAAATATGCAGGAGGAACCTTCAGTGGGACCAAAGCATTTCTTTGTTGTGAGGAAACAATTGTTGTAGGATATAGATGTACCTATGAAAGCAGTATGCCAGAAGAACATATTGCTCAAGTAGTCCTAGAATGGCCTTCATGTCGTGATAAGACTGAGGTTCGAGCATTCTTAGGAACTGCAAGTCAATTAAGAATGTTCATTGCGAACTTTGCTAAGAAAGCAGCTCCTTTGACTAAGTTGACAAGTAACGTTCCATTTGAATGGAATGAAAAATGTGACAAAGCAATGGATGAATTAAAGGATGGAATCAGAGACTGTCCAGCTTTGAGACCAATTAATTTTGATTGGGATGTTTAAACATACTTAGCAGTGGATACCTCTTACAAAGCTGTGGGATGGTATATCTATCAAATTGATCCATCTGAAAAGAAGAAGTTCTTCAATTACTTTGGATCAATGACTTTGAATGAACACGAAGCACGATTCTCGCAATCTAAGAGAGAATTGTATGGCTTGAAATTAGCATTGGAAGCTAGTTATTATCATGTCTATGGATGTAGACGGTTAACAGTTGAAACCGATGCGAGTTATATTAAAGGCATGCTAGACAATCCTAGTTGTGGTCCTAATGCAACCATAAACCGTTGGATTGAGCATGTACGAAACTATCACTTTACATTAATCCATGTAAAAGGTGCAACCCATGGTCCTGATGGATTATCACGAATCACACCTGGTGGATGGCAAACAAAGCGTCCAGAAGTAAATCCAGAAGATTACGTTGATGAGGATGGTGGGGAACCAATTAATTTTATTATGGGAGATGGGGAAACGGAAGAGCCGTATCAATTTGATGACTTCAAAGATCAAATTGACCCTAGAAGTGGTTACTTATACAAAACAGCTCAAGAAGCTGATGATATTGAATTAGATGTACAAGAAGCTCTAGATGAAGAGCGCAGCTACGAGATTCGTAGGAACCACATGTTAGAATCCAAAGATGCAACATGTGAAGTTTTCAGTAGGAATTTGTTCCCTACTTTTGATGAAGAATTTGTACAAAACAATCCGTACCCAGAAGCACATAGATCTTCTGAGGGTAATAGATTGGACGAATTAATTCCTTTGATTGGAAAGTACTTGTCGAACCCATCAGATGAATCCCTGGGTGAAATGTCAAAAGATGAACGGATTAAATTTATTGTTGAGCATACTGTAGTGATAGAACACTTTCTACATACATTACACAGCGCTTCATCACTCCTAGTTATCACTGTAGTGACTTACTTAGTGTACAAAGTACTTACAGACATCATTACTTAGTTTTACAACTCATAACTTAGCTATTTCTTTAGTGTTACTGTAGTTAGTTAGTTTTCATAGGTGCGCACAATTGTAGACACCCATTATCACGCCTCATGCGTTTTCTGTACATACAAGACCAAACAAACCTGTATTCCTACTATAGTTGAAAGATACAAATCAATCCTCACTCTATATTGACTTCTGTCATATCTACAGTGTTTATTGGAGTACTGAGCAACTATAAGGCTTGTAGTCCAACCTACTTGTCTTGTATTAAGGCATTGACAATCTGTGCACTGAGCTGGGTGGCATACTGCTTGGGTTAGCTGAAGGGCGCTCCAGTGTGTTTCAACTTCAACAAGTGCAATCTCCTTCAACATTTATTAGATTGATTAAGAAATTTCAAGTGAGGCCTCCTGTACACTTCCAAGGTACTGAATGGAAGATTCAGTTGCTGTTGGGGATCTGTTGGTTTGCAGAGGCCTCCAGAAACGCTCCCTACCCTTGGAATCCGCCTTCATGTCGAATAATTCGCAAGCACTCATTCAGATTAAAACATGAATTGAGTTGAACAGTGTATTGAGAGAACAGAAAATATATCTACTCATTCAAGTTAATAAGAATGAGCAAGAGTAGCTCTTCAATCAATTTAAATGGGATCAACAAAGTATTTGGCCCAGGACTTAGTTTCACTCATTCAAATTAATATGAATATGAGCATAAAAGCTCATAAATTGATATATACAGTATAGCAATAGCTATCCACAACAAAAAGTAATAGGTAAAACTACCTACAAGAAATGCAAAAAAAAAAAACAAGAAAAATACAAGATATAAATTAGATTAATGAAATCTAATTAAAACAAGATGGTCTCGATTGACCGGTGGTCCTGAAAAGGTCCATGATGAGATTTTGGGTTGAAAACCCAGACGATATGACCGCGAGTGGTCAGCTATAATGAGATATATGGGCATGGAAGCCCGTCCATGTATGACAAAATATGAAATAAAATAAAATAAAAAAAAATGACGCCCCGACGCCCAAGGAATCAGCTATGATTCAAGAGTCTGCGCTGGCTCTGCCCCCTTTTCAGGAGACAGAGTTTGCTCGGCCAAACTCTCGATTGTAGGGAGATCCAGCTCCATGGGAACAGATCCCCCTATCTGACTGCTGGTACCTTCGTCCGCCGATCCCTTCTCTACTTCGTTGAGGCCTTTGAAAGCCTCAGTAGCAGAATCCGGAGGTGGCGAGGACTCGACCAGGTGCCCGTTTTTGTCAATATGTGCCGTTGACTCCCCAGAATGGATGCTGCATAGCAGTTCGATCCATTCCCCCGGAGTTCGATTGTCAAAGTCCAGCCCACTCAAATTGAATGGACTGGGCCAACGGAATAGAGTGGCCATAAGGGTCCACTCATTTAGATTGATTGCCCGACGATTGGGCTCGGCAGCCTTGAGTGCTTCCAACACAACGATGGGGTCCTCTCCTGCATTTTGCAAGTCCAAAATGGACCGCAGAAAGAGCTCCCGCGCTGTATCGAACAATGACCCGATCTGCTTCATTTGGTCGTTGAGGTCCAGGGCTCGTCGTAATGAGGTGGCTAGATCTAAATGAATCGAATGAATTAAATTAAATAAATCAAATGGAATAGAATAGAATGGACTTACTATGCGTACTGCTAGTTGAGGCCTTATGGAGCGCATTGAGCGCATCCATAGCCAGCTCCACGTCCAAGGATCCCAAGCACTTCAAACTCCGTGAGGAGCAGGCTTGACACTTATATCCTGGAAGAGGAGCCAAATTTGCTTCCAAATCCCCTTGAGCAAGTGCCGAAATGCAAGCTTGACTGGGAATGGAAGGCTACATGAAATAAAAGCATGATGAACAATTAAATTAAAATAAAAACATTTAAAAGAAAACTCACGTCGCGAATCACCCAATTAACCTGCATCAAGTCCTGCATCGTAAAACGAGCATTTTGAGTCTCCAAAACGGAGCCCAGCTCGACGAAGTCAGGGTTGATTGCAAGCAAAGGGTTTTCTCAACTTAAGGCAGCGCTATTCTATTAAATTAATAGAGTTAGCATTTTGAATGAATTAAATTGAATGACTACGACTTACCCTGGCATGAGCAAATTTGGGGAAAGGAGTAAAGCTCCCAGTTGACTGCTCAGGGAGCTGTAGTCGCCCTTGAGCATCCGCCAATAGTACCGGTTGGAAGGTACTCTCTGGGGAATGCTCAGGAACGGACTTTGTGGCAGCCTTGGAAACTCATTTAGGAGCGGACACTCATTTAACTGAACGACGTGGCACTGAAGCTGTAATCAAATTGAATTAATAGGAAGAAACAAAAGGAAGAATAAAGTCTTACCGGAAATGGAAGATGTCGTTTTTAGGCGTTTTGGAGGAGGCGCAGAGTCCTCCTCCTCATCCTCACCTTCTTCCTCGTCTTCAGACTCTACTTCATTGGAAGCAGAGTCGTCTTCAGAAACAACTACTTGTCGGGATTTGCCTTTTGCGGTAACTGTCGCGATTTTCCTCGAACGAGGAGGAAGTCGAACCCTTTTGTAAACCATGCTAGCAGGAGGAGAATTGGAGGCTTTAGAATCTTCGACTACCTTGATGGTAGTTTTGGATTTAGGCTCCTTCCTGCCCACGGGAACCTTGGTAAACGAAGAAGCTCGAGGAGCTGCATCTACTAAAGGGAAGCCGCTCATAAGCTCATTATCAGAGTCTTTTGAACGAGTGGACCGGGGAGAAGCAACTGAAGAAAAATAAAATGAATAAACAAAATGAAATTGAAGAAATTAAAGTAAAAACTCACGAAACGAGGAGGCGTCAGCCTTGAGGCTTTCAATCTCCCGATTCCTTCGAAGTGCCCTGGGGGGCACAGCTGGTGCTTTACTGGCAGGGGAAGGCGAGATTACATCGGAAACCTTGGGAGGGGAAACCATTTTTGGAACCCCAGGAAGAACACTTTGGCCTCAAAGTGAGGCAAAGGGATCCAAATCCTTAGACGAAACCATACGCATCATTGCGCTTCCCTCACGAAAGCGTAAACAAAACGGAATGGGAATGGCAGGGAATCGTTCGAATTTGAGAACACCCTGTAAATTAAATTAAATGAGAATAAAGTGAATTCAATAGAAAAGAACACTTACTTCAGCTGAAGAACGATGCTCAGGGGGAATGCCCCATTGCTGCGTCAAATCGTCGCGAAGAAAAGCGGGTAGGCTGAGGGAAAGTGATTCAGCAGACAATAAGACCTGTTCCGCGAATAAAGGGCAATTTGCCCGACCCATCCAAAAGTCATGAATATAAATCTAGGAGAAACCATTAATACCAGTAATGAAAAAACAAGTAAAGGTGGCTACATACCAAAGAGGGAGCAGCCTCCTCAAAAACATTGTAAATCTCCGACTCCGTTGGAGGTGAATCATCTACCAAATCCTGCAAAGTTCAAACCGCCATTTGTGCCGAACAAAACAAATCCAATCCAGAAGCCACGGACAATGGACGCGATGTGTTGGAAGGGAAACAGAAAGGGACGAGAGAACGGGGATAGGAAAAGGCAGGGATGGTTCCAGAGCCATCGTAGTCCAGAGAATTTGTGGAATCAACTACTGGAGGAGAGTAGTCTCCCTCCAAAAGACGCTTGAAAACAGCACTCTCGAAGAAGAGAGGAAGTGTTGATTTAGATGGAATACCCGCCAACATAATTTGAGCCTCAATAAGAGAGGTAGGAAGAAGAGTAGTGGAATCAACAGCTCGAGTTTGACTCGAGGTTGAAGCCATTTTTACGAACAAGATGAAAGAAAGAGGGAAAGGGGAGAAAACGGACTTCAACGAAAAATTGTTGAACCCCGTGCCCTGAACCAAATAAACGTACACACTGAATCAGTGTGTACGTCAGAGCAGTTCTCCGTGAAATGGAAGCTCGTTCTGTGACTAGATGATGAAAAGATTGTGAATTAAAATTTCAAAATGTGATACGAATACCAAAAAAGTATTCAATTCAAATTGAGCGCTAAACTGTTACGATTCGTAGCAGGCGTGTGAATAAATTGATAAGATGAGTGCTAGAAACCCATTTGAGGGCATCCAAATTGATTGGAGAGCACGGAGAAGTAGAGATCCAAACCCAGTGATTTACATTAAAAGGAGATATAGTCTTGTCGAATCAATCTAATAACAGATTGGGTATCCTTTCCCGATACAAAACTACGAATGACCGAGGACGGTCAAATTCTTTAGTTTGGTGGGGATGACACGCCTAAATTTTGACCTAGATGTCTATGCTGTGAATTGTGACATTTTCACGCATAGATTTGTATCGAGAGGACTGTAATTGAGACCCAGATTGACAGTCAAAGTCAATACTGAATCAGTCTAATAAGTTGAAGGGACCATATACCCATACTACCACAAGTGGTTAGTTTACCCATCCCCGATACTACCTTCGGATAGCAGTCTACCTGTTTGTCAAGCAGGATTATACCAGACTCGGACTACATCCAAAGGATGACCATTCACGTATGACATACCAAGGGTATTCTTTTTGGACCTTACACTGGCAGGAGTTTGGAAGAACTTACTCAAGTGACCATGAGCTGAGGATTGACTCGAAATGACTTTCTAGAACTCAGGAATTATCAAATACTCCTTCTAGAACGAGATCATGCATTAATCTAAAAGACTGTGATTTAGTCTAATAGACCAATCAAGTTGGTTGAGGAAAATGACTAGAAGAACAATCGAAGTACTGCGAGGCTCCGAAGACATATCAAATGAATGTCAAAGAGTCCTGACGTAGAAAATATTGAAGAACACAATTAAATGAATACTATGCGTAACTCCCTTGATAGAGTATAGGCACAATGTTAAGATCATGTACACCGTGTAACCGTGCCAAAGCCACAAGGTGTCTAAGTGCGGAAGACGAATGGGACAGTAGTGAAGTTATTAACAACACCGCCGTTACGCCATTAGTCCCCGGAGATCGAGAGTAGAGAGAGAGAGGAGCTAAGTAGCAGCCAAGTCGGAGCGGCGGTATCGCCGATGAGGAGGAGCGGACCAGAGAATGTTCAAGTCCTAAGGTCGAGGGGAACGTACTTCAAGGCGTTGAGCCTGAAGACTTAGAGAGCACAGAGTTAAGGAGGGAATCTAAGTCGATAATTAAACTGAGGAACTACAGTAGTGTACAGGCAGTATTTATATCTACGGAACGGCGCAGCAGTGCGGAGCGCCAGACTAACTACTAGGAGCTATACGAGTAGTACCTGCAGGGTAGAGTAAAATACAATAAGGAGAGACTAGAACGAAAGGGTATGTGTAGCGAGAAAGAACAATAAGAAGAGATTACAATAAGAGTGGATCTTCGGAGTACTGAGCGGCGGAATAGAGGCCCGAGGCATGGGCTTGACACACAATGGGTGTCTGTTGAAAGAGAGAAGCAATTAGTTTAATCCAGATGAATCAGATTGATAGGATTAGAATCGAGGAGAGCTGATTTGCCTCCGGACGAGGTGACAAACGATCGAAGTAAGTGTTGAACACCATTCGAGTCATTCTCTAAAACAATTAAATTAAATGAATAACGAAGTACCTACCTATGTTTGGAGGTATACTTGAATCTTGGAATCATTGCGGACCAAATAAGGACATGAAGATTCAAATTAAATAGTATCTGACCGATTGTAGAAGTTTCCTTGCGGTTCCGAACGTTTATTGTATTAAATTAATTGTACTGTGCGACTCTATATTCTGTATGTATAAATAGCGATCCGAGGTATCTGGAATACAAGTGATTTTGGGACGACGTTGCAGTGCTAATCCGTAAAAAGGAAAGACACACTCCCGCCAGACTGAAACCTCTTCGCTAGCAGCCATTCGGGCCCGGCACTTGTGAGTATAGGAACGTTGTGTTCTGCTCCTTGTGACTGCGAGAAGTATATCCAGTTGTTGGGTATTCTTCGAACTTAGGATCAGTCGTTGGTCTTAAGGGCAAATCACGCTGTGTGGTTGTGCCAGCACATAGTTCTAGCCCTCTGTAGGGGTCTGTGTGTTTCGGTTTTAATTCACTTTGATTCAAAAACCCCAATTCTTGATATACCCATATCAATACAAACTAAAGCACAAATCGTGCTGAATCTACCTTGATCAAAGGAATATATCGAATCCTTAGAACAATTCAAATTGATTGATCAAAGCTTCTTACTTAGCTTTCAAAGCTTTGCGGAACCTTTGCCAACGCTACCCCTTGCTATTAAATAAATTTGATAGCAGTGAACTCGCATATTGTGTATTAGATTGGTTGGTTGGAGTGCCCATTAGATTCCTTCCTTTCTCTTTCACACAAAAACAAGGCAAGCTCATTACCGGACTTTTTGCTTAGCTCCGGGCCAGGAGGAGGATCGTTCCGTGTCCCTACTCTTCCAATTTTGATAGGCCTCCTCTGAATCCTTCGCTGGTTTCGGGGTTACTTTCTCCATGGCGGATCGTCCAGCCTCGAGGATTTCCTCCACCTCTTCTTCCATGCTTTCGCTCGCAAACGCTAACCATTCATTGATCCCTATAAGGATTGGGTCGTCTGGCCCTAGATCTCTGTCCGAGGGGAATAACTTGTGTGGACCTGGTTGACTCGCCTCGTACTCTTCATCCTTTACTTCCTCTAGTTTCACCCCCGTCCTTGGAGCTCTAAGGGGAGCTTCCGGAGATTGTTGAGGAACTTCTGGAGGTGGTTGCGGAGCTTCAGGAGGTTGTTGAGGAACTTCAGGAGGTGGTTGGAGAGTTCCTTCGGGTATTCCTTCGCCGTTTACCCCCCTTCCTAGCTCCTCAGTACCTCCCTCGGCGCCTGGTTGGACAATTTCCAATGCAAGGGCTGCTGAGATTCGGACGTTTCGGTCCTGGAATGTCAGGCAAAGTTCCTTCCAGTCAATTACTGGGTTGTGCATGCGTAGCCACGGCAGTCCTAGCACAATCGGAGCCGTGGGGTGTAATCGAGTCACTAGGAACTCCACCTTGTGAATTGTTCCATCTGCAAAACTGATCTGATCAGTGTAGGTCTGAGTTATCAATCCTGCGGAGGTAGGTTGCCCGTCGAACAGCTCCAAGGGGATGCTGTTTGTTAGGTCAACCAAATTTTCGGGATGTCGCATAGCGACGGTTTTGTCTATGAAGCATCTAGTTGCTCCACTATCCACTAGTGTGGCGTATTCTTTGTCTTCATCAAGGTCGGAGAATGGAAAGCGTGTAAGGATGATGAAGGAGTTGTAGGATCGGGATGTGAGACGAGCTGGCTGACTCCCCGCGAGTGCAGCTCTTATTGTGGTAGGCAAAGGTTGTCAAGTCCATGCCACGGGCCTCCATTCCGCCGCTCGGTATTCTGAAGATCTGCTCTTATTGTAATCTGACTCTTATTGTTCTTTCTCGCTACACATATCCTTTCGTTCTAGTCTCTCACTATTGTCTTTTACTCTTTTGTTCTAGTCTCTCCTTATTGTCATTTACTCTACCCTGCAGGTACTACTTGTATAGCTCCTAGTAGTTAGTCTGGCGCTCCGCACCGATGCGCCGTTCCGTAGATATAAATACTGCCTGTACGCTACTGTAGTTCCTCAGTTTAATTATCAACTTAGATCTCCCTTCCCAACTTAACTCTTCTCTAAGTCTTCAGGCTCAACGCCTTGGAGTACTCTCTACTATAACCTTAGGACTTAGACGTTCTCTGGTTCACTCCTCGTCACCGGCGATACCGCCGCTCCGACCTGGCTGCTTCTCAGTTCCTCCCTTCTCTACTCTCGATCTCCGGGGACTAACGGCGTAACGGCGGTGTTGTTAATAACTTCACTACTGTCCCACTCGTCTTCCGCACTTAGACACCTCATAGCCTTGGCACGGTTACACGGTGTACATGATCTTAACAAAGGTGTTGCGGGGCTTCGCAGTTCGCCCTGATCTACCTCAAAGCCCCCTGCCCATTTCCCACTTCGTCCAACAGTTCTTGCTCACCTCCCTTTGGTGAGTCTAAGATGTGGACATTCCATAGATCGTCCATTCCTTCCCGTTCTTCCACCACGATCCCGGCGCGAATCCGTTCTAAAGGACGAGTTGAATCGTCCTTACGACCTCCCCCTTGGTTGGCCGTCCCTCTTCCTCGAGTTGAATCGGCCTTGGAAGCTCTCTCTGAGCTCCCTTGATCCTCCGCTGGACGTTCTAACGATTCTGGGTTAGGGCAGTTCTTTGCCCAGTGCTCCTTTCGTCCACAACGCATGCAGAGCTCCTGCCTTTGTCTCCTCCACTTCTCCGCTCTTTCCTCAGGAGTCCATTTCCTCCCGGTATCGGTAACTCCTGCTCGGAGGACTGCTTCAGTCCATTCTCCTCCATCCCTGCAGTGACAGCAGTCTTCGTCCTCCTCTCGATTCTTGCTATCGTAACTTTCTCCTTCCCCCCAAGCTGCAGACGCCCTTTGTCGTCCCTCTTTCCAGTTGGACCTGTTTTGAAACCTCCCTGTCGCAGCTGGTTTCGGATTGGAGGTCCAGACATCAGCTGGCTCTCTTTCCCTCCGCAAGGGGGACTTGTAAGGAGCTTCAGGTGCTAATTCCAACCCGGGGAAGCGACTCAGCCATCCTTGCAGTGGTTTTTCGCCGTAGAGGTTCCTCAGACTCTCCGCTTGCGCACATACAGCTCCATCCAATTTCATGAACACTCGAGTCCATTTGTCGTAGGATCGAGGTTCTTCCCTTCCGGTAACAACCTGTAGAGGCAACCAGGGAGCTACCCCTTTCTTGAGGTATGTTATCAGAGCCTCATCATTAAACCCGGTCAGAGGAGCGTATTCGTTGAAGCGAATGAAGAAGTTGGCGAAGCTTTCCTCCGGCATTTGCTTCATCCAGGCCAATCGCCTCCTTGCCTCGTCCGCTTCGTCAATGGGTCCAAATTTGGAACCGAACTCTCATTTAAACTCCGTCCAGTCCTCGAGACAAGTGTACTCCCCCTTCAGTCATTGCCAATTCAACGTGTCAAAGTGGGAGAGTGCTGCACCGGTGAGATGGCTGGCTGCCGAAGCGCACTTGTCCTTTTCACGAGCATAGATGGTAGGCCGTACTCCAAACATCCTTTCCAAACTGAGGACCCACGTCTTCCATGCAGACCGGTCATCACCTGCAAAGCTTTCGATCTTACCAACGTCGAGCTTCGACTCAATGGTAATCCGATTTTTTTCTTCATTGCTCTCCCACGTACTCCGTCCCTCGTTGGGAGGTCTAGGAGCTGCCTTACGGTGCCAACCTTGTCTTGGATCGTAGGTAGTACCAGGGTTGGTCCGGGTCATAGCATGTTGGAGGTACCTCAGGAGCTCCAGTGGGGAGCTCTCCTCTGTCCTCCTCTCTCCTTCCACCATTCCTACTCGATTGGTTCTGTTCCCCCTCGTCAGAACCTTCCGAATTACTATCACCCGGTCCCCCGGAAGGTGGTGGTGGAGGAGGAGGCGGAGGTGGTGCCCCTCCCCCGCTCCTTCCTCCCTGTTCTCTTTGACCCTGTCCCCCTTGACTCAGAGGTCGTTCTCGATCTCTCGATTGACTAGAAAAATGTGGGGGAGGTA
Organism: Lentinula edodes; assembly: GCF_021015755.1. Taxonomy (NCBI): domain Eukaryota; kingdom Fungi; phylum Basidiomycota; class Agaricomycetes; order Agaricales; family Omphalotaceae; genus Lentinula; species Lentinula edodes. Next base: position 56,184 of record NW_025764320.1, read on the forward strand.
CTCTAGGAGGGGGGTTAAAACCGCCTTTGCCTCCTCCCTCGTTTTCCAACGCGTACGCTCCTTCTTCTGGTCTCCCATACTCCCCTAGTTCAGCTCTTTGCACTCAGGCTCCCCACTCGTGAATACGTTGTTGGTGTTGAGCATACTGTAGTGATAGAACACTTTCTACATACATTACACAGCGCTTCATCACTCCTAGTTATCACTGTAGTGACTTACTTAGTGTACAAAGTACTTACAGACATCATTACTTAGTTTTACAACTCATAACTTAGCTATTTCTTTAGTGTTACTGTAGTTAGTTAGTTTTCATAGGTGCGCACAATTGTGGACACCCATTATCATGCCTCATGCGTTTCTAGTACATACAAGACCAAACAAACCTGTATTCCTACTATAGTTGAAAGATACAAATCAATCCTCACTCTATATTGACTTCTGTCATATCTACAGTGTTATATTGGAGTACTGAGCAACTATAAGGCTTGTAGTCCAACCTACTAGTCTTGTATTAAGGCATTGACAATCTGTGCACTGAGCTGGGTGGCATACTGCTTGGGTTAGCTGAAGGGCGCTCCAGTGTGTTTCAACTTCAACAAGTGCAGTCTCCTTCAACAGTTGGTCCACACTTGGAGTATCCGGGATCTGTCCTGCTTGTTCTACCTGGGGGTTTCCATCCTTAGCTCCTGTAGGAGTGTTTTGGTTAAAGGATATTGGTTCCGTAGCTTGCCAGCTCCTTGGCTGGGGAACTACAGGAGAAGGACCCCCCCCTCGTATATTCTCTCATTACCCTAGGTGCTCACCCGGATAATCCCGCCGTGTTTCCTGTTTTGGAAAGGGGTCCTCCAGTCGGTACTTCCCCCGCTGTGAATCCTTTCTTTACCTCACGGAGTTGTTCCTGGAGCGTCTCAATGACCCGAGCCTGTTGTTGGATCATTGCTACCGATTCCTGAGAGTGTGTCGAGTCGACAACCATGCCAGGTCGGTTCGTCTGAGCTCCAGTTACAAAGGGAGTTCCTAAAGGGGCTCCCTGCGGGGGTACCGCCTCTTCGTGAACTACCAACGTCCTTCGTTGGTTCGGATCCCTTTGACTCTCCGCTCCCACCGCGTGGGATTGCATCGATACCGACCCTTGATAGGGTATGACTGATGGATTGCTCAGTCTTGGAGGAACGTGTACAGGGTTGGGAACCAGCCGAGCTGTCAGATCTTGTCCATAGATCCGTGATGAATGTTGTGCACCATCCATCCTTACCTCCCCAAACTGGTACCGCTGTGTCGAGACTGGCGTTACCGGTTTCGTTTGCAGGTTAACTCTGGGGGGAGGAGTCGAATTTTGAACCAAGGCATGTACAGTGGGGGAGGTCCCCGAGCGTAACTGGGGGCTCCTCGTGGCCATGTTACCGGGGTTAAGGAATTCAGGAACCTCGATATTCCTGGGCAATGAATGTTTCTGTGCCAGGAAACGACCATCAGATCCATGGAGCTGCCTTTTCTGGTCAAATTGCTCCGGAGGGAACTCCCCTACACTCTCTGGTTCGCATTGAACCATATACGAGGTTCCCCGATTATCCGCGACCAGTCTGCGACGGAATTCCAAAGCTCTTTCTAGATTCGATCCAGAAAGTTCCTCCGACAGCATCAGAGTGTCTGATTCCGCTAGTAACGTCCAGTGTCGGGTCTCCTGCGAACACAACATCGCTTCAGACTCCTCACTCCTCACCAGAAGCTGGTGCATATGCCTCATGGGCGTGTACGTGTATACCGTCTGTCCGCTACAGACCCGGACGGGACTATCCTGATCAGGCATTGACTCCACTGGGGCCAGGAGGTGAGCCGTGGTGTATCTCCTGCGCCTACGATTTTTTGCAGTGATTGCGTTAGCATCCTCATTACTTTCCTCATCGATTTTAGCTGCTGCTTCCGCTAGATTTGCGTTCCGAAGTATTTGGATCACCTGGTAGTTCGGAATGTTAACCCTCGAAGGGGGAGGTTCAAATCGTACAGCTCCTGATCTGTAGTTAGATGCTCGGTACAATATACGCAGCCCCACTTCTCCACAGAATTCCTTTTCCCTTCCATGGGTATGAGGGAGGAGGGGAAGTATTCCCCTCGAGTTTCGGAACGATCGCCCGTAACGTGCCTCTGCCTCTAACAGTTCCAACATCCTCTCTGGGTCCAACAGGACATTGTACAGCCAGAGAAAATCTGATCGGTTCGCGGGGGTCATCAGCCACTGCTGGGCCTTCTCTGGGAGGTCTATCTCCAGTTAAGTTCCCACTGTCAGGAACTGTACTCGTAAGTCTGAGAATTCAAGACCGTCTCCCAATATTTCGACCCCCATCGACTCCAATACCTCCCTTAGGACCATAGCTACATCCTCCGGGATACACTCCTGAATTCGAATGACGTCTTCCAGACGCAATGTCATTTCAGACAACGGTTGTACTGGGAAGTTGGTCCTGCTATGGTGTATTGTGTGGGTACGCTCCCAGTTGGGCGTATTCATAGCTGGGCTCTTCAGGAGACTGGAGAGTGAACTTCCTCGTCTTGGGGGAGGAAGGTTAAGGGACTGTACCAGGGGGGTTGGTAACCTCCGGGATGACGTCCGAGACTGTTCGGATACGGCAGGGGATACTCTCCTCTCTGGAAGTTTCTCCTGTTGTTGTACTGTGAGAGGGTCAGTACTCTCCCCTTGTATCCTTTCGATAGCGGCTACTTGGCCGCTGACTCTTCCACCCGCGTTCGAAGCTGACTCCATGTCTAGCTGCGGTACCGGGCCAGGGGGAGGTCCTCTCATTCCCCAGGTAGGGGAGTAGGCGAAACCTCCCATGGGGCTACTGGCAGGTTGGGCATAACCCATGGAAGTATACCTCCGTTGTGGTGGTCCCATCCCAAGTTCCACTGGAGGGGGCTCCTCAACCGCCGGTTGACGCCCCTCAGGGGTCCGGACGTTGCTAGCGGTTTCATCCCTGAACGACTGTTCTGGGATGGACATCAGGTGTTGACCAGCTGCCACCGTGATAACAGTGGAGCTAGCAGCCTGGTTCGACTTTTGAGCTTGTGTCGTGTTTCCACGAGATAAGGCGCTCTTTTGTTTCTTTGGTTCGATCTTGGAACTAGAAGGTCATTCCGTTGATGTCGCCGACATTTTGTCGCGACAAGTCCGTTCGGTGACGGGAGAGCTTGGTATAATGTAAGACCTGGGTCAAAATAGGTCTTAGGGTAGGTTTTGGTATATGGAGGTTTATGTTGTAGCGTGCTAAGAGCAGGCTGGAGCTCGAAGGGAGCTACGAGAACCGTGACTGAGGACGGGAATGACCTAGTAGTGGCTGGAACGACGAGATGATGACCCTTGAGGGGGTTCCTAGGAGGTCCAGGGAGGTCCCTAAGGCGTAGGGAGGTTAAGGAAGAGTGCGGGACCGTACGATATTGTGTAGTAGGAGTTGTACTCGCTAGAACGTCAATATAGGATTGAGTAGGTCGTATATGTAACTGGATCTCGAGGGTATAAGCTCCCGAGAAGGGATATGCCAGGGAGGGTAGGTCCCTGGGGGCTGGGCTTGAGGATGGACGTCCTCGAGTGGGGGAGGTGGTAACGGAGAAGCGGTACGTAGTTCAACGTGAGGGGTAGCTTCGACGTTACCTAGATCGAGGTCCCGAAGCTTACGAAGTAGCTAGGGAGCTCTGGGAGGTTTGGGGAAGGGTAGCTCACCAAAGCGTGTAGGCGTTGGGGAGCTTTAGTAATGTTCGAGGGAGCTCAGGGACTCACTCGGAAGGCTTAGACTTGAAGTAAAAGCGTATATTCGATCATATAGACGATCAGAGAGACAATAGACAAGAGTAAGGAGAAACAGAGGTAGTGAAACAGAGAGTAAAGAGAAATCCGTATGGTTAGCAGGTACAAAGGGACAGGGACTGGACCTATGCAAAAGGGTGTGTGTTCAAAATATACCAAGCTGGGGCTTGGGGACGTGTCAGAGCTACTTAAATAGGTACGGGAAGTGGACAAGGGAACATCAGGGGATCTAGTGAACATGAGGCGGTAATCGAGATTGATACTTAATGGAGTTGCTATAGGGGGTCCTGTATGCGCGCCGGGGAATGTACGTGTGTCGGTGAAGGACGTTTGGGTAGGTATATGGTGGTACTTGTGTGGGGAAGGTGCAGGATGGAGGTGCATGATGGTACTTGGGGAGGTGACTTGGGAGGTGTAGGGGAAGTGCAGGAGGTGTATAGAGTGTGTGACAACGTGTGGTGGGTACTGGGGCTGGTCTGGTTTTAGGCAGGGCATGACACCAATACTGGCCCATTGGGAGCCGAATCGCCCACTTATCGTGGAGACCGATGCTTCCGACTACGCCATTGCGGCTATTCTTTCCATCCAATATGCTGACGGTGAAATTCATCCTCTAGCCTTCCTTTCCAGAACGCTTCATGCGGCTGAACTCAATTATGATACCCACGACAAAGAGCTCCTGGCCATCTTCGAGGCCTTTAAAGCTTGGCGTCATTATCTGGAAGGCTCGGGTGATCCGGTGGATGTCATCACCGATCACAAGAATCTTGAGTATTTTTCTACTACCAAGGTTCTTACACACCGACAGGTCCGATGGTCTGAATTTTTGCATCAATTTAATATGGTCATTCGCTTCCGACCGGGGAAACTTGGCGAGAAACCTGACTCGATAACTAGACGCTGGGACGTCTACCCTAAAGAGGGGGATATTGGCTATGCCCAAGTGAACCCTCATAACTTTCGTCCTATCTTTACTAACGAACAACTCACTGCGTCTCTTCGAGCTACCTTCCTGGAAGGTCCGGTATTACGAGCCTTGATTATCATGGATATCGAAGCCCTACACCAAGCAATCATCCTCGCCCTTCCCGCCGATTCAAGCTCCGTTGTTGGTTTGGAACTTGCAAAAGATCCTTCCAATGAACGTTGGAGCTTAGGTAGTGACAAGCTACTACGCCTTGACGACCGTATTTATGTTCCGAATCATGGCAATCTTTGCCTTCAAGTCCTTCGTTATTTCCATGATCATCCACTCTCCGGCCATTTCGGCCAGAACCGCACTCTAGAAGCTGTACGTCGTCAATACACCTGGCCCAAGGTCAGAGACTTTGTTCGTGACTACGTTACCTCCTGCACTATCTGTGGTCGCAATAAGCCCCGCCGTCATCGGCCTTATGGCTTGTTGAAACCTCTGCCGGTTCCGGTCTGACCATGGGATTCCATCTCCATGGACTTCATTGAGCAACTGCCAATGTCAAATGGTTACACCGCTATCCTAGTCGTTGTGGATCGATCTTCCAAACAAGCTATATTTATTCCAACTCACGACACCATTACTTCCGAACAACTAGCTGAGCTTTTTGTTATTCACGTCTTCTCTAAGCATGGTGTTCCTAATCATGTCACTTCTGATCGTGGTTCCGAATTTGTTTCGGCGTTTTTCCGGGCCCTCGGTAAAGCGCTTTCTATGCAACTTCATTATACCTCTGGAAATCATCCGGAAGCTGATGGGCAGACCGAGCGTGTCAATCAGACTCTCGAGCAGTACATCAGGATCTATTGCTCCTACCAACAAGATGACTGGTCGCCTTTACTCCTGATCGCCGAGTTCGCCTATAACAACGCTCCCAATGCTTCCACTGGTATTACTCCATTCTTTGCTAACAAAGGATACCATCCAAACATCACCGTTCGGCCCGAGGTCGATATGAAGTCTGACCTAGCTAGAGACTTCGTCGTCAACCTCGATGAACTCCACGCTTTCCTTCGAGAGGAAATCCTTCTAGCTCAATCTCGTTACAAGAAACAAGCTGACAGGAAAAGAATCTCGCACCCGGAGTTCCCGATCGGCTCCGAAGTATTTGTTCTTGCTAAGCATATTCGCTCTACTCGTCCTACTGAAAAATTCTCAGAAAAATATCTTGGTCCTTTCAAGATCATCAGTCAACCTGGTACTCTGTCTTACGAGCTCAAGCTCCCGGACTATCTTCGCCGCATTCACCCGGTTTTCCACGTCTCACAGCTGGAGCCGGTTACGCCGAATCCATTCCCGAATCGTACTCAATCTCCTCCACCTCCAATTGAAGTTGATGGTGAAGAGGAGTACAACGTTGCCGAAATCCTGGACTCCAAGCTGGACAGAAGGTATAAACGTTGTCCTCTACGTTACTATATTCGGTGGGCTGGTTATGAAGGTACCGACGATGAATTCTCTTGGGTTGCTGCTGATGAATTACATGCTGATGAACTTGTGCCGGCGTTCCATGCCCGATATCCTCACAAGCCTGGACCTTGATCACAAAAAATCATTTTATTCCTTTCCCCCCTTTCCCCGTTTCCGCCGCGCTCCGCCGAGGTTTACTTTGTGCGTTTAGAGGATAAACACGATGATAGCAAATTGAGTGTTTATCTCTTCTCTTAATTGCTTACATTCTCCTTCAATTTCATTTACACTTAAAACTACTTATACTTCGAACTAATTAATTTTTACGCCGCTTCGCGGCCCATTCGCTTTCCAATTTCAAATTGCGTTCACATTTCATTATATACAAAAGAGCAAAAAAAAAAAAAAAAAATTATATGTAAGGAAGGGCAGGAGACTACAAGAAGAATACAAGAAAAGCCCGGAGGGCCGTTGTCCAATGTCCGATGTCTGCTACACTACTCTGCTCTCTCCTTTCCTTTCTCCGTACGCGCCTTCTTCGGCGCCGGCTCGTCTCTCTCCTCTTCTTCCCCTTCCTCTATCTCCTCTTCCCTTTCTCCTTCTCCATCCTCTTCCCCAACCTTCTCCTCTACACCTCCCTGTTCCTCTTCCTCGTCGCTGTCCGCAAGTCTTCATCGTTTTTTCGGCAAAACCGACGGCCCAGCCTCCGGCAATTCTGGTGGTGTTCTCCTCCTCCTTGAGGCCTCCGTGACCAGCCAGTCCAACTTCCGGTTTATATGACGATGGTAGGTGTTTGCCTTCACCTGGCCATCTCGGAGTTGCCGGTTGTCGGCGAGTAGCTGAGCCACCTGGCTCTCCAGAACCGCTAGGCGCTCGCCATACAGATTTCCTCCCCCCTCTCGCTTCACCATCGAGGGCCGCCCGGAGTACGAGCATCACACCTTTGCATCGTGGCAGGGTTTACAAATAACAGAGCTCCTCTTGCCAGCCTGCATCTGGCAAGAGATTTTCTTGCTCCTGCATCGTTCGCAGGGAGCTCTGTCGTCCTCGTCGTCGTCGTCGTCCTCCCCATCCCCGCCAACAGGCTACAAGCAGGAATGTTAGTAGGAGGTTAGCGTGGATGGTCTTCGGTACTCACCTGGGCCTTGCCCTTGCCCTTGCCCTTCTCCTTTCGAATCTCCACTACCACCGAACTCCCACCGGGCGAAGAACCCCGCCGACTACAAGCGGTAGCTGCCTCCGCCATTACCCTTCGACGTTCCTCCAACTCCCTCGCAGCCGCCTCCTTCTGTCTCCGCGCCTCCTCTGCTGCCTTCCTGGCCACCTCTTCCTCGGCCTTCTTCTTGGCCGCCGCCGCCGCTTTTCTTGCTTTCATCTTGCGGACTCGCTCCTCCGCCCGCCGAATGGCCTCATCATCGTCCTCCTCCAAGGCGTCGTCATCATCTTCATCAGGGTCGCCATGGGTGGTGAGGTCGATGGGAGGAGGTGGGGTAGGCCATGACCTCGAAGGTCCGGTGGCCAAAGACCTTTGGCGTGTGGTTGTTATAGTGCGGCTGGTTGACATATTGTTGGACTTAGCGGATTTTGGAAAAGTTAGGGCCTCAACGGCAAAACCCTGGGCCTTTTATAGGGCAAAACTGTGCATGGACCAGCGAAAATTTTCCTTCAAATTGTGCTTGGTTTACGGTGAACCGAAAATTTTCACTGATGACTAACGCCAATTCCCGGTACCAACGGCTTTTGAAAATTTTCCTGCTGACTGATGGGCCAAATTCCCGATCCTGCCGGCCTTTAAAAATTTTCTTTGGTGACTAACCAACTCCCGGTATTAACGGCTTTCGAGGGCTCAAGCCTAAGAGGGGGATACTGTCAAGACCATGCCTCGGGCCTCCATTCCGCCGCTCGGTACTCCGAAGATCCACTCATATTGTAATCTTACTCTTATTGTTCTTTCTCGCTACACATACCCTTTCGTTCTAGTTCCTCCTTATTGTCTTTTACTCTACCCTGCAGGTACTACTCGTATAGCTCCTAGTAGTTAGTCTGGCGCTCCGCACCGATGCGCCATTCCGTAGATATAAATACTGCCTGTATGCTACTGTAGTTCCTCAGTTTAATTATCAACTTAGATCTCCCTTCTCAACTCTCACTTCTCTCTAAGTCTTCAGGCTCATCGCCTTGAAGTACTCTCTACTATAACCTTAGGACTTAGACGTCCTCTGGTTCGCTCCTCGTCACCAGCGTTACCACCGCTCCGACTTGGCTGCTACTTAGCTCCTCCCTCTATACTCTCGATCTCCGGGGACTAACGGCGTAACGGCGGTGTTGTTAATAACTTCACTACTGTCCCACTTGTCTTCCGCACTTAGACACCTTGTGGCTCTGGCACGGTTACACGGTGTACATGATCTTAACAGATTTACCATTTATTGTAATCTCATCTTTATTGTTCTTTCTTGCTACACATTTCCTTTCTGCTTAGACTCTGCCTTATTGTTTTATCCTTTCCTTTATTGTCTTATTCCCTACCCTGCAGGTACTACTTGTATAGCTCCTAGTAGTTAGTCTGGTGCTCTGCACTGATGCACCAATCCATAGATATAAATACTGCCTGTACGATACTGTAGTTCCTTAGTTTAATTATCAACTTGAATCACCCTAGATCTTCTCCTCTTGTCCTCTAAGTCTTCAGGCCCGTCACCTTGAAGTACTTCTTACTCTGACCTCAGGACTTATAAGTTCTTTGGTTTGCTCCTCATCGCCGGCGATACTGCTGCTCCAACTTGGCTGCTCCTGGCTCTCTCCCTCTCTACTCTTGATCTCTGGGGACTAGTGGCATAACAGCGGCGTTGGTCATAACTTCACTACTGTCCCATTTGACCTTCCGCCCTTAGACACCTTGTGGCCTCTGGCACAGTTACATGGTGTACATGATCTTAACAGTCCCTTCAACTATTAGACTGATTCAGTATTGACTTTGACTATCAATCTGGGTCTCAATTACAGTCCTCTTGATACAAATCTATGCATGAAAGTGTTACAATTCACTGCATAGACATCTAGCCAAAATTTAGGCACGTCAGCAGTTCGCTGGATGTGTCACGCACTCTGTCAAGTCCATGCCTCAGTGTCCCGCTCCGCTGCTCAGTATTCCGAGATCTACCATTTATTGTAATCTCGTTCTTATTGTTCTTTCTCGCTACACATTTCCTTTCTACTTAGTCTCTTCTTATTGTCTTATTCTCTACCCTGCAGGTTGTTAAGATCATGTACACCGTGTAACCGTGCCAGAGGCCACAAGGTGTCTAAGTGCGGGAGGTCGAGTGGGACAGTAGTGAAGTTATTAACAACACCGCCGTTACGCTGCTAGTCCCCAGAGATCGAGAGTATAGAAGGGAGGAGCTAAGTAGCAGCCAAGTTGGAGCGGCGGTAACGCCGGTGACAAGGAGCGAACCAAAGAAAGTCTAAGTCCTAAGGTGGAGTAGAATGTACTTCAAGGCATTGAGCCTGAAGACTTAGAGGAGAGCTAAGTTGGAAGGGAGATCTAAGTTGATAATTAAACTGAGGAACTACAGTAGTGTACAGGCAGTATTTATATCTATGGAGCGGCGCATCGGTGCGGAGCGCTAGACTAACTACTAGGAGCTATACGTGTAGTACCTGCAGGGTAAAGTAAAAGACAATAAGGAGGAACTAGAGCGAAAGGGTATGTGTAGCGAGAAAGAACAATAAGAGTGAGATTACAATAAATGGTGGATCTTCGGAATACCGAGCGGCGGAATGGAGGCCTGAGGCATGGACTTGACACAGGTACTATATGTATAGCTCCTAGTAGCTAGTCTGGCGCTCCATCCCAATATGCCAATTAGTAGGTATAAATACTCCTGTACTATACTGTAGTTCCTTAGTTTAATTATCATCTTGGATCACCTTCTCTCATCTCTCTCTGTCCTCTGAGTCCTCAGGCTTGTCACCTTGAAGTTTTCTCTACTCTGACCTCAGGACTTATAAGTTCTTTGGTTTGCTCCTCGTTGTCGGCATTACCGCTGCTCTGACTTGACTGCTTCTAGTTACCTTCTTCTCTACTCTCGATCTCCGGGGACTAGCAGCATAATGGCAGTGTTGTTTATAACTTCACTACTGTCCCATTTGACCCTCTGCCCTTAGACACCATATGACCCTTGGCATGGCTTTCTGGTATACATGATCTTAACACACTCTTTCCATGTGGGAATCACAGCTAACCATGTTGACAGGACCTCACTGCAGTTGGGATGTGAGGGCCTTTGGCCCTCTTCCCCAACCTTCCCCAACCTTAGTGCACACAATACCTGTATAAACGTACATATATATCCCTGCTAGATAGTTATGCCTACAATACACATGCATTTAGCTAAGTTCAAAGACAGCAACTCCAAGTTCACATGTTGGCTCTAAACCAGTTGATTTGGCAAGCTCCGGTGCCCGCCCCCTGAAACCCTCTACACTAAAGGTAGCAGGAATGATTTTCAAGTAACAAAAAATGTGATTTCAGCATAATACAATAAGGATAATTGCACAAATAGAAAAGAATTTGCTTCAAGTCAAAAGTGATTACCTAAACCTCTCATTGTGACACTTCATCTTCAGGCTCAGCAGTAACACCATCTTCCATCCAGATTTTCTTGAACTGGATGGTACAGATGCATAAGCCTCAGTCAGCACTGATAGAAACTATGACCTTAACTCACGCGCTCTTTTTGCTCCTTCACATCCTCTGATGTTAAAACTGGCTTCACTGCGAATGGTAACCTATCCCAAGTGATCGGTTTGTCATGCCTTCGCAATGCAGGTTTATCCCCGATAGTGCTCTTCTTTGTGTGATTGAATTTGCCACATTTCCTGCAAGAAGATAGGAGTAACAGTCAGTGGCAAAATCTGGATCATAAAAAAGCCATACTCTTCGGACAACATATATAATGTCTTCAGATGCGCCTTGAGTAGCATCACGATTCCAACTATCACAGATGTCCGAACGATTGGAAGTTCTGCGGTGCAATCCTGATTATCGGTCTCTATCGTTGTCTGTATGAACAACACACATGAGTACAATGATGGGAAATCATACGAAGACACACGCAACGTTAATTTCTGTCTCTATTGACTGCGCAGGTAAAGGTGATGTATGCAACTCAGAAAGCAGATGTGAAGGTGATAACACCTCCAGAATATGCAGGCCGGTAGTCGACAACACCGCCGTTAGAAATTTGATCACAGTAAGAACCTCTTCCTGTGTCTTGTATTCAAAGGCAGCAAAATTTTCTCCCATGTACCTCGTAAATTCGACATCATCCTAAAGCACAGGTGGTTTGAGCATATGCAGTGTGTTTTCAAGAAGTCTGAGTACCTGGGAGGACTTGTAATCCGGCCGATCGGAGAAGACTTTGACAAGCGCCTTTAAAAAATCTTGCCGCTGGGCCCGTTTTTCGCGAACAAGTGTATACCAGCGCTGAAGGACTGCAACTGGGAATGGTTGCATCCGATATCCTTTCCAAACACGATTGTAGGCAACTGAGAATCTGCACAAATTGTTCCACGTACCATGAACACCACCAGGGGATATACGTTGTTGGTATTCAAAAGACTTCCAGGCGCTCAACGTGAATCTACTGTTAAGGAGAGATGCATGCTTATTATGAAGAATAGCATGCAGAGCACTCGCGCGATTGCTCAATGATATACTTGGACTAGTCTCTAACGCGACTATAACTGGGAAAGACTTCCATAGAAGTCAGTACCAAACAAACAAACTACAGGAAATATGAACATACTTGGAGTGGGTGAGCAAGTCCTTGCTTGACGGTGAAAGTCAGGATATCAATCGCAGAGGCCTGTATGTGAGTATTCTGCGAGAAAGCGGCCCCAAGGACGGGGTCAAGGTAGCGCTGGACAATAGCTGAGCTCACACTACCAGGAGATCAGCACCAAGCCTCGATTGAAAGTAACGACCTACCCAGAGTCGGCGAACCCTTCTGTATTTCCAACAAGCTCGTCCATATTGACCTCCGCAAGTTGCTTTCTCTCTGGAAATTACAGAAAAAAAATCAGGGGTCGTAGGAGCTAACAGCGAGATTTGACGAACCTTTTTCCTTCCGTGAATGCTTGATTGATTCCGAGACTAAAAACTCCTGAATGATTTTCAATAACCTGGCTTTCCCGTCTAAATCGTTGGAAGCAAAGATATCATCCATGATTGTTGCCGACTGGTCGAAGGTCATTAGAGTGGGTTGAGCACGAAAAAGAAAACCAAGGCATGGCAACAAAACGCGTGCACGAAAAGAGGCATCGGTAAATCGGTGATGAAGTTGCACAAGAGTGCTGTATACATGTTCGGTTATCGAATTAGGCGAAACGGTATCTAATTCATTCGCGATGGAGGGTTGCTGAGAGCGTAGTTTATCAAAATTGTAATTTTCGACTAATAGAGAGACGATGAAGATGAGAGTGCCGAGCGCCTTGGAATCGGTTTGCGCAGGTGTAGAGTCTGATCTTGTAATCACTTGCTGAAGACGCGCTAGAAATCAACAGCATTAGAATTGACAGGGGTAGGAGAATATGAAGAATTTACCATTACACGACTTCAAAAGCGCTACTAGCCGGGCGAAATCATGAGTGAGATATTGAACAACAGCGCACAGGCACGCCACTACTTCCTGTAGAGTCTTATCAAACTCGCATCAGATTCTTAGTTGTCATCTTGAACATGTCTGAATGATTTACAGTAATTCCGCCAGCAGTAGAGGGTTTGGTCACCATGGGCTGTAACTTGGCTTGAAGATCTTGTCCGAACTTCGCTGCGGTCTTGATCATATGTGGAATGGCTGCGCGGAATGTCCTCAATAAGTAGTCACTTGTTACTTGTTCTTCGGCCTATATTTGATCTCAGTGATGACAACTTCGACGAGAGGGAGACTGACGTACGTTTGTTGGATTCTTTAAATAGGGTAACAATGTCAAGGCACTCTGAGTACCAATGACTGAAGGATGAGCGGATGCAATGAGATTGATTGTGCGAATACAGTTGACCACAGTCTAAAATAGTCAACTTCAGTTGCGACAAAGAAAATAGTTACTCACAAAGCCAGGTAAATCAGATGCGTCCACAAGTCCATCAATCAAAACCCCGCAAATCTCCTCGTATGTTGCATGCAGGGCCAGTGCTTCTGCACTACCTTCTTCTTTCGCTGACATGATGTTATGAAGCAGATCTTCGAGAGGAGATTGTCGGTCACGGAAATTCGCCGAAACGGACATGATAACAACGACTCTGTTCTGCAACGATTCGCTAGACCATTGGCTTGTAGTAATCGCAGGTTTGGAGTTTCGTGGGATGGGCGCACAAACGTTTGGCGACGACATAGAAAACCACAGTTCTTCGATGGCCTTGATGGCCAAGTCTTTAACCGTATCATCTTCATCCATCATCCGAAGAACAAGTTTTGTGGAAATATCTGTTTGACGTTCCACACTATCGCAAACATGATAAAAGGCTTTCAAAAGCTTTATTACACGTTTTCGCACACTCAGACCCGTATCCTAATTCAGTTAACAGTTGGATGTTAGTAGGTCGAAAACAGTTCATGAGCTTACCGCAATACGATCGGCAATCTTGGGATAGTAATCAGCTGCAACATCTGGAGAGTCGATCATGTATCTGCCAATGAGCTCCACGGCAGCGTCACGGACTGCGGGCGAGCTATCCAATAGATGACCTTCGATCCCTCTACGAACGCTAGACTGCAGATGTGTGCAATTTAGCTGGAAATGAATGTCGGGAAATGTGAATCACTAACTGTCGCCAGAATGCCAGGATCACTAGTAATGATTTGTCCAAGGGCTCTTAAAGCTTTGGTGCGCATGAAGATGATCGGGGCATCCAGGGCCTGAATTATCACATTCAACATGGACGTAAATCCATTCCTGAGACTACTGCCTTGAATTGTCCCAATTTCTTCCGATTGTCGGTCTACACGAAGGGCATCCTCAGGAGAACTGGAATAGACATGAGGGAGAAAGCGCAGGACATTATTGGGACCATTTACACATACCCAATGTCGAAAAGATCTATGCCCCGCTCTTTCCAAACTTCTCTTAATGCAGATTTGAGTTGTTCGCCGAAAACCCTGAGCTTGATGTGGTCTCTTGGAAGCGATCGACTTTGGGACTTGCTGTTATTTCCGTCATCAACTATGTGTTCCACATTTTTGACTTTTTGACGAGGTGCGCGATTGTTTGCCGAGTCGTCTTCGATCCACTGGTTAACCTTTTGTAGTGCAGCTGCGAGATCCTGACCCAACGTAGCGGCACAAAGTTCTTGTGCACTCTATGTGAAGCTTTTAATTAGCACGGACGACAAATGACAAATTCTGCTCACATCATATGCTTGGTCTTCCGTGGCTCTCTTGCATAAGTGCCCAGCCACATCCCAATGGGCTTCTAGATATCGGTCAAGTTCTTTGCCATCTAACTGGTCCACGATCTGGGATGAAGATATGAATAGATGAGTGTCGAAGTATAAGGTAGATGAACCTGTGTCAAAGCGCGCAATGATTTGATCTGCTTCTTTGCCCTTGCTGTTCCTTCTCTATTTGATGGTAACAAATGAGAGCCTTCCTTGTACTCCTTCTCTTGGGATTGGACCTTCTGTACTAGACTCCTTACTCTTGCAGCGATTACTCCCAGGTGATCCAGCGCCATCGATTTTCCAACGCTGTTATCACTAGGTGAATCCTTGTCTTTATCACCAGGAGTACTGTTTTTATCCCTGTTCTCTTCTTCCAAGCTTCGCACCATTCCTTTAACAGCAACGCTAAGCAAAATACTTGCGCTAGGCCACTCAGGCCAGCACCATACGCTCAAACAGTCCTGAATCAGAGCATCGAATATCGCTCGATATTCCGCCTCATTGGAGTTTTTCGTGGTCTTAGTTTTACCCGACCTGGAAGTGAGGAAGTGGATGATAGTTGAAGCAGCTTTGTGTGGAGAGGCAAGGGCAGCACTGTGGAGTTTGATCACGGCACGATCTTCTTCATCGAGAAACCCTCCGTTATTGCCGTTGTTCATTTGACTTTGTTGACTCTCCATGACGATACTTTCCTGTCGTCGTAAGGCAATTTTCGCTTGTCTTTCTCGATCGATTTTCCGAGCTCCGAGTCGTATATCGTGTGCGCTGGACTGTACAAGTTGAAGCAAAAGCGCCGAGATGGTGCGCATTGAGCGTCCGTCACGAAGCCGAAATTGATCAGCAGATTTGGCCTGCTTGGAGTTAGATACCTTAATGAGGGAGGATAGAATTTCCTCGATTATCCACGACCGTTGGTCGTTGTGGTGAGCGAAGATCTGAGATAAGTAGTAGATCAGTAAACGCAGTAGGAAGGTATCATTCACTGACACTTCTGATTAAGCCCAAGGCATCCATTCTCAAGCCCCGCATGGCACTCTTTCCAAAGGTGGCTGTGAGCAGACTACCTCCTAGAACCTTCTTTCCCCTGATTTTGGCTTTGCCTTTCCCTCGATCATCCTCGTCGCGATCCCTTTCTTGCTTGAGTGTATGCGAGCCTTCATCCGAGCTGACGAAGAAAGGCCCAATACCGACATAAACCGCCTTAATCACAACGGCATCGCTCATGGGAATTTCATTATCTTTTACGGTGCCTGCACCACCTACTAGTACGCTGATTCTCGGTAGCGTCGCAGAAAGCGCAGCAAATATTTCGCTGAGAAGGTGTCTACTTGCTTCTGCTTTTGCTGACGTGGATTGAGTACTCGTTGAAGGGGGCCGATTTGAGTATGGAGAGCTAGATTGTCCAGAAGCTGATGTTGTAGCACCATTCACGAGATACATCAACAGACCGCTTCCGACACCCGAGCATGCTTCTACGAAAGGATAGATTCCACCTTCCAATGCGCTCTTGACCACATCGAAACAATCTAGGATGATCTCTTCGGAATAAAGTTGCTTACTGAGCATTTCTCCTCCCTTTGAGCTTTTCACACTCTCTCCACCAAGAAGAGCGATGATGCTTTCAGCAGCGAGAACGCCGTCTCGACTCTGTGTTAGCTTCCGAATCAACACGTCAAGATCGACGGCAGAAGGTTGCTCGATTGAACATCCAGCAGAGCTTTTCCCTTTCCATTTATCCTTCTTGGGAGTCTTTGGTTCTTTCGATTGTCCACGCTCCACGGCCAATGTTCCTAGCGTCTCGAGTTTTTCTTCGCTTTCGACCACGTCTGGACCGCCTTTCCCTACAGGCGTGCCACTTTGCTTTTTCTTTGGCGTTTTGTGTGTGCTCATTAATGAATCACCTCTTGTTCCTGAAAGCAAACCGAAAGGATCCGCCTCTCCACCTATCTTCACGCTCCTCGCTATAATCCTTAGGAGTCTTCCAAGGACATCGCAGCCGATATCATTAAGCTTTCCATTTCGACTGCCACGACCTTTGGTCGGAGAAGAGTGAACGCCCTTCCCAGCCCCTCTCGCGCCTCTAATTTGTCCAAAATGCATGGTCAGCTTGCGGATGATGCGAGCGCTGAGTTGCGGCTTTGAAGGATCTTGTGAGTCAGGGTTAAAGACCCCGCCTTGGGAGAGATCTGTAGCATCAGGGTCTGCAGGCAGTCCATCCTCTGCTTCGAAGATTTCTTGAATCAATGATATGAGTTTGTCGAGGGGTGAACGCTCGTCCCTGTCGTGCGTCAGATGCCCATCCCGCCCGGCCTTGTGTTTCGACTTCAAAGCGGAGTCGTAAAGAAGAGGTTTCAACGGACTAGAAGTAAGATTAAGCTCGTCCTCGTCATCTTCAAGCTCAAAGTCAGAAGTATTGGCGTGATGAAGACCGGCTTTTTTGGTACGGCCGCCAGTAGTGGGCGTAATGAATGGCTTTTGAAGAGCCGGTAGCGATTCGATAGAGTCCAAGGTGAGAGTTTTGCGTTTCAGGCTGTTTGTGCTCAGGAGACTGCTAGCGCGCGCACTTTGAGGAGTAAGAAGTCCGGTGGTAGAAGGGGTCATTGGAACGCTCAATGCGAGGCTGTGTGTTGAGGAAGGAGTCTTGGGGAAGATAGATGGAGCGGAAGATGATGCCAATTTCTGTCTGAGTTTAGAGGGTGTCGATGGGATTTGAGATGCGTCGTGATTGTCGATACCGATATTTCCGAGGTTGGACTTCTTTCTGGGCGAGGAAACCTCAACAAACATTCCAACTTTCCGTTTTTTCATTGGGCTCGGATGGTCATTCTGTAGGTTGCGCGACTCAGCGACGAAAAGTCCAGGCTGATTGACTGGATTCTGGAGGATTTGGTTTGATTTACGAGAAAGAATATCGTTGAAAAAAGAGGCGCTCTCCGCCGGTGTGTATTGTTGGTGAGTAGGATGTTGGGGCAGTGCTCCTGATGACAGCAGATGCAAGTTATGCTGAGGATGTTGCGGCAGTTGCTGGCGCTGTTGGTTCTGAGGTAACATCGTCGGCCCTAACGCACCAGCTAAACTTGAGGTGTACGACGATGCCAAAGGTGGAATGGAGGGCAGTGCTGGCGGAGTAGGGTACCCATTGGAGAGTACGACACCGGCTATATCTGGAGTGTGATAGGGAGAGAATAAATTCGGGAGGGTTGTATGGGGAGTAGTCCACTGTGAAGGCGGGGGATATGGATATGATCTGTTGTTTGTGATTTGATAAAGACTCGGGAAAAAGTGAGGTTAGTTTTAGAGCTTACCCTCCGGCCTGTTCGTTCAACAAGGCGACTGCTTGGTCTCTGGCTCTTTCCCAATACCCGCTGTCTCTGCTTACGATTCCTTGGTTTCCTTGGGCCTGATTTGACCTTAGATACTGGATCTCATTCGCATACTCTGAGTGAGCCATAGTGCTCGAGTACAAGGAAGAATTGTACAAGTGTTGGTTGACGAAGGATGGAGGCGCAGCAGTCATAGAAAGACTGTCAAGATGGCGCGCAACTAGAACAGCGATAAATAAAAATCTTGCTGAAATACAGAAGTTGAATTATACCATGGCCTGAGGGGACAGCAGAGCTAATTGGATAAGACGCGAGGAGACGATGAGAATCTCTAACTGATCTGTTGTGGTCGCTGTTCGCCATGTCGCAGGCGTTACTCGAAGGGAAGCGATTAATATATTAAGTATCACGAGATGAGCGCGTGTTTCGGCGCTAACTTAGGGTCCACCTCCAGGTTCCTTGGGTGATCATGAACGGGCTTGGAAATAGCAACTTGTATGCCCAGTAAGTAGGATGCCTGTCTAGGATCCGGCCAATAGTGGGCTCCTCTTTTTCTCCTCCACCGCAGCCCAGCTCCCCCATATACGCCCGAAACAATTCATTAGCCCTTCGTTGAAGTAGGTTTTATTCGCTAATGCGTCACGTAAAATCATGGGTGACTTACCGAATACAGCGGAGTGCGCATCATCTTCAAATCTTAGAACTGAGTCCATCTGCACCAAACAATACCGATCGATGTTTCTCTCTTCTTCTCCTGAGAAGTCTTTCTCCCTCACGTTCACCCCTACACCATGCTATGGAGATTACACTCGAAAGTGTAATTTACCAACACGTCGAAGCTTTTTTATGTGTCTCCTCGGTCCTCTTTGATAGGAAGTGTCTCCTGGATGGAGCTTTGCGATCTGGAGTTATCGCGTGCGTAAACCGTGACTTTCCTTCCAACCATGAAGTGGGCTCTAAGTCCCTCAACCTTCACACTCAGCCCCACCCTTATGCCATATACATAGATTCTCTATACTCTACTAGTGCGTATGCTCATGTAGGTATGTATATTCCAGTCAAAGGTTTCTATCTACTACTGACCTACTGACACCCCGTCCAAGTTCGAACACGGGGGACGATTCCAGAGCTGTGATTAAAATATTAGTTTGTGCCAGCTCGAAAGTCAATGCCTTGGCTTCCTTATTCAAGAGGAAGGTTCTTTACCTCTTGACCCTGAGTACATATTGACTGGCTGTAACTTAGCACTTCTAGCACGGTCCAGGTCTCTAACCGTCGTTCCAGGTCGTCCCCTTCTTATATTTACTGGCTTGTCTCATTATTTCACTACCGACAGTAGCCCCAATCATTCTACATTACAATGACACTTTGGAAACGCTACAAGAGGTTTCTAGACGCGTGGATCTGAAGCTCGCCATATCTCAAAAGATGATGCATAACCACTCCTCAATCTCTAATTTTTCCTCATGCATAACGTCAAAACATTCTACATATCTCCAGGTTGTCCGTTTGGCTGTTTCTTATCCATTTTCACGTTGCTCGTACCGCCCTTGATTCCGTTTACCCGCTTATATGAACCAACCAAATTTTGATCCTCTCCATTCCGACTGCCCACTGACGCCGCCCCCTGAAAGCCCTCTTTTAATCTGACCTTTTCGGTGATTCTTGCAAGGCTGCAAAAGGATTAGATCATGAAATCCGGCGTACTTACCGGAATTATCGTTCTCACCGACACAGAGGTCCCATGCTGCATATAAATCGCACTTAAACGAGTTGGGATCTGCTAGGATATGGTCAATAAAACTCTCTCATCTAGTATGCAGTCCTTGCACGAATCGTACTTCATCCTATTGATTGTGCATTTTACAGCGAACGTACACTCGCGGATACCTTGTAATATTGGCTGATGAGAACAATTCATTGTCCTGGGGCATGAATGGATGCAATACTTAGCTTAGCGGACACCACGACCGCCCCTAGCCTGCGGTTGCGACCTTACTAATGACCTGTGCTAGAGGTGAATAATAAGCTATCAACTGGTGAAAAGTCTGCATAAACACCTTTTTGCTACGCTAGGCTTCGAGGAGACTTCGAATCTCTTCGTACGCGGACAACGAAACTAAAATATTGTGCCTCAGCGTACGCAGTCTATGATACGGCCAAGAAGCAACACTCAATTCATCGTGCTATTACATATTTGTATATGTAACTCATCGATTGATAATTCGAAAAAAAAAAAAAGTATGGCTGATAAACGTAGTGCTCTTGGTATTCCTATAAAGGCAAAGCGCCGAGATTCCCGTCAGGTTTTAATTTATTTTGACAGGGCGTATTTTGACGAGTACATTCTCGACAAACGCGTTTCTCTTCAGTGCCACTTCCGGCAAAAAGTTTGAGCGATTTCTTGAATTTTTCCCTTTTCTTCCCTTCTCTTCCAGGTTGATTTCTTCTTGTGCGCACCTTTTTGTGTACTTGCATATCTACCCCTGCCTAGTTAATCCTCCCATTCTTTCCTTACTCAATGATAAAATTTGCTAGACAATTGCGTTTGGTCCGGAACCTTGTGGAGATTGATATTGATCCTCCGGGACAGATGATCAAAGAATTGGAGTGAAAAGATTAATGAACGGAAGGAAAGGGCGGCTTCTTACAATTCAATTGTGCATAGGAGGAGTCTATCTTAAGGCGGTGGATTTAAATCAAGGAATCACATCCTTCTTGATCAACACTCTGAATGATGGCTCGCACGAAGTGTATGACAGTGGGTTGACTAATTAGCGGCGAAGAGATCAAATATCACTCGTTAGATACAAAGATATAATATTATGATATAACGGTGATTCAAACACACGATAGCAGTGATCAAAGAGTGAAGTTGCAGGAAAAGAAAGGCTGTAAGGTATATGTGCAAAGGAATGGAACAAAATGAAGACACAATTGTCGATGGTCGCCCACTGCAAATAAATAATGCGAGACATTTAACAAGAGATGCGCAAGACTAAGTACAAATGCTATTTGAATCTTTTTGTGCACCAGGAACAGAGTCCCAACTTCCAGGCCATTATTGAGGAGTACCATATCCTGAACCCGGGGCAGATCCATTATTGGGCGGAGTTCCGTCGCTGAAATAATGCGGTTGATCCTGACCTAGAGCCGGTAGACGAGGACTATGAAGATATCCCGCACTATTCGAGTACATCGACTGATTTCCGCCCTGAGTAGAGAACGGATTTCCGGAGAGCGATGGTGGGGCAGACATTGGAACAGAAGAATTCATATATGACTGTTGCATCGAGTTGGGATAAATGTTCATATTACGACCTCCTGTTGAAGGGTAATCGAGGTTCCCGCCGGGCATCTGATGGTGATGTGGCCGAGGTTGCGGTAAGCCATGTATCCTGCCCGAACCAATGTAATCAGAGGAATGACCACCGGGCATCGAGGGAAGCGACATTGGGTGGTAAAGATTCAAGGAATCAGGAGTAGTCGCGGGTAAAGATGCGCGCCGGCCTAATGGATCAAGAAGGCCGGAGAGCGAAGTGCTTCGACCAGTCGGAGGAAAGGGAGCGGTCGTTGTGGGGTTAGTCGAAGGTCGGGCAGGAGCAAGAATACGACGTCTAGCCTGGATAGCGTGGCGTGGATTTGATGAGCAAAGCTAATTAATCAAAGGAAGATCAGTATCACTCACGTTGATCATCCAGTTCGAAACCTGGCTCATCGAAAGACCAGTGGCATGGCAAAGCTGCTTTTTCTCCTCCTCGCTGGGATAAGGATGATCGGAGTGACGGTGAAGCCAGGCTTTCAAGAAGTCCGTGGTTTCTTTTGGTAGTTTGCCCCTTTTACGCTGTGGGCGGTCTACCAGAGTGGAGGTAGATACAGATTGCGATGGGCGCGAAGCAGATGAGGGCGCAGGTGGCATCTGGGGAGAAGTGTATTGAGGGACACTAGGAGGAAGGAAATCCGGGTTGGGAAAATTCCACTCGGTTTTTATGCCCGCAGAGAATGACCTGCGATCTTGATGGCCCGAGATACGAGCCGAACCTGCGAACATGTGTGCCTGTGTTGGGGCGCTAAATGACGCATGGCGTAAACTTTCATCGTATTTTACGGCCGGAGCGGAAAGTTGACCGGGAGTCGAATTAGGTCTCACGATTCCGGAGGGAGAGCTGTGCCAATTGCTGTCCGCATCTGGATAAGCCCCAGGGTTAAAATCTGAAGGGGAACCGTAATTGGAAGAAGTGGAAAGGCCAGGAGTAGGATACGAATCATATCCTGCAGTGATACTATAGGATAAATCGGTAGAAACCTTTGAACGATTCTTGTCGTCATCTGCAGGATTCGAAGGGGGGAAAGTGTACGCGGCAAGAGAAGACTGTGTGGTTGGAGCATACGACTGACGAAGACTCGGCGGAGGATATGGCGAATGCCTGATACGGTCTGATGTCAAGGTGGGTAAAGATGCACGGCGAAATTCATTCGCAGGCGGTCGTAGAGTGTTATCGTCTTCGAACGTAGTGAAGATAGACGGCAGCTGGACCTTAGCGTCCTCGGATTTGATTTCCCAGTTAGACGGATCCACATCAAGTGCTGGACGAGATTTCTTGGGTTCGGGTGAATCCGAGGGCGTCATGGGCCGTTTTTCTGCACGGGAGACAATACTACTGTCTGTGTCGGCAGTAGACGTACCCGAGCTGGACATTCGACGAGAATCGTAGTCGAGATCTGTGGGCCTGGATAAAAAGCGTCAGAGATAGAGCAGTTTGAACTTTCGAGGAGGTCATCAAACATTAGTGCTGGTGAAGCAAGAAGTGAAGAAGAGTCGTTGATATAATGAGTTTTAGAGTCGGCTCTGAACGTCAAGATGACAGCTAAGTGACAAGACAGAATGTTTTCTGCTAAGGACTTACAGGGCGAATTGAAGTTGAGCGACGTTGTATGAGTTGAGCTCGTTGCCCAATGATTTGGGGTCGTCAATCATCGGCTCCTAAGCAAACAAAGGAAGGGATATCTCAAACGAAAGACGGAGCGAAAAACGGAGAACTATTTAAGGTGCGAAGATGTGTGGGATAGCCCAGAAAGACGCCTTGTCCGAATTCGGTAGCAGATCGCTGAATGATTACCAATCATCTTTTGACCTCCGAGTCCCCATCTGCCATCTAACACTCTACTGAAAAAAAACTCTAATATCTGCCACCCGTCATAGAACAACTCGTTTTTCAGCTGGCATCAACATCTCAGCGCGTTCTACTCTTGTACTTATCTGTCCCATGTTTTCATTCCCTTTTTTCATCTCTCTCTTTTGGTTATATTGCGGCTTACAGCATTCGGTCTGATTAAATGCAAGGCACCCATGAACGGGTCTTTTCTCGAATAGTTTTTTTCTCAGGCACATTTAAACCATTCCGAACCAGCAAAACAAACCGAAAAAACAACATTGACGAAAAATAAATGAGTATGTACATTTGCTACCCTCTCTTCTTTCGTTCCCCGAGGATACCTACTAAAAGCTTCTCCGCCTTTGATCGCTCCTTCTCCGTCACTTCAATTCCGTCTAGCATCCGTATTCGTTGACACGCCTGCATCACCAGGCCACGATAAGCCAATCTTCCGATATACGAGTCGTTTGGTAGGCCTCGCCGGAACTTGGCGTCCAAGTCTTGCCATGCAGATTTACTGGCCGCTTTGTCTCCCTTCCGTCCGTCCTCAGAGGGTTGCAGTGCACCAGGAACATCCTTCACTAGCAATGGGAGGTACCATCCTAATGTACATGGATTCATCCTGGTACACAAGGTGCAATTGAATATATCAGTGCCTCAGAACAACATGGCGGTACTTATACGTACCTGAAATCGAGCATCTCGACTTCCGGCATTCGTTGCAGTAGGCGGATCAGAGCCTTCGTTCCTTTCAGTCTTGAACCGATCATCGTCAGTTTCTGCAGCCTTGTCAGCCCTTCCAATGGTTTGGCGTCCTCCAAAAAATTGTAATTGAGGTTTAATACTCGAACATTGGGAATCAATGATGCTAGGCTCTCGGGCATGCTAGTGAGCCGACATGCTGCAAGCTCCAGATAAACCAGATTATAGCACGATTCCGTGAGGAATCTTTTCCCACCCAGTGCAATTCCTGTATTGTAGGTGTCAGAATCAACTCTGTACTCGATATACTGTAAGTACTTCACCAGAGAGATAGAGTCGCTTTACATCTCGGGTATCCCGGGTTGAGAACTTGCTATATAATGTGTCAGCCAATAACTCCCTCATCACCCTCATAACTCACCATCCCTTTCCGCTCTGATTCCGAAGACTAAGATTTTCCAGCTTAGTGAGCCGGTCCACCTTCGTCAAACCTGTCAGCGAATTGTTATCCACGTAAAGGGTGCGAAGATTTGAGGTAAAGCTAGTATCCAGCGCACTCAAGCGGTTCCCACTAGCACGAAGTATCTTCAGCCTAGGCATGGGACTATCGAAAATGAGCATCTCTAGCGAATTGTTATCTGTTGCGAATAACAAGAAACCCGGTGAGTATCATAGTTGAATGATTGGTGACCAGAAGAAAATTATTCTACCGTTCCCGGCGGAATGAATTTAAAACAGGCAACTCGCTTTGGCGTCCTGAAGACAAACCGAACGACTCACCGACATTCAAGGCAATCAGAGATGGCAGTGAGGCCAAACCTATCAGATGATCCAAACGATTCTCGCTGATATTCAACATTTCGAGTCGCGTCCTGGTGAGCATTAGCATTAGAGGTAACGAAAGCGTGAGCTTTATGAAAGGACTGTAGGTCGACGAACCATTGATACTGGAGGATATCAATCGATCGAATTCGATTGCCCTGCACGCTGAGTTTCACGAGCCCATCCATGTGTTCCAGTCCTTCTAGGTTGCTGATTTTGTTCCAGTCGGCCTTCAACTCCCGAAGGTGTCGCAGGCAAGATAATTCTACCAAAAAGGAGTAAATAAGATATAAGCCAAACAAAAAAAAAGTTGGAAATCGCACGGCTTAATGATTCCACCTCGTTCTTGCTGATGTCCAGATTTTCAAGGTTCAACAGATGATGGTATGAGGTGAGCCCTGTCAAACTTGTGAACGGTGAATCAACGCCTCGGAAAGAGGTATATCACAGTCACCAATTTTGCTCACCTATTGCAAGCAACAGAAAGTGTCCGTACCGTACTTGGTACTCCACTGAGCCACGAAAGTAAATTCGAATTTCTGTTGACGGCGTTCTTCGTCAGGACAGCATAATTTCGTAATAGAAGGAGATAGTTACACACAATTGGAGGCAATCTAAATGCGGTAGAAACTCCTTCAGTCGAGCGACACTTTCAAGATTCTTGCCTGAGAGGTCAATAGAATGTAATTCCTCCCAGTGCGGTTCGAAGGGCTCCACGTCGGTAATGACCTGTACTAATCGATCATGTGTGATACCAAAAGAACAATCCGTCAGGAATGTCGCATTTCCTGTATCCATCTCGGAGTGTCTCTGAGACTTAGAGAATGCGCGGGGTAGCCCACTTGAGGACTGTCCTTTGAATCTAGTGGATGCTGGATTCGTCCCAAGAGGTTGAATTTCTCGGTCAGTTTTTGAAAAGGACTTTTCCGAATTGTAGTCTACCGGTACCGCAAAATTAGTATTTTAGGTTGGAAGTATGGACGACAAATGACGTGACACTTACCAGAATCCTCGAGTGCCACTAGCATGTTCGCAATGCGCCTAGACCGGACAGAGGGTACGAATCCAATCCTGCTACCCCCTGGAACGTCGTCGAATTCGGCGTTTTTGTTCAGACCGCGGATAGGTCCATCCCGTTTTCCGTCTGAAAAGCTCACAGATCGCCGATGCTTCGATTTCCTTTGCGGCGTTCGGTACCGTGCAACACTTACGTCTTTGAGTACTGACGCAGGTGTTTTCATCGCAGAACGCATGCTTGAGGGTGAGGATATCGGACGGTCAGGAGTGCCTGGAGAGCGAAATATAGCAGGTATCATTGAAGGAGCTGCTATTATCAACCCGTTCGCGTCGTCGTCTTCTTCCTTGTCATCCTGTGCCCGGCTCTGTTCATTTGTTTGTTCATCCTCTTCACATTCTGAATCATATTCAATAGGATTGAATGGTTCATGAGCAACAGTATCATTTTCCGAGTCGGAAGTCTCCGCTCCGTCATTCGTGATAAAATCTGACATGGCATGAACTAGGCGGCTATTTGGATGATCTGTTTCAAAGCTCGTCAATTCCATTTCTTCTGTGTCGTCAATTTCCGATAGTTCCTCCACAAGGGAAAGTTCACTGTGGTTCAAATCGACGTGTTCCTCTAAGGCAGCTGTAGAGTCTTCAACAGTTGGGCCAGAATCATCCTTTAGGCTTTCGATATCACCAAATGGATCTTCGCTGATTTCCTCTAGTAGGGAATGATCTTCATCGAGCGGGGCACTGCTTTTGACCCACTTCATCATGACTCTATCGAACATCATGTTTCCAAGTCTGTCTAAAGGCGGTACTTCACTTGGGGCAATTGTTCGAATGTGAGCCGGGCCAGAGTGCTTGACATAGGATGGGACGCTACTGGTAGTAAGAGTCGTTCCCGATGATGTGGTACTGGAGGACACGTATCGTTTTAGATCGTTGTCTAAGGGCAACAAGCGAGAAGATGAAGATGAGGGGGCGGAAGGAGCCATATCATGCATTGATGATTCCGAAGAAATGCGAATGTGGGGTAATTGTGGAATGTCTTGGGGCCGGCATGAAGAAATCGATATTTGGGAAAAGTGGGGAGCTAAATCATCCTCCTCCCTCCGGATAGTTGATTTGCGAAGGTTCGGGTTCAGACGGGGCTTGCTTCGTCGAGGAGATTGCCGCGGTAGATTTGGAGCAGTACTCTCAGCAGCAGTCACATATGATTCGCTATCCCCAGAGAAGATGCGTTTTGAGCCTTTCATGTCGTTCTTGATTTGGGCCATCAGTATAGCGGCCTGAAGTCGGAACTTTGTTGAAGAACGCACTCCAGCTGCCACAGGCGCGGAACTCGCAGGCGAAATTATAGGGTCTGTAAGTGTCAAATCAAGTAACAAAATTAGATAGAAGGGATATTCTACGCACCCATGTCTGATGTATCCCGTTCTTGGGCGCTAGCAACTGTGGAGATGGTTGAAAAATCGCGAGCCTGTTTAATTTGCTGCATAAGAGATCGCGATTCCCCGACATAGTCCTTTCCCAAAAGTTTCGGTCGCGGTGAGTTTCCGTTCCCTACAAAGTCGCTCTTGGGACTGAGTTTCACACGTTTCGCGCTGCGTAGATGAGAGTTGAGCGAACTGATCCCAGTGGCCTCAGAAACCCTAGACAAACCCTGGTCAAGGCTCGCAGGTGAATTTGTAGCACCAGATCCCAATGCAGGATTAATGGCAATGGAATCGACCATAGCGGATAGGTGATCTCGAGTATAAGTATCATACTGGAATTGAAATAGTCGAAGAGGAGGATCAGTAGAAGGAGGCGCGTTTGTCGTCCTAACAGTCGGATTCCCAGGCGTGCTTTCGGCTTGGGGTCGATTGTCAAGATTGAGAAAAACATCTCGAGGTGCGGAGAAGGTGAATTGGCAGCCCACGCTGGGCTTCCTGCCGTCAAAGGATACCATGTTCGGTATGTCGGTTTCCATGATTTCATCTATCTTATCTTCGCCTGGGGAACGAGGAGGTCGCTGAGGAGAGGATGGTTGCGGCGGCGAAGGAGGTTCGAACATCCTTTCAAGGGGCATCGGACTGAAAAAATCCTTGATATTGGCCTTCTTATTCCGTCCAGGGGTTTTGGGTAAAAGTGGTACGCTGGGGATGCTCTGATGAACCAAAAATGTTCCCATCGGTTCTGGACTAGATACAGGAGAGGATGTGTTGGTGATAGTGTGTATTTGGGTGGAGAGCGGCGCTGTGAAAGAAATTGAGCGAGTACCATTAAATTGGTCCTCGTCCTCGTACTCCGCTTCTGCCTCTATCCATTCATCCTCAAGTTCCTCAGTTTGCCATGCTGGACGAGATGTTCCAGACACATTGAACATAGTCGATTGAAAAGTAGTGAAATAGTTTGTGATGGCTGTTCGCCTGATGATGGTTGAGAGGATGATATTATTATGTAAAGTAAACAAGGACCCATATCTCACACGTGATCGCGTAGATCAGTCGAGCTGGGTCAAAGAAAGGTTTTGAAGTTTGAACTCATCCACACACCACATACTCAACGCCGGACAAGCTTGTTCGTGAGATAAGTCGGCATAAGCTGTCTTGTCTCGACTGCTCTAGCAATCTTCATTCAAGCTCATAGACATCCCGAGCTACCTGAGGTTGATTGTTTCTGACGGCTGATTCATCTGTCCAAAACTTCAAGTCTAGATCCAACACGACAACATCCTCTATTTCAGGAAATAGACTTTACGCTATTTTCACAAAAAATTTCCTATCAAGAACTCTTCGTATTCAAATCGGCCGTTCCTCGAGGTTCCGCGGCGATTCTACCCTCGGGACTCGGGACGCGCAAGACCTGCAATCGCAATTTTGTCATGCACAGTCTCGTTTGTACCATTCCGATGCCGCAAAGCTTCTATGAGCGACGAGAGATAGGTCATGTCTTTAATTATGTGCATATTCATCATCAAACCCAATTTTTCACCACCGATTTCTCGGCCAAGTTTAAAAGAAAACATACACACTGATGGAAATTGTATGTATAATGTGTATACACAGGACTTCATTCTTCAGCTTTTGACTGGCATAACCATTGACAATTGCACAGGAGAAACATATACATATGCGTCAAGGCTACTGCTAAAAAGAAGGCGGCACGACCAAACCCTAGTGCATGCTCGGTGCTCCCAGGCATGTATTCCAGAATCACCATGTCATTGTACATGTTCTGCCTCTATTCTTCGTTTCCCCAGAGATCCCGTTGCTGAAATTCTCAACGTTCTTCTGGCACTTTCTGTTCCTTTACTAAGCCCATCAACACTGGGCACTGACAGGAGGAGCCTTGGGTCTCTGATTAAGTATACGGACAGTGAAATCAGCTGCAGTAGACTCTAGCGCTTACAGCGAGCGTCGAATCTTTGACAGAGGCAGGCAGCCCATGTCATTCGAGCGCATCGGCGATCCTCTCTCCCGACAACGATCTACAACGATCCAAGGTCAACGCCCGGAAATCATGTTGATGATCGACAATCGACAATGCCGGAGGGGGATCTACAAAGGCTGTGCTAAGAAGGCTGTGTTAATTACTTTAACTTCCACTTAACTTCCTCATTCTTCCCGTTTTTATTTGCAGTGGATTTGATACTGGTCTTGTCGTACCCCTGCTGTCTTTGCGATGGACCTTGACAATAGATTTGATTCTTAAAGAACGCACAAGAGTCATTTTCTAGTGCTGTGACAATCCTGATTCAAGACTCAAAGTTCCTGGATAGAACCATCCTGCACTTCGTTGCAGATATCCACATTCCATCCTCGTGATCTACATGTAGCAAGGCGAGTCAAATGATAAACATAACTCAAGTGACTTGTGGAGCTCGTTATTATGGGTAGGCTTCGCATTCCTAGGTAGTGCTTGCTCGAATCAAATTGAACGAATTTCTAGCAGTGCCTGTGATGATGAGATCCCTGATTGTCTGACCAAGCTCGAACCGTCCCGGAGGGTGACAAGGGGTGACAGCGACAGCGTTCAACAGGATAATCCAAGGATAATCAAATGATGATACTGGATAATTTATCATGTCAAAAGTCCAGGGGTTGATTTTAGATGACACGACTTCAAGTTGAATGCGTATAAGTAAGTACCAGGAGGTCGGAGTCAGATCCTAGTCTATCCTAGTCTATCCTCAGTAATTGCGTTCTAATGGCGGACAATAGCTCCCCTTACCGAGGCATGTAATGGAGTTGAGAGATTGAGACCAGGGTATTGGTAAGGCCGGTAGGGTAAGCCTTTCGAAAAGCCAATTCATTGAGATCGCAAGTATACTAGAGTATACTACAGAACCAATCACATGAGAAACCACAGTCTCCCCAAAAGACTTCACAATTTATACTGCACTAATTAAGCTTGTCAAAATCATGCTTCCAAAAATGGGGATTTGTGCGGGGTAGGCACAACATTCGTCTCACATTCAAGAGAAATACCGATGCACAATATCAATAGTTGGGTCCATCGTCTCCTCAATCTGGATTATGAATTGTAAGTACTGGCTAAAATAGAGACGCACAACTTGTTACTGCAAATATTCAGATATCGAGCAGCTGAATAGGTTCTGAGAATACCAGTTCATACTACTCAATACTACGTATGTATGTATCCTTCTTGTGCGATGGGGAAGTGGATGAGCGAATAACATCATCATCGATACGGTAACTGTGCAAAAGTAATAACAAGAGCAAACGGTCAAGTGGATACACTGAAGCTTGTCCATCAGATATACTATTCTCAAGTACCTACGGCGGGTGCGTTCGAGCAGATGGGCAATTTGAAAAACAAATTCCAGAGTATCGAAATGATGTCAAGAATTATAAGAGCGATCTCGAATGAAATATCAGTCCGTATGCTTCCTGGACGCTGATAGGTAAAATCTCTGTTTCGGGAAGGCATAATTTAACATGCAACAGAAGGAAGTGAGTGGTGGCACTGAGGTCGAGCCCTGAGGTTTGATAACTCAGCGGTCCTGAAAACGGCGCACACCTTCGTGTCATAGGACTTGTTGTCATGATGTTGTTGATGGATCCCAAAAGATTTGAAAATCGAATTACTGCTAGAAGGTGTTGATCGCGTTTGAAGCCGAGGAGAGGCCTCAGAGCTTGTAGGATTTGTTGGTGAAAAGCCGCTAATCTTGTGAACCGCAGTGGTTCTAATCACGGGCGGCATGTATTCAGTTTTGATCGAATGATCCGAATCGCGCCGTTTTTTAAGATCGGAGTGAGGGTGGAAGCAGTCGACAGTAGGTGAATGTGCTGAATATCCTAAATATCGTTGCCAGGATGGAGCCAGGAAAGAGTTTCGAGTGACATACGCATCTCTGTCGACACGATCGACTGGAAGAGAAGGCTCGCTGACGTACGTTGTTGGCAGGTGAATGGTGGTCTCTCTGTGACGATTGGCTTCGAGGTCAAGGGGAGACATTTCGAAGAGAAGCTCCGAAGAGGTCGCAGAAGGGCAGCTTACACCATAGAAGATTGGAGAGGGAAACGTTGAATTGTGCCGAGAAGGAATCGCTATTGGTGCAGAGGGTTTCACGATGAAGAGAGAGGTTGGATGTAACGGAAGATAATTGCGAAGATGATCCATGATCCGTAGTGAACAAGTTCGAAATGAGCGAGATAATTATCTTTCACAAGAGTTTGAAAGAGCTAGATATCGTCGAAGATTGTGGAATTATATTTTTCCGAGTTTCTTGAGGTTTCTTGTCCCTACGCCCGAGGCTAGTTTGAGTAAACACCACGGCAGAAGTGTAAAAAGATACCGAAGTCTGTGGAAGAAGACAGAATACAGGAGGAACATACATACATAGTACAGCTGGCTCGGAGGATGCATGACGCCGATCGTCTAATTCTCGTAGGCGCTCGAGCGCTTATTTTCAATCCAGTCTCCTGCCACTGTGTCGCCTTGTGTCGAGCTACCGTATTCCTGCGGTGCTGTTAACCGGCAAGCTGTCTTGTACATAGTTCATAAAGAAATACGCGTCCATGGGCAAAACGCGTTCTTGCAGCGCTAATAATGTGCAACGACCACGTGTTCATGAGTTACTGTCACTTCTGATTCTATCATTTCCTTTCAACATTCTACACTGGTCGACTGCATCGTCTAATTTTTACAAATAACAGATGTCTAGTGATCTAAAGCTCGAGCTCACCCAGGAGCGTTCAGAAAATGTTAATGATCCCGAAGATCTGGAAGAGAATGAACTAGAAGAGCATCCAGACAAACTTGTAAATCCAGATGAAGTTGTTCAGGTAGAGGGTGCGCCGAAGAAAAAGAGGGAGAGAAAGGAAACTGCACATCTTGTTCGTGACTCGGGTAAATCACTTCTACCGTTTTCAAGGGTCCAAAAGATCATAAAAGCGGACAAGGTATGGTTCATCAACACGGTTTATCATTCAACTTGAAGCCCTTTTCGTCACAGGATATACCTATCATTGCACGAGATGCTACGTTCCTGATATCCCTTGCAGCGGAGGAGTTCATTAAACGGCTGTGTCAGGCTGGGCAAAAAGCGGCTGAAAAGGAAAGAAGAACTACCGTGCAACATAAAGATCTGGGTGAGCACCGATTACTAGAATCTATTTCCATGCTTTTCCCTACTAACAATCTCGATCCAGCTACTGTCGTTCGAAGAGCAGACGAATTCATGTTCCTTGACGGTAGTAGCTCTTCACAGAAAATTCATCTACATAGCCATGGACCTAATATTCATTTCAATTCTAGAAATTATTTCACTCAACCAACCAGAACCTCAGAAACGAGTTCCAAAAGCTCTGGCAGCCAATGGCACAGTGTTACCAGCTGGTTCTGGGCCAACGCTTCTTGACTCGTTCGTCAAGACCCCTTCTATGGGACCCGGTTCTGAGCAGTTGCAGGACGTGCAAAGCTCGGTATGATATTTGAAGACCACAGCATCCCGGTAGAGTTCTGATTTGTATTTTTATCATGTATTGTAAATTCTAGTCCAAATTCAAAATCTCAGTATCCAATCAAGGACGGACACTATGCGCGCGTCCTAATTGAAGTGGTATAATATTGACTATATATAAACCATATTGCGACAGTGTATTCTCGAAGACAATAGCTCCGTTCAAGTTCAAAGCACTGGTGCAACTTCAAATTTCATTTATTATTGAGCTTTGTTCTTCCAAATTCGGACCGTGGTCGACGAGATTGTACACAATGGCTTGGACCATGATTCAACCATATAGTTAATGATATATACAACATATACAGTCAGATTCCGGGCTGCAGCCCGTTCCCTGTCGTCCCTGTCTGTCTTAACTTTCGACGTCGTATTATAGCAAGACGTAGACATCCACACTATACGTCAGGAGGAGTGGGGCTGTTTACAGGCCAAACTTCCATGAAAGTTCCTGCGATCGGGTTTCCGAGTCCAGTAGCAGCGGCAAACGCGCTGATGTTAAAGTCATCCCTCGAAGTCTCAGGAGTAACCAATGTTTGCGAGCTGAACTCATCGGACTGCTCAAAGACCAGGAAAATATATCTGATTAAAACCATTCATTGTCATCAGCGACGGCGCACAAATTTGTAATTCCAACGTACCGGTGAGCTGTAGAGGTGAGAGGGGGATTAGGCTGCAAAAACTCGGAGATGGCAGGTGTGCTGTTGGTCAAAGCGCCATCGGCCCCAGCAGTGAAATTTCCACCGAGGAAATGACGGATTTGAGCTTCAGTGGGATTGACGGGAGTGGGCGCGTCTGGGTCAACTGCTGCCACGACGAAAGGACCTGTGCCCGCGCTGCCGGTGAGAGCAAAGGTCGGGGGACCACCAGTTTCTGGAACATGGTCAGAAAAAAAGTGGTGAGAAAACAACAACAACAGCATACGGTTCTGGTTAAGGAAATCTCCTGCTTTAAGAGTGATGCTCGGAGCTGTTCCGTTCTGTGGGAAAGTAACTTCGAGAAGGTCGGTAGGATCAAAGAAAATGCCCAGGTCGAACGGAATCTAAACGCAACCCTTTCTTTAGTGAAAAAGAAATATAAGTAGTAAAGACATACGTTAGCTGTTTCGACGGTATACTTTACCAGGTTGATATCCGTGTCCTGAGCATTCACGAGAACACAGAGAGGTAGGAGGTATGGCAAGTAAGAGAGGAGTTGCATCGTGGAACGAGTGACCATTTGCTCCTACGCCAATGTCTTTTATACCGAGGCTTCAAACAATCAATTCATGCTTGAAGATACCTTGACGCGAAGTCGAACGGTAGTTGATCTGAGAGTGTTCCCAAACAAATTTCACAGAATCTATAATTGGATGTGAAACTTTTTGCGGTTTAATGCGAAACGACTCTCTGGTAACCACTCGCAAAAGCTGCGATAGAGGGGGCTCGACGAGCATCAGTTGCGTCACCTGGCGAAGACTGGTCGAGCATGACTAGAGTTAGTTCTAATACACGACGATGAGATGCTCCAGATATTTTGGTCAAAAAATAGATCAGATATCAATTTAGTGCGGTCCCGTTGGTTGGAATATACCTGGAACTGCGTTGGTTGGTGATTTCGTGTTCAGGGATGTTATACCACTACGACCTCGTTGGCTGGTAATTCTACCTTTATTTGATGAATGAAATACTACTCCACCACGAATCACTAGTAACTTGTTACTTGCGTTTGCCCTTTCCCCGTTTTTTCGGTGTAATTATAGACTGAGGAAGCCATTCGTTGACAGGCTCAACAGATGAAGTTGTTTGTGCTTCCGTTTTGGGGGAAGAACTAACTGCGCTCGTAACATTCCCTGCTTCAGCTTTTGCAGAAGCGGCGGCTATTTCATCTGGGCTCACTTCCTCTCCTCTCCTAATGCGAGCAGCTATTTCGGGAGTGACACGGATACGGCGGACATTAGTTTGGAAACCAGGAGCTGAAAGGCTGTTTAGTACGAGGACCGAGGAAATGAGAGCACATGTACCGCCTTTTCCGATCCCATGAAGTCTAAGTCGTCGAGCCAGATACCATTTCCGGGTAAAATACGCGGAAAGGAAAATGACTGGAGGAATTCTATGAATAGTCCATGAAAGAGAGTAGCGATATGGGGGTCCTAGTCCACGTACATTACCCAGAGAAGAGACGGATAATCATCCACCGACGCCTGATCATGAGCTGCCATCGTCGTCGTGCGAAAGGCTTGAGCACAGAGAACAGAATAGGCGCCCAACGCGTTACCTCTTCTTCACTCTACCTGAACTAGAAATGAACCTTCAGGGATCTCCCGCAAATCATGGACTTAATGAGATCGACTCTCAGATCCAGGCCTCTGCTCTTAAAGCTGCAAGAAACTCCATGTTACTACCATCCGACATTCATTTTCACCGAACAATGGATGCCGAATTCTCTAAGGATCTTGATATCTTCTCCTCCAGGATTCTCTCTGTTGCCAATCAAGTTCTAGCTCTTATGGGGACGGCTGATATATCAACCAAAGGTCAAAGTAAATTGGAGACTGAAGATGATGTCGTCGACAATTTCCACTCTATTGTTGTGGACACCATGGACAGGATGATGGAAAAAACAGTGCGTAATATCCCGTATCAAGTTGAAAAATCTTACACGTCGTGGCATTAGGATATGAGCTTAGATGAACACCTTGGCCGAAATAAAGCCCCGGCCATAGCCATCAACGCGAATTCGAATGCGACCGTCGTTAAAAGTGTACTCTTTCTCCCTCTTTCCGAACGAGGCTTTGTCTCATTGAAATGTTAAAGAAACCATCAACTAGGAAGCCGAAGGGTGCTCTGGATCCAGCAATCCAACATGCTTCTCAGCTGCCCAAACCACAGCTAAATTTCAAGAGACATGTACTCAACAACGATGTTCCTTGGTATCCTACTCTTTCACACAAATACAACGCTCAGGTTCCCCTTGGTTACAACTTCTATGAACCTGATTCACAGCTGGAAACGAATAGTCTTATGTACGTCTTATGCATGGCCGACCTTCAAGAAATATTTTAGTTTACCTCTTGTTCAGCAAACTTCACCCTTACCGTTATGAAATTAGTCACATATCTTACCCTCCTCGAACGTTCCAATCATCTCAGCCCATACCTCCAACGCCGTTCGAGTCCACTACGTTCAGTTGGGTATCGAATGTCACTGCACTCGAAAGTATGTTGGAGAGCCTTCGCAAGGCAACTGAAATTGCTGTAGATCTAGAGCATCATAGCTATAGATCTTATTTCGGATTTCTGTGTCTCATGCAGATCAGTACACGGCAGCAGGATTGGATAGTGGACCTCTTAGTGTTGAGGGAAGAGGTAGGAGTACTCAATGAAGTTTTCACAGACCCAAAAATTACTAAAGTGCGTATCATTTGTTCTATCACTTCTTAGACGCCTTCTAAAGCTTGTCATTGTCTCCTAGGTTCTTCACGGCGCTGAAAGTGACATTGTTTGGCTTCAACAAGATTTCAATTTATATATAGTAAATCTATTCGATACGTTTCATGCTTCAAAATTACTGGGCTTCCCGCGTCATGGTCTGGCAAATTTGTTGGAGATGTATTGCGACTTTTCTCCCGATAAACGATATCAGTTAGCAGATTGGCGCATTAGGTGAGTTCTGGAGGGAGATGTAAACGTAATCTCACAATTTTCGCTAGGCCGTTGCCTCTGGAGATGTTGGACTACGCTCGCTCGGACACGCATTTCCTGCTTTACATTTATGACAATTTACGAAATGCTCTTCTGGATAGAGCTGTGTCACCGAGTGAAGATAACTTGGAAATAGAAGGAACTAGCTATCCTCAAGCTCAGGCCTTGTTACGACAAGTGCTCGCCAAGTCTGAGGTTACTGCCTCGCGTGTCTACGAAAAAGAATGTTATGACATGGAACGGGGTGGCGGTGGAAATGGATGGGATACGCTGGCGAAGAAATGGAACAAAATTCATCTATACGTGAACTCACCGTCAAGCAAGCAGAAAGATATCTACAGAAGTATACATATGTGGCGCGATGAAGTAGCTCGAGAAGAGGATGAAAGTGTTAGGCATGTCTCAATTTCACTGGTTCGGAATATCAATGAAACTTTTGAACTCAGATATATCCTTCCCAACCATTATCTTATCCAACTAGCTGAGCACCCGCCGGCTGACATGGCGGCAATGTTGAAGATCTTCCACTTTGTACCTCCTGTATTGAAGAGGAGAGCAAAGGAGTTATTGAATATTATCCGAGAGGTCATTGAAAGATATGATACCTCTGGTGAAGCAAAGTCTTTACAAGATGTAGTCGTCCTAGAAGCACCTCCGGATGCGATGGTAGTTGAGCAACAATCTTCACCGATCCCAACAGAAAGTCTGTGGACATTGGGTAAGTGGTGCGCAATTCATCGGTATGCAAGACTTGACTGACACTGCTACTCATATCTTGAGGTCCATCTATCACCCATCTTTACGCGTCCTCCACGTTATTTCCTTCGGCGAAACCAAAAGCCCTTATGCAGTTGGCAAATGGAAACAATAGCGTCATTTCCACTGCCCAAAGTGCTTTGTTTGGGCAGGCGCTCTCACCTAGCAATACCGAGACGGTCAGTCATCCCTTATCCTGCCTTTCCACGTATTGATAGTGACTATAGACAACCGCATTACCTATTAACCGGTTCGCTGAGGTCATAACACGGATACACAGCACTCTAGTCATTGCACCGAGTGTACTGAAAGTAATTGAAAGTTCTTCGGCATCCAGTCAATATCGGCTAATCCACTTCATCAAGGCATCTAGTGTCTTAGTTAAACATGAAACGAAAAAAACGACTCCGGCACATGAGCTCAATTTGGAACAATCTATCTCTCTGGATGCTGAAGACGAGGGATCCTTACGTTCTACTGTTCAAGCGGAAATCCCTTTCATTCCTTCTGCACAACGAACGAACAACGCAAATACAACTGTCCTCGTCGAAGATACTATCGTAGTAGTGGGCCAAGCGAGGCAAAAGAAACGGAAGCGTGTCAAGATTATTCCCAATCCCGGCGAGAATAACCCGAAAGGGGGCGGGGGCGACACGGTACCGTTCGATTTCGCTTCTGCTCCAAATATCCTGGATGCTGCTCCTTCCACTGAACAATCATCAATTCCGCGGAAGAAGGTAAAACAGGCAAAGGGTATGGTGCATCATTGCCTATACTACTTGAAACTGAATTCTCTTACAACTTCTCCAGGTCGCAGCTCGCTCTATGGCGAATTTCCTGCCCCTCCTAGGGCATACAGCGAGGTCAAAAGTGGAAACAAATCCCACACCTTCAAATAAGACCCTTCTAGACGAATGAATATACGTACAGTAGTAACATGTAAGTAGGTCGTCTGAGAAGCGTTTCATTTGATTAAAACCAATAGTTAGCCTGATACCAGCCTGCTACCTCGCCTTACCTTGCGCTCGTCCATAGGGTAAGTACCACCCCGGTGCACCTAATAATAAGTTCACTTTTGTGTGATTTTCGGACCTTTCGGACCGCTGAAAACGAGCTCAAAATACGTCGAGTATAAAAAGGCTCGCTGCAAGCAAAACATGACTCCACTTCCGATAAAGCCGCTGACCGCTCACCTCGAATTCTGTGCGAAGACTTGCCATGAAACCAGATCTTTCGCGCCCCACTACGGACTCTAATTCCAATTCCGAATCGAACTTGAACGACGACGCCGCTACGGTCGTTCACGAACCGCTCACACCCGATATCGAGCATATGCCTGTTGTCGACGACCCAAGGCAATGGTCGAATTTTCGCAAGGTATTTTTTCCCCACAAGGGTTTTTTGGAATTTTTACTTATTGTCGTTCAGAATTTTATCCTACTACAGGTTGCCTTCGGGTCCATGATCGCTGGATTAGCAGGTAACATACAGAATCGTAAGTTCGATGAACTTAGGGGGAAAGACTTCTTTCTGAAAATCCTTGGTTTTAGCTGCAATTAATGAGATGGAAGTTGATTTACCGGCTACTGCCTCTCAAATTAGTTTAAGTCTGTCGCTGTTTATACTCTTGCAAGGCGTTGTACCGCTGGTGCGTATTGAATCCTACATCTATATCCGTACTTATCGACATGTCCCGTTGTAGATTTGGGGTATGTCCTAATACGAAATCGAAGTCAACAATATTTTCATTCATTTGGCTTGCAGCTTCAATCAGCGAAGTCAAAGGACGCAGGGTATGTCTCCGTCAGGAATGATGAATTTTCCAAACAAAATCAATCTAGCAATCAACAGTTTGTCTACATCGTGTCCATGGCTATCTTTACTGTAGGGTCTGTGGTAGTTGCCACTAGTAAGAGCATAGGACTGTAAGTTTTACATTTTCAGTCGACTTTTCCGGTAGCTTAATCACCATTGTTCTATAGATTGATTGGTTTTCGTTGCTTTCAAGCCGCTGGGTCTGTTCCTAACGCTTCCAAGACTGAAATCACGATCTAAATTTCTCGTAGCTCCAGCGCAGTTATGTCCATCGG
This sequence comes from Lentinula edodes, assembly GCF_021015755.1. Classification (NCBI taxonomy): domain Eukaryota; kingdom Fungi; phylum Basidiomycota; class Agaricomycetes; order Agaricales; family Omphalotaceae; genus Lentinula; species Lentinula edodes. The sequence continues at coordinate 95,315 of NW_025764320.1, forward strand.
TGCAGCCACTTTAGCAGACATCTATGATCCTGTAGAACGAGGAACGAAAGTGAGCGGAATATTATTGCGCATTCCTTCGCTAAAATAATGATCATGTCGAGATGGGAATCTACTATATTGCCCCTCTCCTTGGCCCTTCTCTGGGTTCAATTTTGGGTGGAGGCTTGACAACCGCATTTACCTGGCGTGGCCCGTTTTATTTTCTCGCCATTATGGGTGGAGTTGTCTTCATGTCGTTTCTACTTTTTTTCAGAGATACTTTTCGTCACGAACGTAGCCACACTTATCAGAGTGTTTTGAAAGCGAGATTGAAAGGAGCCGGGACAAAAAAGAACGTTGGTGTCGAGAATATCGATGCTGATAACGCTGCTCAGGATATCGAGAAACAAGAAGTCTCGTCAAAGCCCGTTGTCGCTCCAGAAGTAAAGCTTGGATTGGTGGATGTGAACCCCTTCAGACCCATGGCGTTTATCCTCCGTCGTAAATATAATCTGTTCATGCTTACTGCATCTGGTACGGACTGTGAACCCCATTATATTTTTGTTTTATGGTCTCACCGTTATTTAGGTCTTTACTTTTCCTTTGCGTTTGTTGTAGTATACACAACCTCTCGAACCCTAGGTACCTACTATCTCTATGATCCCATGAAAATCGGTCTCGTTCTCCTTGCTTATGGGATAGGTCCGTTTACATTTCCTGTCGTGGGCCTTATCTCTTTCTGATCACCTTTTGCAGGAACTGTTGGTGGAAGTATCGTTGGGGGCCGTTGGTCTGACTATCAACTATCGAAGTTGAAGATCAAGAACGAGGGGAAAAGCACACCTGAGGTAATGTCTGTACATCGTTTATGCTCTTCTCATCATCGTCAACGCGAAATCTAGATGCGTTTAAGATGTACACTACATGGGTTAGTGATTTTCCCTCTTTGCGTAGTTGGATACGCCTGGGTGCTCCAAAAGCGGGTGAACGTCGCAGGTGTTAGTGTCATGTTATTTGCTTGTGGTTTCGCCTCTATGTAAGCTTTACTTGAACGTTTCAGACATTTTCGCTTAGAATCATTCCTAGTTTCGTATACACTAGCACGTTGGCGTACATTGTAGATTCTAATGTTGGACGTTCCTCATCGGCGGTAGCTTTAAACAGCTGCTTTCGAGGAACGTTTGCATTCATATTTGAAGAGATTGCGGTTCCTATGCAGGTCAGTTAAGATTCCGATTTGCATTGTCAGGCAGTGCTTTCTTCTTGAATGTTTTTTTTGATTCTATGTAGGACGGTTTGGGAGATGGTGAGTATGTTTATCGGATACATATTTGATTAAGCCTGATGCTGTCTCTAACCAGGATGGATGTATACCATTATCGCCTTCATTATGGCAATTAGTGGTGCGTTGATTGTAATCGTGATGCTCAATGGTTCTCGATGGAGGCGTGAAGCAGAAGAAAGCGAGGCAGCAGAGCCTCCTAAGATGGTACCACTGGACTGAGACTTGATTTCAAAATTATGATAGAGTAGGTTTTAATGTGGCGAGCTCAACCCAGATGAGAAAGGTAAACAGGGTATGATAGATCATAGAGTATAAGTAGATGCCAATTCACTGCGGGGATCGATCCGTTTCCTCGTCGAGAAAAGGCTGGGTTTAAAGGGAGGTTTGGTACATAAACACCACAATTTCCGAACAGAGAAATTTTCAAACAATCCTTCCATAAACGGAAGCATTCTATAGAGCTAATATTGGGAGAATATTGTAAATCACATCCACTTCACATTAACGGGTTTTTTCTTATTATCCTCGTGTAGAACATTCTTATTTGTATCGCGCTAAATATTGAGACTTTATTAAAACTATCCTATCAGAGTGAATCGTGACGAAATCCAGATGCTATTTTCAATAATTGCCCAATACTTTCACCAGGGAAAATTAAAATATCATATAAGTTACTGCCTCGTGAAAACGGTGAGGATCTTCATCGTAACCTCAGAGAGGTTATGCGTACCCGATATCGGAACGTCTAAACGTCCAGAAGTCGCCGAGGTCGGAACGTCAAAATGTCGGTACGTCGCTGATGTCGAGAGGTCGGAACGCGTGGCAACGATGATGTCGGGGATGTTGGTATACATGACGTGTCGGGCGTCGTCTGGAGACAGCGAAGAACATGATATATTATCTATTTAAGAATGTACAAGCATAGGGCTTGAGGATCTTGAAGTGCTTGAGGACCTTGAGGACCTTCGAGTGGCTTGAGTATTTTTGTGTCCATTATGTTGAGGACTTGTTTCACCGATTCTTCACGTCTACATGATTATTGAGTAACTATTGAGTATTCACTCATTAGCACCAAAGGACACAAACACGCATCTTTTAGTCTGTATATTGTATACAAAGCCTAGGAGTTCAGAGACTGCTTCCAATTTCAAGATTGACAACTATAAGACAGAAGTATTGATGTGTTATGATCTACTTTAACTATTGGAATGTCAGCTAACATTATGAAAAAGTGAACAATCGCGTACCTTCACGAGACAGCGGCCCTCAAAAGGATAGGATAAACAATTGTGCTCCAGACGACATGCCAGTCGCCGGAGAAAACAAACTTCTCGATATGCGTACGTCGGCCTGTATGTTGTACATGTAGCGCTGTGAACTGAGGACAAAATTCGGATACGTACAACATCGGCAATAGGTTCGCGGGCGGTCAAGACACTCCATTTCGAGTAAAAGATGCGCCAGTGCCTCTACAGCCCGATGAGAGATATAAAAAACAAAAGGCAAGAAACTCACCGGCTCTCCGTCTGTTCGCGACCCGGATAGGCAAAAGCCATGTTCTCCATGGGCAAGGACAACTCCTATTCCACTCCTCCTGACGACGAACGAAGTTGTTCGTCAAGCCCACCTTCCATTCATCATCATCGACGTAAGCATAAAGATAACCCTGCCCATCTGCATCTGAAATCCCCCGCATCGCTCGCATGTCATAGCGCCGCCGTAGATCTTCGGAAGATCGACGCATGAGTACCGGTTGGAAAGGAGGAATGGGAGACGTCAATGTTGATATCTGAGTGGTAGTGAGAGATCTTGGTGAGCGCCGCAAGCAGACGCGTTAGAACGAGGCGGAAAGCGAGGACTATCGGAGACGGATTGAAGAGATCCTAGCGTCGGGCGTGAAGAAAAAGCGCCGCCACTAACAAACGGTTTGTAACCGGAAGTTCCCTCGTTGTGATACCCTGTAGACAAGCGGAAGCGCGTGAACAGGCGATGACGGTGTGTGCAGTGATAATGGATGCTCTGGCAGGACACAGGTTTGTTATGCAAATCAGGAAGTATGAAAAATTGTGTGTGAGCAGCCAGTGACGATAAGGATGAGGTTCAGCAAGTGGGGGAAATTGGGACCTATTCTAAAGCAGTGCTATGCCGATGGGATCAGATAGAGGCAGACTTTCGACGACATCACCAACGATCTCGTGAAGGACGAGGGTGATTGTCCTTTGAATGAATTTGCGTCTCATAAGACGTCTGAATACTCATTATGGGCACGGGTCAGATTGGAGTAAGAATGAACATCATGTTCATGAGGGAGCAGGAAAGAGACATAGATTGCGAATACATAAAGTTAAAAGAAGTCAAAGCAACCTCTCCCAGCTTAAAAAGGAGACCATATGACGGTATTACTTCTAGGAAATTTTCGTTTTGAGTGAATCCTTGATATGGAAGTTAGAATGCAACGGATGATCATTGAATAGTCAACAACGCACGTTTCTCGCATAAAAATGACCGATAGCACTCTCATTCTGTGTCTATAGAATGACTGCCAACAAGTAAACAAACGATTCAACGTTGAGAGCATGGGCTCAAGCCCGGTGTTCACTTCTCCTCACGCTTTACGTATGGGGTTCCTTGACAATTGTTGAAGCTTTTGATAAGCGATACTACTAAGTAACTTCATTGGTACCTTCCTCTCTCTCAGAAGGAGCTAATGAAGAATGACACTTGAGCAAATGTTCAAAACTGATGAAATGAGTCTGAGAACAAGCTCACTAACGACGAGGTTAAGCCGAAGGTTGAGATTCACGGACATATTTACCGAGCCCTGAAGATAAGTGACGCTGACGCTATGATGAAGAGCTTGAGTAAATGGATATACATGAAGTAACGTTTCGCACCTATTTCCTTCTATATTCAAAGGTCTTAACCGTACTATCTCATGAGTACCAGCCCTTCCAAACTTCTCATTCTTCCGAACGTTAAATTTGAGGGAGGGGTAGAGTCCAGAATCCGGCAGAGATTGGGTCTAAATAGTGACGTCCTTGATAGCGGGTATTCTTCTTCCTTGACCAGTAGACAATCAGGCCCATAGAGCTGAATACCAGCGACTGGGAGAGGTTTTGTAGAAGGAGTCTGTGTTCTTACAGAGTTTGACTCTGTCGAACTGGGTTGGTGAAGACCAATTCGAGTTCTCAGGAAGAGATGCCGGTAAAGTGCAAAATCCGAGCAAGACTAGGCGCCTCTTGATTCGTATGCATCGTCGTCATCGTCGTTCACATACTAGCCCTAGTAGGAAGATAGGAAAGCAGCTAGTCCAGAGTTTGACTCCGGAAAACTGAGTATGATAGTGGTCGGGAAAGAACGTATCGTGTCACGTCTATGAATATTACATGATTAGGTGGACCGTGACTGTCACTATCACTATCCTTTCGACCTCTTCTGAGCATCATCGAGTATAACTCGAGTGTTGCTTTCCAGATTCCATAGTCGTTCATCAACACTACTACGCTCCGACCAACCAGGTAATAGAAGAAGTATTCCATTGCGCGCTTTTTGGGGGGTGTACAAACAAGTTCGTGCATTCGTCCCAAGTCAAGTATTATGCATGTTTCACCAAACTTCACAGAATTCAAAATACAACGGACGAGCGGCTTTACAATCGGCACTGGTCTAGGTCTTCACCTACAAATTTCCAGCGCGTTCAGAGCGCAGCGGTCACGAAAGAGGAACAGGGGTCCTACAGAGGTTGTGTGGTCTAGTGCGGAAGGGTTCGGAGACGCATGAATCTACAAGCATGCTTCAAGATGCTGTATTCAAATCGGACTTGTTTTAGCTGTTCGCACTCTGATGCCTCCAATCCTCCCTTAGTACTTTGGAGTTATCACGGTCTTTCACGTATACTTATTTTATCCGGTAAGTATATGACTGATACATATATTCTAACTGATCCGAAGGCTTTCGTTTGCATTCTGTTGATAGTCGAGACATGTTTAATACTCATGCACATGTCCTACACGAGGTCTTCCCAACTGTCTTTTCAATTCCCACCTCCAAGAGAAGCGTCGCACCTCAAAAATCATTTCACGCAGTCAATCCGGTATGGATCCACATGCAATGGGTACAATCAACAAAGAATCTCTGGTATTGTCATTCATAGTGGTCAAAGATCGTTGAGTGACAATTTTCCAGGATCTGGAGCCGGATCAGAACCCCAGCTCATTTGACGCTCTACCCAGCTCTCAGTCAAGACGGTCGCCGTATACACAGATGGATCCTTCTTTTAACAAAATCTTTTCACTGTACCAGAGTATTCGCAGAATTGGTAGTGATCATTTCAATAAACTCGTGAGTGATGGAATCGTCCTTAATACCACACTCCTTTCACGTCTTCAGTATAGGTAATTGATCTCGGACTTCAAAAAATCCTGTTAAATGCAGGAGTTTTGAACTACTTGTTCTTTGTATCAAAAATGCTCTGGAAGCTATCAGTAATGTTCCATAGTCAGCCCCATTCCGTCGCTGTCGGTTTTGTGGTTCCAAGCGTCGCGATGTATGCCTCCCGTGTGTAAGTTTTCTGCCAATTCATTAAGTTTCAAGGATTGTTCAACGAGCAATATAGTCAAATCTGGCGCAGAAATATCTGCTTCGAGCGGATAAGGCGAAGAGGACAACGAAGACTAAAGAAGGTTTTAGTTTTGTGGTGGACAAAGAAACATTCGGGAAGTATACGTACGGAAACTTTCTTGGCCCTTTTGGAAGCTGATTTCACATTATCCACAAAAGACCAAAAGTATTTCGCCTAGAATTGATAATAGTTGAGGAACATTTACCGAAGGACTTGGAAATACGTACTTCGTTCGTTGTGATTGCCTTCACACATTGATCATCGACCGTGTCGCAGCCAAGGACAGTCAGAATCTCCGTTCTTAGTCGATGTATCGAGGTCGTTGCGTCATGAAAGTCGCATTTCAGACGATCCGTATTGGCTTCTGCTTCCTGTATTGGGTATGTAGTTAGCGGATGTTATAATCATGGGAGAAACTGAAAGGACTCACATATCGTGAACGCAGCCGTTCGACTGTTCCACGGAGTTGAACAACTTCTTGTTGTTTGAGTAAGGCCTGTTCTTCTAGTAGTCTCAGGCGCACAGTGTCAGCTGATATTATACGAACTTTCTGTCGAAGCATGTTAGAACAGATAAGGCAGTCAGAGCAGTCAAAGTGGCTATAATGTAACTCACCAAACTCATGATCAAGAGCGGGGGGATTGAAAGGTTCAAGTCTGAAAGCTGGTAACTTATAAGAACAATCATCAGAGGTCTGAGCGTGTTCTCGGCGCTTAGGTATGAAGACAATGACCTACATCGTGTCTTAAGAAAGACACAGTTGTTTAAGACAAAGCTGACCAACAACAATCGCTTAGATGAAAGGGAGGGAGGTGAATGGCCACCATGGCTGATGATATATTCAAACACTTTGTACTGACTACAATGGAGTGGGCATTCCTGATTCATTGCCGCGGAAAACCTCAGTGTCCGAACGTCAGAATTAAACAGGTTATTCAAGAAGATCATAAACATACCTTCGGGACAGGGTACACATGTGTGACAGAATTTTCTTTGACCAGTAATGTCAAATCTGTCCTGACGAAATGCGAGATCACATTTGACAATGGCACAGTCGAAATCCTCCTCATTGTTGGAATTTGTAAACATAACCACCCGCAATTCAGTGACCGATATAAATCATCCTCTTCGCTAATTGGTTCCATGACAATGGTCTCAACATATGTAGTTGCAATCACATCTTGGGAAACAGGATGAGGATGAGAATGTTTAATAATTCTGCAGATTGTTCCAGCGAGTATTTTTCCATCGTCGCGGAAGATGATAGAATTTTGACGATACCCGGTGGAATAGATTACCCGTCCGAGTGCCGCTCCATCTAGAATATGAGCTTGTCGGGCTACCTTGCCATCCCAGTCTGAGGCCTGAACACCATACATCCTGCACAATTGCTGCACAATGCGGTCTAAAGTCGATCTCTCGATACGAGTAGGGGTCTCTTTGAACTCCGTACTGGTCCAGGCCGATAAGTCAGTCCCAGCAAAAATACCGCGATGATCTTCACGATCAATGTCGGTCAGCATCATCAAGGCTTCACCAATCTCTTCCCGAATCTCCGGATAGTTGTTCAGTAACAACTGTAGATTAGCTATTTGGCCGTATGAGTTCATCATCGTTGCTTCGACCTCACCTACAAAATACTATAAGAAAATGGGAAGGCATGCTTGATAAATGAGCTCACCTACATGCCCGTTCTTCTTCACCTCTTGTAACAAATGGTTAATGCGCTCAAACACTGGGGTACTCCGAGCATGTCCTGGGCCCATCTGCTCCAAGTCAGTTACGATATGGAGTGCGAGATGGTGATTCGATGCAAGGGTGACGTCAGGAAACAGCTCTAGGACTCCACGTAGATAACTCAGGATACGGGCTTTATAGTAGGCTCTTGAGCTCTGAGATGTTTCGCGAAGGAAGATGACATGCATGCCACGGACCAGCTCTAAAAAGTTCAGCATCATCTGGAAATGTCGAGATTGTGGTTGGTCTTTATTGCCATAACCCCATACTCGAATCAAGGTCACGACCAGAGAGATCGAGCATACGACTTTATATTCATCGGCACTAAGCTTGCCTGCAGAAGGAATACCCCATCTTGAAGGAGCGGGTTGAATCCAACTGGGAAGCACAGAACGTGCCATATCCGCCCAAATTTCTGCTAGAAGATCCTTCCCAATGACACTCCGAGGGGAACTTTGTTTAAGGATACTGTCACGATGCTCTTGACGCTGAGAAAGTAAATGAACGACCGCTCAAACACAAGGTTGTTTCAGATGAACTGACCCACAATATCAACCATCGCGCCAAATTTTCCTTTTTCAATGAGCCACCGGAAATGTTGGAGTCAACCGGGGGTATTCGATACTCTCTGCAAAGCTTCTCAAGATGTTTGAGTAGTTGAGACATCATCATGGACTTCGAGGGCTCATCCTCCTCGAAGATCCGTTTGAATTGGTTGTACCGCGTCTGCAAAGAATCCTCATCATCCTTAGCTCCGTTTTCTTGACGCTGTTCAAAGATACTCAGAAGTAATTCAATGCAGCTCAGTAGATATATTTACGTAGACCATGAGGCGTGCAGCAAGGGTTTTGTTCGAGTCATTTAGGTTGTAGAGTATGTTCAGATCTTGACACAATGCTCGAAGGATTATCTTTTTCTTGTCAAGTGATGGGGGTCTAGCGTCGAGGTTGAGTAATTTGGACTTGAGTTTTTCAAACGCCGAGTCTTTGCTGAAGACGAATGGTGGTGCAGACCGCGATACGGGTGGTAGCGCATCCGCACTTGTGGCAGATAGAGCGATGGACGGAGCAACCGAAGAAGCCACCGAAGAAGCCCTTGATGAAGGCTCCGAGTTCAAAGACTTCTCCAACCAGTCAATATGTGAGTTAGTTGTGATAACAAAACAAACATACTACATCGGAAGCTTCGGATTCTGAGACTTCGGCTATGGCGCTACGCTGATATGAGAGAAAAACTTCAGAGCAGCAAAAAGGGTGCAAAAGAAAACACTCACCGAATTGTCACCTTCCCAACCATCCGGGACCTGATTATAGTCAAGAGGAGGGACTTCAGGTACTTGTTCAAATTCAACGGACGAACGCTGTACATAGTTAAGTGCGTGTGAGTAGTCAATGAGATTTAAGACTCACCCATTGCAAAATCTGGTCTACCATTTGTTGCTTGCTGCTAAGTCCCGTACGTAGCTTGAGCCAGAAGCACAGGTACCAGAGAACCCCTTTCTTCTCTTCCAGCAAAATAGCTCCTATCGACGTCTCATTTCCTCGAATTTCATTCAAAAAATTGCGTAAACTTGCGTTGGACAACTTCATACGTTTTTTGTCGGATAAATCTGGATGAAGTCCATCCCCGCTGTTCTTCTCATGATCAATACCCCATATTTCACGAAGGTGGGTTTTGAACAGGCCAAGGTATCCGAAATGCATGTCATCAATGACCGTGAAGAGGATGGGATCCCAATACGGCAGTTCCATTAACTCTGTGAATCGAATTCCATGAGCTTTGTAGATTGCTTCGCGTCGTGCCTGTGAAGCAACCTTCCATTCAAAGGCCAGCTCCCTATGTTTCACAGGGTCCCGCATGATCCAAGTTTCTGGATTAAGGTTGTGGATATCACTGATTGGTAGGAGACATCGTCTACAGAAGTAGGTATGATTGTGGGCAGCAAAGCCCGAAATTTGAATCACAGCTTCCGTGTCACAAACAATGGGAAGCAGGGCTACGAAAACCTTTCGACCAATACGATGACGTGCTGTACGCGTGTAGTACACACCTTCCCAGAAAGCCAGCAGTTGCTGGACTAGAACCCGTAAGGTATGATTGACGTGGTGTTGTTTGGGTTTTCCGGGCATGACAGTGACCAAAAACATATACTCTTGTCGATATCGAAGATGCTCCGGTAGAGACAGAATTACCATGTACAAAGCCGTGGACTGGATCTGAGCGTGAGTCTCTCTCTGCCCAAATGGATTGAACCCGTCAAATCCAAGACTCATTACAAGTCGTAGATCTGGATTTTCAGCAGGTTCTTTCTGAGAAGTTATGAACGGCTGCCCATCTACGCCTCTGAATTCACGAAAGACAACAGAATCCACAAAGTCTATTTCCGAGTCAGTCCTCGTTGAGAATGGGCGTTGCTGATGCTCTGCAACAGCATCTTCAATGCCTGGAACAGCTAGAATTCTCCCAATCCATAACTTCAGATCCTGAAAGACCTGCTTTCTAATCGGGGCCATGAACAAACGCTTTCCACTATGGCGAGTGTGCCACAATGTAGTCCCACACGGTGGCGAATCCGGGTGTAATCTCTCTTCACACACAGGCAAAGGAAGATGCGCTTCATGTGCGTTCTCAGCATTTTTGAGGGCCTCGTCGGTGAACGGCGACAATGCGTAACATTTCGGGCATGCAATCGCGACGTGCAAAGTAGGATTGAGATCATATTGGTCGACAATAGTGTGAATATCCTTCGGAATCTGGGATGGAACTCTTGATTGAATCCCGCTTCTTCTCATAAACCCTCCGATGATGCCACGCAACAGCGCAAGATTTACCCGCATATGACGGACTGTACTCCGGAATTTTATATGCATGATCAGAGCGGCTACAAGGGTCGGAGTTACATCTGTCATTTGCCTCTGGGAAAAGCGACGACCTAAGTAGATTTAGTCACTGCGACTGACGATGGGATAGTACACATACTATTGTTAATCGTGGATCCATCACGTCCATCAGGGTATGCCTGTGATACCCACTGTCTCTCCTTTATGCGATGGAGCTTCACCAATGCGTCGCGAAGCTCCTCCTCAACGTCTGCATCACCAACTAAGCGCTGTTCCGGCGATATTTGAATTGACTGGAGCAGGCTGCAGAACCTTGCCTCTGTATCCAAAAAGCGGTTGTTGGCGATAACAGTAGTTTTCAGAGCGAATTCGCCAGAGTTCACCTGTAGAAGGTTTTCAGAATCTGACACTACAAAAGGGATATTCGGAGAAGGATCTTTGAAGAAGGTTAGGCGCGTTTCGCAATCGTATAGAGTCCCCAAACGCATGCGGATTTCGGATACTACGCATTGTAACCAGCCGCCGGTGTCCTCGTCATTTAAACCTGGGATGCCAGGTCGATTTGAATCTGGATGGTTGCTTCCGCAGAGGAGATGGTTTTCGGAAGGGGTGGATGATGATTCGGGTGCGATGTCAGACCCTGAAGCCTCTGGTACTATACCAGACGATGTCGACACCGTTTGCAACCTGTCGGCCCTACTGAGTAAAGCTTTTCTGAGACGTTCCCGATGCCGATGCTCAGTAAGAGCGGACTGGGGGACCAGTAATCCCTCTGGATCTTGTTTGAGACACTCTTGGCAACGACACGGTTGCAAATCCGAATTGACAGAATTGACTCTGCGACGGCGAGCCATTTCACGAGCAGGTTGAACTCGAAAGTGAAAGAACACGAAGAGTTTGAGCAGGAAACAGTATGGCCTGAGGGCATTGATAAAGCGATGGAGCGATATTAGCGACCTGTCACTGTGGAAATTGCTGATAATTTGGCTCTTATTTCCTATCGTGGGCATCAAAAACGTCAGGAAACTTTTGTGCGTTGCATATGGCAAGAACTCACGTGGAGAGAAAAGAAAAGTCCAAGTAAAATTCATGGGTGTCAGAACCGCTCCCTGATGGAACCAGACAGCACCTCAGACTCGGAAACAGGAAATCCTACTGTTCGTCGATTGCAACATCGACTGCGAATTAACGCTGACAATTCATAGCCCACTGGATGGTGGAGAAGGCAAACATACGACTACTGCAGCTATTATCTGGATAGTGATGGGATGATCCAAAAGATATATCACAGCCCAGACGCAGAGGAATCGTGAGTTAATACGATACGGGGTTGTAATGATCTTGGGAACGCTGAAATCCAATACAGGAGGACAAGAGGACGAGCGAAGACTCCCCCTCCTCAAAAGGGAGCTCTCAAGAAGACCGAAACCCCCAGTAGGTGGACCATCTCCTTTGTGAGGTTCTATGCCGATGTCCATTAGGCTTTGCCAAGGACGCTGATAGGGGATCTACCCCCGTCAGCTTTAAGCCTCAGGCGCGGCCTCCAAAGTACTTTTTGCAAGGGAATCTTCGTACGAGCAATGTTACGAACGACACGTATGGACCGACGAAATTGGAGACGAATCGGTTCAGATCGCATGATAGCGAGGGAGAAACTGCCTGGCACTCTAGTCAATCACCGAATGACCTCGACGCTCCTCCCCCTGAGACCGCAACTCCCAGACTGTTAGGGACGATATATGTCCACAGGAATACCAGAGATGGGGGCTATCAAATATGGGTTTGGTGCAGTCACGAAGGTACAGAGCGGGGGTTCTGGTGGCGGCCTGTAGATCTGGAGAACGAGCAGTTCACACACCCCAAGATTACAACAAGGTCACTAAAGCTGACTTCAGGGGGGAAGCCTAGTTGGGTTCTGAATAGTACGTTGACAACGTACCGAACCCGGAGTGCAAAGCGCTCCAGGTCGCGACCCGCCACAGGCTCGACATTAGGTTCTACAGAGTCGGTTAGTGCAGCGAAATGAGATGTGTCGTGTTCTTCTTTTGTCCTATCATCGCCTTGTATGGTACGAGTTCCCCGCGACTTATAGCTATGTCGAAACCACGTAGTTTGACTCGTGGAATCGCCATGAAGAGGCAGTAATTGAGGGAGACTAGAAGGAAGCACGCATTGAAATATGTAAGTGCTGATGGTCAGGTGTCATACTCTATCACCTGACCTGATCAAGTCTGTCGCGTCGTTCGCGTTCTACGTACAGGAAGTCACATCGAATCAGACCTGAGACCTCTGTATACCTTCGAGCAAGCGCACTGCATTTTCTGTCACTTATGTCATCTAAAGTCATGGCCCGTATGCTGTACACGAGGCTGAATGAACTACATCTTACCGAAAACTCTCATTCGCGATAGTGAAGGTTGGTACATAATCATGGATGCAGAAGAAGAGCCACCTCATCATGGAGTATATGCTCCATCGCCGGTAATCCCCATGCTCCCAATAATTCGACGCAACTGATTCTCCGTTAGCGGGCATCCAACTTTCCACTGGCAATGCACTCTTGGAGGGACGACGACAAGGTTATTGACAGTGAGGATGAGGCGATAGAATATAGTAGCCGCTCTAGTGAATATAGTGACACAGATCGGAGCATCCTGAATGTTCTTGAGTTGAATGCTTTTGTGTCGATCGATTCACTGACTGGGCATGTTCTTGTATTTCACAGGACTTCCAACTACAGAACACAGTGCGTCGGCTGCTAGAATTGTCCCGATTGAAGACATAACCTTCCGTAGAGCTCAAGCAGTACTCCAAGGCCTACCACGACTGATATCGAGGATCTGATAATTGGATTAACGACGAGTGCATCCATCTCGTCAACCACTGATACTCAAATCCTCAGAAAGATGGTGAGTCTCTGAAACATTGATATCTGCGCCTCATAATGATGTATATTCGCCTTCATAGGACCCAGCCAGCACTCCGAAACCCACCACATGTGCCATTGATAGTCAGATACCCGAGTCTGCGGAGAATGCTTCCATGTTGTTGAGCCCTGAAGCTCCATGTGGGCAGATGGTGAGTGTCTGAGTTGTATGGATCTTACGAAGTGCTCATCTACCTTGCAAAGACTACAGAACCTATTATGAGTAGCATCGAAGATCAGATTCCAGCGAAGGCGTCTTCATCGTTAACCACTGATACTCCGATGGAGGTGCATGCATTTTCATTTTCTGGATCAATGTTGCATGTCTGACAATTTTCCATCATAGAATTTAGCAAGCTCTCTCCCAGGACACACAATGGACAACCTCGATACTCGAGGGAAGAATGTGGGCTTAGACATGCGTTCCATCTGCGAATTTAGTCTCACATCGCCATCTTTTCAGATCTCAGCCAGTCCTTCGGAGGGACCAGGTCGTCCGGCAGATGAACCGGGTCGTCTTCCTGAGGGACCAGGACATCCTTCGGAGGGATCAGGACGTCCTTCGGAGGGATCAGGACGTCCTTCGGAAAGCCCAGAACGCCCAAAATGGTTCCAAAACGTTGTTGTGAGTATGTACCTATCATACATTGGCGCCATGGACTAATGTACCTCCATTTGAGTAGATGGTTGATGACCTTCAACTCTCCCGGATTTTGTTCAAGGCGGGTGCTCTGATTTACCTGCTCTTCCTCATCAGAGTGCTTCAGAAGATCTATGCAACATTTTGGAGCCAACCCCTTGCTGTTGCTGTTGGAAATCTGACTTTGAGTATTGCGTTGTTCGTTCTGATCCAATACCATCCCCCGATGCCAGTCCAACTCAAAGTCACTAAAAAGGTGAGTGTTACACGCTAGAGCAAAGGCTTCCATTACTCATTGCCAAAAAAGCTCGGAATTCTACAAGTTGCAATTGATGCTATGATCTTTATAGGGTCCTTCACATGTGTCTCATTCATGATAAAGATGGTCCTCATTATCGGAGAGTTAGTAGCTTATTAGGAGCTGTAAATCTTTGTGTTCAACTCAATGTAAAGTTCGATACAAAGCAAAGAAATGAACTGCGATGATCACATTGTAATGTTCTTGATGAAAACATGAATCATGATCAGAACCGTATTCAGTATGTACAAGATATGAATCAATCAATTATACCAAAATCATCCCCCCGTCAGATCGGCAAGTTGCATTCTTTCTTGAGATATTCGACTGCAAGCAAATCATTCTTGTTCGAAAGTGTGTAGGCCCTTTGAAACTTCAAATGCGTATGCCATTCTTGAGGAGTCATCAAGACCACTGGCTCCGTAGAGTTTTGAATTTTAGTCAGTCGCTTTTGAAACCAATCTTCGGCATCTTTTGACCAAAATCCACAGTTGAGCCCACATGTTCTCCAAGAGTTCGGACGAGGCCACCAGGATCGCATTGCAGTCTGCTGTACACCCTCCTTCGAGATGATGCCTAAACAAAGGAATGAGAGACAGGCATCGAAAAAGGTAAACACATACCTGTAGCAACCTCATATGCACCACATATGAGATCAATTTCTTCATTTGTCAGTTGGTCATCCCAGAATGCACGGCCTCGGCCCACTTCCCACACACAAAGTGCATGCTCTCCTTCTTGCAGAGCATGTACAGTAGGTCCATCACAGACATCGTCTTCATTGACAATCTCGCGAGCTAATCGAGCAACTATGCCCCCACTTAACAATGCAGCACGGCCCCTAGCTGAACGTAAGAACTCGTCACGAACAGCCTCATATGCATGATAATCTTGTGAATTGGGAAGAAAGCTGGCTGGACGAAAGCCGAGAACCGCAGGTCGACGGCGTGGGATCACCTTGCATATCCGAGGAGGATAGCTAGCTACCAGTGTATTGAACGACAGACCCTCTTTGATTAAGCACTTGATGATATCTACCGTTCCTGGACCCCACTTTCTACGAGCTATCTCCAAAACGGTGGCTGCGCTGTGTAATGCAATCAGATATGGCTCATTATCTGTAGCATCTTGTGCCTGTATTAGGAAATGGTGTCCATGGTACGAGGTCAGGACATCAACCTCGAACAGAATCTGAGGTTTCATTAGGCCATTCCTGATAGCCAAATCATATTCTTGGGGTGCGTGCCGTAGATCTACTGCTTCCAACAATTGCATGACGAGATTGATTATCTGTAGCTTGATATGATCGTCCGGTCCATCAGGTACAGGCGGGCGTCCACATCCAAGCAGGCCCAATACTTTCTTCCAAAGCCTAGGTAGAACCACAACTTCTCTATTGTCTTGGATGGGTCGTTTGAGGAAGCCGAATCGATGGTGGGCAACATCTTCGATGGCCTCTGAGAAAGTTATGGGTACCGCGGGCGAATGCTTTGTTGGTTGAAGACGAGCAACATAAGCATATGAGGAAGCGGGGCTGACATCATGGCCCACTTCCGCATTTGATTGTGAGCGGGTAGAGATAAAAAAATCATCGTCGGAGTCGTCCCCGAAGGAGTCTAAATCACCACCGTCAGGATCCAGATCCGTGCAGACCTCCCATTCATCAGCAACGGAATCATATCGCCGTTGGCTTGGGCCGTATCTCTCCCAGATATCCTCATAGTTGCTCCTTCCCACAGCTGTCCGCACCCTGATACCCTCGACAAGATCCCAGTAATAGACACGAGCACCTTTCCGACCCGGAGGTCGATCTCTCCTAGCGTTTTCTTCCCGCTGTAAGCGAGATTGCCGTTCGGATGCCGCCTCTGATACGATAGCTTTGAGTCTATGAGTTTCTCTGCGTTGGATGAATGTGAATATGTCCTCATTGTGACGGGGAAAGCTTCCACCAGTGATACGTGGATACCGCAATCTAGGCTTATGAGTAGATACTTCTGTGCTGTTGAAAGTATGGCCTTCTGATAACGGTGGCGGATAAGATGTTTGTGTCGCGGAAAGGTTGTCAATCGTGGTAGTATCGGGAATCGGAAACGTGACGGGATTAGGAAACGGGATCACAAAGTTGAAAAATTTTGGAATAGACCAATCATGAGTTTGACCCCAGTATAACATCAAAGGCATTTTGGAATCGAGGAATACAGGGAGCCAGGGAAGACACCCAGAATTGTGCACATCGACAAATGTACCGACTGGTGGAATATCCATGATTTGGTCAAAATACGCAAGCCAATCAGAGCTGATTGACGTTTCTCTACGGAGTAGCTCTTGCCATTCCCACTTCGCAGGAACAGCCCCCCGGCGAAGTTCCGCATACTCCTTCTGTCTCTTACCCAAGAAAGAATCGTCCTCATTGGGTGGAGTGTGCAAAGCAACGAGATCAACCCATTTGTTCTCCAAATGATATAGCATTCGAACAAAGAATGAGATACAAGCAATCAAAGGAATGAATGCTTGACGAGATCGCATTCCTGCTCTACGCGCCTCTGATTCCGTTTTCCAACGTTTATGATACCCATAAAAGTTTGGTAGCGGCCAGAGGCGGAAATCGTCAGGAATCGCTAGGCGGTTGATTTTCATACAGGCACGTTGAAACGCGCGCATATTTCTCTCTAACGAGTCCCAATCTTCTTGTAGTGACGAGCTGAGAGCGTATGAATTTGACTGGCCGTCTTTCTCAATTGGTAGGGTACTGAATCCATGGTCAAGGCATTTCAAGAAATGAAATTTGAATGGGTTGCTGCTGGGAGCGAATCCCAGGAAGGGGATCGAGGAAGTCACCCAGCGTGGTGTATAAAAATCGGGGAGCGTGGCTGAATTTGGACTGGGATTCAGGTTTTGTTTTCGGGAGGGCACGATGGGAAAGTTGTGCGGCCTACGACTGAGGCAAGTGAACACATCGTTGTCTATCAGCGCATGGAAGCTGGATAGTTCGGCCTCCTGAGACGTCGCAAGCATACAAGTCACCTCTTATGGTCAGATAGCATTAAGACCCAAACATGCTATTCATTATAAAGGAGGTGCTTACTTTCCATCACTTCGAACGTTGTCCGCTTAAGCGCAAAGAAGAGTTGATACTAACGATATTGCGATAAGGACATCTATTCGAAGGTATCTTCAGCGCTTCATATCCAGTTTGACCAGATAGAAGCCTGACGAAGAACTCAGATAGATAGACAGAGTGTTTTAGATTTTCAGGAATCAAAATCTAATGTCAAGTCATGTGCACCACGTGCTGCCTTGCTCATTCGACCATTAATTCGATGTCGATGTCCTGTTTTATTGCCTTCTCCCAGCTGCTCCAGGTTATAAACTGGGAGTCAGTTCTGCTCGCACACAATAAACCTCGAGGATCCTAGCACCTGGACCAGGATTTCGACCGAACTCAAGATCAACACGTGCAAAGAACGACTGGATGTTAGATCAAGGAGCGACGTAGGTAAAGAACGATCAAGTATCTAAGGAACGAGGGTTGAAGAGAATGACAAAACTATAGGAGGGTCAAATGAATGTATGGATGTAGCTGATAGGCCAAAAAAAATAGCATGAGGTGTGTTTTTATTTTAATGTAAAGCTAACGAACAAAAATTGTGGGCATAGAGTTGATACAACAAAAAGGATGGCATGGTGAGCAGGCATGGAGACGTGGTCAACACGGGACTATAAATTAAGTAGACGAGGGGCATAGGTGAGTAAAAAGATAATGAGTTGAAACCTAGGTCACGATCGAGCACCGTAGGTAAAAGCGGAAAGAAAAGGCCTAACCCCTAACGATGTGCTTCAGACGAGTTCCCTTTTCAATGTGACTTCCAACGTTTTTCGAGAACCTGTAATAAGAGCGTTAGGATCTGCATGACTCCGTGGACTTGGGAATTTTACTTACGCAGTGAGGACTCGTTTGATTGCTTCATCCCTCTCGTTCGCATTCCCGTACTTAGGCACGTACTCTAAGAACCTCTCTGGCTCATAGACAGAGTAGAAGAATATGGCGATTTCGCCCTTGAATCTCTCCTTCACGCCGTATGTTATCAAAGATTCGTTATTGTTGGGAGAGCTTTGATCGTATGTGCCGCATACGTAGTATCGCCTTTGATCAACAATGACTTTCAGCTTGTAGATGTCATCTACCATTGATTCTGCCGCAAACCCCTCCCGTACATCGATGTATCGTTGGTGCTTGTGGCGGCTCGAAAGAGTGGATGGGAACTTTTTGGTTTCTGTTATAGCACGATCCATTCCAAAGTAGAGACCTGTCGTTGACCCTTCTACCTGCAGACGCAATTTAATATCATTCCTGATAAAATATACGAATATCTTTACCTTATCGAGTTCCTGTTGGGGCATAACATCTCCATTGAACAGGGGGACAAGAATGGTGTGACTGGGAGAAAGACGTCTCCTTGCTACGGGCGTTCTATTTCTGGAGGAACGACTGGAACCAGATCGAATTCGAGATGATGAAGCCATAACAAAATGCAGAGTAGGTTCAAAATTCCACAGGGATCTGTTTTGACGAACCGTTTCTTAAGGACCTCAGCACGCTTTGAACACGACTCTTTGACGTTTTAGTCTCTGGATTTTTTTCTCAATTATTCTGACAAAAATATTCCGCAAAACCTTGGGGCTCCAGTAACAAGCAGGGATATTCAAGTGGGTACAACCCCGTACAACCCCTCAAGAAACAGAAAACGTTACATAGGTTTGACCGATAATGCTAGGATGTTTCATAGCAGGTGAGTCTGTTCTTCATTCTCGTAGTGTTTCTTTCCCGCATTCAAAGCTCACGACTAGAGAGTCAAGAACGCTCTGGCTTCAGGTTTTTTCATGGATATGCAATTAACGACAAAGATCACTCGAGAATAACGAAATTTCGGTCATAATTTGTGTATGAAATTGGGTTTCATGGGGATATGCAAACATGGCGAACTCGAATAACCCATATTCCGGGTAGTCAGAAATGATGTATGTTCTTCATGCATGACTGGTTTTGGACCCTCTCACTATTCGAGCAACTTGGTTCTTGCTCCCGTCCTTTATCCCTTTATTTTTAGGAAGCTTGCTTAATTCAATGAGTGGATTCAAATACCTGTAACTTCTTGCAAAATATGTTCCTCTGTAGGACTCGTCTTGAAACTCTTTGTGATTTCAATAACAGAATCGAGATCTCGAGACCGCATCAATCTGGACTTCGAACTAACCCCAACGAGAGAACAATGGTGAATGTTAGCGAGACTAAGCGAGTCGGCTGTATCCTGGCTGTATCTTATCGATGGCCAAAACAGGTCGGGTTAGTCATAATACCGCTGTCCAAAGCTGCAGTATTAGGAATTAGGGACATTGTAGGGCAGCCTAGGGTAGCCTCATGTATACGCAGTATGTATGCAACCATTCGTTTCATATCTACTTATTTGTAGTACCGGATCCGATATATCTAGCCATGACTTTGAAACTAGTATTATGGATAGAAGGATATACGTATATTTACTACGTCAGCACACGCAGATATACCGTGGCTTGTCGAGCTTAATCCAAGTAGCGGTTTTGTATATTTGACGAGGTGGTCGGAAAGGCTTGATGATATCTTAGACCCCAATGTCTTTCGAGCTTGCTTCATCCGCCGCAACGTATTCGTCTTCCCAGATGGGAGTTTCAAGCGGAACCAATCTCATAAACAAAATTCTTTCTTTCTTGTTGAAGCTCCTACCTGATCCTGGTCATATGCATGGTTCTGACGATCCTGTATCACGTCTATTTAGTGTGTTTGCGGATAAGGATCGCGAAGAAATCACCAGGGCGTTTATTGTATTGAGCATTATTATCTGTTTGATGCTCAGAATCACGACACTCGTTGGCTGCAGCTATAAAGTGGTGAGTAGCTGCAGGCTCCATACTATTTTCTGTCAGAGTTAATAGCTTCAATCATCGCAGGTATGCGCTATGACGATGAAAGTATATTCTTGGATTTTTGGTTACTTTCCGTGGGCCACCAGACTCGTTGTCCTCGAACAGCGAGAGAAAGCCGTGTCAGGGAAGGAGGCAATGATAGTACAACAGACTCAAACTCTCCAGTTAGACGTCGAGATCGCACTTTACAAGCGTCTTGCTGGAGTTCTTGAGCGTTCCGCGGCAACTGCTCGAGACAAAGCCAGCGACCTCGAGATGGAGAAGGAATTATTTGTAGACGAGCTTATAAGGGGTGTTCGTGATACTTCAGGACAGCATTCGGCTATGCGTCGCACAGTCACTGCCAACGGGGAATAGAGTTATGACAATGTACTCATATTACGCTGATAGTCCAAAAAGCGAATTCGAATTTGCCTACTACCAGCCCTACCTACCTACATCTGCCGACGTGACGTGAGATGACCGGTATACCCGCAAAACAGCTTGTTCGACCATCAAACAGTGAAGTACCCTACGAGCTTAGCGTTGGATGTGACGGTAGATCACACAGTGCATCTTTAAGGGTTTCCTATAGATGCGAAAGATGTACAGGATATGATAGAATATGATATGCGAAGCGCGACGACTCCCAGATTTTACAACCGGCTATCCATATTATCGCAGTTTCGCTTATGCCTTGACAATCTTTCATTAAAAATCCTCCCGTATAAAGGACTATTGACACGCACTAGTAACTCTCCCAAGGCGTCGAACAGTTTGGTGACTTTTGTCAAAATAGGTGACGATGCAGCAGCAGGTATCACAGGAGATGGGGAAGCGAACGGTGCCCCAGGAGGAGATGATTTGAAGAAGTACACTGAAAACTTCTCCGACGTGGCTTCTGACCACAAAGGCGAAGACCACAATGATAAAGCGAAGATCAATCCCATCAAGGTAAGGACTACCTGCCCAATTCTGAGGACGGATACAAACTGTAAAGAATTTGATACTGGGACTTCTGTTCTAAGAGAACAACTCACTAGTTTTGGCATGATATACCAGAGCTTGGGGAATTTAAACGAGACGTCCTTCTCATCCTCCTCGATCCAAAGTATGATCCTTGTGCGCTGTTCGCGATTTCCGTCGCCGGTCGCTATCATTCGATAGCGACTATCTATATCGATATAGGCCTGATATCAGATCAGCAGGGACTAGCAACAACGTCACAAGAATACACTACCAAGGAAGTCACCCAGGTTTGATCTGTATGACGAAAAGGTAGCTCAGCAAAAAAGACCAGTGAGAGATTAGGATTTACCATTTCCGTGCTTCAAAGCTTGTAATTTTTCGGCACGCTTCACCTCTAAGATCAAAGCACAACCCTTAGTCGTACCCATGATTACTGCTTGGCCTTGGTTTATGAAGAGGACAGGAAGGGGAACATTGGACGAAAGATCCTGAGTCTGATGAGTGCTACTCATTTTCTTGAGCCTATCGGGCATGACTTTGAACCAGGTGAGCCCCATGCAAGTATCCGTTGCGACAACCGATTTTGAGTCGGGGGATTGAGCCGAAGCAGTTCTAAAAATGGGTCAGACAACTACGGCTCGTTTCTTTGTATGTGAGACATACATTCTTCCAAAATACCTTCTCGACTCCTCCAATTCATATGAGTCATCTGGCCCAAAATACAAAGTGCTCTCCCATGTTTCAAGATTGAATTTCCTAAAGCCGAGTGTGGAGAAATGTAAGATTCGTGGTTATTTCAGAAGATTTCGCTCACCAAAAACCGTTGTACAAGTATCCTATGAGACATTCCTTTTCATTTTCGAGAAAATGCAACCCTGTTGCCACGATTGGATAGGTATCGCCTTCACTGGGCTCTCCGAATGGGGTGGGGCGAGGGAGACAATCATGGTATTTCCATTTCCCTGAAGCTGTACATTCAAGTTAGCTTGGATGATATCTCTTACTAAGCCAACAGTTGCACATACTCTTCTTGAAGAAGAGCACATCAGCGCCTGAACAAACAAGGAGTTGGTCGCCACCTTGGTTAAATACCATGGTTTGGATTATGGCGTCAGTCTTGTAGATGACTTCACTTTTCCGTCGACGAATCCACCGGTACCCCTAGTTTTGTTTTCAAAGACATTCATCGGAGCAAGAACATGTCACATACCGTGGTTGGGTAAAAACAAATCACGTCGCCATCCATGCTACCGACAAAGAGAGCATCATCTCTCCATGTGACAGCGGTGAAAGGACAATCGCCTTTCTCTTCCCAGGTCGTCGCAAATCCACGTTTTACGCCGTAGACGCGTATCATATTATCATTGCTGGCACTCGCCAAATAACGGCCGTCTGATGAAAATGCCAATGCATGTACACAGTCTGTAGGGGCCTCTATCGTGCCCAGCTGAGTATAGGAAGTTTTCATAGATCTTTAGTGGCCGTTCTGTTGCAGAAGTCAGGGAAAATCCAGCTCACATATCCGGCACGAGGCTTGACACGAGCAAGTGGTTAGTACCGACGTCTCGACTGATGCGAACAATTTAAATATTATTGGAGTTCGGCTAGGACACTAGCAGGGAGAACGCACTGTCCCTCATGTCCAAGGGCATCTAAAGAAAACACTATGACCGTATATAATGACATAAACTGCAACGATTCATTGCAGTTCCTGATGCGAGACCAACACGAACAGATGTATATTCAATGATTCTTGGTACGTAGACGATATCCGATTAAAATACGTGCGAGGCGCTGCGGTTAGTGGGGAAAAAATGAATACAGCGCCTTGGGAAGAAAGGATGCAGCTGACCGGTCAGCTGTGAGAGCACTGTGAAGCTTGTAAATACAGCAGCTGCTTCTCTAGCTCCTGTATATCTTCCCTCTTTTCGTCTATTGAAACGGAAATTATAGAATGGAGAGTCTTCAGCTCTTCCAGCGGTCGAAGAAATGGAAGATTCTGACAGAGACGTTAAAAAAATACACCCAGCAAAATATTTTCATACCTTGTTAAACTGCTGGATTTGTTGCACCAAGCTTGCTATCTCGGCACGAAGCTGTTCTATTTCGCTTGTGGCGAGGGTGATTTGTCGCACAAATCGAGCGATTTCAGCCGCCTCGTTCGATACGGTGCGCACCTGCGGGAGAGACATCAACGGTCTTTGGAAAAAGGTGCGGCAGATCACTTCACCCTGACCAACGTCGTGATATAGCCTGATAGCTCTTCTGTTTGAACCCCTTCATGGCCAATATTCTCGATCCGGATTCCAATTCATACGTTTGGCCTGATTGGGAATAAAGGGATCGATAACGATGATGAGTTCCATGGATGATTATTGGTGCAATGTCGAACAATCTTATAAAGTGAAAAGCGAACTATCAACAGAGTTTGACTCTGTGGAGTAGTGGTACGGTCTGGGTACGGTGGTATTAGATTGATGAAGAGTTCGAAGTGTGATTTATTTCTTATTCAAGTTATTGACTGCATGTGACTTGTGACTTGTTCACTACTCTGCTTTTGACTGTCTAGTCCGGTTCCAAACCGGACGTAGATATCCAATTGGACGACAAAGATCCTTTGAGGCTACATTAGAATGTCATGTTCGCGATAGGTTGCTTTGTGTCGCCTTAAAGTTCTTATCGTTTGTACGTTTGACGGGCCTACCACACGGTCTTGCCTGCTATAAAAACTGACTTGGATCGTTCGGATAGAGCTGTATTCTTCCCAGTCCCTTCAATCTCACAGTCTTCATGGACACTCGCCACACCCTTTATCCAACCGGTAGAGCTAGTGTTAGCTGTCGTTCACTCGATGAAGAATACCAAAGTCTATTGAAGATGCTGCAAACAGCAGTCCACGAGCACGAGCGTGTCTTCTCTCAACGCCACCCAGGTCTTGAAAGCTATAAGTTTGCTGAGGTATGTCTGCACATCCAATCGACTATTGAATGTACCAATTGAGCTATCTTTGACACACCAGGAAAAACCAAAGTCTCTCACCAGCTTCTACATCGACATTCTGAAACTCAAGACTTGGGTCAGAAAGCTATCGGCCGAGGTACGTGTGGGATTAGACGAAGATGAGAAAGCTCTGCTCAAACCTCCGTGGATTAGATTGCTTGCGTCGAACAACCTATAGTCAATATCAAGATATTCCTTTCGTGTCCCATCACGACTTGTGAGCTTCTCGGCAATGCGTTTGATGATTTATACGAACAACTCTGCGGAGTGGACCGGCAGATTACCCTCGCGTATGTTAAGGCTATAGCTTGCAGTGGTAGGCCCGGTGCTATGTCTCTGGAAGAGCAGGTACATTTGAATTTTCCTTAAAATTTTCCATGATTGATCATGACCCTCTGGTGTCCAAGATCCAACAATTTTCTTCTCTTTTCTCGCCTATGTTTGTCCAGACTTCTAAGATCACCGAGATCTTGAAAATTCTACTGCGTGAAGTAAGTTTCACTGTGGTTGCTGTTGTTCGTCCACTCAGAACTCCTTTAGACTACGCAGATTGAGACGATCGTTCGATTGTATACTTCTAGCAAGTAACAAATAGCGCCTGTTTAGATAGCGCGTAGAGATAAACTTGACCCAAGCCTACGTATGTGACCTCTTTAGAAACCGAATATAATTATCTTTCATACTGACACCTCGTGCTGATTGCTAACAGTAACATGTACACCTTCTATCGATGTGGCGACGTACGCGTCGGTTAAGTGAATATCCCAACTGATCCACCGATAAGATTACACCATATTTGAACCAGGGCTGAGGATCTGACTTTGTCACAAAATGTTGCTTCCTGTCGTTAGTGGCAATGCTGAGGATACCAGCGACTCCGAGTCTTCTGCTATGGACATCCAATCTATGGATGAGAATATGGAACCTGGCCCGAGTACAGCATCTCAGGATGCATCGCAGACTCCATCCCAGATTTTGACGCACGCTCCTTCGTCCTCTACGTCCCAGGAGCCGCAATTCACAGTACAGATCCCGCAAAGTCCGTTCACGGTGCGAGTTTCACAAAGTGCTTCGACGATACAATGGACAACGGGGCAGCCTCCTACTCCAAATCCCCCTGCTCGCAGCCCTCCTACTCCAAACCCTTCTACTCCAAACCCTCCTACTCCAAACCCTCCTACTCCAAACCCTCCTACTCCAAACCCTCCTACTCCAAACCCTCCTACTCCAAACCATCCCACCTTAAACCCTCCCCAAGCGCCAGGCAACTCAGACGCTACGATGGATGATCCTGATGCCACCCCAACGGCCGCCCAATTTGGCGCCGTGTCACTACAGGTGTGTAATGTTACCACTGAATGTATAGGACGCAGTATAAAATTTTGTTAGCAACCACCTTCTAAAAGGAAAAGACGTGCAATCTCTTCTCAACCCATCTTCAACCAAGATCAAGAGGGCGGCCAAGACATGGTAAGTATCCCGCGCTCCTTGTTTCCAGAGATTCTAAAACCTCCATCAGTTGAAAACACTGCTTGAACATCAAACAAAGATGATGAATCAGCTTTACGATGGTATACGGACATCAAATGCTGAAGTCGTCAATAAGCAAGATGCGAAAATCGACAAGTTGACTGATAGCGTTCAGCATAATTCGACCGTATTGGATCGCGTTCTGGAGGCATTGGATATTCAATCAGTTAAGAACAAGGGCAAACAACGACAGGAGGAGATGGACATCGACGAAGAGGTGCGTCGTCAGGGTGAAAGTGGCACCGCAACGAACGCAGAAAACAAATCGGATGGCAATCATGTTGATGCTGAGGATTCAGGAGATTCGACCCAGGAAACTCCTTTCAGCTACTCCACGAAAAAGAAAGCAAGTGCTCGTTCAGGAGCCGTGAAGCACCGACCACAGCAAGAGCTCAAAAACAAGGTGCGTGTGTACCGTTATGACCTCTTTTCAGCAGACATGATGAGTACTTTGGCAGGAGACCATTCGTCAATGGTTCAACGAAGTGATGGAGGGGAAAGACCTCTACAAAAATGAGGTTTCCGATGAGGAAGCCAAGCAATTTGCTGAAAAATTCAAGACGGATCCACTCGCACGCCCGTGCAATGTTGACAATTTTCGATATTGGATCGCAGGTGTTCCTAAATCAGCGTGGAACAAAGGCGCATCATATGTTTTCGTTGATATCCTCGTGAAGAAGAGGCTCATCACCATACCCAACATTAAAGCTCGCGACTCCTTGCGTGAGGCTTTCTTCATACGATTGAAAACACTCCGTGGAATCTGGTTGGAGAAACAGAAAATGGCAGAGGATAAGAAGTTGCCACATGCCATATTTGCAAAGAGATGGCAAAGGAAAAACACTGTGAGCTTCTACTCGATAGCTTACAGTCATCGCTGATACGAGATTTCTTCTGCATAGTTGTTCCAACGACGAAGGAATGTGATACTTGCAGTTCCAGCACTTGAACCCTATCTCGAAGTCTTCGATGAGCTAGGGGTTGCAGGGATGTCTTCCGACGAAGAGGAACCTGACATGGATGAAGCGAGTATGTGCTACAACATCAAGGAGCCATGCTGGTGGAGTCAACAGCTCAAGAATTGGGTCAGGCTTTTGGATTATTGTCATCTTGAGGGTCGGATCTCTCTTGAAGGACCCCAGTTCGGTTTCACGCGAGGCGCTGCACCCCGTTTCCGTGTGGATAATAACGACAAGAGTTCGAAGAGCAGATACGTTGTTGGGCTACCTGCTAACTTCTACGATGCGGAATGGCTCGAGAAGCAGGAGCTTGGCTGGGCAAAAGGTGGGACGGGATTTGTCAATGAGATGGTCCGCCCTCGTGCACCTAAGAAATTAGTTTTCCCTGCGGATCTTGCCAGGTGCGTATGATTTTTCAGAACCTCACATTTTATCTGATGATCCCTCAAAGAACTTTGGAACAGAGGAAATTTCCAGGCGTAAGCACAAGATAGATTGCATTCAAGTTATATCGTATAGCACGGGTGGTTAGATATAATTGGCGCACTGGCAGAATGAATGCATCGGTTGTGCGCCGTGTCGAACGAAAGCAGTGGAGTGAATTGGATCGGAGACGTAGGCCCATCATAGTCCTTAGTAAATAAAACGAGAATACATGGATTCGGACTTTCAACATGTGTAAATCTGAGTGACATCGGCTAGGTTTCGGTACCGTAGGGTATGATTGACGATTCATTCGCAATCGCAACTCATCACCATCTTTTATAGAGGAATTACTAGGAGGATCTTACGGAGACGGAAGAATAAAGATATCCTTGGCGTATCAATTTATCCAGGTGAGTAAACCCTGTAATGCATTTTTGGTACTCACGATTCACGAATATCTAGTGTACTACGAGTGCAATCGCAATGGATGCCAAAAGAACCAAAATCATACAGGCAAAAACAGGCGCAGACGGTACTCATAGTCTTCATTCCTTCATGTTGATTTGCGGAAGATCTAACTACGTACGCAGTTTGTTCTAGCACTGTGGTATTTCGATCAATCGATAACAAGAAATTCATCATGCGCAAAAAGGAACTCCATATTGCTGCTGGTGGATTTCCCCCTGCTAGTCTTTCCAGCGAAGCGGACGCGCAGCTTTCCGAACCCTCTGATGTCCTCAAGGTTCTATTCCAATACGTTGCAGTAGACACCGACGATCATGGTCCAACCTTGGAGCACATCGATTTCTCCTTGCTATTGAGTGTGGCTGAAGCGGCAGAAAAGTATGAAGTATACCAGGCAATTGCTGCCATACGACCAGAATTCAGGTAACCTTGGCCAAATCGTATCCTCCTCCATTGGATTCATTTTGCTTGAATTAGGAAATTCTTCCACAGTCACTCCAGACAAATCTTGCACTTTGCTTTAGGTAGTTGGAACATCTCTCTGATGGAGGAGCTCTCTGCTTTCACGGCGAAGATACCTATGGAGGAGATAGCTTTTCTAATGAGGCCATGTCCTCGCATGTTCAAAAGATGGGTACGTCCGATAACATTCGATAGACATGAATATTAATGATATCGTAACAGTGCTTATGGAGACATTGCCACCTTGGAACGTTATTCAAAACTCCGGCTGACAGTTCAAGAGAGGGACAGGTCGATGATAATCAAAGACGTTGGCAAGCTTACCGAGCCCTGGAGTACTTTCACTTTGTTTCGGATATGGATACACTGAACGGCTTATTCTTGGGCTTGACGAGACATGTTGGGCTTTTCGTATAGCCATTGACCGAAACACCCCCGAAATCCTGTTCAATTTAGCTTGATATATATCTTTGCGAAAGAAAAGCGATAGATAGCAACAGATTATAATCAAAACATGCCCTATATCTTTCTAGAATCGATCCCTCAGTTTCTCGGTTGACAATGAACGACCATCTAAGGCGTCAAGCGTTTCTGACGCGCCTCCGAATCGTTTCTTCAGAGTGGGAGGATCGCTTTGCTGATCTTTTCCTTCCTCGCTTCCCAGATGAAACGAGCTCCAAGTACCAGGAAAGGCTTGCATATGGCAAGGAAATATTCTTACATCCGATAATCAAAGGTCTGGAAAAGATTGTGGGGGACAAGGGCGTACGAGCGACTGGCTTCAGACTCTCTTCCATTTCATTCGGTGCAATCGAGAAGCTCCTCGTGAAAGAATATACATGGAGGATGATCATCCATGGTGTGATGGGTGCACTCGTGGAGTCGCCTTGCCATTTTGACCTCGACAACCCCACCAGTGACGAGGATGTAATCGATCGCCTCCAAAGGTATTATGAAGAATTTAAATTTATCCGTGAGTCTCATTTCCTCCCTACCTTCTTTTTCAGGCGCTCCTTGCTAATTATCATTCTTCATTAGCTCCTTCTGAGAGAGAGGAGGGTCTACCAGAGGTCTTGAAAGAAGACGGAATTGATACCGACTCTTGGATTGCAAAAGCTACCCTGTATAATGCTCTTATACCAGCTGCCATATCCTTCAAAATGTCTCGCCCTCCCATTGTCTCTCCAGAGATGATTACATATTACAAGAATGCGATCCGCAGTGGCCGCAAGCAATTCGAGCAAGGGTTTTATCCCGATCTTTGGTACAACCTTTCTGTATATGAAAAGGGTGGTACTATAGTGACTGGGCAGCTTATCGACGAAGAGTCTGTTTCCATTCCTGACTCAATTTTTTGATTTTTTGATACAATCCTTATCTGTATCTGGCGATGTAACCAAGTAAGGATTCAAAGAGTATGTAATTTTGCAAATTTATAGGTTCCAGAAAAGAGGGAGAGTCCCGCACAACATAAGATCTATGACATTGTATGTTAAAGAAGAAACTCTTAAGTCTCTGCTGTTGGATCGTTGAGAAGTTTGGAAGTGTGTGGACTACTCCAAGGAAGTTTCACCACCGGACTTGGGACTACTTGAGCTTCATCGTCAATCATGTCTTCGAATTTTGACTTGGCCAATAGCTAAACGGGAAGATGTGATCAAGACAACTTGCGCGGAATTAGTGTTGATTTATGACCTACCTCGTCCATGTGCTTGAAGGCAATACCGTCTCGATGTAGAGTAACTATATTCTAAGATGAAGAATGTGAGAGGTGTGCTTGACAAGGACGAGCATACTCACGTACCATGATGTGTTGTCGCCTGGTTTCAAACTTATGCTGCGAGCGCGCCTCCACCGGATTCTCCACGATTACAAGCAATGCGTCAGCGCCGGCAAAAGTGGCGGGATTGTTATGGTCACTAAGATCAGGGATGGACGATAATGGAGTTTCGGGCTAGACAAGTGTTATTCCGTGAGAGTTGACCATTTAAAGAGCTCTTTACCAAACGCGAGTCCGAATCGTTGACCATCGCGTGTACAGGTATGATGTTGATTCAGTAGTGCAAAACTTTCGAGGTCGGGGGCTGTTAGGCCTCAGGCCTCAGGAGTCAGTTCGAGTCTGGGTAATCAAGCATTCAATGTCAACGTACGCGCTTCAACAAGCTTTCTGTGAAGTCCAATGTCCAGCTCAAGGTTTAGAATAAGACAAGGCAATATGCGAGTTGTACTCGATAATGATGACCTCGAAATACCTAATCGATCAAGGGATTAATTAGGTGTCTCCTAGCTCTTGGCACTGTCACGTTATCAATCAATTCTGACGTCACGTCAGTCGAAGTGTGCATCAAATTATTGAGATAGCTTCTGCGGCTTTTCGTTCATGTCAATCTCGAATGGATTCCTGTGAAGAAAAAGTGAGCGAGAAAAATAACGTGCCACTTGGCTTACCATTGCTTGTAAGAGTCAAAGTCCAGGAGAGTTTGCCATACTTTCTCTGGAGGTGCAGATATAACGATAGAACCAACGACGGAAAAAACAGCAGAGGAGACAGGTGGCGGAGTGGAAGTTCCCCAGACCCAGGACAAAGATAAAGTTTGAGCGCCTGAACAGCAGCGACAGAGATTAAATCAAGATTTACGATATTGCTTAAGGCTTCGAGCTTTAGCTTCGACGTTAACCTCAGTACCCAGAATGAATAGCCGCACTGATTCAAGACAGATGCGCATTCGGCGATATTCGTTCGTCAATGTTATGCCAGTTGTGACAGTATAATCACTTCGAATGTGCTCTATTCTAGGACACGATAGAGACGAAAAGTGGTAAGTTTCTTACTTTTACAATCAATGTCCCTTCTTGTTCCTTATAACTTCGAAAGAATGTGGCCGGGAATTTCCTTCCTGTAAACGTTGCGTCAGAGGCGGATACGGACTTGACTGTCAATACGCCGGTGAACGAGGCAAGACGGGTGTACAGCTCCTTGAAGCTAGTGTGACAAAACTCGAAACCAGACTCCAAGAATACTGGCGAATAGAGAGGGCACGACTCACCTCTCTATCGTCTTCTCCTTCCCTCTCTTCCCTGATGAATCTGTCAATCGCTTCCAACGCGTTCCTCCGCTCTTCTCTGCGGCCTTGTTCTTGACCTTCACGCACGCCTTCCTTTCTACCTTTCCTCTTCCCTTCCTTGAACCTAGCCTCTCTTCCCTCTTCAAGCCACCAGAGAATCCTGCTTCCCATATATATTGCCAATTTTCATGGAACTGCTGCAACATACCAGTTTTCAAACCCTCTTCCCTTCCTTGCTCTTTAGCTTGGTCGCCCCGGAATTAACTGTGAAGTTCAAAATTAGCTACTCTGATCTTCTCCATTTCCCTCTCTGGAACTGATTTCTCCTGCTGTAGGCTTTCGATGGCGACGTCGTGTGATGGCGGCTCAACGACCAGTCCGTCTGTTCCCTCTACTAGTACAAGCGTTCTAGCCCTTTTCAAATTCCTCTTTAGAAAAGCGCTGAACGGTCCAAGCTCTCGCGCGCTGTCGCATGGCAAGGTCTTCATCAGTTGATAATGTGAGGGCACTATGTAACGCCTCTGTGAATGCCTCGACCTTTTCAGCGTGATATCCTGCTGGTACGTTTAGGTTTTCAACTTCTGTTCAAAATTGACACGTACCTGTCAGTTGTCCTTGGAACGGGAGGATGATATATTGTGTAGGTCCGCCAGACTTGTGTGCGACAGGAATCAAACCTGCAGCCTGCACTGTTCCATTAGTAAAAGCGACGGTAAAGAGTGGAGTGGAATTATAATGACCATGAATTCAACGACATTAATTCCAAAATGGTCGTCTAGCATCGTACTTAAGCCGATGCTAGACTTTAGCCAGCCGATTCAGCATGGTCGGATATGGAGCATTGACCACGACTTCGATATTCTTCTGAAATTCAAAGTATGATAACTTAGACCTCGGCATGAGTTCGCGTTGACAAGCCATGCCTCAAGATTAAGATCTTTCGCAAGAGAAGAACCAGGGCTTTGCCCCAATAATGTGAAATATCTCCAGGTCGAGTCCTCAATGGCCCTTCGAGAAGTTACAAACACGAAGTCGAGGGCTTCTGGATCCAAGGTAACATCAAACTGCGCCTTGACTTCGTATCAAGAAGATGAAGACATACAAAAAATTGACGCGCACCTTCACTTTGGAGATGATCTCATCTTTTGTTGCATCGGTACCCCCGCTGTAAACGATGGTAACAATGTTTGGCTCAGTTCGCGTGCTATAGACAAATATCTATTTAGCATCAAGCAAATGCGGCACGTACAGCGATACGATTGATTATCTTATCTTGTTATGTTACTAATGTAGATCGATGCACGTGACACCACCTGTCTTGGTACTATACTACGTCCTGCAGAGTAAAATTCTGCTCGCGAATGCCATTCTATGGAGTCAAACTCCGTTGAATGCGGAACTCTCGCATCTATTTAACGACACACAGGCCAAATTCACCGACTCGTACGATCTACCGTCATCAGAACCTCGACTCAGAGCTTTACATCCTGATACGACGATTTCTTCGCCACCTATTCCAGCCCTACGGAGTTAACTGTAAGATCTCATAAACATTTGCCCCACCGAACGTTCTATGTACAGTCAGCCTATGCAAGATCCCAACGCTTAGTGAGTACATAAGAAGACCGACTTCGCACATAAATTGTTAATTGACATCCTACTTCCACCGAAATTCAGTACTCGAGAGATGAAGAGGACGACCTAGGATTTGGTTGGAAACAAGGTATGTCTCATCTATATTTGTTTTACTAGCCCTTTCTGATATCGCGACCTTATTTTTAAGGCTCAAAAAGTACAGCTAGCCATGATACTCTATCGAAAGCACCAACAATTGTTAATAGCTTACACACACGTCCAGCGCGAAGAGAGGCGAAAAGAGGCTTTCGTTAAGCTACCCTCTCAAGGTCTATATATCTCATTTGTCGGCAGTCATTCTATGAATGTCGTCGGTTGTTGTCCTGCGAAGATAGTACGTTGTTCATTATACGGCGAATACAGGTTGCGATCTAACTTCCATTATTCAGGATTCACAAAATGCATATTTTCTTCGAGATATTCCATTGTATATTCTCCTTCTTAGGCCATGAGAGGCCGCTTTGACCTACCAATAACTAATGTATTCAGAAATCATGTTTTTCTGCTCCTCGTGAACGTGGGGTTCATTCTTAATTACTTACGCCATGTCTATCGTTGAGTATCCAGACGTCTTAGCAGACGCGAGTTCGTACAAAGGGTGGTCGCTCTCGACCTCTTTAAGGAGATCGTTGGTGATGTCGTTTTAAGTCTACCTCTACTTGTTCCCATCGGTGTGGCACTGCTATACTGCAGGTCCTAATTCTCGCACTTTCTCAACAGCTGTTCACAGAGTAAACTCTGTATACTTACTTACTGCTTTCACAACAAACTTGTGTTTTGGCAGAGTATCCTTACTACTACACACGTCGTCATCGTTTTACACTCGCTCCCACTTGTCTACAGTGCATCACCGAGGCAATTTTCGGTTCCAAACCGTTAATTTGCGCCGCTTTTTGTACTGCCGTCTCGAGGACCTGTTCAAACCATCTCTTGCGCGCCTCATCTCATCTCAACGCGTCTGCGTGTAGCGCCAAGAATTTCCAGCGGGGCCGGCCACCAGGCGTCTGCTTGCAGTCCTTTCGTTCGCAAGGACCCCTCAGACATCGATCTCAGTACCACGTAGACTTCAGCCTCGACGTTTATCCTTCCTTCTCATTCTTCCTCCTCACGCAGTACCCATGCGTCGATCTTTCAAAGACCTCCAACAGTACTACGATATGCGAAAGCTACGGGGGATTTCAAGTGCGGATGGCCATGGATATCTTTACGCCTACGTCGATAACCATACCTGGAAAGTTGGAATGACCAACGACTTCGTCCGTCGTCAGGAGGAGTGGGACAAGGACTGTCCCTGCCCATGGAGAATATGGCTTCCGCCTATACGAGTCGCGAATAGGAGGAGAGCGGGTGAGTTTCTCAACTTCTGCTTTCTGTACATCCTGATTGGTCTGTCTTAGAAACGTTGGCGCATCTTTTGCTTGAAATGGAATGTCTTGACCGCCCGCGAATCTATTGTCAAAGCTGTACGTATCTGCACTCTAATCTCTCATTTTATAGTGTTATACGTCTGGAACATAGGTCAACGAGTGCATATTGAAAAATTCGTTTTCCTTGGACCTTGGAACGTCGTCTGGAACACAACTGTTCATCCTATCTTTTTGAGGGCTGCTGTTTCATAAGGTACGCGATTGTTTGCTTTCTAAAGTATTCTGGCTGACATTTCGATAGTTTGAGTAGATTATAGCATCAATATTTATGTCTTCTTGTTGTTAACCTTGAATTTGGAAGTAATCGCTGAGTTGTAATATGCGCAATACATAGACTAAAAGCTGGGTGTCTTGCGATCTTTGGTGCTAAATGAATGAATACTTATTAATTACTCTACAATCATCTAGACAAGGACCGATGGAACAGGTCCTCGACGTGACGAATAATTGAATGCCCAAAACTGTTCAAGCATTCGAAGATCCTCAAGATACTAGTACTTCAAGATTCTACATTAGCTCTGCTTGTATATTGAGTAGACGTATCGATAAAATGTAATTGTTCTTCGACCGGCGCATCATATATACCGACATGTCACCTATACCGACATCCTCAACGCCAGCGTTGTCTCGCATTCCGACATTCTGACATCAGCAACGTTCCGACGTTTAGATATGTCGATTTCGGCGACG
Source organism: Lentinula edodes (assembly GCF_021015755.1). NCBI lineage: Eukaryota > Fungi > Basidiomycota > Agaricomycetes > Agaricales > Omphalotaceae > Lentinula > Lentinula edodes. Next base: position 130,209 of record NW_025764320.1, read on the forward strand.
TCTGAATGTTTGGACGTCCCGACATCGGGTACGCATAAGCTCTGGGAGGTTCTCCAGAAGAACCTCACCATTTACATGAGGCGATTACTTGTATAATATTCTGATTTTTCTTAGCTCGAATTTAGGGTGAATATTATATATATCATTCAGATTTCATCTCCATTTCCTCTATTGGGATATGTTCAATAACATACAAATAATTAGGGCCCGAAAATTATAAATATCCAGCGCAAGTTTTGATTTAATTTCCTTATGAATGTTCATTGTAGAATATTCTTGAAAATCGCTCAATATTGACTCTATAAAATGCATCCGTTTATGGAGAGAATACTCAAAATTTTCACTGTCCGGAAACTGAGGAGTTTATGTACCAAACCTCCCTATAAACACAACCTTTCCTCGACGAGGAAACGGATCGATCCCCGCAGTGATTCCTATATAGGTTACGGTATAATGTATTGGCACGTGTTCACGTGTCATCCCATTAAGCGCTCTAAACACTTTAACCTACGTACATACATCCATCCGATCCATGCAGGCAAACTGTGTAATACATGCCTGATATCCCACTCCGCGCATTCCGCAATAAGCAAAACGCAAAAGCTGGCTACGAACTTCTGGCCGGAGAGAATCCCAGTCCTAGTACTATTGATACTCCCAACGAGAATAATACTGGGATGAATAGAAGTGTATCGCGTGTAGCTGCTGTTGCAAACGCCAATGCGGAGCGTAGTCGAACGAATAGAGCGAGGAGAGCGAAGCAGCCACAGAGATTATATGTGGATGATGACCCAGAGGAAGCTATAGGATTATTGGAATCTAGTCGCGAGCGGGAAGAAGAAGTCGAGGAAGGGATGATGTTACCGGATAGCTCTAAACCTCCACTCTCTCGTCTCAAGAAACCTCCCACATCGAAATCTCCCAAAGGAACACTCTACACCTCCCGCACAATCCCTTTCCACCCCTTACCCTCCCTTCAATCCAAATACCCCCCAAATATCATCCGGAACCAAAAATATTCGATAATAACCTTCTTCCCAAAGGTTTTCTACGAGCAATTCAAGTTCTTCTTCAATCTCTATTTCTTGTTGGTCGCGTTGAGTCAGTTCGTGCCCGCGTTGAAGATTGGTGAGCAGACCTCCGTTGATTGGTGTTGTTAAGTAACTAATGAATTGTAAGGATTTATTGCGACGTATATTGCACCACTGGCTTTCGTGTTGTGCATAACGATTGGAAAAGAGGCATATGATGATTACAAACGAAACCTTCGTGACCGTGAAGCAAATGGACAGAAATACATTGTCGTGGATCCACCTTCAATTTCACCGCACCTATCTACCCGTGCCCTTCCATCTTCCTCCCTTCTAGTCGGCCAACTCGTGCGTCTCCAGAAAAATGACAGAGTTCCTGCTGATATGGTTCTTCTTTGGACGTCTGATCCTTCTGGAACTTGTTTCGTGCGCACAGACCAGTTGGATGGCGAGACAGATTGGAAGATGCGTCTCAGTGTTGGAGAAACTCAAGGATTGGGGGAAGAAGGTGTTGCGAAACTTGGTAGTGGCGAAGCTGAGATTTACGCAGATGCACCAACGAAGGATATACACACCTTTATTGGCACGCTTACCTTGCACCCGTCACATGTATCACCCTTAACAGCAGAAAACGTTCTATGGGCCAACACAGTTAGTTACCTGATTACCTCCCAATGTGTTGCTCATTTCTTCCCTCCTCAGGTACTCGCATCCTCCGCTACTATCATCGGCTTTATCATCTATACCGGCCCTGAGACTCGTGCTGTCATGAATACTAGCACGGCTGGTACCAAGGTTGGTTTGTTGGAGGTTGAGGTGAATGGGTTGGCAAAAATCCTCTGCACAACAACATTCCTCCTTTCACTCATCCTCGTCGCTCTTAACGGTTTCCGCGGCGGTGTTTTTACTACTCACACCGTCGTTTCCGTCTTTCGGTTTTTGATTTTGTTTAGTAGTATTATTCCGATCAGGTGAGCGGGCGTTTTTGCTATCTCGATCCCACACTGACACTACCTCTGGTTAGTCTACGTGTAAACCTCGACCTCGGTAAATCCCTTTACTCGCACCAAATCATGACAGATTCTACAATTCCCGGCACTATTGTCCGCACCAGCACTCTCCCAGAGGAATTAGGCAGGGTCGAGTATTTGTTGAGCGATAAAACTGGGACGTTGACGAGGAATGAAATGGAAATGCGTAGACTTCACATGGGGACAATGTCATATGGTCAAGATTCCATGGACGAAGTCGCTAGACAACTCGCATTGGCGTTTGCTTCTGCGAATAACGGTAATGGTATGCGTGCTCAAATTCTCTATACGTATTCCTCTCATAATCACACACAGACGACGACCACAACAACACTCACACTCGCGGAAGCAGCAGCGTCGCGTTAGGCCATCATCATGCCAATACGATTGGAGGCGGAGCCGGGAGAGGCAGAAGAGACATGTCTTCTCGAGTAAGAGACGTCGTCCAAAGCCTAGCTTTATGTCATAACGTGAATTAATATCCTTTCAATTCTCAAACACTTGTATTGTATCATTAATCCTCCTTCCCCTAGGTAACACCAGTAACTAACGACGACGGAAGCGTAACATACCAAGCTTCCTCTCCAGACGAAGTCGCCATCGTCACCTGGACACAAACTATCGGTCTTACTCTTGTTTATCGGGATCGTACAAAGATCGTATTACGTGCAGAGGATCCTGCACGCACCCTTTTAACATTCACAATCCTCGCCATCTTCCCCTTCACCTCCACCTCCAAACGCATGGGGATCGTCCTCCTCGACCACTCCACATCCGACATCCTATTTCTCCTCAAAGGCGCTGATACAGTCATGGCACCCCTTGTCCAGCGGAATGATTGGCTGGAGGAGGAGACGGGGAATATGGGGAGAGAGGGGCTGCGCACTTTGGTCGTTGCGAGGAAGAAGGTGGGCAAGGAAGTGTGGGCGGCGTTTGAGAGTGAGTATGCGGTTGCTTCGACTAGTGTTGGGGGAGCTGGAGGAGGCAGTGGGGATGCCACAACTGATGGAGCAGTGTCCCGTGCAGAAGCACAGGCCCAAGTTATAGCAAAATATCTCGAAAAAGATATGGAGCTTCTCGGGTTAACTGGTGTAGAGGATAGATTACAGGACGAGGTCCGGTCGACGTTGGAGTTGATGAGGAACGCTGGAGTCAAGGTTTGGATGTTGACTGGTGATAAGGTGAGTTGACAGAGAGTTGGGTGTTCTATGGCTCTCACTCTTTCTCGTCTCCAATTGGGTTGGATGACTGATTATTTCACAGGTCGAAACCGCACGATGTATTGCGATTAGCACAAAGATGGTCAGTAGAGGGCAGTATATCCATGAGGTTTCCAAAGGTGAATTCTATATTTATCTACTTATATTGTAACTAATTCTTTACCTCCCCACACAGTAACCTTCCCAACCACACTCAAATCTCACCTCGACTTCCTCCAAAACAAACTTGACTCCTGCCTCGTCATCGATGGCGAGTCACTCCAGCTTTGTCTTAGTCTATACAAGAACGAATTTATCGAGATCGCAACAAAGTTGAGTGCGGTTGTAGCGTGTAGGTGTTCACCAACGCAAAAGGTCAAATTATGTGTATTTCCATTTATTTATTTCTGACTTCGATACCCAGGCGGACATCGCGAAACTAATCAGAGCGTATACCGGGAAAAGAGTATGTTGTATTGGAGATGGAGGCAATGATGTTAGCATGATTCAAGCAGCTGACGTCGGAATCGGCCTCGTCGGCAAAGAAGGTCGCCAAGCCTCCCTCGCCGCCGACTTCTCTCTAACCCAATTTTCCCACCTCACCCCCCTCCTCCTCTGGCACGGCCGTCTCTCCTACCTCCGCTCCTCCACCCTCGCCCAGTTCGTCATTCACCGCGGTTTGATAATTTCCATTATCCAAGCCGTCTTCTCCGCTATATTCTATTTCGCGCCCATTGCCTTGTATCAAGGCTGGTTGATGGTGGGATACGCGACGGTGTATACGATGATGCCTGTGTTCAGTTTGGTTTTGGATAGGGATGTTAGTAGGGAGACCGCGTTGGTTTATCCGGAGCTATATAAGGAGTTGGTGAAGGGGAGGGTGTTAGGGTATAAGAGCTTTTTTGAGTGGGTGATGATTAGTGTTTATCAGGGTGGGTGGTTCAACATCGAAGACGGTTCTTTTTGGTTGTAGATTGTAGCTGATCCTTTTCAGGTGCGGCGATCATGATCATGTCACTGGTGTTATTCGAAAACGAGTTTTTGCATATCGTGTCGATATCGTTCACGGCGCTGGTGTTGAACGAGCTTATCATGGTCGCGCTTGAGATAACGACCTGGCACACATATATGATCATATCTGAAATCGTCACCCTATTCTTTTATATAATCAGTATCGCGTTTTTGCCTGAATACTTCGGTAAGGCTCTCTGATCCCCCCCCTCCCCCCTCTTTTTTTTCTGGGTGGTTTGTTCGTTCCATGTAGTTGTTACTAACAAACATATCTTGTTCCCTCCCCCCCTAGACCTCTCATTTGTCATAACCCTTGGATTTGCCTGGAAAGTCGCCGTTATTGTCGCCATCAGTGCTTTACCTCTGTGGATCGTGAAGGTGGTGAAGAGTAGGGTAGCACCGGCAGCGTCGAGTAAGTTGATTTAGTTGGTGGTAGTACGATAGTAGTCCTTGGTTGCGTGAGCAAGCGACTCAGTTTGTGTTGTGTTGAACCATGAAAACTTGTTCAACTTGACTCTCTTTTCACCACTGTTCGAACATAACACTCTTTTTTAGGGTTGCTGTTTCATTGATAAATTGGATAAGATATTCAAGTGTCCTTGTCTATATCATATATTGGAGTTTGCCAAGCCCTGCATGTGTGCACTCCTACCATAGATGAGGAGAGGGCTAGACACCCAAATAGAGCCAAGGTTCCTTCCCAGTGCAATCCAAATCAGGGTGGAAGCTGTCATCTGCAAAATTTGTGAATTTGGCTAATTACATATTGCCTGCGAGCAGCTGAGATCTCAGTGCTTCCCAGCAGCTATGTAGAGCTCTAAATGCTTTGTCAGCTGGACAGTGCTCCCAGCTGCTTTCAGATATTAGGTGAATTTCCAAGCTTTGCAGATGGTCCCCAAACAGAACTGAGGCCTTCAAAATTTGAACGCTATTTAATGGATTTGTGTATGTAAGCGCCCAACGCACATATGTACACTCAGAGCGCTAGTGTGACGCTGTCACTGTGCCTACTTAGGTTCTCTTTGTCACTGTCAGAATCTCTATACTCGTCCACTCTTGTCTTTCATTGTTCATTCTGTGTCCATAATCATCCATTCACTCTGAACGTTGTATTTCTACAAGATCACTCAACTCATCATCGTTAAGCTCACGATTTACCTCTGACTATTCCCTGTACTTCCAGTTCTCCACCTGCAGTGATGGGCCAAAGTCAAAGCGACAGCAATGACTCCAGAAATCGGAGAGTTCAGACTAGCCCTCTTTCCGCTGATATTCTCTCGGCGGGCGACAGCACAGACGGACGACGTTTCCTAGCTCAGCCGCAGCTAACGCCCTCCAGTAAAACGACAGTCAGGTCATCTGGCTTGACTCGAAGACGAAAAGCCGTTCAAAGAAGATTATCAAGTATCGTCAAGCCAAAACTTGAACCCGAAGCTACGAGCTCTCGAGCTCGAGTCAATGAGGGGAGACAGTTGGCGCAGACCGATATACCTGAAGCATCTGGACATCGGTCTGCTTGGCGGAGATCAGTTAGATTTGTCAAATCTAGACGATGGAATAAAGCGTCAGACCACAACAAAGATGATGGAAGGGAACGTATATCGATCTCTGATTCTAATGCTACCCTCCCCATATCTATATCTTCTCCCCAATCCTCGAGCTCCAACTCAACCGTTTCGATTCCAGTATGCGGTTCAGACTCTGTAACGACATCGCAACCTCCGGACACCAGTGTTCCTAATTCGGACACAGCTATTTTAGGCTCAGCGGACATACCTACAATTCTTACACCTGCTCTCTCTATGCCTCCGTTGTCTGGCGAAGAAAGCAGTTCCGACCCACTGGCAGTTCATACTGAGTCCATTGCAGCACTTTCCTCCCCACAAGCAGCAGGCGAGATGGAAACCACAGACCAGTTTGCCGTTGCGACCGCTGAAAACCCGATAGTAGTCGCCAGCAATGCCAACTCTGGTCCCACATCTGAGAATGTCACAGTCCTTCTAGAGCCCAATTCAACTTCCACTGCAACTGCGACAGTTCCCGTTTCTCCTGCTCGTCCACAATTTCCTCCATCTGGTACTCTTGTCGTTGTTCAAGGTGTGGTGCACACCTCCGATGTTCAGATGCCGACAGAGACATCAGCACCACTTCTCTCACAGACACAGAATCACAATCACAATCCCACACCTCCCAGCTCAGTCATTGCGGAAGCTCCGCAAACCACGGACGATTTCAGAACAGTCCAAAGGGTACCCAGCTCTGTTTCATCAGGACCTAGAGGAAGGCTTTCGGCACTACTGCGCCGTACCCATAGATCACCATCTAGTTCGAGAGCTAGAAGTGTGTCTTCCGCTTTTGACAGCAGTAGTACTCATTCGGCGAATGAAGCATCGACCGACATTCGACAGTCAACTGTAGATGCAGCAGATGTACAGTCGAGTACTCTTTACCCATCCTCACCTTCGCCACCGGTGATCCAGCGCGGCAATCCATCAGGCACTATATCATCTAGCAGTATAGATGTCCTCGGCACCTTACTAAGGTTCGTGTTATTTGGCCTTTGACAGAAGCATCAATAATACCTTTTTTTAGCGTCGCAGCAGCAGCGACTGCGGCCTCTCTCCTCACTGGATCCTCGGATTCTACTTCTTCTACAGGTTTAGCTCACCCTTCTCTCGTCACCACCGGAACACCATCGAGCACCTCTATCCCGAGTGCAGATACCCCTGCACTAGACGTTCCTTCTTCATTAGCGTTTTCGTCGCCATACCCATCGACCTCAAGGAGACCTCTCTCGACTCAAATTAACACAACAAACACCGAATCAGTCGGCGCCAGAGACAGAGCGGAGAGAATAAGTCAACTATGGTCTGCTGTCAGGAGTCGTTTAGGAATCGGTCATGGACAACCAAACAGTCAGAGGACTGATCCTGATTCCCAGCTCTTCACAAACCCTTTCGGCAGTGATGCCTCTGCGAATGCCGCAACGGTAGACGCAAGGGACGGTCCTGGAGCAGGGCCTGTCATGGATGCCCATAGTGCTAGAGAACGAATGCTGAATGAAATTTCAAGAGCGTTCAACTTGGGTTTTTCTTCGCCGTCCTCATCAGCTCCTCCTACAAATTTCACCACCGATGCAGGAGATACGTCCCAAGGGCCTACCTTCGGAAGAGCGGAAGATGGCAATTCTGACTTAGGCCTGCCGTCTGAAGGCACGTTTGAGCGTTTCCTGTTGGACTTACAAGTTGATTTGAGAAATGTACTTACTGGGGAAGGGGATGGTAGGACCACTCGCGAACACGGGGAGCCGGCTATCCTAGAAACAGACAATTCTGTCACATCTCGGGACGAACGGCTACCACGTCCTCTCCGGGAACCCGAGCCTGAGGATGACACCGCGGAGGATTCTATACCGTCCTTACATGATGTCTCTGATTCCGATGACGACACAGAGTCGAACAACAGTCAAGGGTCGTCTTTAGATTCGTTTGCGTCCGTTTCGCCAGCAGATGAAGCTGCTCAACACCCCTTCAATGTAAGTGAGAGTCCAAATGATCCGTCTATTCCACGACCAAGGATCAACTACTGGCGCCTGCACCGATTTCCGCCTATACCTGCAGCTAGAGCTCATGCTGCAGCCGATAACGTTGCTCAGAATATGAGGTCTGGGTTGGGCGGACTGACAAGGGCTGCAACCCTGGCATCTACTCCTACGTCACGTTCCGTGACATCTACCCCCGCTGGAGAAGATTCTGGGACAGGAGCCACGCCATCATTGTCGCGAGATTCGGTGGTACAAGACTCACCCAATACAGGGAGCGCAAATGTAGTGGTACCTGTCATCATTGTCGGGCTGCAGAGCGTAAGTCCTTTTTGGGCGACGGAGCCAATTACTACCCCAAGGAATTTGATGAATCCAAGCCCTGCTCTCAGTCGAGCAGACAATGCGATCAGGTCTACCCCTACCCCGACTACTGGTACAATGCTGCAAGACACTGGCTCTTCTGCCTCCTCGTCAACCTCTCCTGTGGGAATGACTAGCCAAGGAACGCAAACACAAACATCTAACACAGCCCCCCGTGATATTATTGGTATACCAATCCCCTCCCCTGATTCGAGGACGTTCTTGATATACGTGATTGGAGGTCGGGCATTTTAATATGTGGCTCTTCTGACCGCCTCTCACTAACTACTACTTTCTCATTCATGTAGGCTACTATCCTCCTGACCATGAAATCGTAACTGGAACCGGCGAGAACGGTGTGTTGGATTCTTCGTTTGAAGCACTGTTGTATGTATGCATCATCTATAGCTCATTCAATCCCTAAAAAATATGTTTAGATTGCTCAACGAACTTCTACATCGTGCTCCTTTCGAGACGCCAATCACGGTCACGAAAGAACAACTCATCAAATCTGGGTTGGAGATAATAAACGGCGGACAAATGCAAGAATGGGTAAAAGCAGGAAAAGTCAGAAGTAATTGTGTCGAGCAATGCTTGATCTGTTTGGAAGAATATGATAAGCAAGACTCTGTGCGAGTTTTGGAATGTAAGCATGCGTTTCATATGGATTGTGTAGATCGGTGGCTACTCGAGGGTAGAAACAGCTGCCCTGCCTGTCGGGGTAAGGTGAGTAATTATCCCTACAATATTGGTTTGACTGGCGACTCATTTCAGTCGCGATTTCAAAGGGTGTATCGGAAGGGAGCGAAGCCAGATCGTCATGAATGCCAATAATTTCGCCTGTAGGTCGTTTCTGTGCCTCATTTTTCCAATGTCCCCAGTCGAATGATGATAAGTACTACGCATCCAATAATATTCATGATAAGTTGCTATTTCTCTACCATAGACTGTACAATATTTAGTACGAATGTTGCTTTATTCCCGATGGCTTGGTTGTTCGGCCGTATGACCGTGTGAGAAAAATAACGTACACTATACAGCTGGTCGTGGGAATAGCTTCTGTAGTACAAAGTGCTTGCGAGTACACTGTGTCTCGATCTTAACAACCTCATAGCCGAATCACGTACGTCTTTTTTTAATTTATTATAATGCTTTCTGACAGCTTAGCGTACTCTGTCTTCGCTATAGTATGAGAGAGAAATGGAAGAAAAAGCGCTCCCGCAGGCTTAGGCGCAAACGCAGAAAAATGAGGGCACGATCCAGTGCGTTTTTGTTTTTGCTGCGCTCTCATCCAATTTCTAATATCTGCTTCTCTCTCTCTCTGCAGAATAAACGACACGGTGCATCCACAACTGTCTTCACATTGCAATCCCATTGCAATCGCTGCTGCATGCTATGCCTGTTCCTCACAGCTTGTACTTTTGATTGTTACATGTATTCCTCGCAAGAATTGAAGCCAATTAATCGAGCGATTTGCAACTGATGAAAACCGTGGCAGTGCATAAGTTTAATATAAGTATCCTAACGCCTACTAACGCAAATGAATAATTATGGTTTAAAAGCATTCCATGCTTCATTAAGTGCACCAAAAACTCCAGCTGCAATCATTCGTTGCTCCAGTGTTGAGTTACCCTCGTTGAGCTTGTCTGGATGAACCTTGGCTATGCATTTCATGTACTTCACTTTCACCTGCCCTTTGTTGAGAAGCTCAGCCATACTCAGCTTCTGAACACCCAATTCAGGCCATAGGATTGTATCCAACGACGCCAAAAGTGCCCGTATGTTGTTCTCCTTTCCTCCCTTCCAACTTTGAAGTCTAGCATCAACACCATCCTTCAATCTGTACCTGTGAGAGTCTTCTACTTCAGCAGCCTCATTAGCAGCACGCAGAGCATTCAATGCTTGCGACGGAATCGAAGGTACTTGATGAGACGGGGGTCGGATAGGGGGGCTGGGCTTAAACTTGGGTGTATGGTGAGAGGAGCCTCCTTGCTGCATTTTTCGACATCTTCCTGCTCCACTCGCTCCCTCCGCGCGAACAGCTTTTCCGGCCCATTCAGCGGAAGCAACCTTTTCCCAATCTTTACCGGCATCTTCCCATTTCTCCCGTCCTTCCATGGCTTCTGCGCGTCTCTTCCAAGCTTTGATCAAAGCATCAGGCATATTTATCACGACATCGTCACCAGAGCCTTGTTTGGATCCCTTGACAGGAATTTTTCCAAGATCACCTTTCCTGAGCTCTTCACGAACAGTGCCTACTCCTCCGATTAACTCTTCCACCTTCTTGGTATCAGCTATCACGCCCTGGACATCACCCATCTTGAGTCGGACCAACGCCCGATTGTTGTACAGTGGGATTAACAGTGCGTGTCCAGCTGGAAGGGCTTCGATAGCACGAGTATACGCTGTATCAGCAGCAGGAAAATCACCTAATTTATAAAAGTGAGCGCCGGAAGCTTTTGACTCCTGTGATAATGCAATGGTGGATTCTGGGGCGGAAACGAGAGTAATGGGGTGTGGCGACAGTGATGCAGATCCTGAAGTTGTGTCGGAGACCTTTGGCTTCGCGTGCCGAAATTTAGAAACGTATACACCATTCGAAGACCCAACGGAAAGAGTCGAAGGTTGGCTCGTCAATTGCGATGTGGATGATTCAGGACTGCTGGTATCTGAAAACAGGTCCACCACCTCTGTATGTGTTGAGAATGATGGCTTCTCTACAGGTCGTGCCTCTTTCTTGGTATGATCAATCATTGTATCTGGTAAACCTTCATTGTCCTGCATCCACTTTGGCTTTGTAGCCATTGCCAGTGGCGTCGAACGACCACTGCCTCTCCTGCTGGTAGACCCCTCTGCAGTGGCTGCAACCTTCTCTTCATAGACTTTCTGAACCCTTTCTTTCCCTTCCTTCCACGCCGCGTTAGCGCGATTGAATAAACTAAACCCAATTTCGGAGGCTTGCGCAAGGATTTTATCAGCTTGTAGACCTCCCAGTTCTGAAGGGGAAGATGTATTCCGTTCGCGCTGTCGTTCTTGAATGATCTGTCGATCACGACGAAGACGCGGTTTTGGTTCCTCCTGAGGAGAAGGAGTGCGTTGATTCTGAGAATTATTTCTTCCGGAGAAACTTCCCGCCTCGTCACCATAATCTTCTCCAGGACCGATAGCCCCGTTTGATATCAGAATATCCAAAGCGGCTTGAACGTTTTGCCCTGAGTCAGTGGAAGCAAGCGCAGTCCGAGCTTGGGTAATTGAAAATCCCATCTCGATGAGCTGACCAAGAATGTGAGGAGGTGGAGAATTACTGCGGTTGGGACTGGGCTCCCGTAATGAGGGTGATTTGGGAGGAGACACCTAACGTATTGATTTAGCGCAATAGCAGTGTTAACCTTGAGCTATACTTACTACGACATTACGACGACTGTTTTCATGTTTTTCTCTTTGTATAGCCTCTATAGGTCGACTCAAGTCTCCGAGAATATCATCCGGCCCGTCATTAGCAGTGACTCCGTCCCACTTTCCAGGCCCAAGACCACGACTAGTCGAATCAAGGGTAGAAAACTCGTCTAAATCCCAAACGGCTCCAGAATGCGATGGCTTGGAAGTCGTGGCTGGAGCGGAAGTGTTCGCAAGATTTGCGAGTCCCCAATCATCCTCCGGCTTTAGAACTGGAGGCAAAACCACAGATTTGAGCACTGAAGGAGCTGTAAGTGTCCAGTCGTGGTCGAGAGGCAGGTGAGAATTCGTAGGTGACGTGGCAAACGTCTTACTTCCAAGGCTATCTAGACCATCCCAGGCAGTGGAGTGTGTAGGGTTTGGAACCTGACGTTGTTGGATCGATCTCTCTAATCGTTCCTTTTCTACCAGTGCAGCTCGTTCTGCTATAGTCATATTCGCCGTAGATCGATTGCTAGCTAGAGAAGAACCAGCACCAAAAAGTCCACTGAAGGCATCTCCATTGCTATTCTGGGAAGAAGGCTTCGCGAAGCCTTTGTGAGAGGAAGCAGGGATAGCTGAAGGGGGAGTTGCTGAACGAGAATTGGAGACTGAGGAGCCTCTGGAAGCAAGCTGGGCAAATAGATCGTTCTGAGTTTGTCTAGGATAAGGAGGATTTGATTGCGAGGATAGTGAGCCCAGCTTCTGAGGTTGCGGAGTAGGTTTGGAAGGAACTGCAAAGTTCCAAAGGTCTGCGAACGAGTCTGACATTACAGTATTTATTGGTGGAAGGACATCAATGAGAAGAAAATGGGCGCTAAAGTCGTTATGCGTCAGAGGTCACGGCACACGCTTTTTGCACTTGCACAATCCCCCCTCAACTGTTGGATCCCACGCGAAATGTTCATAAGAACGCTAACGATACAGGGCTTCAAATCCTGCAAGTTTATTCTATCCTCTACCTCACCTTTACTCACGCTGATTCTTTCTGGAATCAAGACCGTGATCAGGCTCAGATTGAAGAATTCTCACCGAAACACAACGTCGTGGTGGGCAGAAATGGTTCTGGGAAAAGCAATTTCTTCGCAGGTGCGTACTAACGCGTAATCGCCTCTCTTTTGCTCTGTCTGACTTAATAGCTTTAGCCATTCGATTCGTCCTCTCCGATGCCTATACTTCCATGACAAACGAAGAACGACAATCTCTTCTGCATGAGGGCGTCTCCGCGACCACAACACTTTCTGCATACGGTCAGTGGTACTATATATCCCAGAATGCTGCTCATCGCGTCTTTTCCAGTTGAAATCGTCTTTGATAATTCTGATCAACGCTTTCCAACTGGGAACGATACCGTGATCCTTCGCCGGACTGTAGGACTTAAGAAGGATGAATACTCCCTGGATAAAAAAAGTACCAACAAGGCCGACGTTATGAACTTATTAGAAAGCGCAGGCTTTAGTAAAAGCAACCCTTATTATATCGTGCCTCAAGGACGTGTGCGTGAATCAAATATACTGCAATCCTCTATCATTTCTCTGATTCATCCTGCCTTAGATCACTGCTCTTACTAATGCTAAAGATCACGAAAGACTTGCTTTGCTTAAGGAAGTTGCAGGAACTAAGGTGTATGAGCAGCGTCGAGCCGAATCATTGAAAATAATGGCCGAAACAGACGCCAAACGTACCAAGATTAGCGAACTCCTCGAATATATCGAATCGCGATTAGAAGAGCTGGAGGAGGAGAAAGAAGAGCTAAAAGAGTTTCAGGAAAAAGACAAAGAGCGGCGCTGTCTGGAATACGCTCTGTATCAACGCGAGCTGCTAGATGTAGGTGAAGCATTGGAGGAATTAGAAGAAGAGAGGAAGAGTGAAGTTCACGGAGCCAATCTTCGTAGAGAAAAATGGAACGAAAGAGAGAAAGAAGTTCAGGTAAGTCTCTACAATTCCTTCGTATACAATTGGCTTAAAGTAACTCTCAGAATCTCGAAAGAGCCCTCTCCGAAGCGAAACACGATCTCGAAGCCTTGTCTCTGGCTCGCCAGGACGTTCAATCAGAATTAACCGACTCAATCCGATCTCGTACTGAACTTCGATGTGTTATAGATGACCTTCGCAACGCCGGTGTAAGGGAAGGAGGTAGACGCGTAAATCTCGAGACAGAGCTTACCAAAATCAATTCCGACATTGCTGACCGCCAGGGGGCTCTTGCTGTATTGCTCCCTGATTGGGAAACGCGTCGTGCCACTGAAGCCACCGAAAAACGCAAGCTCGATGAGACAAATGGACAGCTGCAGGCTCTATACGCGAAAGCTGGACGCGCTACCCGATTTCGAACCAAGGCCGAACGCGACAAGTTTTTAAAGCAAGAAATTGAATCTATGAAAACCCATCGTCAAACACAAGAACATAATCTACAGTTCAGTCGCTCTCAGATTGAGGAGACTAAACGCTCTGTTGTCGAGCTCGACCAACAGATCCTCGATGTACAGAAGAAAATTGATGACGGTCGACAACGCGTCACAGATCTATCCGAGGAACATTCCCGTCTACGAGAGCAGCACTCCAAATTAATCGAAGAACGCAAAGATCTGTGGAGGGAAGACACAAAGTTAGAGAGCTTGGTCGGTCGGGCTGCAGATGAGATGCGAACAGCTGAGAGGCAGCTGGCTAGCATGATGGATAAAGTGGGAACTCCTCATTTTTCACCCCACTCGTGCTGATTTCTCCTTGTAGGATACTGGTATGGGTCTGCGAGCCGTCGACAAAATTGCAGAACGGCATCGCCTTACAGGCGTGTATGGTCCACTATATCGGTTGTTTGAAGTGACCGACCACAAGTTCAACATTGCCATCGAGCTCACTGCCGGAAACAGGTTGGCATTTTTGGCCTTCGCGTTCTTCTTTCTGACTTACAACCATCCTCAGCCTGTTCCACGTTGTGGTTGACAGTGACGAAACCGCTTCCAAAGTTCTTGATGTCATGCTCCGAGATAAGACGGGTCGAGTAACGTTCATGCCTATTAATCGTCTTAAACCAAAGAATCCACCGCTTCCCAACAATGGCGACGCCATCCCGATTCTCGATAAACTCCGCTACGACGATGTTCACGCGAAGGCTTTCCAACAAGTATTCGGAAAGACCTGCGTATGTAAAGACCTCACCGTTGCCGCTGCATACGTCAAGAGTCATGGTATCAACACTATCACCCTCGATGGCGACAAAGTTGATAGGAAAGGTGCTCTGACCGGCGGATTTCACGATATTCGACGTTCGAGGATCGAAGCCATCAAAGCTGTTACCTCTTGGCGAACAAAATACGAAGAAGACACAAAAAAATCGAAGGAGACCAAAACCGCCATTGTCGAATACGACCAGAAGATCACTCAGCTTGCTGGGAAAATGTCTGTGTTAAGTGCCCAACAAAACCAAATCCGGGAAGCGAGAGAACGTCTCCTTGCGGAGGGTGTCATGTTAACCAAGGAGAAAGAGAAACTTTCGGGTCGTTTAGTGAAGTTAGAGATTGATGTACAGGAACTAGAGGCAGAGCTTGCTTCCCTGCATACAAAACACACTGGTTATGAAGCCGAGCTCAAGACACCTATGATGCAGAGCCTTTCTGCTGAGGAACAAAAACTTATCGAAACACTAGGTGTCGAAGTAGAGCAGAAAAGGCGAGAACTTGTGGAACTGGCCAAATCCAAAACCTCCGTTAGCATCCTTCATTGTTTTCCTTGTGCCGCACTTAATTTTGACTGTGTACAGCTGGAAAGTAGAAAAAACGCTATCGAAATCGAATTGAATGAACGTCTTCTCCGTCGCCGAGAAGAGATCCAGACGCGTATTGACCTTTTAGCAGAGCCAGAAGCTAGTGATACGGCAGACGACCTTGAAGCCCGATTGAAAGAGCTCGAGTCCCTCGACCACGCTATAACTTCTTGGACAAAGAGAAGTCAAAGTACGTTAAACAATATTACGGATCCACTTATTTTCTAATCAGTCTCATAGGCATGGAAAAGGAGACCGACGATATTTCGAACAAAGTTCAAACCCTCATAAAATCGCTAGAGGAAGTACAATCTCAGCAATTGGATGATGGTCGGAACATAACCAGGCAGCAAAAGGTCACTGAACGCTATCTTGCCAAAAGACAAATGCTGGTGGGGCGAAAGGATGAATGTAGTCGCAGTATCCGAGATCTAGGTGTACTGCCTGAGGAAGCATTCGAAAAATACACGAATGAAAAACCTGACCGCGTACGCTGCATCTCTCCTTTCATATGCTGCTCAACTAATCGATACAAACAAGCTTGTTCGCAAACTACACACCGTTAGCGAGGGGCTGAAAAAATTTGCTCATGTCAACAAGAAAGCTTTTGAACAGTATAACAACTTTACCAAGCAGCGCGATCAACTTTTGGAACGACGAGAAGATCTGGAAAATTCCGCTCAGTCGATAGAAGAACTCGTAGAAGTCTTAGATCAGCGAAAAGATGAAGCTATCGAGCGAACGTTCAAGCAGGTTGCAAGCAATTTTGAAGAAGTGTTTGAGAAACTCGTTCCAGCAGGTCGCGGTCGCCTTATCATTCAACGTCGCATTGACCAAGTAACAAAATTCTTTTGGTCCATCAAAATTTACCTGATCCTGTTTTAACAGGATGAAGATGCTGAAGATGGAAATGAAGCCCAAGCTAGTTCTATTGATAATTACACCGGCGTATCCATCAAGGTGCGTTCATAGTATCTACCATTCATGAATAGAGCTGATATCCTTATTCAGGTTTCATTCAATTCCAAAGTTGATGAAGGACTCAGAATACAACAGCTATCTGGAGGACAGAAATCCTTGGTAGCTCTTGCTACTGGTTAGTTACCTTCAGATTTGAGGCAATGCGGCTCTTCAATACCCTTCAGTTTTTGCTATACAGAAGTGCGACCCAGCTCCGTTCTACCTTTTTGACGAAGTCAGTTTCACATTCAGTCAAATATCCAAGTTCCTTACATTACATCTACTCTAGATTGACGCTAATCTGGATGCACAATACCGAACCGCGGTCGCCTGTGAGGCTTCTCTCCTCGATGTATTCCCGTTGGTACCTGACAAATGTGCAATCATTAGCCATGATCCAATCCCTCTCATCTAAGGCGCAATTTATTGTCACCACTTTTCGACCGGAGATGTTAGTGACCGCCGATAAATTTTACGGTGTGCTTTTCAACAACCAGAAGGTTTCCTCCATTCGTCCTATCAAACGTGAAGAGGCAATGGAATTCGTTGACCAGGTATCGGTATTGTCTATTTTGTCAACCTAAATATTGCTGACTTCTTTGCAGGAAGCGCAAGCACGATGAATTTCCGATGACGCTGTCTATCTTTATATTGCTTTCTGTAGCTGTAAATGTACTAATAGTTGTTGTAGCTCCTATGTACTACGTACGCCGTCACGCGGTTCACTGCTTGAGTTCTCTTTCTCATCCAGCTTCTACCCTCTTTCTACCTCAGATTACATTTTGCTCGCACTTATTACACAAAATGCTTGTGTAACCGTAACCTACGGTCTCAAGCGGCCTCCGACGCTTAAGGTGAGAATACAAGAAACTACATTGAAAATGACTCATGTTCGTTACCTCCTCGTCTATACCTCCACCTCGTACAAAATTCGTTTGTATAAGCGCACATGAGTATGTACCGGCGATTGAGAGTTCTATAGAGCGGTCACTCACTTTTTTTAATCAGACGCGGATTCCCTCGACGGACGTCTACTGTTTGCAATTCCCAAGAAAGGTATTTTGAACTGCCTTTGAGAAATACCCATTAATGAAGGCATCCCAAGGGAGATTGTATGAAAAGTGCTTATCCATTCTTGCTGGCGAGTCCCTATCTTTATGCCCCTGTTTCTCAAATCTAATCATATATCCATAGGTGCGGATATCCAGTTTCGACGACACGCTCGATTAGATGTCTGTCTTGTCCTCAACCATCCAATCGCTTTGTACAGTCTTCATACGCACTTCCCTCAACGGTCATTGATTATCGTACTCAGGGTGTTCCTCCCTGCATCGGATATCCCAAGCTTTGTTGGCAAGGGCAACGTCGACCTTGGTATTACAGGACACGATGTGATCGTCGAATCACAGATGCATGAGCACGTTACCGAAGAGCTCCGGTTAGAGTTTGGAAAGTGTGCCCTGCAAGTCCAAGTTCCAGAAGCTGGGTCAATCACGACTGTCGAAGACCTTGCCGGTAAACGCGTTGTTACCAGTTTTGAGGTGCTCTCAGGGGATTATTTTGGTAAACTTGACGACCAGCTCCAACTCTCAGGCGACAAACGCACAAAGATCGAATACGTCGGTGGCAGTGTTGAAGCCGCATGTGCGTTAGGACTTGCTGATGGAATCGGTGAGTTTCTCGCTCTGTTTTCAGCCTTCAAATTCTAACTGTTTGTTTCACAGTTGACCTAGTCGGTGAGTGATGTTCTATCCTATTTTACTTCGTGTGCTATCTGAATTTATATATTCAGAGTCCGGAGACACCATGCGTGCAGCTGGTCTTCATGCAATTGCCACGGTCTTAGAAACAGAAGCTGTCCTTATCAAGTCCCGAGTCCCGAAACACGAAGCGCACTCCAATCTGATCACCCTCATCACCAATCGAATAAAGGGAGTTGTCGCCGCAAGCAAATACGCTATATGCCAGTACAATATTGCCCGGGACCGACTTCCCTCAGCTATCGCGATCACCCCAGGGCGTAGGGCACCAACTATCAGCCCATTGGAAACAGACAATTGGGTGGCTGTCAGTAGTATGGTTGAGAAGAAGAGACTTGCTCAAATAATGGATGATCTCGTAACAACTGGTGCTGAGGATATACTCATATTCAATCTTGATAATTGCAGAGTTTGATTGTGTTGCGGCATCGATTTTAACTATGTAGAACATTACGTCGCACGCAACCGTTTCGAGCTCTCATAACACTCGAGCGTAATGCTTGCCAAAAAACCTGGAATGCAGGCTTCGGTCTCTATCCAATATCGCATCAGATCAGGCAGGTCTTGTGGGCCGCCCTCGCCTGTAGCAACAAGTTGCATGTTCATTCCGTTAGGTTCCGTTTGAGAACTGACTTTCACAGTCTAATGATAAGAAAAGGTCAATAAGCTTCGAGTCGTTGGACGATGTATCACAGACCTTGTCTGGACCAAAAACAAAACTGGCATTCAAGTCGAACAGTGAGGTTACACGGACCTGACCATTCGGATAAAAAGCTAGTTTGACTCCCATGATAGACTCGATGGCTTCACGAAATTCTGCGGACTTTGCTTTAAATACCTATTGCATGTGTTTAATCCTGTTGTGAAAATACTTAGGATGGATAAATCACCTGTTGAAGTCGTAGCAGCCTCTTCTCTTTCTGTTTCAGAACGTCCTCCAAATCTTCCTTATCCTTCACTGCTATATCCAAACTCTCTCTCGGAACCAATGTTGAGACGCTTACGTCCGACTTTGTTTCAGAAGCCTGCGAGGCTTGCGCAGCACCCGCTTCTTTCAACACCGCTTCAATGTCTATTAATCTCTTTAACAGAGCCTGATTCTCTCCTTTCAGACGTTCCAATACGGCAGTGTGACTCATTTCCCATTCAGCATGAGGGTTATCTTTCATTTCCAGAACACGAGTGTTCGGAGGAATATGTCGGCCTCCAGCAACTTCACCTCGAAGGTCAAACAGCTCTTGCTCTACAATGTCAAGAGCTGACGTACAAGACGATGAATTCATGAATTACAGAAGAAGACAGTGCGGGATACTCACATTTTTCAAGCTCTTCCCTTTTCACCTTTTCACTCTGAAGCTCTGTCCTCATCTTCTCTAACTGGTCTTGGAGAAGCTGGTCCCTTTCTTCATTCTTCTTTTCTGTTTCGATGTCCTGTTCGCTATGTTGCCTCAATTTGTTCAACGAAGTCTCAATCTCAGAACGCAAGTCAGCATTTAAGCGCTTTGCATCGTTGAAAAGGGCTTGGTAGTGCTTGACTTCTGCGACAGTGTTCGCGTCATTATGTAACGAGGAGTTATCGGAAGTAAGCCGGGCCTAATTCGTCGTCAATTCGAACAATGGAATAAATCGAATTGAAATCTAATCACCACTGCGGCCTCCAAGAATGCAAGCTCCTTGAGAGCGGTCTCCAGTTCTTCATCCTTCAAACGTAATTGAATTTGCAGATTTGAAGTCTGTTATAGACGATCAATGACGGATATGAAGTAGATAGTCATCTATCCTCACAATTATGTTTTGACTGTGTACCTCAGGTACAGCCAAATTTCCACGGGAGCTGGTCTGTTGTAATAGTGCTTCCTTCTCACCTCTCAACGCTGCAAGTTCCGAAAGAGTAGTACCGTGCTGGTCCAATAAGGCAGCATGTTCCAGTCGTAAAGCAGCGAGTTCAGATATTTCTTTGACTGTAGGATGCGGAAGGTCTTTCAGTGAATCATTCACTCCAACGCTAGCGTCGACATCATCCTGATCGAGTCCAAGATGAGTTGCTAAAGTAGATGGATTGAGAGGCAGACTGGACCGTTTGGAGGATGAGGATCTGTGATCTCGTCGAACTACCTCACGAACCAGCTTTTCAACCTCGACCTCTTTC
Source organism: Lentinula edodes (assembly GCF_021015755.1). Taxonomy (NCBI): domain Eukaryota; kingdom Fungi; phylum Basidiomycota; class Agaricomycetes; order Agaricales; family Omphalotaceae; genus Lentinula; species Lentinula edodes. The sequence continues at coordinate 150,455 of NW_025764320.1, forward strand.
ATCTTGAGACGACTCTCCAACCCCCTCTTCTCCTCTTTCAAGACCTCCACTGTCGCATTACGGTCACGCAGGATAGCATTGTCACTCTTTAATACAACGACGTCGGCATTAAGCCTTGTATTCGTGGATTCGAGCTGACGAAGGTATGTTGCCTGGCGTTTTAACTCAGCAGTGAGCAGTCTGTTGTCTGTGTCTGGAATTGATGATGTGGATTGAGATAGTGAGGGAGTTGAGGACGACGCAGAGGCGATGTTGGACGCTGCTATCTTGGCAGCATTCTTCTCTTCTTCGACCCTGGCCTCTAGAAACATGGCTTGCTTCTGTGTCTCTTCGAGCTGAGTTTTGAGTAGACTGACTTCATGATTACGTGACCTCTCCAGTTTGGAATGAGCGTCCTGTAATTCGGCATGGGAGACCTCCAAATTCGACAGAGATATTTTCGCAGCTGCAAGCTCATGTTTCAATTTAACCTCTCTTTCCCTCGCTTCCTTTCCTTCTCGTTCACGAGCTTCGCGTTCCTCAGTTTCTCGATCATTTAGCCATCTCCGATCCTTCTCAAGAAGATCCAGTCTCTGGTCTTTCTCCCGAACTTTCTTCTCCAGCTCTGCGCAGTTTGTTTGCAAAATTGCGAGTTTGCGCTCGACGGCAGCGGCGTTGAGATTGTTGTTAATGGTGGTGCGGAGATGGCGCTTTGTATTTGGAAGAGAAGAGTCTGGATATGATTCAACATCACTGGATTTTGCACAATAAAAATAGAATGGCACCTCGTTCGAGTTCGCTGGAAAACGTGTCTCTGTCACGTTTCAAGCCGCCCTTTGTCAGAATTGACGAGCTTGAGCCTGATGTAGATGCGGAGAAATTGTTGGAACGGGATTTACTCGTAGAAGAAGAGGTAAACAAAGAGGAGGAATTACTAGTCGTTGACATTGAACAAGCATCAATTGACTGGGATCGCGTTGTGTGGCCCGCGCCGCGATTTTCTCGCACGGGCAGGCACGGCAACGGCCGCCACCCTCTGTACAATAACAGTGTAATAACTAAGCTTTTCATTTTGCTGAACTTACCAAGCGACGTTGTGCTTTCAATCTGATTCAATCATATACAGTTCCAGAAATATGCAAGACTATAAAGCCTCATATCGCCTCAACCGATCGTCCTATCGCAGCTTCAAACATGCCCAGTTCCCTGTCCCTCACACAGGACATACCATTCAGTCCCACCACAACGATATGTGTAGATGATACTACCTTATCGAATCCCCGCCCCAAGACTGAGCCTGCGAGTGACTTGGAAAAATCGCCGAGCAATACGATCACTACTACATTGCAACAGTTACCACTATCTACCCTTAGAAAAAATTTAGTTCTGACTGTCCTATCTGGCGCTCAATTCTTCGATATCTACATCTCATGTGCAGCGATCATCGCCCTTCCAACAGTAAGTAGTACTCTTAGGTCACTCTCCTTTGAACATGCTTCTGACAACCACTAACGATTAGCTGGGCGCTGACTTAGGATTTTCACCAGCAGCTCTTCAATGGGTTCTGTCGGCATATACGCTCACCTTTGCCGCATTCATGCTCATCTCTGGTCGGCTGTCTGACATGTTCCATCCAAGGCCTGTCTTTGTTGCTGGATTCCTTGTCATTGGTCTCCTCAGTGTCCCGATTGCGGCCAGTGTCAACCCAATTATGACTATTGTCCTGCGAGCCCTTCAGGGCATAGGTGGGGTTTTTATCTCCTCCCTCTGGGCTCTTGAAGCTTGCTGTTAAGTGCCTTGTTGTAGGTGCTGCACTCAATGTTCCTTCGGCTATCGCGATGATATCAACATCTTTTCCAGATCATAAGGAACGCAGTCGAGCGTATGCCGTATATGGGGCATTTGGTGCGATTGGTAACTGTCTTGGTTTCATAATCGGTGGTGTGATATCTGCTAGGACTTCTTGGCGTTGGGGTGAGCACCTGCGTACCCCGTTCTAAACCCTGATAATAAAATGTACTCGGCAGTTTTCTATGTCATCGCAATTCTGGTCATACCTTTTGCTGTGGTCTCATGGTTTATCCTTCCAGCACATACCAACCGTTCAGCAAAGGGGACAAAAGACCTTGACTGGCCTGGGGTCTCCAGTCTAACGGTCGGACTAATTCTCTTTGTTTTTGCCGTCTCTCGTGCCAGTGCAGCAGGTACATCGAGATTCAAAATCATTTTGCCATTTGTTGCACTTACCATGTACACACCGTAGGTTGGCAGTCTCCTGGCGTGATTGCACCCCTTATTCTTTCTATCTTTATGTTCGCCACTTTCGCTCTTATCGAACACCTGGTGAAAGATCCTGCCCTTCCACCGAGAACTTGGACAAATAAGAATTTTACTCCGTTATTTTTTTATGGGTGGTCTGTGTACTGGTGGTTGTTCTCCTCTGAACTGCAATTGGTGCAGGTCTTCACGGTAAGTCTTCCAGCTCCATGCTGTACTAAGCCTTTCATCTTTCATTCACAGAATCTCTGGTATTTGTCTCCACTCTCTGCTGCTGTGCGATGCCTCCCCTTGGGAATATCCGGGGGAGCTACAGCGATGCTCACTGGATACATTGCCTCGAGAATACCTCGCCGACTGTTGTTGGTTGGGGGACAAGTATTGATGGCTGTAGGAGCAGCACTGTTTGCTCTCGCCAATGACCCATCAAAGTACTGGTCCCATATTGTCCCGGGCATGGTTTTCGGGAATATCGGGGTCGCTGTTGGATACGTAGGTTGCACTATTGTTGTCATGGAAGGTGTAAGGGAGGGTGAGCAGGGAGTGGTGAGCGCCATTATGTATACCGCATATCAAATCGGTGCCACTATAGGTCTAGCTAGTAAGCATTTTCACTTGGCTGTGTAACTAAGAAGCAAACCTAATCCGCATCTATGCAGTTGTCACTTCCATAACACTAGGAGTCAATCAACATCTGGATGCTGATCCAGTTTCGCAGTTCAAAGGCTATTCCATGGCATTCTGGTCCATACTCGCTATGAATGGCTTCGCCATACTTCTCACTCTAGTTTTTGTACATGATTCAAGTTAATTTTGTAAGGCGCTTGTGCGACAATACATTTCCTTCTTTGTCCCCTGAATTAATTGCCGTTCTCTTCTCATTCTCGACATAGCGTTTCACTGAACGCGTTTGAGAGGCATAATTGATGCCTTTGTAGCATCCCCCACAGTTTGCAAATTGTACAAGCAAGGGCTTAGGTCTGCAATTCTCGAGTCACCTCTAATCAATCGATTGCGCGCAATTCATATTGCATCCAACTCACATAAGTACCAACTAATGAATCATAGTATATGTGCATTATAGCTGAAGTAATATATCAATGACATCGAAAATAGGGTGCTTCTGGTACTTTTTCTGCAGGGGCCTGAAGGGGCTCACCTGTATTGTCAGCAGCCACTGACATAGTGAGTGCGATTAAGATCAGGCCATCGGATCGGGGTGAGCTCGAAATACCACTGAGTAGCACTGAGTGCAATATATTAATTTCTTGCAACAGATTTGTCGTCAAATCGGCCAGAATCGACCACCCAATCGACATGCATCGATTTCGGCCAGTTTTTCAGTAATGCAGTGATGGAGCAGTAGTACACCTTGGTGCACTGGCAGGAAGACTGAGAGCGTGTGTTGTGAGATTGACTCTCTTCTACTTTATATCAGTGCTCTCTTTGAATCACTTCCTCCTTCTCCGATGATAATTGCATTGCTCATTCCCAAATACCTTGCTTGATTTCCCTCATAGTGCCCTTTTCTTCGTCCACATGGTGACTGTAACAATACATCGGTGAAATATATTATTCTTCTCCCACAATTGGGAGGCATGTCGGCGCCTTAGGGTGCCCTTATGGTGCAAAAATACTCGTATCGTAGTAGAAAAGCCAGAGCTTAGCCGAGTCTCTAGTTGCCCTGCTCTTACGGCTCCCCGCGCCCGAGTACTTGCCCTACTTCCATACATACGCGGAGAAGGATCCTTCCTACTACATCCTGTATTCCTATATTCCTGTATTCCTATATTATAAAACATGAAGTTTTGATTAGCTAATTATCAGTCGGCGAGTTAGACGCTCTTTGAGTGCGGAGGCGCAAGGCGCCGACTAATGGGTTCAGGGACTTGCCCCCAACAAGCCGTGAACCCAGCTGTAGCATACGGTACGAGCGAAGCGAGCTACCGTGGCGAAGGCATGGGTTCTAAATATGTAGGTTCTATGTAAAGCTTGTTTTTTAAAAAAATATTGAAGATTAGTCATTGCAACTCTGTTGCAACTCATAGGCGCTGAAGCATAGCCACACTCAGACGTACCTATTGAAAATATCTCAGCCCGACCCCCATCGTCACAACAGGTTCGTGCATTCAGCTCTCAAAGTCTCTCATACGCTCTTGGAAACATGTTGTATCTCGCTGGTGTCATTTGTACGAGCTTTTGGCTGCAGCTTTGGGCTGGATTCAAACGAATTCCGTTGGATGGAGATCGTACTGATTGGATGTACTTCGGCTTGGCTTAAGGCTAATTTGGGGATCCCTTCTTATTTCTGCCCTCTGACTGGCTTTGGATGACACGTCTCGGAGCTGAGGCTGTTGTTTACCTTGATTTCTGAATAGCAACTATCCATCAGCTGACATTCTGGGCATTTTTTTAGCCTCAAGACAATGGCCACGACCAAAACCGCTAAGGGCAAGGCTGCAGCCACCAAGGCCTCCAAGTGTACGTCTTGCTACTTTTGCTTTCAAATAATTATTACAACTGTGTAATATAGCGACGGCCAACTCGAAGGACTCGAAAGCTAAAGCAGCCAAAAAGGCTGCTCTTCAGGGTGTTCATTCTCACTCTTCACGCAAGACACGATTCTCAGTTTCCTTCCACCGACCAAAGACCCTCCGTCTCCCAAGAGATCCGAAATACCCCAGAAAAAGTGTCCCTCATGTACCTAGAATGGATCAGTTTAGGACGATTGTTTCGTGTGTAACTAAGACTCATCCTCTTTTGCTAGTGCTGATGTGATTTCTCAAGGCCTTTGAACACTGAATCAGCGATGAAAAAGATTGAAGAGCACAATACCCTCGTTTTCATTGTCGATATCAAGTCGAACAAACGTCAGATCAAGGATGCTGTGAAAAAGTTGTATGATGTTCAAGCAGCTAAAGTGAACACACTCATTCGGTGAGCTGAAAGTTCTCTTTTCAACAACTGTGTTTCTTAGGGATGTGCGATTCAGTCCGGACGGTAAGAAAAAGGCATATGTCCGCTTAACAGCAGACCACGACGCTCTGGATGTTGCCAACAAGGTTCGTTGATTTTCATGTCATGTTGGGCAGTAACTGACCTTGATTGATATTGACAGATTGGTTTCATCTAAGGGAGGCATAGAGTATGTACGGAGGTTGTAATAGCGCTTCCTTTTTTCTATATAATGCTCATGTCTGTATGCGACTCTTCTCTACGTACACAAATCACCATGCAAAAAAGATTGAATGTGTGCTTGTTCGCATTGGAAACTGGAAAGGATAAGAAAAGTCTGGAACATATCGTTACCAGACCGTTACTGTTCTATCTAAATATGATTATTTATGTACACATGCGCAGTCATTCGGCAGGAGTCGGCCAGTCTGGGTTTTTTTTTGTAGGGGCTTTCCAAGAATTAGAATTTTGGGTAGCAGTGGAAAGATGTATAGACAGATATGTGCATAGCTCCGTCCTGAGTTAGTCGTGGACTGTTTGAACCGTTTAAAACAAGTCACAGTGTGCGGCAATACAGCGCCCTGATAATAGATCTGTGTGAAATGATGAGAGCACCCGTTGTTACTTATACTTTCCCATCACCCTCTTTTTCTTTCGTTCCATCCTGGCTTTGGCTTTTTGGCCGTAGCGTGCACGGACCTCACGCAATCTCCCTCAACTCCTTCCCTGTTGTCTCGACTTACACGCTCTTTCTCCAGGCAGTGCTTTAGCACCGCGTCCTGCTATCCAGCAATCATTCGTAAAAATTGTCGCCATGAAACCGTTATTACCTCTTATTTATTTCAGTGCTCTCTTGTTCTCTCTACTTGTTTCCCCTGTCGATGCTGTACATTCGTCCACTGAACATTCTTTTGCTCGTCGTTCTATGAGCCATGCTAAAAGACGTACTGTCCTAGGTAGTTCTTCAAGTTCCTTGTTGCCCTTCTTTCTGACTTTTACAACTCCCAGATGTCATCTCTCGCAACCTGGGCGACGTTATTACCGGCCTTGGTTCAGATATAGGTGATACCGTGTCCGACGTGGGTAACGATCTTGGTGATACCGTGTCCGACGTTGGCAGTGGTGTGGGCGACTTACTGGGTGCGACTTCCACCACGACATCGTCCTCTCCCACATCTGCATCATCTGCGCCTACGGCCTCTACGTCAACCGCTGGTAGCAGTCCTGCTCCTGTTGCCTCTTCCAGCTCCAGTAGTGACAGTAGCAGTAGTAGCAGCAGCAGCAGTAGTACCAACGTAAACAGTGTGAGCCCTAGTTCTTCTAGCAGCAGCACTTCATCCAGCGCAAGCAGCAGTGCTAGTCCCACCAGCAGCTCTTCCAGTTCAACTTCCAGCTCGACCTCGAGTACCGTTTCTTCGAATAGCCTGCCAACTACCTCTGTCTTGGATGCCACGTCTACAACTGCTGTCCCTAGCACGTCTGTCGTGTCGGCTACTTCGAGTGACTCCGGTCTATTGCCATCCATTTTATCGTCTTTACTGCCTTCAGTGACGTTACCTTCGACAACTACCAGTGCCGCTGAATCAGATTCTACCACAGCTGCTAGCACAAGTCCTGTCGATTCAGATCCCACAATAGCTGCTTCTACCACGAGTGCTGCTGATTCGGATACCGCAACATCCACTGCTAGCACCACTGATCCTGGTTTATTGTCTTCAATATTATCGTCCCTATTACCTTCAGTGACGTTGTCGCCTTCGATTACTACGAGTGCCTCTGACTCGGATTCTTCAACAGCTTCCACCACGGGTGCCACTGACACTGATTCGGTTGTCACGTCTCCTACGGCTTCTAGTACGACGGTCTTGTCAGCTACTTCGACAACTGACCCTGGTCTACTGTCATCAGTTCTATCCTCTTTACTGCCTTCCGTGACGTTATTTCCTTCAACTGTCAGCAGTGTGGCCGATACGTCCAGCAGTTCCGTAGCATTGACGTCAACTTCGACTACGTCCGAAGGGCTAATACCAACGCTGTTTCCGACTACAGACTCCGGCACTTCTTCATCGACGGACTCGAACGGGATAACACTTACTACTGCTTCTTCCAGTAGTACCTCAACTTCGACCTCTGACTCAGATGGACTTACTCCGACAACGACATCTGATTTTTCTAGCAGCCCAGTAACCACGTCCGCCGATTCCACCTCAGCCGTGCTCTCCATTTCCATCTCGTTGTTCCCGACTACCACTGATTCTTCTGTGTCAAGCTCCACCGATTTATTCAGTAGCTCTGCCGCAACTTCTACAAGCGACGATACCACCACCGCTACAAGTAGTTCGCTTTCGTTGTCGCTACCGGTGTCCATTCCGACAATATCAGCCACTACCAGTGACTCTGCCTTGCCCAGTTCCATCATATCATCGCTCTCGTCTGTCTCTACCAGTACAACTGATACCTCACCAAACAGTCTCTCGACTACTGTATCTGGCTCGCAATCGAGCTTTTCTGCTTCTACCATTGATTCGGCTTCCATCACCAGTAGTACAGATTCAGCTTCTGACACCACTACAACAGGTTCGGCTTCTATCTTTAGTACTACCGGTTCAGCCTCTGTCACTAGTACTACAGGCTCAGCTTCCATTTCGAGCACTACTGGTTCAGTCTCCGTCTCTAGTACCACAGGCTCGGCTTCCGATTCAGCCTCCGTCACTAGTTCTACAGGCTCGGCCTCCATTCTGAGCTCCACCGGTTCAGCCTCCGTCACCGTGAATTCCACCTCTATTCCGGCGTCGGTTTCGCAGTCCTCGTTCAGCGTGTCAGGAAGCACCACAGTGTCTTCGTCTGCAAGCAGCACTGTCACTATCTCGTTTCCTTCGGGGTCCGTCTCTTCTACTGCTACTGTCAATGGAACGACGACTGTGGTCAGCACGAGTGTCACGACGGCTCTGACAGTTGTCTCTGTCCCGTCTGACTTGTCGTTCGTGCTCACCCAGACAACCCTTGAAGTTGCGAGTGTATCGTCGTCCGCCACGTCTCAAACACTCAGTAATCCTGACCAGGCTACAACAACGTTCTCTCAGACTACATTATCTGCTTCAGCGCCTTTAGCTACTGCGGCTCTGCCCTCGAGTCTTCCTTATAGAATTTTGCCCCAGGACCAGCTGGCATCTAATGAAGATTTATCTGGATACACGCTGGTCAGCCTGTTATTTGATCTTCAACTCAACTGGCCATTTGTTGTCAGCAGTCCGGACTCAAGTAGTCAGCTATTTGCATATATGCCTGTCATCTTGCAAAACTCGCTGGGTCTCACTGGTTTGTCCTTACTGCGATTCAAGTATTAATGTCTAACATATTTTTAGCTGACCAGGTGAAAACATGGACCCTCCAAGTCAATATACCCTCAGACTACACTGGTCCTTCAGATGCTGACTTACTTGAGACTATGTATCTAGTCTATATTCCCTCAAGTTCGGTGTCCAGTCTGCAAGACCAGATTAAGGCTCAGCAGTCGGCCTTCTACACTGGAGTTGATAATTCCGTGGCTCAGCAACTTGCTTCGCTGGTGAACAGTGGATGGAATCTCCTTTCTATTGCAGCTCCTGATGATTCCGGCTCAACTGGCTCGTCGTCCAGTGATAGTGACACCGGTGCTTCCTCCTCCGACAACAAGAGCAAGGAAGATGCCATCATTGGTGTCACTGCTTCCCTCGGAGGAATTGCCATCTGTGTACTTGGGTTCTTGATCTACCGTTCTTATAAACGTCGCAAAGAGCTCGCTCATAGACGTCTTTCGGAACCCACTGGCACAGCTGGTTACAGACCTGAAGGACGCGAGTTTGATCAAGACAGTGTTGGTGGTCAGCGCAGACGTAGCTTCTATTTCGCCGAGGACTCGTTACGGGGATATCAAGGTGACCGAGTAGACGATTCACACTTCGATGCTAGGACTGGTCAAATGTCGCAGCGGAGGAATGTAATGCCAGCTGCTATCTCGGCCCCCATCCTTCGGGAGAGTAGTATGAACTGGTAAAGGGCAGATGTGTTCAGTTTCAACTTCAGCCCTCATAATGAATGATACGTGAATAACTAGCCATCACTTGGTCATAGCTTACACTCCTACTCCTACTGTCCTTCTGCGGCACTCTCAAACCCTCCCTTCCCTGCCCCCTGGAGTCAACTGGAACATTGTAACGCAGAATTGGCTCCTGGATCGTTGGACCATAAAACCCTTCTCTTTTTTGTTACCGTTTCATTTAATCTTGCGCTTCTAGTTTATTATTATTCAAGTTACATTGTTGCTTCTTTTTGTTTTGATTGGTTTCCTAGGTTCTTCTCCTGCTGCCCATGTCGGTTACTCTTTGTTTTGCTTCTCTGGGATGGTGGGTAGTCCGTTGGATATACCTTTGGTAATACCGATGTTTGTGTGTGTGGCATGTTCGACGAAGTCAGAGGGGATGATTATGGTTGTTGCTTATGCAGGTCAGGCTATCCGTACCCCAGGCCGACCTTTTGTCAAATTTGTCTTCATAGTTGAGCAATCATCGATGTATACCTTTGTTGAATTGTGTACCTCCCAGTGCAAACAATATATATGTATCTGCGCTTACTGACTCATCGCTCGCAAACAATGCCTTCCATTTCAAATGAACGAATACCTGCAAGAGATCTTTGGTTGTCTACCGGAGGCGGCCTTCCTGAAGATGCTCTCTCTTCCCTGACTTTGAGCAAGGAGCCTGATTGCGCAATAAATTCATCATTCAAGATAGGGAGTGCTGCTCAAGTAACTTTCCAGACCCTTGCTTTTGAATACGACTAATTCAGTCAAAACCAGACTACCATCGGACTTGCAGGACTTTCTGCATCTTATTTTCATGAGTTACGGACAGGAGTAAAACAAACTGTCTTGGTGGATGCTCGACATGCCGTTCTTGAATTTCGTCGGTATCACTTTGCATCCTTCGGCATTCTTACAAACAGCTCACATCTTTCCAAATCTCCAATACTCGTTCAGGAAGTGAAGCCTATTACAGTCTCGAGAATCGACCCCCGGGATCTATCTGGGACACAATTGCAGGACTATACAAAACCAGGGATGCTAAATTTATCAGAGTGCATACTAATTTTCCGCAGTAAGTTTTGGGATGCACATAACATTCGTCTGAAGTCTTGCCATTTAAGCCATCGTCGTGGTATTCTGAGTATCTTGGGCTTGAGTGACTCCCCAGATCTCACGAGGAATCATGTACAAAAGGCATTTCTGCAATGGGACGCCGACGCATTTGAAGAGAAAGCTGCAGAGTCTGGAATGTGCGCTTTTGTATCGAGGACTTTCGAGGAGTGGGACCGACATCCACAGGGACTAGCCTTGAAAAATGTTCCCCCCGTCACTGTTACAAAGATCGCTGATGCTCCGAAACGACAAATTTCGTTTTTGTCTTCATATGAGCATCCTCTTCAGAATGTCAAGGTCTTGGATCTTAGCAGAGTCTTGGCTGGGCCTGTTGCAGGGAGAACCTTGGCTGGTCAGACCTATGCGTTTTACACCGGATTTATTTGACAAATATACATAGCTCATGGGGCTGATGTACTACTTGTAACATCTCCCAAACTCCCGGCGCTCCCCGCCCTTGATGTCGACACATCGCGCGGGAAACGAACTACACAACTTGATCTCACTTGCCCAGAGGACAAAGAGAAGCTACAGAAGCTTATACTTGATGCTGACGTCTTTCTCCAAGCCTATCGACCTGGCGCTTTGGAAGGTAAAGGGTTTGGCACTCATGAGATTGTCAAAATGAAGGGAGATCGTGACCATGGTATAATTTGTGCTAATCTTTGTGCATGGGGCTGGGATGGTCCATGGAAGAGCAGACGAGGGGTTAGTGATTCTTCTAATGAGAACATGCCCATAAATGTCTCAAAGTGTGATCATGATTAGTTTGATTCTTTAGTGCAAACGGCTACAGGATTCAATACAGCAGAGTCTCAAGCTCATGCCGAATCTCGAAACAGTCCGTCTGTTATACAGTTACAGCCGAAACCGTTCCCGGTCCAAGCACTGGATCACGCCGCTGGATATCTCATGGCGTACGGGATCAATGTTGCTCTATGCAAAACCATCAACGTCAGTTTTACCATGTTCGCTGCGATGAAATTCAGTCCTCATAAAAATTTCCTCTACTAGGAGGGTGGCTCGTGGGAAGTCCGCGTATCGCTCGCCGCCGTTGCGCAATGGCTCAGATCGTTGGGTAGAGTATCCCCTGAGGTAGGATTTGGGGAAACAGCCAAAACAATGCCTGCTGTTACATGTCCTCCTAATGATGAGGTCAGGAGCTTATCCTCGGAATGGCCGCAATCTGGTCGTTCGCCGAATGAAAAGAAGATGACCGCTTTGAGGCATGCAGCTATTCTGTCTGAAACACCTGCGATGAACGGGGACAAGGGGACAGCACCTATCGTTCTCAATTCCTCTCCGCCTCAATGGTATAATCAATGTCGAGTGATATGTCGAGAAATATAACGATCAAAAATATACATAATTCCAAGTTAAAGATACACATCCTCATTTATACTCATCGAGGCCTCCCTCATCCACCATTCTATGAATCATCTTCCCCGAGCATCATTGCTAAAGCATCATTCCCCTCATCAGCTGGAGCGTCGTAAACCGCAAACGCAGCTTTCTTGCTACTTTCAACAACAGATTTCCCGGGTGGATTCGCCGACGTCCATCCTTTGCCTCTATCAGTGAAGACTTCGGGTGAACGATCTAGCAGCGAATCCAAATCTTCGTCGGTCAGGACATTAGCCTTCCCTTCGTTCGTGTTTGGGACCACGTCAATCTTCTCTCCTTCAAGCCGGAGAAGAGAAGCAGCCATCTCCGCAATAGTTTCGCTTTTGCCACCACGTTGAGCAGCTGCACTGGGCATTCGAAATTTACCTAAAAATGAATATGAGAATGCCATTAAACTCAGGACCCAAAAGGAATGACCTTTGGCAATGACAAGTGCTTCTAATTGACGTTTCTCTGTAGCCCGTTGCATGATTTTTGTCTCGATCGTGTGCGCGCTGACCAGTCTGTATATAAGAACGGGTTTCGTCTGGCCAATACGATGAGCACGATCCTGAGCTTGTGCGTCCATTTGTGGGTTCTTGGAAGGACGTTCACTTATCGAAAGGAGGATTGAGGAATGAGAACATACCCAGTCCTGGTCATAGAAAATGACGGTATCGGCTGCCACCAGATTAATTCCAAGGCCACCTGCTCTTGTGCTTAGCAAGAACAGATGAGGCGCCCCGGGTGAATCGCCTCCAGTCTGGAATGCAGACATCTGTTCTCGCCGTTCTACTGGGGAGCTTGAACCATCAATACGACAGATTATCCAACCTTTAAGCTCCCGCGCCCAATCCTGTGAAGGCAAGGAGTGAGCCATAATCGTAGAGGAGGTATTTACTGCATGAAACTTGCCTCTATAATATCAAGCATGGTTGTGAATTGACTAAACAGTAACACCTTGTGTTTGCGTTTGAACAACTCTGTAAGGAGACGATCAAGTACCATCATCTTTCCACTTGCTGCCACTAATTCGTCGTTAAGTATCGGTTGCAAAGTGGTCGGATCAACAGGCCAATCGAACAGGAATGGATGAGAGCAGACTTTACGAAGTTGCATCACTGTATTCTGCAGCTTCATATTGTTGACCTTCTTTCCTATAGGTGGGGGTTTCATACACATACAAGGGAGCAATCTTTGGATCACATACGTGCTAGATCTTTTCGATGTGTTTCTCTAAGTTGTGTGAGATCAGCTTCCCTTTCTGCCTGTTGACGTTCGTTTTCTCCCGTCTCTAAGTTTTTGAAATAGACATCATCGTCCTCTTCCACAAGATAGCTTGGCCGACCCTTATTTGTCTGCGTTCGAAGCTTTCTTGGACCGTCAACTTCGGGGAGAAGTTCGTCGGCTCCCTTGTTTTCCTCCTTACTTTGCATCAGATAAGCCCTTAGGGTGCCATCTAGGACCTTATCGTATGCCTCTCGTTGAGTTATACTGAGAGGCGCATAAAGAACATATTCCTTTTTCGGTGGAAGACTTGTTTCCACATCGGATTTGAGCCGACGGAGTAAAAAGGGTTTCAGGATGGCGTGCAATGACTCGATGATGTGAGCAGTGCGGTCATTACCAAGAGATGTTTGCATCGTTGGCACATTAAACCTAAACACACCAGTCAACGATGTTATCAAGAGACATATATGGATACTAACCACGATTGGAAAGAGTCGACATCGTTGAAGATATCAGGGAGAACAAAATTGAGGAGGGACCACAGTTCAGCAAGATTATTCTTTTGAATGGATGGACATCAGTCAAATGGTGTACGATGCACCTGAATACTCACATGCAAAGGAGTGCCTGTTAAAATCATTCTGGAGGCACTTGGGTATTTCTTGATCTCGCGCGTGAGAGTACAATCGAGATTTTTTAATCGATGACCTTCATCCACAACGATGTATCCCCAGTTATATCCTGCAAGTTGGGCCCTGTCTTTTATTATCATTTCGTACGTTGTGACAACTACCGGGAACTTGAGGGCTCGCTTAGTTTCTTCGGGAGTCATCACTTCTTCTTCGATATCCTTTTCCATCTTTTTCGACCTGGAAGCAGCAGATTTACGAGTAACACCACGCCCTCTTCCCCTTCCCCTCCCTGGTTTCACGGGCGGTTTTGATTCATCAGCTATTCCATGAGTCTTCTTGATTGGAAATAGATCACTACGTAGAACTTCCCGGCGAAGAGTAGCTCTTTCCGCGGGAGTACCATGATACATGCATACAGGAATCTGAACTCTGAAGTCAGCTCGAGCAAAGGTTGGGAGAGGGAGGAGATGGAAAGGAAGGGACGAGACTCACTTCTGGCGCGAACTTGGCATACTCATCAATCCAATTATGCAAAACACTAAGGGGACACACAATGAGAAAGGGCATTGCAACGCCAAGCTCTCGAAGATGAGCGCTAAAAGCGATTGTTTGAAGAGTCTACGAGTGATCGTTAGTGGCCTGTGGTACACTAGAACAAATCTCTTCTCGCCTTGCCTAGACCCATTTCGTCAGCTATAGCCCGCTGTCAGCTGGATGCTTGTATACAAAATACAAGGGATAGCGCTCACCTAGGATTCCTGATATTCCATTGGTATGTAAGGATGCCATCCATTGCAGCCCTTCAAGTTGGTACGGTTTCAAGGTAGCCCCCGTAATGAGGGAAGGTTGCCGTATTACTTGAGACGCGTCTTCACTCGTTTCCGAAATTTTCCTCCGTTTGCTTACAAGAGACTCTTCCTCCTCTTCCTCTTCTTCTGACTCAACTATTGCGTGCTTTCGGCCTTTCCTGCGTCTCGTTTGCTTCTTGCCAGGGTTGACTTTAGAAGTGCTAGCGTCCGGTTGATCGAGCATCTTGCTGTTTGCATTATCCATTGACTGCTTGAGCATTTTCGAAAAGATTGCAGATTTCTCGAGAACGTAGTTGAGTCGCTCATAGCGCGCATCGACATCCTAAAAATGGTGAGAGTACAGTATATTTCACTAGCAAGAAGCGTACTGTTTCGTCCATTGAAATGGAGTTGGATCGCTATTTTCATTTCATTGGAGGTTAGATGGTCAGATAAACAGCGAGGATATAAAAGTGTATCACATTTTCAAGCGCGTCTTCTTCTTTCAGCTCTCCCTCATACATCATATTGGAGTCAGTTGGTGGTGGACTGGACGCAGCAGTGCTAATAGTGCTGGGAGCAACGCTTGTTCCCAGCCTAGAAGGTGGTGGTGAAGACGATGGAGAGGAGGTCTGAGACGACATGATGGTCTAAAATCAACGCGTCAATGAGCAACCACTAATTTGGCATGTGATCTTATTGTAAGTTTCTAACTCATGCCACCAACATTTGTCGAGTCGCTCATCGCAGGCGGCGCTGCGGGTACTGCCGTAGACCTTTTATTCTTTCCGATAGACACTCTTAAAACGCGTCTCCAATCTGCACAAGGCTTTACACACGCTGGAGGATTTAAAGGAATCTACAAAGGAATTGGAAGTGTGGTGGTCGGAAGCGCACCAGGAGCTGCTGCTTTTTTCTGTACATACGATACAATGAAGAAGACACTTCCGCTTCCTGACCATCTTGCTCCTGTCAAGCACGTTGTGTCTGCGTCCTTGGGCGAAATTGTACGTCGCTGAACTTTGTTCCGTAATCTCAACTGTTAATTATTCTAGGCAGCTTGTCTGATACGCGTTCCTACAGAAGTGATCAAGACACGAATGCAGACTTCTAGCTATGGTACTGGACTATCCTCATTTGCGGCTGCCCGAATTCTTTGGACAAATGATGGATTAAAGGGCTTCTATAGAGGTTTCGGTATAACCGTAATGCGAGAGGTTTGTGCACTGCCTTCTCGGACATCTAGTCTTTCTCAACAAACTGGCCACTCGCAGATTCCTTTCACCTCACTTCAGTTTCCATTATACGAACTTCTCAAACTGCGTCTGTCCGGTGCTCTAGGACGAAAGCCGCTTTATGCTCATGAGGCTGCCATATGTGGAAGTATCGCCGGCGGATTCTCAGCAGCAGTTACAACCCCTTTGGATGTCCTAAAGACAAGGGTTATGCTTGACATGCGGGTTTGTTAGATTGATCTGTTTGAAACGCGTTATCAAGACTCATCGCCATCCTCACAGGATCCAACCTTGCCTTCTCCTAGCTTGTTATCCCGCTTTCGTACAATTTATGTTGAGGAGGGCACGAGAGCACTATTCGCTGGGGTAGCCCCCAGGACGATGTGGATCTCCGCCGGAGGTGCTGTGTTCCTCGGGGTTTATGAGTGGGTCGCCGGTGGCTTAATGAGCTCTCGTCATGATACGGAAAAATAAAATATATCAACGAGGAACGTCTCTCTGCAGCCGTCTACCAGCTCTTGCCTTGCATTATTTTACGTAATCCGATGGGCCTCTGTGTTTTGGATGTCCTGCGCTCACTCGTCCGTTCCACTCAGGTTCTACCAATGATATTCTGCACCCTGATGAATTCCAGTAAATTTGGCATTGATTCCTTGGTTGTACCGCCTCTATTCTTGGCTCAACTGGTGAAATTCAGTCAAACCCTGATCTTCTACATATGTACATGCATCGTCGACTTCAAAAATGTTCGCTGTATGTTCGCAGTTGCCGACATTAGAGAAGAAACTGAGAACACGCACGACTCGCACAAGAAGAAAATCACATTTCGCAACTACTTTTATGCTCGCGCTCTTTGTAGCGAGCATTTTTACGGTGTGTAACGGTTGTCCAACGAAAGGAAGTCATTGTTTGATTTCATATTTGTGGAAGAGACGCCTGTTAGAGGTTGAACCAAGTTGAAGTTGGATTGGCCTCAATGTTGATATCGAGATCGGTTGATCACAATGAAACACAATCTTTCGAGTGCAATCTATTAACTTCTACATATCTAAGTTAGTATCAATCGTATGACAATGAGAGCGTAGGCGCTAACCTGCACTAACCTGTCCAGACCTGTTCTAAAGCGTTCTAACCTTTTTTAACTGAATGGTTAACCTATTAATTGGTGCTGGTCATCATGATCAAAGATGTACTGATATGAAGACTTATTCAAGTTGAAGATGCCTGGAGAGGTAAGAGATGCAAGGGAGGTAGAGTAATAAACATAATATGTATAAAAGAGAGTACCTAATCCTGAGTACTGAGTCCTGAGGCCTGAGGCCTGAAAGCTAAAGGAAAAATACTCGGATTTTGCCCGACGAAAAAGCATACATCAAATGCTCATGGATCATTTCCGGCGGCGACACTCGGTGAAACCGCCATTTCTGAATTACCAGGGTACAGAGGTTACCCGCCTTCTCCGGATCTATAGGAATGTATTCCACTTTCACTGCCTCCGGTGTAAAAAGTCATATCCAAGCAACATCAAACAGCATTATTGAAACTGTTTCCGTACAGGATCATCTCGATAATGTATCAACCTGATGAACGATTCGTATAAAAAGCCCAGAAACCCTGGTAACTATTTTCCCCCACAAGAGTTGCCTTATAGCTGGCCTATCGTCTATTCCGACATCTACACGACTTTTGACCTCACGGTTGTTGACGACCTTTTACGACCTTCACGAAAACACTATACGTATACGTCCGCACAATTTTGACGGATTTCCACATCCTCTCTGATTCAGCTATCCATTATCAACCCAAAGAGATTATATATCTGAACCCTATCCAACATGTCTTTTGTTGGCTCCCACACTGGAAGCGTTGTTTATCCCAGCTCTGCTCCCTCGAGCGTTGTTTATCCTGGTTCTTCCGCTTCAGGTGTCGTCTATTCCGGTTCTGTCCCGGGCGTCGCCTATTCCGGCTCTCCTGCCTCGGGTGTCGTTTACCCTAGTTCCACTTATACATCGTCTTCTTATGGACATGTACACCATGCTCCAGCCCCTGGGTCATACTACAGCCAACATGGTTATCCTTCGCACAATTCTGTACCGATGCAGGTACCGATGCAGCACAATTTCTACGGTGCTCCCCCAGTAGCGATGCCGTCCTACGTTGCTCCTATGCCAGCATATCATCGTAGTTCCTACAGTGTTCCTTACAGCTACGGCTCCCCTTACGCTGGATACAGTAACTCTCAACCCACAGTCATTGTCGCTTCTAGGTCGTCCAGCAGGCACCACCGCCGGTCGTCTAGCAGTAGCAGACACAGGAGATATTATTACTAAGGCAGGAGAGGTGAGAATGCGATAAATAAGCCCTGGAGACAGTTCAGTGGGTTTTCGGGATTTCGTGTACTCCTCGATGTACATAGATAATTGTATCAGAAAAGAATCAGTTTCTCGTCACAAAGTAGAATTTGAACAGGTGCTGTTCTTACGAAATTGTATCAAGGAGTATCTATGTACTTGAGCTAAGATCGATGCGTATATGATTTAAATAAGAGCTTTTAACTACTGGATATATAGCTACATGTAGTGCGCTGATAGCGATGTAAATTCAAATTTGACCGGAAGGAGCAGGGGCAGGTCCTGGTACACCGGGTGCAGGTGGTACTACATCAATAGGCTTCATCGCTGGGAAAAGAAGGACCTCTTTGATATCTAACGAGCACATTAATATCACTTCGGGAAGAAAACTGCGGGTATCACTTACTGGTAGAGTCGGTTAAGAACATCACAAGACGGTCAATACCTAACCCCCAACCGCCAGTAGGAGGAAGACCGTGCTCCAAACTACAGCAGAATATAAACGATGACGAAATCACTGGGAATATTGAGTAACCTACGCATCTATGAAAGTGTCGTCAATCCCTTGCGCTTCTTCATCACCTTGCTCTTTTTGGTGTACTTGCTCTTCAAACCTTAAGCGTTGCTCGAAGGGATCATTCAATTCCGTGTATGCGTTACAAAACTCCTTGCTGCACATGAACCCTTCGAAGCGCTCGCACAAACCGGGTCGAGAACGATGCCACTTTGCGAGAGGTGACATGACTTGCGGATGACCAACTGAAGTACCGGATAGATAAGTACGTATTCAAATCATTCGAGGTGTTCATACCAATGAAGGCTGGAGAAATACACAAAGGTTCGATGTATTCACCCACGAGCTGCAGGTATCACCAATGAATCGATGTACCAAATGAAGTAGATAAATCAGTACCTTGTCAAGGAGGCGAGCATTTGTTCGCGGCTCGCTGCACTCCACGTTGTGCTAGATGTGCCAGTTCATTTATGCATGAAGACTAGACAGTATGAATCACAAACCTTGGTACAAAGTTCTCGTAGGAATTTATTCGCCTCATCAGTGTGCAAAGTATCACCGGGGGGGAACTTGACGCCCAACTTCTCCTCTAAGGTTTCAATCATGTCGTATCGCTTCCATGGTCGCTGAAAGTTCAACTCCAGAGTTTTGGCCCCTTCCTGATCCTTGTCCCCATCCGGGTGATAAATCAACTTCGTCTCCCCTCCAGTTAGATACTTAACAAGGCCTTCCACCATCGCTTCTGTGATATCCATGACATCGTACATGTCCGCATAAGCCATGTAAAATTCACAGATGGTGAATTCCGGGTTATGCGTGAGATCGATGCCCTCATTTCGGAAAACGCGCCCAATTTCGAAGACGCGATCGAGCCCTCCGACTACAAGTTCCTTTAAATAAAGTTCAGGCGCGATACGTAGATAAAGATCAAGGTCGAGGTCGTTGTGGTGCGTGATGAAAGGTTTGGCAGTGGCTCCACCTGCAAGCAGTGATGTGATAGGCGTTTCGACTTCCATGAAACCAAGGTCATCCAGGAATCGCCTAATATAGTTTATGATTTTGCTTCGTGTAACGAAAATTCGACGGGTGTTCTCGCTGATGATGAGGTCGAGGTATCGCTTGCGATATCGTGTTTCTTGGTCCTTCAAACCAAAATGCGATGAAGGGAGCTGATGCAAATTGGGAGCCAGAAGAACCATAGTGGAGGGAGAAATGGATAGTTCACCCTTTTTAGTTCGCGAAGGAGTACCAACGACTCCGACGACATCACCGCGCTTGAATATTTCGTGTGTAGAAATAAAGGAGTCAGGATCTGCTGCATCTCTGGAACATAAGTCAGAACGAGACACGTTTCTATAACTCAGAGAACATACTGCTGATTAGCCATAATCTGTACTTTCTTCCCTTCGCCATGGAGGTCATAAAACACAAGCTTCTGCCCGCTAGACCGAATGTTGTGAATTCTGCCGGACAGGCTCTCCTCCACACCCGTAAGTTTGGTTCCAGCTATAATCTTGCCCTCGGGCCCATAGGTATCGATGTAGGAGGTGATCGACGTTGAGACGTGGAACTTGTGAGGATAAGGGTTAGGTTTTTGGGTTTTTTTCAAGTGAAGAATTTGACGAGATCGAAGCTCGAAGTATTGCTAGAGGAACAAGTTTGGCATTAGCTTCCGACTTGCAAAATATTCGGAAACACACATTGGGATTGAGGTCCTCATCGCTGACGTCCTTTTGCTTCTTTTGAGGCTGCGTTGGAATTGGTTTTGCAGCCTTGGCCGCTTCTTTTTGCCTTTGTTTTTCTCGACGCTTGAGTTCACTAATCAAGATCGATTAAACTATACAGCCAGGTAGCAAAACTTTTAACTAACCTTTTGGAAATCATCTCCCCAGTTACTGGGTCCTTCTGGGTACCAGCATTTTCTGTAGACATTGTGCGTATAAATTTGGACGCGTAAACTGACTTTCGTGACCTGAGTTCTATGTGGAAAGAGGGGAAAGGTCGCAAGAATCTACGCATTCAACTTTTTTCGAGTCACGTATCAGATCAGATTTGCAAACGGTAGAAACCGCGATGTTACGGACCGGGCGCAACAACTCATAAGTAAGTATGAAAGCTAATCTATTTTACCATCCAAAGTAGAACTCTCTGAATGCGACGTAGATGCCTAGTATCGCGGCAGAGATACGGATCACAAGAAGAGGTTTATGTTCTGTTGTCCAGGTATTATACGTTGCCGCCAGCCACTCTAGCCAAGCAAATATGCCTCCCAGCCCCGGTACGAAGTCCATTGCGTTGTTGGACGAATAATACCTGGCGCAGTTCCACGCTGGACAATTGCAAAGTATTAGCTGAATTTGAACACAACGGAACCTATGTAGCGACTGGCCTGAGATGTAGCCATGGAATAAATGAATGATATTGAAGCATACGTGAATGCAAGTATCTTGTAAGATAATCACAGGGAGAACAAATGAAATTGGACCAAGGAAAACCACACTCGAACAGCAAAGTACACTATATGGATGCAATATCACTGCTCGAGAAAATGAGCACTTGCTGGTGATTCTCGAAGAAGGATCATCTCACAGTAGGATTCAGCAATAGACCACGGCCGGGCCGAAGAAATTGTCAGAGCTCCGTAAACATAGTAGGCTTGAACAAAGTTGTTTATCAGTAGAATTACGCCCTGCGTCGAACGGAGATGTACCAATTCCTGGTATGCTTGAGAAGAACCAAAGACTTGCAAGGACAACTAGTTGCAAGACGGCCGTCTCTATAAGATCACAGTTTTTTTGTGTGTGTTGGTCATCGGATAATTTGGAGCTAATTTAAAATGACACTTACGCCAATTTAGTGTTCGAGATAACATCGTATAGACGGCGAATGCAATAATTCTGAAGTCGCAAAACAGCGTAGTCACGAAGAACAGCGCCAAATGTACCTGATGGTCAGAGTTAGCTGCTTGAACTGTTTGTGCTTGCCTCGTGTTCAATAGGAAGGATATTTCATGGTTCCATGAATTGCACGTTGAAGCAGGCTGCAGAATAAGATTTAGAAGCCGGGCCGAAGATCGCGCTGACGCGTCGCACGCGTCCTTTGGAGATATACCAATTTTTACTCTCTGCCATCATTCGTGCTCAAAATTTGAGCTCACTAAGCCAATACAACCGGACATACATATCTATCGATCATATCGAATCGATTGCAAATCGATGTCTCCTGAACACAAGAAATGTACTCATCTTGCCCAGGTGGCTTCTCTCCAGCCCCCAAAGCTGTCTCAGAGCGTACATCGGGAAGAGTGTACACAATGCTTCGATGATCAGGATACTTCACTCGGCATCTCCGTCTGCCTCATTTGCTTCAATGGCGGCTGCCTTAGTACTGAGCGGCATCACGCACAAACGCATTGGAAGAAGACCGGCCATTTGTTCAGTATTGATGTGAAGAGGGTTCGGAAGGAAAAGGACGAGAAGTCTGTTAGTCAACGAGCGAGTTTCAAAGTATCTTACTCTCTAATATTATTGCTGACCTCTTTTAGGCAGAAGGATCTGAACCGCCACTCAAAATGACTAAACTAGCCATCCTCGAAGAACGCGAAGAGGACAAGTACGACTATCTGACGAGTGTCAGATGCTGGGACTGTGACACTTTTGTGACTGACGAAAGTAGCTCCAAGGTACGCTTTGTTAATTCATTGTGGCTTGTCAAGTTGTCTTCACATTCTTTCCATCTTCGTCGTCGTGGTTCAGGCTTACGATCACCATTTGCAGATTCCGTCCCTGATTTCCTCGATTCTCACATCTCCCTCTTCCGCACGTCAATCCGAAGTTCAAGCTTGGGAGGAAGAAATCCTTCCTTGTGAGCACACACTCACATTGGACCAACTCCCTCTATCTGCCCAACCCATTGCTGAGGCAGGCCATGCCACCTGTTCCTCCTGCGATCTCACTTCTAATCTTTGGCTTTGCCTTACCTGTGGCTCTCTTGGATGTGGACGAGCCCAATTTGGGGTCACGAATGGTGGCAACGGACATGGGTTGGCCCATTATCAGGCCACGAGGCATCCTGTCGCTGTTAAGCTTGGGACCATTACCCCCGAGGGCAATGCAGACATTTATTGTTATCTGTGCGATGATTCGAAACTGGACCCATCTCTCTCCAATCACCTGGCTATCTTCGGCATCAACCTCTCGGCCCAAACGAAGACCGAGCTGAGTGTCACGGAGATGCAAATCGAACATAACTTGAAGTATGACTTTAGTTTAACAAACGAAGACGGGAAAGCGCTGGAACCTATCCACGGCAAAGGGCTAACTGGACTGAGAAATTTGGGTAATAGTTGTTACATGGCCAGTGTTTTGCAGACAATCTTTGCTTTACCTGAGTTCAAGGAGCGATATTATGCACTCGAATCAGCCCGTGCGCAGGACCACGCTGAAATTTGTCCCGAACCCCTTCCAGCTGATTGTGTGGAGTGTCAAATGCGGAAGATCGCGGACGGCTTGTTGAGTGGTCGATATACCAATCCAGCCCCTTCCCATATCAATGCTTCATCCCATGCTGGAGTTACTGATCCTAGTGGGTAGTTCCCCTCATTTAAATTCCGGGTGTTGATTAATTGAACATTGCCCTGGTAAGCCATTCCGGCATTTCAGCAAGGTCTGAAGCCCTCGACATTCAAAACCCTAGTTGGTAGAGGCCACCACGAGTTCTCAACTATGAAACAACAAGATTCGGAGGAGTTTCTAGAGTATCTTGTCAGTGTGTTAAGAAGGGATTGGAAAAAACGGGGTGGGGAGGGTAAGTCGCTCTCATTTGTAATGCCCAATTGTTGATCTGCGATTTCGAACCAAAAGATCCAACCCGGATATTCTCGTACTCGACATCCCAACGACTGCAATGCACCGAGTGTCGAAAGGTCCGATACAGGACAGATGAGAACGACGTACTGAGTATTGCCGTACCGGCGATTGAGAAAGGTGCGTTTACTTTGCGACCACTTTTAATGCTGCAACATTGAAAGCAACTCGCTACGCACCACAGGCAAAGACCCTCAAACCGGAAAGATGCTGTATGGAGACGTTTCGTTAATACAATGTATCGACTCTCTCCTCGCACCCGAACCATTGGAAGACTATCATTGTCCGTCTTGCAAAAAACCGGTAGTGGCTGCCAAGTAAGGCCATTTCTTTTCCACTTTTTATGCGGTGCATGTCTTCTATAGACGTTTCCCTCTTCTATTTGGTCATATTTTTCCACAAGCTAACTTCAGCCTCAAATAGACAAACTCTTGTATCATCTTTCCCGTCGGTCCTAGTAATTCACGCGAAAAAGTTCCAGTTAGTGAATTGGGTTCCAGCTAAATTAGGTTCGTTATTTGTGCATTCATTTGTCCATAGCTCGTTTCCTTCTTTCGGCAGATCATTCGTATCATCGTTTACTTTTTCCGCAGATATACCTCTTGTCCTCCCCGACGGAGATGTTCTCGAGTTCACCGAAAAACACTTTGGGAAAGGATTACAACCCGACGAGGAAGAACTACCTGAAGATGAAGCGGCACTACAGGAAGGTGTGTGTGCTCAGTGGAGTATCTTAATAACAGCTTAGCCTTTCACCTATTAGCCTCATTACCCCAATTCAATGAAAATGCTCTCGCTGCACTACAAGGCATGGGTTTTCCTCTCATTCGGTGTCAAAAAGCCTTGCTCGCTACCGGAAACACGGACAATGCCGAAGTTGCAATGGAGTGGTTGTTTGGGCATATGGAAGATCCTGGTGAGTTTGAAAGATAGTAGGGTTTTGATTTCCCCCATTAAAGACACATGTTACATATACATATGAGCTAGTCCTATACATTTATCTGCGATCGGCAAATTGACGCTCGTTTTCTCTTTCCTTCTGTTCTCAACTCTATCTATCTCTTGCTCCCTCCTGATTGCTTCCTCACGCTCTTTGTATAGATATAGACGAGCCCATCCAACCTGTAACAAGCTCACCGATGTTGGGACCTGAGCCTTCGGCGGAACAGATCAGCATGTTATCTGATATGGGCTTCACATCTGCACAAGCGAAAAAGGCGTTACGCGAGACGGTCAGTGTTTATTTTTCAAGGAGACTCTGGAATTGGTGGAGATTTTAATCCATTATGGATTTGGGGTATGCATTGACTCGTACTGATACCGGAACGTGTAAATAGGGCAACGACATGGAACGTGCTGTGGACTGGTTATTTAACCATCCGGATGATATAGGGGATGACAATACCGGTATGTTCGAACGACTCCATGTCTACTCACTGACAAAGGATATACGGTATCTGCCTTCCCACTTTCCAGTGCCAGCCCCAGCTCCTCAGGAAACCCAACCCAAACCCTTAACCGACTCTACTTTACTCCCCGCACGCTACCGTCTCAAAGCTTTCATCTCACACAAAGGACCCTCAGTTCATTCAGGTCACTATGTCGCTCATATTCGGATGCATGTTTCTGCTTCGAGTAACGACGGTAAAGAGGTATGACTAGAGTGTATTCTGATTTGTTCTCTGTGCTGACCTTCGAGCATAGGACGCAAGCATGGATCTAGATTCAAAAGAGGAAGAACGATGGGTTCTCTTCAATGACGAAAAAGTAGTCAAAGCGGACGAGGAAAGCGTCAACGAGTTGAAGAAATTGGCCTATCTATATATTTTTGAGCGCATTTAAAATTTGTCGTACAGCAACTACTACTAGCAACCTTGATGGGTAGAATTGCGCACAAATACAAATTTCATACGTTCTTTGACAAAGTGATATGGACCGTTTGCCAGTTGGATATCCAAGGGCTGTCCATTTATGAAGGAAGACATCCCAAGGAGAACAAGGACAACTGAATTTAGAGAACTGAGGACAAAAAGAAATTCATCACTTATGTAATAAGCACGTTCGGGCGCTAGATATGCATTCGCTCCTCCCTCTATTCTGTCTTCAACAACTAACACATCTGCTGGTTCATCCTAATCTTTGACAATATCCCCGACGATGGCCTCGGCCAAACCTTGTGCTCTATTTCATCTACTAATATGCATACCAATTATGGCGCTTGCCCTTGATGACCACCAACGACAACCACCATCTTTTCCTTCGCTGAAGCGCACATCCCATACTCGGCGGAGTGTTCCCTCAGACGGCTACTACGATCCTTCTAGCAATGGAGGCTCTATGCTGACTGTGAGGTGCAAACTTACCTTTATTCATCAATCACTGAATATCCTTAGATTGTCGACGGTACTTTTCCTCCAGGTCAAGGAGAGCCTTTGAACATTATTATTTCTGGAAACTCGGATGAAGCAGTGCTCAAGGACCAAGAGACAGATGGAGGGCTGAGGAACTACTGGCTGTACGTCCTCGTTTTTGGTTTGTTATTTGGCTCATTTGAGGTCATAGTTCATTTGACTATGCGGGTGAATGTTTGGGACAACATGCTGGCTCACAACAGGCTGCCAATCTTGGAGATAATAATGGCATCTGTATGTGAACAATGTCATTCTCCATTGCCAACACTAAGTCTACGACAATCAGTGAACGAAACCGATGAAATTCGGTATGACTACAATGATCCGCAATTAGGTACTTGTACCGAGACAATACAAGGTGGTGGTCATTTCCGTTATTGGACACAAAACGGTCCAGGCGCAAACAGCGGTGCTATCTTCATGGCTTCCTCATACGAACTACCTCTGACTGGTATGCACAATCGGTTCGTCATCCTTCATCATCACTCAAAGTCGCTTAGATGGCCATGACATCGTATCGAATGGTTACAACCTCGGTCGAGATTGGATCATTGGAAACATAACCCAAACCAACATACCCACACTTAACCTTACAAATTCCTCCTCATACTCTGGTACGACGTCTTACGGAGGATACACTTATTCTACCACTGTCAAGTACGTAACGGGATTGTTGAACAACACCAGCGTCGGCATCAATCACAATCTTACTGTGATGACATCGAGCTCGAATGCAACTGATGGGTTTGTCGCAGTCCTTGAAGTGAAGATCACAGAAAAGCCTGCGAACAGCGCGTAAGTAGTGGTTATTTCTCTGCCCTTGCATCACATTAAACATTCAGCCTTTCCGTCCGCTTAGCGATCTTCTCATTCCCTTCTTCGGATGGCAGCTTCCGCCATTACTGCCCCTCTTTTTCGCTACCATCCTTCCACTCATCTCACTATAAAAAATGATAGTGCCATAGATCTGGTCCCGGTGACAGAACACCTACATTACCCTTCTACCCTCTAGTATTTTGGAACATGCCTAACGAAAAGACATTCCTATTGCCTCTCGGATAATGAACCATATTTTCACACTACAGCTTTTTCTTTCTCTCATATTCAACTTCGTTAATTCACTCATGTCACATACCGCACACCAAGGACTATATCTACCTAAGCCCTCTTACATTTGCATGTCATACTTATCAATTGAATCCAGAGACACCTCGGCATCACTCGAAGTGTTCATGCTTCTTAGACCTATTGTTGTAAATAATCAGGCTTCTTCACGTTCTTGCACTGCGTTGCGCACCGTTCATCACTCCTTGTAAGTAATTCCTCGTATGCATGCGGATAAAAATATACCATGTAAGGTATGTATTATCTCCAGACTCCATATCATGATGTTCCCTGGCTTCGCTTGTGACACACAGGACACCCACGTCCGATCCGAGCTCGAACCACTCCTTCACTAAGACAAATGTCAGAGAACATACATCTATGACCACTAGATGATTCGCACAATGCAATTCGACCACTGAGTCCTCTCCCTCCCACACCACTAAGCCCCACACCCCTCAATGCCGGGTCAGGCAGCTGTGGTAGCTCCGTCTCGTCACCGTTCGGGCGTGCACATCGGGCGTGAACTGTATGTCTACAAAGGAATAGTAGAACCAACTGTTGAGGGGTTTCTTGAAGCAGTTGAGAACATATGTGACATTTAGATTTTGCTGGAAATTTTCGAAACATTACTTTGATTGTAGAACAAGAGAGAGGGCGTACTTACCAGTCAAAAAGAAACCACTTGTCTGATCTTTTTGAACCCGTTTGCTCAGCTCGGAGCTATCACCGTTGAGAATGGTCTGACAACCTTCCAGTAATGATATCTGCAGGTGGAAATCCTGTAAAATCTGTTTTGGATGGGTTAGAAGTTTGGAAACGGGACGCTGATTTGAGACACTCACTTTGATTAAAGCACCCTTCAGTCCCGGAATCTCCAGCCCATTCCTGATTCTACGAATCAGCCGGATGGGGTTGATATCCGAGCCAACATTTTCAAGGAGGCCACGGATGAATGCTATATGTTGTGTGAGTCAATCAGTGCATGCATAAAACGCAATGAAAAAAGAAAATGGGGGGAAGTGATGAGACAAGAAAGATTGAGAACTCTGACTCACCGGGTCTTGTCTCCGCATATTTCAGCAAATCTTCCCATAGCTCGTCGTCAGCTTGACTTTTAGCAAAGTCGATAGCCTGTGCAACAAGAATTCATTTTGCATGGACTATGACACAAACCACGCACTCACTCTCTCAACATCGCCCAACCTTTCGATAATCAACCCCAGCGCCTTCTTATTATCACCCATTCGTCCAAGGAGAAAGACCATTTCAGGGATGAGGTCCCGCTCCTGACAAACTTCGTAGGCCTTTGGGTGATGGGGAACGGGGGAAAAGCAAATTAATCATCTGTTATCATCCAAGCGAACACATTTCGAATAGACAGCCCACCTTTTCTAGATCATAGTCCGTACTTGATCTCAGAAAGTCAATCAGCCTTGGTCGAGCATAATCGGCGTAGAGCTTAACCTAGGACGAAATTCATTTCACAGCCCCGCGAACAGAAAACAAGTTCTCACCTGAAGATTCTGTAAATCCATGAAACCAGAGCCTGAAAGTAAATTTGGATCTTTCCCAACCAGAGCGTCGAGATAGAAGAAAAGATACTTTGGTCGTGGAGCAAGCTGGGAGACAACTTTGTTGATCTATGGAGAGAACGGCTTTCCTTGGTTAGGAAAGAAAGCAATGTGACACAAACATCACTCACAGGTATAGAATGTATGTTATCCACCAGCAGTCTTATTGATTTACTTGGCGGATCTTCATCCTTTTCTCCATTCAATCTCCCATCAAGTTCGAACTCGAATTCGACCAAACTCAACACCATGTCCTTCACGTCCGTGTATAGGTTATTCTCTTCAATGAGCTCAAAGACATTCGGACGTCTGAGTTTGAGGAAGTAATGTAATGCTTTCCCTGGTTGACGATTGGATGTGTATCTGGGGAGAATATGAGACGAAATAGAAGCCCCTAAGTAATGTCGAAACCCACAGTTCAGCCAAACACTCCATGAGCACGACCGACTTGGCTTTGTCGATAGTCTCATGCGATACCTCGACCTTGTCCAATTCATCTTTCACAGCGACAATGACCGCACCAACGTGATATATATCGTGTGGCCATTCTTTGATAGTTTGAAGAATCATCTAAAGCACGGTGGGTCAGGATAGGTCTAGTATTTTGGTGAAAAGATACCTTAGCGTCATGAGCGAGGAAATAGGCTAATATCATTTCATATACCACCCTGTTCAAACGGGGTTGTTGTGTTGGCACGTAGGGGATGATGGACTGTGGAATGATGTTGTGAGATAAGGTATAACGGTTGGCTATTTCAACAGACCTGCAATTGTCTTTTCTCTGCGAACACGAATATCCAATCCTCCCATCGCTTCGGATCCCGAACACAAATTTTGGGAAGGAGTTCAGCAGCTTTGGGAAATGAACCTAAAGTACGATGATAAAAATGTGTGAACAGATAATCAATAAATGAGACTGACTCACCTTCACTTATCAAACTCTCCGCTAACTTCTGTCCCACGTCGACTGAGGTGAGCTTGACTCCGTTGACTACTTTTTCACTAAATCCATTAGCACTGTCACCTTCTTCGTTTTTCTTCGATGACCCCAGAGAATGCTCTATGACCTCCAGTGCTTCCAATGCCTCCCCGTACCTTTCCCTCTCGACCAACCATGCAACATGGTCATGCTCGTCTCTCGGTCGGACAAGTATCAGGTCGCGGGGGGAGAGAACCACGTACCAATCGGTCAGGTTTACGGTTGGACTTTTGGCCGATGCTGGATCCAACGTCCTAGCCAATTCGGCGTCTGCAGATATTGGACCGGCAAGTTTATAGTCTCCACAGGTCCATGCTTGATACCCACTGACACTTAGTGCATCTGCAGCTAGTTCCTCACCGCCCCGACTAATGATCCTTAGTTCCGGGCGCTCGGAAAGAGCCTTCGCTTGTTTGGTGCGGTCGGTATCAGAGGTAAGGAGGACATCAAGGTCCAAAAGTGCCGTCTCCGGTGGCGAAAATGTAAGTAGTAGGAAGGACGTAAGAGGTGGTGGATTATTCGGCTGAGACGAGTTTGGCTTGAGGAGACCATTTGTGTTGTTGGAACGGGAGGATGAGGTGGTGGAAACGATGGACTGTGGTCGAGATCCAGGCGCAGATGCTATTGCTATCGGCATGGGGTGGGGCATGATTCCTGCAATCATTGAATCTAACTGAAAGACTTTGATGACTTCGACCATAAAACCAGTCTCCCTTGTTCTGACCCGAGCGACTTTAATAAAATCTGCCCAAGCCAACAACAACGTCTGCTCGTCCTGCCACACCAGAGTAACAGGAAACAAGTCTGGCCGGGGAGCATCCTTGGGACGATCGATGAAGGCTATCGTTGATTTGTTGGACATATCATAGATCTTCACACCCAGGTCATTTGCCCATGCAATAAGACGACCAGAAGGCGACCAGCGAACCAGCCAAATTGGTCCCTCCGATGAGTGTAGAACTATTTCAGTATGACCGACTCCAAAAAAGCCGCGTTTCTCGCGTAATGACAAAGTACCGGCCAGGCCTCCGCAGACGAAGGCTCGAGATGAACGATGAGCAAAGAAAGGCTCGAGGGCAACGGTCCTTAATGGGCGTCGGAGGTCGAAGGAATAAGATTCACGGGAGGAGAGGGATATGATGATTACTTGGCCGTCAATGGATGCAGTAGCAATAAAATCACCTGTTTCGTCTACACAAATGTCGACAATAGATGCTTGGTGGGATTTGTATGACTTTATTCTGCCACCATTGAGGTCAAGAAGATGAACAATGCCTGCGTGTGTACCTAATGCCTGTATGTACCAGTTGAATATAGCATATTAGTTCAAATGGAAAGGACACGTACCATGAATTTATTCGATATAGCCAGCGCGGAGGCTGAGTCCTTCTTCAGCAGTGCAGGTAGCTCTCCACCAATTCGTTCATATTTCAGTGCTGGTTCTTCTTCTTCCCCCTCCTCCTCTTCCTCCTCCTCTTCCTCTTCATCACTATCTTGCTCAACACCTTCCGAGTCGTCTTGGAGCTCTTCTACAGACTCTTCACTCGAACTAACATCCTTCTCCGTCTCACTATTTACCACTTCGTGCTCCTGACCATCCACATGCGTAACACTAGAATCTGCTTCCTCTCTTGTCGTATTGACCTCCGTATCCGCCGTCGTTGACATGTGCTCATCGGCCAATTGCAGGTACCAAATAATACGGTGGTAACGTGGCTATCCGAAGAAGGAAAGGAATTTATTCAAATATTGGCGTCAAAGTTTGGAGTAGTATAAGACGCGTTCGAGTAACAATATAGGAATGAAAATTTAAGCTAGTGAGTTGGGGAGCAAAAGTGTTCCGTTCCGGGGGTCCGGCTGCATAACTTAGATTTGAACTTTTCCTAACCTTCAAGTTGAAACCGCGCCCAAAAGGTTTACGCCATAGAGAGATATATTCAATCCGATGGGTATACAAGATCATAATGATTGAGAACATAGTCCTCATCATCCGTAAATTCCTCATTCTGTACTCCAACCTCTTCTGGACATAGTTCTGATTCCACTTTAGCGTCCGGGTCCATCACTCCCTCTGCTAAAGCATTCCGACTGGATTCTCGACCTTGCTTTGAACGATTGACAACGTTAACCGACACGGTTGAACCCGATTCAGAAACATTGTCTCTCATTATGATATCTTCTTCCGCTGAGGCGACCAAAGTAATCCCATTGGATCCTTGCCCCTCCTCGCTCTGTACTTCAATTGATGGACCCGATTCAAGAGATCCGAAAGTTATACCTTCCTCGACCTCAACTTCCATCATATTTGCTAGGGTGGCAGGAAGTGAATGGGTCTTCATTTTCATTTTGCCAATCGATCTAGCCTGTGGTTCGTACAAGACAGAAGGTGCATTCGGTGGTAAATCATCTAGATGGCTAGCAAGAAGTTTGTTCAACGAGTTTCCATAATAATTGAAAGTAGGAATGCGAGTAGGCGATTCACAGGGAGACTCGCTTGGCGGCGGAGTAGGGTAATCCGACCGAGGTGGAGGTAACGATTCCGAAAGAGCCTTCGAATGTGACGGAAGTGGTGGTGGCGGGGTAGAAAAGAAAGGACTCGATGATGCACTTAAACCTGACGCTGCGGCTTGCGTGGTCATTTCGGGACCATTAATCAAGTGTCGAGGAAAGTAACTGAATGGACTCCAGAAGGATGATTGTGTCATGGGCTCGTCCTGAGGATGAGGTGAAGAATATGGATTGATTTCCTCACCATCATCATCGGACATGAAAGCATTGGATCCCTGACGGGTAGAAGACGCGGAAGATGATGCACTAGCCACGATAAGTAGCTCATCATCGGCCATTATTCCTACCTCGGTAGACGCTTGAGTAAAAAGTGAGTAAAAGAAAAGGAAGCTTAAAAAATCTAAATACCATCGTTTTCTGATTGAAACTTTCCTCCATTTGCAGTTGGGTGTCTGAGATTACTCGGAATCGTCTCTGGGGCGAAGGCCCCTTCACCGAGATCAAGTATCACCTCCTTCTTTCCCTCGCCTTCGTAACGAGCGTCCATATCAATTAACGCATAATGAAGATCTAGACCTGTTCCAAGAAATTTTAGGGATCTACACCACCACCATGTAACTTCCAAAAAAACACTTACCTGCAGTCGACTGAGAGCGTTGTATCGTTTCCCGGGCTTCTTCGTTCAATGATCTAAAAACTACAGGCGGCGGCGAAGCTAGCCTCTGAACACATCGTATCAAGAATTTCTTCCTCTTTGCACGTTGATCATCCTTATTTTGCGACAAAGAATCTTGACTGGGCAAGGTCGGGATATTCGTGGGGGGAAGATCAGTTGTTGCAGATTCCTGAGACCGAAAAAGGTGATGTCCGCTAACTTTGTGCATGATAAGTACAAAGATCACCTTTGAATAGTGAGAGTGAACCAATGAAGGTATCCGAATCGTCAACTTTGGGTGGCCCGCATCAACAGAGATCGGGTTGATTGGGGCACCTCTAAATTTAATTTTACTACTATTACCAGTATGTGGCGTCGGCGAGTTCGTCATGAACTGAACGGTAGGATTGTTAGATTTGCAGCATTGGTAGGATCGTTAATATAGGATAGTCACTTACTGCAGCAGGGATATGGAAGTTAAAGGAATCAGCAGATTATCGAAGTGTCACTAACGTTAGGCTGATATACCTTCAGCGATGAGAACGCGCAGTTAGGAACAAGCAAATGAAGGTGCTGGTCATGGATTCTGAGCTACGGAGATTGAACTACGCAAGTTACGAGAAGGAATTCACTATAAGAGAATTTTGATTGCAGTTTTTGCCGGTCACGGTGGTATCGGGCTACTACTACGCTATCATACTATAATGTTTATTGGAAAGTGCTGCATTAGATCGTAAACATCGTGAATGTCATTAATATTCGTAGATTATAGGCTTTACTATGTGAAAACTAAGAAACGACAGAAGGAAATTGCAAGTGATTCGAAGTGATCTTTAAAGTTATACTTTTATCATCGGCAAGTTGGTCGAGCAACGCCTTCAAGCTTAGATCCAGGTCGGTGGCGAGACCAGGAATAAGGGGGAGCAAAAGGTGGATATGAACTGCTCGTAACCTAGTTGTTGTACATTTGTCAATCAAACATCTGCATTCAATGAAATCGCGAAGGCTTGCGGGATGCAGATGCGGAGTGATGCCAAAACTTAGAGTTTCTAGAAATGGAAGAGCACGATCCAACGGAAGAGAGGAGGGATCAGGAGAGTTAGAGACGGTACCCATGAGCCTGGGGGGCGTTATAAACCGAAAAATCCTCTCGGACGTCGATTTCCAAGTCGGGAGATACAGAGCTCTCAAGCTTCGGTTCACTACTCCCAGATAGATTAATAACTGATCATCTGTCATCATTTCCGAGTCTAGCTTGAGCTCCTTCAAGATGCATAAGGACCTAGACAAAAAGTGCATCAGCTCGGTATGTGGCCAAGCTTCATCTCCCACAGTGCTGAGTTTCAATGACACGAGAGCAGGTAGCGTGAGGAGATCAAGAACGTTCCCAAGGAAAATATCTTCGCAGCTCAAGGAGAGCTCCTCTAATGCGGAGTGTACGACCTTTGGCATCTCCTCCCAACGGGTAAGATGATTCAGTGACTCGTCTAGGTTCATGACAATCACACATCGAACAAGTTCGGGAGAATTTCGTAGTAGGAGAAAAAAATCCTCCGGAGGGATCCCGTACGCTGCATCGAGGTTAATGGTGCGCAGGCAAAGGCACCATTCTTGACCTCGAACTATGGGGAGAGGTACCATGGACGAATCAAAATAAAGATGACGTAGATTTGGGGCGGAGTGGACCAAGGATCTAGTCCATATAATCTCCTGAGCAGTGTTTTCGAAGGAAGTGATAAGATGTAATCTCTCCAACTGACCACAAACGTTATCCCCTACCGGTCGCAAGGCTGGCACAGCACGGATGACTGGCAGTGCAAAGAGAAGGGCAAGGGCTCGCATGCGGGGAAGATGAGGGATAAACATGGTGAGAACTTTGGTAGCAGCGAGCGGGACAAACTCCTCATACGAGGTCGCGCGCCTTCCATGAAATCGATCCGTAGACCGAACAAGCAGCGTAAACGTCAGAGGTACGTTTCTCGACCTATCGAGCCAGAGTTTGGTGATTTCGCAGTGAGATGAGCTTCCGTTCGACGCATTTATAATCAATGTTGACCATAAGCGTGGAGTAGCGATAGCGATACTGCGCCAGCTCCGACATACCTGAGTCAGTAGCAAGGGTGCTTGATCAGGATGGGGCTCCGGACGCATGAAAGACAAAATATCCACTTCAGGTAAGCATTGTAAGAATATCTCTGAGATGATCTCCATGGGCAGCTTTCGAGCACCCGAAAGCAGAGCTCTGTGTTCCAAGAGATCCGATCGAGCTTGAACGAGTTCACTGTTTAGAATGCGAGCCTTTTCTTCGAGTTTCTGCAGATGCTGAGCCTTCATCTCTAGTAAATCTGTGATTATACATCGTTCTTGAGCGGAAAGGGCAACGTTCGTATGCAAGAGACGGCTAGTTGCAGAGGTGCGAATAGACTCGTCCATCGAAGTATGGGGTATGGAGGTATTACCTTAGAATCCTGAAATTTATGCTTTTTGCAAAGTATCCGGAAACTCTAACCGCGGAGCTCCGTGAAAATCAAAGTTCTGTCATTAGATTTGCTGACAGAAAGAATAGATGCCACTGGGTTCGCGCTGAGCATCCCAAAATGTTCAGTAATGTTGTTTTATCCTTCCAAGCGAGATGCTCCAAGGGGGTGCTTAAGCGTTCCTCGCATTCGCACTGTGTGCACTGGCGTATATATAAGATGAATGGAATGGGCAGAATGAGCACGATAAAAATACAGGATTGATTAATCTGTACCTCTGTTCTATATAGGTTGAGTATATGATATGTAAGAACTGCATAATGTCCTTCCTGAGGTCACACTGGGAACGACAAGATTTCTGCAAAAGTTGATCCCGCTTGCTCATACTTGATCCCACTTACTCATACACGAATAACCATCATAGTCTAGAAACGCGAGTAAGTATCATGAAACATACTCAAATCATTATGCTTACCAAAATTTCGCTTGGGATCACAAGTACATTTCTCCTCCTTCCACGTATCCTCATTTCGTGGACAATGCGTGTAGGGATTGTGTTCATACCCTATCTGGTCAAAAAATTGTATCTGGCTTGCGGGCGCAAATAACGCAGCAGCTATCGAATGTACAGGGGCATCCCCCCATCGCTACATAAGCCATTGTAAAATTGCGTGACTGATATTTGAATTGATATGAGCACGCACTTCGTAATAGAAACCGCCTTTATCGTCCAAATATTCAAAGAATTTGGTGTAGGCCTCGCCACGCCAGAACGACATATCCGCAATCTCAAAATTAGACCAGACTGCATATTTGGGCAAAGTCTGTGAGCTCCTCCGTCGCTTACAATGTATAAGACTTACAATGGCAAAGATTGTACGTATCGCCGCCGGTATCGGACAGGAATCTCATCGCATTGTCTTTGGCCAGGTATTCTGGATGTAGCTTGATGAAGTCTATTATTGCCAGCGTAGATGAATGAAGGTTCAGACAAAGCCACAGCTCGGAACCAACCTTTGACATGACTCCAAAGACTTGGTATAGTTTTCTCGAACTCGTACATCGCGATAGTGAATGCGTAAACTTTATTGTTTTCCTCCATGTAGGCAAAAGGATCGAATCGGATATCACAGTGGAAATGAACGTCCGGCCTGAAAAATATGTGAATAGGTTGTTCTCATATGTCTCCGGAAGAAACCGTACTCTATCCGCCAGTACCATCTATACTTTTCCATCAACGGATGCCGAAAGAAGAACTGTGTTGTTTGTTTTAAATTCATGCATCATTGAACAGCGAAAGAAGACGTACTCCACTGTTGAAACGACACATGTTCCTGTAACTTAAGCTTCCGCCGTAAATGATACCTTGCTCAACCATCCGATTTCTCCCAGCATCTGCCTTCTTCTCGTCAATGGAGCTTGGTTGATACCAATGATCTCTGGGTATGGTTCCAAATTCCATTTTGGCGGCTGATAGCACCGAGACGCGCCTATTATTTGGTAAAGAAAGTAAGAACAGCTCTGCTTGCAGAAGGGCGACCGAATACACACTTTTTGAAATCGTCCGAAAATGATTCCTCATTAAGGAACACATAAGGATATCTGAACCGTCTGTTGAATCTGTCCTCTATTTCTCGAATGCTCCGCACAGTTCCATCGATATCGGAATTTCTTGCCAATATTACAAACGTGGCGTTTGCCCGGTGATCAACGGTCAAACTCTCGTTCGCTGACAATACTCGGGCTGTGAGAAGAATGTCTCTCCAGACGAGTTTGTACTCACAGAAAGGTGGGTAATATCGGTCAGGTATAGGCGTGATATCTGCTGGTGTAACTCCTTTGAAGTGTGAAGTGAGGGAGTTTAACGAAGTGGCTCGTCTGTAGTCGGTGTGCGTGAAAGATAGGACATAGTGAACGGTGATCTACGAATGAGCCTCAAATCAGTAAAACGGGCCAAGTCAAGAATGGTATTGTGGAAATTTGAAGACATATATAGAGACAACAATGGGAAAAACTCACTACAACACCGAAAACGGCTAAAAGGTATCTCAAGGTCGTATTCATCTTTAGCGATTGGAAATGCTAGAGGTTTGAAGATTACTGGAAATTTTGTTGAGTCTTGGTTCAAAGTTGGGTGTTCATCGAAGAAAAGGATGTACTGCGCATCACGCACAGCGGCTCCAAGGCTCTGACCCAGTTACGCAAAAAAACCGGGCCGGTCTTCCAATTCCGCGGACATGACAAGTGAATTGAATTCGAAGTTGTGGAGAAGGTTTGTACTGTACATATTCGGTGGCGATGAGCAGTGGTGGTGAGCTTGCATGCGTCGAAGTTGTGTTCCTCGGACATTACAGCCTGGGTCTATTTTCTTCGTCGGCCCGATATCTAGATGATCCGGACCCTGCTGCTCAATGTCGACACGAGCAACAGCAACCACTCGCTCAATGTCCCGACACACTGTGATCACGTCGGTGACTCTCAATTGTCTGAATGCCTTACCGTGCCCCTTGCGGCCATCCAACACTGTCACAAATTGCATGCATCTAAATATTGATCATGTGCAGGTATGTTCATGGTTTTTTCGTGCACTACATAACGTTGAAGCATCCACTACACTTCAAAACAACTCCGACTGTCCAGCTGTTAGCCCGCCGAAATAACAAGTCAAGGCTTTGAGCTTTCGCCCCATCCATTCCTCCTCGACCTCAATGAACTCTTGGATATCATCTTTCGAGTTATCGTTCTTGACTAAAGCTGAAACCTCGTCCAGGTCTGTGTTACGCGGGAGGTAGTATGCGATATTGGGGGTAATACGGTTAGAAAGCTTGAAGAGGTCAACACCATGAATAGGTTGAATATCTGATAGAGCGAAAGGCGCTGGCATATTTTCATTCGGGGATGAGTTTGAATCAGAAGGCGAGCCTGATCCTGACAAGTATGAAGGACCACCCCAAGGAGGACTGAGAAAGACGACATCTATTTTTCGAGAGGCTGCTGCTTTGGGAGAAGATAAATACATCTCGGCAAATGAAATGTAGTCAGCGAGTATGAATTCAATATGCTGAGCGACCCCGTATATCTGTGCATTATGTCTTGCTAGGGCAAGACGGGTGGGTGAAATATCTAGGGCAATCACTGGCGAATCAGTCAGTTGAGCTAAGCTACTCGATCCACGCGTGCTCCACGAACCACGCTGGCAGGTTTTTGCGAAGGCAATGGCATTACCGCCGACACCACAGAATGCATCCAAAATCGTATCACATCGACAACGCTCTGCTATTTGATTTGCGATTCGTTCTGGAGTGACGCTATACCATCCTTCTTCATCGAGTAAACAACCCGGAGGCGTAGAGTATAGCGAAAAGAATCGTTCCCGTTGAGCGTAATCTGTGGAGGGAATTGTTGAACGAAAACAGACTCTTCAGAAGTACATACTCACACTTCTTCAAATTATCTGGCACCTCCTGCATTGTTTCAAAAACTGGAATCGATCCACTCATATCATATTTTTGCACTAATTTTGTCCTCGAGGTTTCCATATCTTCGGTACTTTCACCATCAGACTTTCTCTTCTTTTTCGAGGATTGAGACTCTGCAGAAGAGTTGAGAGATCGTTTTGTGCCGTTTCGCACATCGACTGGAATGTCAGGAGTTATTTTTTCCGCCTGCAAAAAGCGCGAAAGTCCGCTGAAGCCAGTACTTCGTTTGCCCATGAGGATTCTAAGTTGAAATGAGAATTATGTAATGTCATGCTACTCTCACTCGCCGTCTACGCATTTTTTAGAATTCATATCAGATTTATTACGCATAGACATTATGCTGGACAGAAGTGTAAGTTAAACTGTTCAGCACTACATGGAATCCATAAATACGTGCAACGTATGAGGACATTGAAAAGGCATTGACACAGAGATATTGAAACACGCAGAGGAAGGGAAAGAGAAAAAAGGAAAGAGTCATCATCACATACGAAGAAATGTTGCAACAAGAAAATGAACGAGAAAAAAGGTGATACAGGTTCTTGGTCGCAATCGCAAAGCCCAAAACAGAGGTCGACTAACGGACAGTTCGTGTGGTGAAGATGAATGGCATTTAGATCTTTTGAATCCAATGCGTAATAAAAATCGAGAAAAGACAAGTATGTCTACACAAAAAGACATCAGTGAAGCGCCATCGGGTCAAAATCAAACGACTAACACAGAAACGTTGAATTTGTCATCGAGAGTCAAAACTAGGATCCAGCTCTTGGCCACATGTCCACCACAGTCTTTCTTCGTTCTCTTGGCTTCGAAATCGGGAGAATAGACGTGGCAGCACTACGGTCAGCGGGATGAACGTTTCCGTTCAACGTTCTAGAGCCATCTAAAGACATTCTCGAACGGTCCCCCTGGCGCCCAATGGTGCGAGCTGGACCTCGTTCGGTCTCACTCCCAGATTCAGTTCTAGTAACTCTAGAAACACGCTCGGCCGATTCCGCACCACTGGCGCTGGAATTGGATTGCGTACGTTTTCGCTGTCTCTGCTGTTCTGCAAGTTGCTGTTGTTGTTGAAGGCCTGTTAAAGCAGAAACCGTGGAAGACCTAGAAAATGTGACAGTGGAGCGGGGTGTGGCACCTGAAGATTTACCAGAACCCGAGCCTGAATCAGAACGAAGTATGGGAAAATCTTGACGCTGACTGTTAGAGACGGTATGCGGAGTGAGAGCAGTAGTGGGAATATTGGGACTACTCAGGGGGAAGGGACCGCGAACAGTATTCGAACCTGTGGTTGGTCTATGCCTAGTCGAGGAAGCCGGTGTTTGTGTTTGGCGACGAGTTAAGGATTCAGATGGAAGTTGAGCGAGAGGCTTCGGAATGGATAATGGAGGAAGCGTCCGAGCGCGGTCTAGCGTAGCACCGGGGCGTTCTTGGTTCCGGTTGAGCTGAGCTCGGGAAGCGGGGGTAGGAGAAGGATCGAAAGCAACAGCATGTAGCGTTTCTTGAGAGTCAAATGTAACCAAATTTCCACGACCGGACTCTTGCGCACGAGATACATTTGTACTTTCATTTGATTGTCGGGAGCGGAGAGAAATTGGCGTTTCATGATCCCTC
Source organism: Lentinula edodes (assembly GCF_021015755.1). Taxonomy (NCBI): domain Eukaryota; kingdom Fungi; phylum Basidiomycota; class Agaricomycetes; order Agaricales; family Omphalotaceae; genus Lentinula; species Lentinula edodes. The sequence continues at coordinate 190,638 of NW_025764320.1, forward strand.
GCATTTAACACTGAAGAGGGTCTTCCACTCAAGGCGCTCTCTGACCTTTTTGGGCCTGTAGACAACCTCTTCACATCATCACCCCAGCTTCTTCGGGACTCTTCACTGCGTCGACCACTTCCAGTACTACCACCATCTGAGCCCAAGCTGTTCCTCGTCAGTCTACCTCCGACCTCATCTAGGCTTACACTCCGCCCATGACTATCTCCCCCTCCTGTCATGTCCTTGACTGCGCGCCCCACACCCAATAAGAAATCAGTCACGCTCCGCACAAGCTCGTCACTAACTCTCATCTGATCCCGGTAATCAGCTCCAACAGTTCTCCAGATATCTGCTGCCTCATCGCTAGTGCCGCCATCAACTTCTGCATTGATTTGAGCATCCAAAGCCTTGGTCATCGCCACACGAGTCATCAGATTGAGTTTCTCTGCGGCACCAGCTATGTTTTGAGCATTCCGCAACAGGTCACTGGTGGTTGCACTTGAGGTCGATGGTAGACGGGTGACATGAGTTTCGAACATGTGAAGACTATCGTGAAGTAATCGATTGTGATTAGAACGAGGAATATTGAGGTGAGAGACCTCTCCGTCATTCGAGAGTAAGTTTGGAATAGACCGTCGAGTACTGCCAAAGGGACTGGGGACATGTCGACTGAGAGATGATGGTGCTCGGTCTTCTCGGTCCTGGGCCGTCTCCCTGCCAAGATCAATTTCATGACGAGAGAGAGCTTCCTGGCTGAGAACCAGATCGTAAGAACTCTTATATGATCTCAGGTGGGGAGGTGCAGTTCGAGGTTCAGGTTCACCACCGACACCCTCACGTTCACGGTCGCGTATCGCCATCGAAGTAGAAGCGCGCGGTCCTACAACAGTTCCTGCGCGAGTACGAATGTCTGAGCCGTTTCCACGGCTCCGTATGTTAGAAAAATGTCCCTCGTCTTCATCGTTTTCGTGCTCCCACCCAAGCCTACTTTGACTCCGAATGCCTGTTCGGCTGATACTTCTTTCTATTCTCTCAAGTCTCTGTGCCCGTTCTCTATCTCGTATCACTTTTTCCCGAAGAGGGGTATTTTCGTCGAAAATATCACCCCTTCGACCCACAGCTCCTCCACCCTTGAGACCTGCAGCTTTAAGGCCCTCACCAACTAGGCTCCTTCCAACGCCAACTGTAAGAGCACTATCTGCACTACCCCCGGTGCGCAGAGTTTGTCTGCGCCCTTGAGGATTAGGAACATCCTCATAATCTTCATCCGCCTCCCCATCTGTTCGGTGGGAAGACGCGACCGACATATCCTCGGACACCCAACGCCCACCGGTTTGATGTCTCCGGAGAGTCGACGAACGTTGTAAGTTCGGCCGTGGGTCGGAAAACGGATGTCTGAGCGAGGAATGAGTAAGCGTGTTGTTCAGATTTTTTTGTTGGCGAGGAGATAACTGCAAGAACTTCATGGTGGACGAGGGACGGGACATAGTATGGTGGGGTGTTGTAGGTTCAATGGAAAACTAAGAGTCATCAGAGCAAGGGAATGAAGACAATAAAGAAAAGACGTACCCGACTATTCTCATAATCGGATTCAGTGTTGTCTATTGGGTTCGAGCTTGACGAACTACCTCCTCGCGATGCGGATGTAGTGGAAGCTGAAGCTGAAGCCTCAAAAAATTCTTTTGGAAGTGGCTGTCTTTTCTTCGAATTGGCAGTGGGGCTGATACGACCTCGAGAGGACGCTACCGCCGCAAGCGCAGCTTGTGCAACATCAGGAAATCGTCTGGATGTTTGAGAAACTTTATATTCATCGGGTGAACGCATCCTTCTTCCAGATGTAACTTCTGCAAAGTCCGAGGCGGCCATGGAAACTCGTTTGCGAGATCTGGCAGGAGATTCTGATGAGCTGGATGAAGTGGAGTTTGATTGTTTGATGGAGAGAAGAGCTTTTCCTGGCGAAGCGGGGGCGGATACCAGACGAGTACGGTGGAGTTTGGGAGTGGAAGGACGGGCGTCGGAATCTATTAATTCTCGCTCCGTCTCTGAGCCAGAGTGATGTTGTTCCAAAAACCGATGTCGCGAGGTAGAAGAAGAAGAATCGGAACTGCGAGTGTGGGCGGAAGGTGATGGAGTATTTCGAGAGTAAGAAGACAGTTTATCAATAGTCAATCTTGTCCTTTCCTTCAAAGTCAGAGCACGTTGTATTGCCATAGTATTTTCATTGACGGACACCGATTTAAGGGAGTGGCGACGGTTCAACCTGGCTGTATCGTCTTCTCCATTTCCATTGTAATTGTCGTCGTCGTCATCATCATCGTTGGGAGGGTCATCGGTGAAAGAAGCATGAAATGCTTTGAGGTGAGATGCATTTATCATGCTCGTCGTCGACTTCGTTGTGCCCCGAACAACGATACTCGCTGGATCGCCTGTGCTGCCGCTGCCAGTTGAGTTTGTCGCCGGAGGAGACGGTAGTCCGGAGCCTGTTGAGCTTACCGGACTCGGAGGTTCTGGTAAGTCCGGGATCCCTGGAGGAGTGGAAGATAGATGAAGGGGATCACTTCCGAGGTAAACAGCAGAATTTGGGCGGGTATGTCTGGGGCGAGTCGTCATTGAACGACAGTAAAATTGACGAAAAACAATCGAAATGAAAGTGGATGTCAAGAAAAAGACATCAAAAGACGCCTTCGTCGACCGCGGCGACGATGGGAGAACAAGAACGACGATGAGCAAGTAAACGAAAATGACACTGACAGAACTGAGAAAATAAGTATCCCAGGTATGTAATTCAAATTGCCGCGCCTCGTGCAATGTAAACAAGGCAAAACCAGATGCAGGCTTAGCGCTTAGCTTAACGCGCACTCAAATAACTCCAGCCATTTACATTATACGCAGGGCCAGCGAAGATTGCAGAATTGGAGTAAATAGGGCATCAACCTTCAATCTCAAGCTGAGTCAAGCGTAGTATCTACTTGAAATATGACGCTTTGACCTTGAAAACAACTCGTCCATTCAAGATCAAACTTCAAAGCTCAAGATAACATTAGCGTCAGTGCGCGACAATATCCAAATGTTATTCATATTACTACGTAGAGCTCGATTTCGAACCTTTGTAGACTCATCTTTCAGTGGCAGCGTTCCAGACCCTGGCCGAATGCGATCTGCACCCTCCCTACGTCTGCGCCCGAAATTGCTTATGTCGGTCTCGAAAGATAATAAGCGTTGGCGGTCCAAAAGGTCAACTTCCAATAGGGCCTTCTGATCTTGAATCGAAAGAATGGTTATCATATGAATTCCGTATCAACTGAAAGATACATACGCCATGAAAACCTCCGTGGACAGTGGAACCAGCTGAGGGCCGGATTCCGAACAGAGAAAAACGGCTTGAGTCGTCTGCCCGCGTTTGAAGAAGTGGTAGACGTATCAGGTAGATGTATACACGGTCCCACCCGTAGGTGTAGTCCCAGGACGGAACAGCTGGTCTCATGGTCGAACAGCTCAACCCGCAAGGAAAACGTAGATTGCCGTCAAGCCACCGAGGCAGAAGTGTACTACTATGTAGTGCATCCTGTACTAAATCGACATTTGTTGATGCCGCTAGCTGTAACCTTTCACGATGTAGACGGAACAATACGTATGCAATGAAGACACCAAACGGTGCAGGATGTTCAAGTTTGATTGAATCCTGTTGCATCTTGCCAGCTTGCCAAATCCGACCTATGTATGTAACGTTAAAATAAGAAAAGACAGTGGATTGTGCGGTACCTTGAATTCTCCATCAGCGACGTCACTACGGAAGACGGGCTTCCAGTGCGATTTGAAAAGGGGGGACACTGGAAGCTTGATATGTATCTTCAGGGTACATATCTCTATCTCAAAGTTCAAACGACAGCCCCACAGGTCCTCCCACTCCAAGGCGAACGTGTAAATTGCACAATTAAAGTCATGAATTGGTGGCTATCAGTGGGTACGAAAATTGCTTTGTGGAAAGTGCAAGCAATCAGATTCTGAAGGAGTAAATAATGCCACTTACCCGTTCCGGCGATGATCATTTGGTGACAATCAATTCAACTCAGCACATGGGAATATCACGACCGTAAATCGGGACTGAGGCTCAGAGATTTTTTGATAGCATATAGCCATAAAGAAAGCATCTGGGAAAAGATTGTCGAGCTGGGCTGTCGATTCTGAGTCTTTGGCAAGTTACTGCACCAGCGAGACTCTGTTGAAGGAGTAACTTCGTATTAAATATCGTGCGAGACGATGCAATTGCAAAGCATGCTTTCCGATTGTCTCAAGCATCTCCATTATTGGACTCTATATGGTCCAGATATGATCAGGCTTTCAAAGCATATCGAAGTCGGCAGGCCAAGGTGTCGATGTTACTTCTTGAACTTGAGTCTTGGTCACCATCTATACCTTGTTCCGACAAGCCAAGGACCGAAACTGCGAATTCCCACGTTCTATATCTTCGTCGCTCTCCGTAAGTAGTACCCTTTGCTTATCCTTTGTTCACGAAATCGAAGGCACTTCCGAGGATGACAAAGTATGTACTGATTCTGGCACGATTCGTGTAATCTAGGTTTCCACTACATCATGGAAGGCTAAGTCGTTTCGCTTACAGAGGGTGGAGCTTAAGTTCATGGAGTAATTTCATAACAATTCATATCTTACCACTTTGGAAAGGAGCGTCGTTGAAATCCTCTTCCTCGCCCAATTTGGAAAAAAGCATTGGTTATGCCCTTACATAGACTTGAAATGTCTCCAACGAAGTGATGCAGTGCTGCTGTCGTTTCCGCCGATTCCTCCCTGCGACGTCACCTAGTCTTGACTTTGTCTCCACCGTATATAAGAGGCTCGCGGTCAACATAGCAAACCAGCGATCATTTCTACTCCCCTCCACAGACTATCTACTCTTCATTTACAACACTTGTATCTCTTTCGAGAATCGAAATGCCCTCGAGCTTCCGTGCAGACGCTGTGCTCTTCGATATGGTATACCTTCATGCCCTTGTTAATGTTTGGCTGGCTGGCTGACACGCCCTTCTTTACAGGATGGCACTTTGACTGACTCTATTGCTGCTGTTGAAGCCGCTTGGGGAAAGGTCGCGAAAGACCTGGGGCAAGACCCTGCCTACGTTATAGCTGCTACTCATGGGAAGCGGGCCATCGACAACCTTGCTCAATTCAAGCCCCAAATTTTGCCCCACCAAATGGAGAGCGAAGTACAAAACTTCGAGGAATCCATTCTCTTTTTCGCCGACGCGTTCCAAATTCACGGTCCTGGCTCACGACGCGCCTCTCCAGTTACCCTTAACTCCGATTCAGCTGTAGACTCGGAGGCTGCCACTCCATCTCTCACACCTGGAAGTTCGGCGACATCTTCGCGTGCTTCTTCTTTTGCTTTCGACTCTTCACGTCGTCCGTCCTTTGTCGGCAGACTCAGCAGCGCTTTAATGATGTCTGCTGTCCCTGAGGCTGATATCGTCGATCAGTACGACCCAGACTTCGAGGATCCCTGCATGGTGGAGGATCATTTAAGCGTGGTCGAAAATCAGTGGATTGAAAAAAGCAAAATTCACCAACTCGAGGCATGGCAAATTGAAGCTGCTGCCGTCGATCGTTCTGTTCGAATTCTCCCTGGCGTGAAGAAGATGATTGACTCTATCCCTGCCGGTCGATATGCTGTTGCAACCTCCGGTGCTAAAACATACGGTTCGTATGGGTCGTTTGTTAAGCGGCGTATCTTTGATAGTAATTATTTTTTGTTTGTCTTCATAGCTTATGGCTGCATGACTCGCGTTGGTATTATCCCTCCGCCCGTCACCATTACTGCCGACGACAAACGGCTGAAAGCTGGGAAACCCGCCCCAGACCCATTTTTGCTCGCAGCGAGCTGTCTAGGTTACGACCCGAAGAAATGTGTTGTGTTTGAAGATTCACCGAGCGGCATCCGAGCAGGCGTAGCGAGCGGGGCAACCGTCATTGCTGTCTGTACTAGCCACGAGCGTTCGAAGATTGAGAACTGCGGCGCTCACTTTGTTGTCGAGAACATGGAGAAGGTGAAGTGCGAGCTGGTCGATGAACAGCTACATTTTACCATTCTCGAGTGATTCAATAGTGCTACTGATCCCTTCCATTCCATTACATACTTACCCACACGTCAACTATGCTTACTTTCTCTAAACTGTCTTGATCATATCCTTCCCACTTACAACAAATGGCTACCTTTACATACAGTACCAGTAGCGTATTGATGTATACCGTTATAGTTACTTGTATGTTGTATCGAATTAGAAAAACAAATGTAACATCATACCCGGCTTGGCCGGCCCAAAAACCGGAATTCCTCCCACTTATACTTTGCTGCCAACCACGACGTAGAGTCCAATTACACTAATGACTCTACGCAGCGCGGAAACGCGCAGAAGACGATTAGTTGGGCGGCCTCTACTGCTCACTGTCACTGTCTTCCTGTCTATCGGTGTCTTTCTTGTGAGTTTGCATCCGTCGTATGTTATGAGTTGTGTTTCTGAATGGACTGGCTTAGTTTGGCTACGATCAAGGGTATGTCGAAGATGAAATAGATTGTACTATATTCCTCATGCCAATCCAGCGTTATGTCCGGTATCATCACTGGACCTCATTTCATGAAATACTTCGATAGGCCAGGCCCTATACAAGTAGGAAGTATGGTCGCCGTATTGGAAGTTGGTGCTTTCGGTATGTTGTCGATTCTACGAACCAATTCTAGATCTGAACGATTTGCAGCAACATCTCTAGCCGCTGGTCGAGTAGGAGACATCATTGGTAGAAAAGGCACGCTTTTCATTGGCGCTCTCGTTTTCACCATTGGTGGTGCTATCCAGACGTTTACAACGGGGTTCTCCGTGATGGTGCTTGGACGAATCGTCAGCGGAGCTGGGGTTGGGCTACTTTCGTTCGTTTGTTCAACTTTATTCGATTGGTGCACAGTAGTTGATCACAACTCATAGGACAATTGTGCCAATATATCAAAGCGAGATTTCACCCCCAGATCATGTAAAGCATGCCGCGCCGCCTGTCCTACACACTACTTACTACTCGCTTCTGAACAGAGAGGTGCTCTAGCCGCAGCTGAATTCACGGGCAACGTCTTTGGTTACTCCATTTCTGTTGTGCGTCGTAATGCCCAAACGAAATCATCAGAAAATTTGACGCATCACCGTAGTGGACGGATTACTTCTGCTCATACATCGATTCGGACTACTCGTGGAGGATACCTTTGTTGGTTCAATGCGCTATAGGCGCGCTTTTGGCTGCGGGAAGCCTGGTTATGCCCGAATCTCCAAGGAAAGTACATTTTCCCGACAATGTTGCTGGTCCTACTGTGTCCTGTCTTCTTACGTTGACTGTAGGTGGCTAATCGACACTGACAAGGATGACGAAGGCCTTCGTGTCATTGCTGACCTGCATGGTGGAGATTTAGACAATCCCGTTGCAAAGGCAGAATATCGAGAAATCAAGGATAAAGTAATTTTAGAGGTAAGACTAATCCATCTCTTCTGGAACATTACTCACTCGAGCTTCAGCGGGAATTCGGGGAAGGAAGGTCCTATGGAATGATGTGGCGCAAATACAAGCAGAGGGTCCTACTTGCAATGTCTTCGCAAGCATTCGCTCAATTGGTATCTCTTTCCCTCAACCTTTTGATTTCATTGCTAACTAAATACACAGAACGGAATAAACGGTACCGGTCCTATTATGATTGGCGTTCTGCTGACTGATCAGATTTGTAGTCATATCCTATTATGCACGTAAGTTTTGTAAACATGGGATATGTCGCGATTATTGATCTTCACCGTAGCTAAGGTGTTCGAAGGTAATATCGAAGCACTTGCTACCGTTAAGTTGTTTTAATTCAAGTCTTGATTTAGAGGCTGGCTGGCTAGGACGTCAAGCTATACTAATGTCTGGTATCAATTCAATTGTGTACGTTCTCAGTACTCTACCCCCGTACGTCCTTTGTCTACTCTCTTATGATTTGTTCGATTGAATTCTATTTAAGATGGTATTTGATAGATCGTTGGGGACGGCGGCCTATCTTGCTTTCTGGCGCTGTGATTGTAAGCTTGACTTGCACAAGAAAGGCTGAATTTCTCATACTATCATACCCAGATGGCTATTGCTCTATTTGCGACTGGCTACTTCATGTATCTAGATCATCCAGAAACCCCCAACGCTGTTGTTGTCTGTGTCATCATCTTCAATGCAGCGTTTGGCTACAGGTAACTATGAACCTCTTTTTGTATAACTATGTACTGATAAACCATTAGTTGGGGCCCAATTCCATGGTTGTATCCCCCCGAGGTAGGTCTGGTGTCTTTGGAACATATATGCCGGACAATAAATCAACATAGATCATGCCTTTGACTGTACGAGCAAAAGGAGTCTCATTGTCAACCGCAACAAATTGGGCGTTCAACTTTCTCGTGGGAGAGATTACTCCCTACCTACAGGAGGTCATTACTTGGAAGCTTTACATTATGCATGCATTCTTTTGTTGTTGCAGTTTTATTCTGGGCAAGTCATCAGGCATTTCCATCGCATTTGTCTTTTAACCAGATACAACATCGATCACAGTTTATTTCCGTGAGTAGCACCGGATCACTCCTATGAAAACGCTGAAAAACCCCTTGTCTTTCTAGTCTATCCTGAAACGAAAGGCGTTACCTTGGAGGACATGGATGCTGTGTTTGGTGAAGGTCTGAACGTGGTTGTTCATTTCCGTTACAGGGACTCATTTCTCAATAGCTGGGACAAGCAAATTGCCAATTGCGCTTAGTTCTGTTCCAGAGCGTTCGACTTTGCTTCCCCCAAGCTCAATCTACCCTCCAAATCAATCTAGAGTGCAAAGGAACAGTCAATCAAATTCGAACTCCCATAGTTGGCTGGGACGACTTTTCAAGCGGAATAATAGTCGCAGGGACATTCAGGAGTACCAAGCCCTCAATGTGGATGAAGAGGAGATGACATTGTCGATATCAGACGGAGGTGGATTTGCTAGGCGTATAGAGGACGAGGACGAGGACGACGATGTCAGGGGATATGAGGTCGTGGGTAGAGATGTAGGTGCCAGATAATAGGACATGTATGATTATACCTTTTATCCTATACTAGTACATCTTATACAGTCATAATCGTGTAATTATTTATTCTCCTGGAGTCCTTTATAACAAGTTACAACTTCATACATACATACCCTGGCTACAAATCAATTTAATGTACGCGTCTTTGTCTATCCAGTGGCATAGATGATAGATTCATGATTGATACATGTGATCGTGACCAAACACCAACTACTAATTAGTAATAGTACAATGCAATGGCTACCGACGCACTTCGTGCACAAGTTGCTGCTAAATGGCAAGAATCCTTCGCGCGTCTGAACCAAAATGAGCCAGGAATCGTAGGATTGCTGAATTTCAGCCAGGTACGTTTTTGGTCCTATCCTTTTTCCTATCATATCTAATCATATACTCCAGGCTTGGAATATTGCCAGGGAATCTATTCGCCCTAGGGGACTGAATGAACGTGATCCTTCTACGCGATATGGTACTGCCCTTGAACATTCCATATAATGCTTGTCCTCAACATGTTCAGATAAAAGCACTTTCCAAGCGTCATTCGAACTTTTGAACAAATGTCGGCGCCTTCCAATTCTCTTAGAAAGTTTTCTTGGTACGTGGACTGACAAAAATTGGAGCTTCCAGCTACCGACACTTTGTAGAGGATATGAGAAGAGAATTTCCTGTAATCAGAGAAGAAGTTGAACGATATACGCTCGAGTATGAAGTATGTTCCTCGCTTGTCCAACCCTTCGAGTTCCACTCACGAAATCTTCAGCGCACATCAAATACGAGCTTCATCTTGGATCTTGTATTCCGACTCCTTCAATGGTACAAAAGATGGCTTCCGATGCAAGAGTGCGCTTAAATTCCATTGTATTTGAGACTTTCTTACCATGTTTGCTCTTTCTAGGTTAGGTGCCACCCTTCATTCCGCCTTCGTTCTTTCATTCCAGACCCATCTATTTTCTGTTCTCACCCCGACATTTGTCCGAGGATTCAAAGAATTATGTGCTTCTACGTTACCATCTACGGACCCGGAAACAGATGGACCAGTCCCAAATGTGGAGATGTGGCAAGCCTTCGAAACCATTGGCCTTTTGGACAGATACGAAAATATTATTGCCAGTGTGGGGTACGAACATATCGAAGCTCATGTGTTCTCAACCTGTACTGGACAGTGGTCAGAGCCTATGCTGGGACAATTGAGAAAATGGATGACGGACAAAGTTGTTCCTTGGATGTTGTTGATGTATGCGAGAAACGCTACTACTGGTGCGTCCCGGCATGCTGCATATTATCACCCCCCCTTTAATATGTCTTTGTTCAGCGGATGACGCTCGTGCTATGCTGCAAAATGTTGGGTCTAGATTCGACTTTCACATGGCCAAAACACTTTGTGACTTGCGGTACGTATGTTGCTTTTGCGTTTTATCTCATCTGATTTCCTGTACTCAGGACGAAAGAGATTTTCGATATCATCATCGATTTCCCTGACTCTTCTGGGGCTCTGCAAGATCTTAAAGTAAATCATATACAATGACAGTTGTAATAATAATAACTGACAATAAACATTTAGGAATGTCTCCATCGCGTTGATCAACGGGCCTCTCTGGTGCACACCTTGCGCAAAGCGTAAGATTTACATTGAGTTAGGAAACTCTTATCTGGAACTGACAATGGTGTAGGAACCGCAAACGTCTACTTCATCCTGGAGCTGATACACGCCTGATACTCACACAATATGTTGCCACCATTAAATGTTTACGTCTCATAGACCCTCCAGGAGTACTACTTTTCAAAGTAGCCGATCCTATCAGACGATATCTTCGGTATGTGAAACACATAGTCTACGTCATTTTCTTGAAAGGGTCCGTTGATATTATCACTAGGGAGCGACCTGATACTATACGATGTATTGTATCTAACCTTGTCGGAGATGATGACAGTGGCGATTCTCTTGTAGACGAAAGCGAACCCATACAGGCTCTTCAACAGACAGAATTGGAAGACTACACGGATCCAAATTGGGAACCAGAACCCGTTGATGCTGGACCAGGTAAAAAGCTCTTACCTTAGCGTTGTTTTTTTTTTTGCAATTACGCAATATGGCAGACTTCCGCGCAAACAAACCCAGCGACGTCATTAGCACCCTCGTCAGCATTTACGATTCAAAAGACCTGTTCGTTAAGGAGCTTCAGGTGCTTTTGGCCCAACGCCTACTTGCTATCACGGACGATAACACTGAGAAAGTAGAAAAGGAGGTACAGATGAAATTTTTAGAAATAATGGACATTGAACCAACTTTTTTCCCAGCGTCGCAATATTGAAATTCTGAAAATTCGCTTTGGAGAGGCTGCCTTACAAGTCTGCGAAGTCATGTTGAAAGATATGACAGACTCTAAACGTATCGACGGGCATGTCCAGTCGCAGAAGGCGGTAGGTCTTTCTTATCTTTAGTTTCACATTTGACTCAATAAACGCAGTCTGTCATCCATCCAACAATTATATCGAAAATTTTCTGGCCCATGCTCGAGGCAACGGGAATCATCATGCCTGGACAATTCCGCGCGTTAGTTGATATCAACATATAGAATAGAGCGCCCTGACTCACGGCTGAATAGATTTCAAGAGGAATATGCAAAAGAGTTTTCCGCTTTCAAGCCGGACAAGAAGTTGCGCTGGCTACCACACCTAGGCACTGTTCATCTGGAGTTACATTTAGAAGATCGAACGGTCAAAGTAGACGTCCCACCATTAGAGGCTGCTTTTATCGAACTTTTTTCTCAACAAGGTAGGTTCTTAGCAAATATTGCATCTTGGGCATTCTTTTAATGGTTCTTTTATAGATGTCTGGACAATGGACGCACTGATTGCGCAAGTCGGGTCCTCAGTCGACAGAACAGCAGCTCTCAAAGCGCTCTTGACATGGGTCGACTTGGATGTCCTCAAGGAACAGACCGAGAACACGTTCAAATTACTTGAGGTTGCGGAGACCGTTGCGACTGGAGCTCGAGAACCAAGAGGCGGTAAGCGAAGTTTTTTTTTTTTTGAAAACATTCTGTCGGACTACTATGCAAAACGCTAGTCACAACATCTGCGGTTGAACTTCCGTCGGCACCGAGCGTCCAACAGCAACAGGCTGAACAGATGAGAGTATATTGGAAGGTACGTCTCGATCCAGGCCACAACAAAACGTATTCTAAAAAGGGTCCAGTTCATTGAAGGCATGCTGACAAACTTGGGCTCGCTCTCCATCGATCGAATACAAACAATGTTGAAGCTTGCGCCCGGCTATGACCAGACCGTAGAACAATTAGGTATTTTCATGGAGGCCGCTCGCCATGAAGAGCTGGTAGTGGTTCGTGACGGTATGTGGAAGTTGACACCTAAATAATTCCACAATTTTTTTTCTCTGTGGAGCATTCACAATGCTCTTGGGTGCGCACACATAATCAATTTACAAGGACTAGCCGAAATTTATCAATCCATGAGGTCTGTTGATTTTGAAAGGTAGGCTTGGCTTCCATTTAGGATTTCCGAAGGCTTCTTGTAGGCAGCTTGAGGTACATATACCTATACCGGATTCTAAATGTATTCAATGTGGGCCACTCGTGATATTTTTCCTGAGCTAAGGCCTGACTCTCAGTGACACTGACTTATCTACAGCTTTCTCAGTCCGCGTGTTCTATTCGTTGAAGTATTCAACTTCTGTATCAAGGGTCCTGCTACTTACATTGACAGTGCTCTCAAGATCGTGAACTGCCCGTGGGAGCGTGATACCATGGTACAATACGATTGACTGTTCAGTGGAGACGGTGGGTATCCAACCTACATACGAATGTCATTTGAGGGTTCAAACTTAGACATCACTGTTACCTAAGGCGTTTCTGTTGAAACGCGTGAAGTGTTTGTTGTAGTGTCGGGAGGCTTTGGGTCAAACCTGAATACGAGTCTATGAGCGAATCCCAAGCTCAAGCGGGTTGCTACAGTACACCTCTTGAACTGTTGTGTTGGTGTTGATGATAAATTTGGGGGGTAGGCCGAGGTGCGCTAAAATGTATAACCGTCACTAGTACTCTGATAGATTCAACATGCACCCTCAGCGTCATTTTTCTAAATATTTGAATGCATAATGAAATATTGAATGGCCTCCTCGAATTCTGACTTCGGAAGCAACATACGTCAGTGGTCCTAAAATATGTATATGTTGGATGTAAGTAAATGCGCCTGTAAATGCGCAGCGCTAGTTCTATATGGCGCTTGTGTTGGGTGAAATGAAGTCTTGGGTTGAGGATAATTTAATCTAACGCACAATTTGGCAGGGTACGGTGACGCGTATTTAGTCGATCACTCCGAGGATGCGCGATGGAGTGAATTTGAATTTTGACCTCTATCAACGCCAGGCAACACCGTATGGAAAACTCACTCCAAACTGTTACGACGTCATAGTTCCCATATCCCGAACAGATACTTAAGTCCCGAATTCTGATTGAACAACGCAACGACAGAAATCGTTACACGAAGACTGTTAATCAACGCTTTTCGAATACGTACCAGCATTATTCACACTGTCTTCCTCCAATCAAAATAAAAATTGTATGTTCCTAGTACGGTCTTCAGGCGTGAACTACCCACTAATCAAAGTCAACAAATTAATTTATTTCTCAAGATACCGAATTATCTGACACTATGGTCGAGTCCGTGGCTTCAGACGAAATTCTAAGAAATATCACTCCGAAACCTTCATTGCATCTTGGTGGTGACGCAATCGGTAAGTGCCACGTGTATCTCATTGCACCCGACCTCGTGGGTTGATTTTTTTTCCCGACGCGATATTGGCATTTCGGGCTTGAATTGATTTCTCTCTCTGTCTCTATACGAAAAGTTATGCCTGTCTCTTACTTTCTGCACCTTTAGATTTTTTCTCCCGGTCTGGTGGAGGTACATCAGGTGCATACTCTTCTCTAATGTTCTAGATCTTTCTGTTAACTTGACTTTTTTTTAGTTTTATATGCTCTCTCCTAAACGATCTCCTCACATAATCTCGAAGACTCATCAGAATTGGCTAGTCCACACAACTTGGGCGCAAGTGCAGCATTAATGCCGGGTGATGCTAGTAGTAGAGGCATGTCAGATCATGTCGGAGGAAGTAATAGACGAGCATCGTCTTACAGCCAGTCTAATCAACCCAGAAGGCCCCCTCATAATACTACTGCTCACTCTCAATTCTCGCTGGAAAATCCTCCTGGGTCCACCCATGGTCCTTCTCCCCATTATCCTCCGCCTTCTCAGTATGGCCATCGGTCCGGCTTCTTTGGACAATACACGATGTCCCCTCAGCCTCCAATGGCAATGGCGCCCTCCAATCCAACGTACGGGTATCCACATGGATTCCAGAATTTGCCGGAGAACACTATGATTCCTCAAAATATACACGCGAGTTATCAGTCCATGTTACCTCCGGCACCTGTCTATTCGTACCAGCGCCATGGCTCAGAGGGCACCTCACCAGGATTTTCTAGCCAGCCCATGTTTTCTCATCCTTCACAGGGTAATTCTCCCTCTCCTCCTATGTCTTCGCCATCTACCTCACAAAACACCACTCCACCGTACCCCAATCACGGGCAATTCCACTCTTTACGTTATCCCTCTTCCATGTCACCCTCTCCATATCCTTATTCCCACCATTCTTACTCTTCTTCTCCTGTGTATCAGTCACAATATGCACCGGCGCCTTATCCGCCGCATTTCACTTCTCCGGCTGAGATTGAAGGTCAGGGTACTTGGTGGTATCTTCCTCATGCAACGCCGAACGCTCCATCATATCCTGGACATTACCCTATGAACTATTCTCCCGTTCACCAAGAACTGGAAAATACATACACAGCCACTCCTGGAGCGTCTGTTCCAGCCAGCTATCCGATATCCCCTGTTCGATCTCCTGCTTCAATAAATTCTGCGCGTAAGCCCCCTTCCTCCCTTGCCGCTTCCGGAGAAGAAAGCCCCGCGCATCCTTCTCCTGGACCCATTGCTTCTTCGTCGAAATCTGTCTCTGGAGAAAGACCGTCCGCCGCTCGTCGTCCTTATCATCCCAACCCGCCATCTTATCGTTCAGAATGGGTCATGTGGGCCGGCAATGTTCCATCGGATGCTACCCACGATGAACTATGGCGGTTCTTCAGTCAATCTGATGATACAGCCTCCTCTTCAGGAGTTATTTCCATCTTCCTCATTTCGAGGTCTAGTTGCGCTTTCGTTAATTATGAGAATGAAGCTAAACTACATGCTGCGATTGCTAAATTTAATGGGGTACCATTGCGTTCTCATGATCCCCGGTGTCCTCGATTAGTTTGTAGGGTCCGGAAAGTGGATGACGATCTCAAGGCTGGTGTTGGCGGGCAGCGTGGAGTCGGTATGCATGCAAAGTGGTTAAGGGATCAGCGGGAAATGGCAAAGGGCAAGAAAAAGGCCACCGATCTGTCGGACCACTCAGACCTCGACGATTCAAATTCTTCCATTGCTGCTCTTTCTGCCTCTGTATCGAGTGATGATGATACTCGACTACCTTTCGTTAAGGGGACACATTCCAATAGCTCCGGCTCTTACGCCTCTACGAATTCAAGTTTACTTACTCGGCATTTTCCGAAACGCTATTTTATCCTCAAATCTTTGTCACAAGTAATGATCTATTTTTCTCCCTTCTTGAAATTTTGTACTGATATATCGTTGTTCTCCCAGTATGACCTTGATCTCAGCGTTCGAGAAAATCTCTGGGCCACTCAGAAGCACAACGAGGGTATCCTAGATCAAGCTTATCGTACGAGTAATGAAGTTTACCTGATTTTTGGTGTGAATAAGAGCGGCGAGTTCTATGGATATGCGAAGTAAGGTCTAATCTGCTTTGTATCGTTTTTAATACTTAAATCGTGATAAGAATGGCAGGACCAGTGCGTAAAGGAGAGCAGCGTGTCCCCTGGGCTAGTCGACCAGATTCATCCGCATCCTCTCGGTCTTCCCTCTCCCCCATCACTAGTCGTGCCCCTATTTCTGATACAATATTAGAGGAGCCAAATAGTCCTTCATCACAAGAAAATCCGGCTTCTCCTCCTGCGAGAAATTTTTTTCCAGCGCGTGAAAATCGACTGGTGGAGGCTTCACCCGTGCCAGTTTCACCTCCCTCGGTGCCTCCGCAGCAATCTAGTCAAACTTCAGTTGCGTCTGCGCCTGCCGAGCTAGGTACTCTGCATCACAGAATTACCATGAGCACTCCCTCCGTAAAACTCAGCCTCGACAATCGCTGGAAACCCAAACTGCACTCTGCTCAAGCTCATTTTCATAGTGCGTCGCAGGAAGACTTCGAGCTGGACGAATCTGCTCCATTCCGGGCCATACGTAGCGAAAGCAGCGGTAACAGACTGGATGAGGATTTATCCCGAATAAGGCTGAATTCAGTGGAGGAGGTGGAAGAGAGAACAGAGGATCTGGAGAAGGCCATGGACGGAAAGCCTGAGACCTGGGGCGAACCTTTCAAGGTCGAGTGGCTCTGCACTGATCGACTTCCCTTCTTTCGAACCCGTCATCTTCGAAATCCCTGGAATCACGATCGAGAGGTCAAGGTTTCGAGAGACGGAACAGAAATTGAACCTAGTGTAGGGGAGCAATTATTGCAGGAATGGAGTAAGCTGGTAGAGGACGGAAGTCATCAGGATTCCGATCCAGCTCCAAGCAACGCTGCTTCAGTTGCCAAGCCAGCTTCAAAACGATCCGGATCGAGTTCGAAATTGGCGCCTGCTAATCCCGGACCAAAAGGTGCAAAAGACAGAGAACCGGGTCTGTCTACTTCACGATCATAATATACGAATACAATCGTTGAAACCACAACCAAAATCCCGCGCCGCCAACAATTCACTGAGCTTTTTGCTTGGCGCAGTAATGACACATGCACAGTCAGGCTGATCTCCTGTAGTGTTCATTCACGAGACAGGATCTGCTTGTCATTCACGATACAAGAACTGTCACACTCCTTTATAATTCACGTCTTCCGGTGTTTCATGGGGCCTTGTATAGGCACGTCTTGTTATCACCACTAATCGCTTTCCATCGTGCATTTCTCACTGTTTACTTTCTGGTTTTGTTTTGTGTGTCCTCAAATTCTCAATTCTGTAGCAATAGACATCCACGAACAGTATTACTGTAGCACTTCGTATAACTGGCAATACACACGTGCGCCGTTGTGCGCGAGTTCCCTCAACTCTAGAATGTGGTGCTTATACGCATTGAAAATAACGCTAACGTCAGACTTGCGGATTCTGGTAAGTGATATAACATGCATTCGCATGTGAGCCTCCTTCGTCCGGCTCGGAGGGGGCCTTCGGCCCCTCCGATTCAAATACGGCTCACATGGGGTGCTCGCTTCGAAGTGCTAGATCCAATATTCTTGGTCGGTGCTGGCGCACCTCCATAAACCAATTATTAAGACACTATAATGATTACACAAGGATGATATACTGAGCAAGTAAGAATGTACAAGGTAATGGAAGGAAAGTCGCGACTGAACTCGATGACGAGGGATTTACAGGGGATTACCAAAAATGGCGGTGGCTGTGACCTCGTGGGATTTGCGAATATAGAATTGACGAAATTTTTCACCCTATGGCCAGTATTGCTTCGCTTCGCTCGCAATTATTCTAAAACGGGGTTGGAAGTGCTACTCATTCAACACATTTAATGTAACCATGATTCACAATTCGGATCTATCGTAATTCGTCACTGGTCCATGTTCCTCAGTTTGAGGCAGCTTGAAACCACCATGCCATAGTTTGTCAAGATCCCCTTGCGGATCGTACATTTTCTTTACTTGAATCATCTTCTTCAGTGTTTGACCGTCGGTGGACCGCACCATCACGGCCTCTGAGCCTGATGCGTAATTCATGTATATGAATGGACTAAATAAACCTCGCCTTTTAGCTTCGTCTTCAGCCCACTTCAGCAATGCTTCAGCACTGGTGTTCATAATGTGGTCGTCGGATGGGTCTAACCAGTCCGTTGTAATTAACATCACTGGGGTAACATCAGTAAAGTAGACACGCTCAGATTTTTTGAGGATACTGACCCCAGAGATTGCCCTCACTCTCCTTCAAGCAAGTAGGATTCCCTCCATTTTCAATACCGGCGGAAGCCAGCCTAGCAGGTACGGGCTGCACCGAGACGGCCCAATGAACTCCCGCATGGCCATGATACGGCTCGAAAAGTTCTACGCCTCGTGCATACAAGTCCAGATGAAACTGTGCATTTGCTTTGTAGGTCATCGTAAGCCAGCGACTACGTCCATGTTTCCCAGGATCTGCCTCTTGAAATTCTTCGGTGATGTCGGTAAGATTCTTAATTCCCATCATATCGACGAGAGGTGTCAACGATTCGAAGCCAGACCACAGTGCAGGGTATGCCTCTGGCTTGAGATATGTCTGGAGCGTCCAAATGATGTAGTCCTTCGCTTCTGGATTCCATGCTAGACTCAAGCCAAAAAAGCCTTTGGGATCTTCAGCTAATTTCTCGGTGAAGGTAACAAGACGCTCCAGAAGGTTCGGCGCATCCTTGATCGCGAAAAACTGCGATCCGCCCCAAACCGGACCTTGTGAGAAGGTGAACATATCAAATCGGGTCACGACGCCAAAATTTGTGCTGCCCAGCTTCAACCCCCAATATAAGCTAGAATGCTGTTTCTGATTGGCGTTGATGATGGAGCCATTGACGAGGACCACTTCGTAGCTCTGAATATTGTCACTTCCAAATCCATGCTCTGCGGATAAGAAACCTATTCCTCCTAAAAATGGTGAATGAGCAAAGCTCAAGATGATCATATATATCCGTCGCTCACCTCCTAGGAGAAATCCTCCCACTCCAACATCACCCACCCTTTTGCACGAATTAATAATTTTGTCTCGTGTCGATGCTATATTCTATACTTACCTACCACCAACAGTCGTGAGATTCTGCAGTTGCAGTACAGTGTACACGTCTCGCCATCTTGACCCTGCCCCAAAGGATACGACGGATTTGTCCGCGGAAAGCGTTGGAACACCCTTTACTTGTTGCATGTCAATGGTGAACCCCTCTGAGCCAATATTTGACGCGCCACTCCATGCCATATGCCCTCCTGTACGAACGGCGAAATGACATTCATGTGCGCTTGCAAACTTGAGTATACGTGAGACATCGGAAGCGTTGTTTGGAGAGACTCGGCATGCTGGTGTCATTGTGGCCTGTTCACCAGAATAATACGAGGACTGTTGCGCTCGGTAAGAATCGCTAGATGGCCAGAAGACTTGTCCGGGGAGCAGGGAACTCAGTGCAGTACACTGAAATATAGAAAGAAATTAATTCAATGTCATGGATTGTTCAGACCACGCACACATGCTTTTGCCTCCAAATTGATTGCAGGGGTCCCAAAGGCTTCCTGACGAGCGAGGGCAATATTTGAGTAGAGACCTGTAGTTAAAAATAGGGGAAGAAGCATATTCTCTTGTTGTGGAGCAGAAGCAAATGCAGACCGCAAAACAGGCCGCAAAAACAGAAGGATTCCGCTCGCTAGTAATAATAAGGGCCTTCAAATTTTATAGATTTTTGATTGAAGGTCTGAAAGTCCACGTTTTGCAGGGTCATTTGGCATGAAACACCTTGCAGTGAGGCTTAGTGGATCCTCGTTTGTCTTAGTCCGCTCTAGTGAGTCCCGATGAAGCGGAGATAACGGATTGTGGAATAGTAACCGGACATGCCACTACATGCCAGGAGCGCCAGAAGACTTGAAACTCAATTGAGAATTTTTGAATTAATACACGCTATATGGCCTGATGGTCTAGGAGTATGATTCGTTGTTAGGGAGTTAAAGCCATTCGACGAGGTCCCGGGTTCAATTCCCGGTCAGGCCCTGAAATTTTTTCCTTGGGGAAAGTAAATTCGTGGTTCTACCTACTCTTCACTTACAAAGCCGTGTAATGATTTTTATTGCCTCTCTAGCGTCCTCGAAACACTCCTGTTCATCATCCATTTTCCATGATTGTTCGTCTGCCAGAAGGATCAAGGCTTGCACCTTATTTTTGAGCCGCACTCGATATCCTTCAGGCGTGCTCGAAAAACAAAAAATGGAACTGTATTCAATTTCTGTTGCAACTGAAGCAATGATGCTGCCGCTGGACACCAAAACCACAAAGTCAGAATTATGAAGCTAAGTGTAATGCGTTGCCATACCGGGTGTCGATGTTCGGGATCTTTTTCAGTCGACCCCACAGCTCTTCACGCTTCGTAAATACGCGGTGTATGGTTTGTCGTATAGCGCCAACGGCAGTGCGACGTATTGTGGCCTGTAAATTACGCGAAGTTGTTTCGGCTAACTCACAGAGAGGGCTACATAGTAACACAGGGTGCAGTAAAGCATTATTTACCGTGGGAAATGGTGAAATAATGGTGAAATAATTTCCGAAATTTTGAACATTATTTTTGCTACTTATGCTAAAGACATTTTAAGAGAATGAAAATATAATGGGTTGGATCTTGCTCATATGTCCACCATACAGGTGCTTAATAATGGTAAAGTAATGATGAATCAATGTGACAAATTGTCACAACATAATTCGATCATAATCAGTGAAATCTAACACTAGAGAAATAGAAAAAATTCTGTAAAATAATGGAAAATTCTAGGAGCATTTGATCAATATAAGCAAGAGTATATATGCAATAAAATTGATGGAGTTGTAGAAGATTAATGGTGACAAAATGTTATATTATGACTTCACAATAATACAGGGAAAACTTACAGTAGAGAAACACACAATCAACAAAATAATAATGATGTCCTTGACTATTGTTTTTCTATAGTAATTAGGCAAAGATACAGTGAATTGATGGTAAGATAATCTGAAGAATTGACAAAGAATAAATTCAACATAAGAATAGTACAATGCAAGAAAAAGGATGGAAAGATTATGCTGGAAATATGATCACTATGCAAAGCATTATAGGGATAATTAATGCTAAAGGATATGAAAAACAATGGAATTTAGCAGTTCAAGTCTGTTATCATCATATTTTAAATAACAGGTGGAAATAATGAGGAAAAGGCACAAAAGCAATGAAGAAGTTTACAATGAAATAATCATGAAGCACACTGAAATAATTGCAAGAATAGTTTACTAGTAATAAAGTATAGAATAAAGAAAATATGAGGAAATGATGATAAAATAGCATTCTAAATAGAACAAGCATACTTTGACAATGTATCAAAAAAATAATGGAAAAGAGACAGTGAACCTACAAAGTTCTTGCAATTTAGGGTTCAGCATTGTGATGAAAGAGGGTGATACAAAATAGAGCTGAAATAGAAAAATTCAATGGAGAAAGATGGAGTTGGATCAAGATAGATAAAACTGGATGGAAATTGGGAAACTTGATAGAATAGATAGATGAAACTGGATGGAGTTGCAAGAACTGGAATCAAAGAACAAAGGTTGACATGGAAGAGAATAGATGAAGTTGGATTGAGATGGATCAAAATGGATAGACTTGGACTGAGTTTGATAGAAGAGATGGTGTTGCATGGAGATGGATGAAACCAGATGGAGTTGGATGGAACAGAATAGATGGAGTCAAATCGGGATGGATAGAATAGATGGTGTTGGATAGTTTTGAATGGACTTGTATGGAGTTGGATGGAACAGAATAGATGGAGTCAAATCAAGATGGATGGAATAGATGGTGTGGGATGGTGTTGGATGGAACAGAATACATGGAGTTGAATTGAAATGGATAAACCTGGATGTGTTGGATAGACTTGTATGAAGTTGGATGGAGTTGGATGGAACAAAATAGATGGAGTCAAATTGAGATGGATGAACCCGGATGAACTTGAACTGAGTTTAATATAGATGGTGTTGGATTGAGATGGATGAAACTGGAAGGAGTTGGAGGAACTTGAATCAAGTTTGGCGATGGTTGAATGAAGTTGAACCGAGATGGATGGAGTTGGATGGGACAGAATAGATGGAGTCGAACTGAGTGGGATCGAGATGAATGAAACCGGAAGGAGTGGAATGGACTTGTATGGAGTTGAATGAAGTTGAACCGAGATGGATGAAAGTGGATGGAGTTGGATGGACTTGAACTGAGTTGGATCGAGATGAATGAAACTGGAAGGAGTGGGATGGACTTGTATGGACTTGAATGAAGTTGAACCGAGATGGATGAAAGTGGATGGAGTTGGATCGAGATGAATGAAACTGGAAGGAGTTGGAGGAACTTGAATCAAGTTTGGCGATGGTTAAATGAAGTTGAACCGAGATGGATAGAGTTGGATGGAACACAATAGATGGAGTCGGAGTGAGTGGGATTGAGATGAATGAAACTGGAAGGAGTGGGATGGACTTGTATGGACTTGAATGAAGTTGAACTGAGATGGATGAAAGTGGATGGAGTTGGATCGAGATGAATGAAACTGGAAGGAGTTGGAGGAACTTGAATCGAGTTTGGCGATGGTTAAATGAAGTTGAACCGAGATGGATAGAGTTGGATGGAACAGAATAGATGGAGCCGAACTGAGTTGGATCAAGATGAATGAAACTGGAAGGAGTGGGATGGACTTGTATGGACTTGAATGAAGTTGAACCGAGATGGATGAAAGTGGATAGAGTTGGATCGAGATGAATGAAACTGGAAGGAGTTGGAGGAACTTGAATCGAGTTTGGCGATGGTTAAATGAAGTTGAACCGAGATGGATAGAGTTGGATGGAACAGAATAGATGGAGCCGAACTGAGTTGGATCAAGATGAATGAAACTGGAAGGAGTGGGATGGACTTGTATGGACTTGAATGAAGTTGAACCGAGATGGATGAAAGTGGATGGAGTTGGATCGAGATGAATGAAACTGGAAGGAGTTGGAGGAACTTGAATCAAGTTTGGCGATGGTTAAATGAAGTTGAACCGAGACAGATAGAGTTGGATGGAACAGAATAGATGGAGTCGGAGTGAGTGGGATTGAGATGAATGAAACCGGAAGGAGTGGGATGGACTTGTATGGACTTGAATGAAGTTGAACCGAGATGGATGAAAGTGGATCGAGTTGGATCGAGATGAATGAAACTGGAAGGAGTTGGAGGAACTTGAATCAAGTTTGGCGATGGTTAAATGAAGTTGAACCGAGACGGATAGAGTTGGATGGAACAGAATAGATGGAGCCGAACTGAGTTGGATCAAGATGAATGAAACTGGAAGGAGTGGGATGGACTTGTATGGACTTGAATGAAGTTGAACCGAGATGGATGAAAGTGGATAGAGTTGGATCGAGATGAATGAAACTGGAAGGAGTTGGAGGAACTTGAATCGAGTTTGGCGATGGTTAAATGAAGTTGAACCGAGATGGATAGAGTTGGATGGAACAGAATAGATGGAGCCGAACTGAGTTGGATCAAGATGAATGAAACTGGAAGGAGTGGGATGGACTTGTATGGACTTGAATGAAGTTGAACCGAGATGGATGAAAGTGGATCGAGTTGGATCGAGATGAATGAAACTGGAAGGAGTTGGAGGAACTTGAATCGAGTTTGGCGATGGTTAAATGAAGTTGAACCGAGACGGATAGAGTTGGATGGAACAGAATAGATGGAGTCGGAGTGAGTGGGATTGAGATGAATGAAACCGGAAGGAGTGTCACGAAGCGGCAGGGGCGGAGTGACTAACAGAGCGGGAAAGCGGAGCGACTAAGCAGAACGGTGAGGCGGAGCAACTGGACAAGGTAACAAGGCGGAGCGACTAAGCAGAACGGCGGCAAGCTGGTCCCAGATAATGACAGAGATATATTGAGTATCGTAGTCATAGGTAATAATAAGTAAGCACATACCTGGTCCCAGATAATGACAGAGAGGTCAAGATAAGGGACCAGGCTGTGGAGGGTTGGCTATATATACATAATCCGGTCTGCGAGAAACAACGATGTAATACTGTACAGTTTAGGAACAAGGAAGGTGGCGGAAGCCAATAGAAGGAGAAGATGGGTCAGGTGGATCAGTAATCGATGGATCAGTAATCGATGGGGGTTTGACAGTGATGGGATGATGTATCGTACAAGCAAAGGCGTCGAGACGGTGAGAAAAGGAAAATGATAGGGGCTGCGTACTTTATGACATTACCCCCCTCCTTATGACCATTGCCCTCGATGGTCAAGGCTTTGCCGCTGTTGGGTGTTTTTTATGAAAGGCCCGAACAATTTTTGGTGCTCGACTGAGGTTGGCTGCGGGTTCCCAAGAGTTGTGCCCTGCGTCGTAACCTTTCCACTTAACCAAATATTCCAACTTCTTCCATCGAACTCGGCTGTCTAAGATCTCCTCTACTTCGTATTCCGGTTCGTCTTCATCCTCTAAGTATACCGGCTCTGGTGGTGTTGGTATTTCGCCATTAATGGAGTTACCTTTCCAGGGGTATAGTTTATCGACATGGAAGACGGGATGGAGGCGATCTAGGGATAGGGGAAGGTCAAGGCGGTAGTCTAAAGGGCCAATTTTCTCCAGAATGCGATAAGGGCCAAGCTGTCGATCTCCTAACTTTTCACTGGAAAGTTGAAGGTTAATGTCCTCTGCACTGAGCCAGACTAGGTCTCCAACTTTAAATTGATGAGCTTTCCGCTTCCCGCGTTCATATCCCTCCTTCTGTTGTTTCTTTCCTAGGTGTAAGGCAGCTCCGGCATCTTGTCGCGCTTCTCGGAGAATCCGTATACGGTCATCCACAGCTGGAATACCGCTGCGTTGGCCCACTGGGATATTGAACAGGGGAAGATAGCCGTAGGTTAGCTCGAACGGGGACATGCCTAGCGCAGAATGAGTCCGTGAGTTAATCACAAACTCCGCCATGGGAAGGTGCTCTGCCCAGTCGTCTTGTCGTCGTCCTACATAGAGGCGGATGTATTTCTCTACTTCCTGATTTGCTCGTTCGGTTTGGCCATTAGACTGAGGACGGTATCCGGAGGTTAGATCTGATTTAATTCCTAGCCTAGCGAGAAGGGATCGCATGAGTTTAGCTGCAAACTGGGGTCCGCGGTCGGATTTAAAGTGAAGAGGAAGACCATGGAGACGGAAGATCTCTCGGTAGTAAATATCGGCAACGCCTTCGGCTGTGATGGAGCTGGTGCAAGGAATGGCGTGAATTTGTTTTCCATACAGGTCTGTGCAAACCAAGACAGCATCATAGCCTTGGGAGTTAGGTAGCTGTGTTATCAGGTCAACCCCTACCTCTTCCCATAGACCGGATGGTACATCTAATGGTTGAGTTACGGCCCGTGGGTGTCGCTGGATCTTCTTACGGGCACAAACCTCGCATCCCTCAACGTATTTTTCCACAAAAGAGCGCAACGTAGGCCACCAGAAATGGGTACTGACCAAGTCGAGTGTCCCGTGTAGTCCGGGGTGTCCTGCAGTTGGATGGTCGTGGCATTGACGGAGTACCTCAGTGCGTAGGTCGTCGTTTGCTGGTACGTATACTCGACCTCGGTAGTAGACCAACCCATTGTCTTCTTCCCATTCGGCTATCCCATTGGCCAAGCGCTGTAGTCCGTGCTCTTTGACTGTTTTGAGACCCTCCAATACCTGTGCCTCCCGTTCTGAGGCTTTCCGGATACGATCCTCTAAGGGGTTCTGTAGGATCGAAGCTGCAATTTTTACGAAGTGGCCAGGTTTAAGGACTGTCTGTTGTCGGTTATCATCGCTGTCCGATACATGATGAACTGCCATGCGGGAGAGAGCATCAGCTTGGGTGTTTACTCTACCAGGGCGGTGGATCATATGAAAGTCAAACCGTGACAGATAGAGGGCCCATCGGGCTTGTCGGCGGGTGAGGTCTTGTGCAGTGCGCCAGAATTCGAGGTTCGAATGGTCCGTAATGATGTCGAATGGTTGAGGGAGTCCTTCTAGAAAGTTCCTCCAATCCTTCAGTGCTTCAATGATAGCAAGCATTTCTCGATCGTAGATTTCGTAGTTCCGTTCCGCTGGCTGCATGGATGCCGATCTGAAGGCTACCGGATGCCATTGGCCATCGTCTTGCTTCTGCATAAGGGCGCCTCCCGTGGCAAAGCCTGATGCGTCTACCTCGATTCGAGTAGGCCTGTCTGGTGTCCATAGAGCAAGGATCGGTGCGGAGATGAAGGCTTCTCGAAGGGTATCAAATGCTTTCTGTCGAGTGTCGGTCCAGGTAAAGCTGGTGTCTTTCTTCGTCAGGTCGTTCAGAGGTCGTGCTATTTTGGCAAAATTCCGGATAAAGCGTCGGTAGAAGTTTGCAAATCCCAAGAACCCTCGTAGTTCCCGAAGATTAGTAGGGACTGGCCAGTCGCGAACAGCCGCTACTTTTACCGGATCCATTCTCACCTCCCCTTCTGAGATGATGAGTCCGAGGTATTCAATCTGTTGTTGTTCAAATTCGCATTTTTCTGGTCGTAGGTAGAGGTCGTGCTTTTCTAACCGGGTTAATACTTCCCGTACCATTCGTCGGTGTTCCTCGAGATCGTTACTGAAGATAAGGATGTCATCTAGGTAGACTGCCACCTTGCCGGCTGCAATGAGATCAGCAAATATAGCATTCATAAGTGCTTGGAACGTGGCAGGGGAATTTGTGAGACCAAAGAACATGACCTTAGGCTCGAACAAGCCTCGGGTTGTTGCGAACGCGCCTTTCCATTCGTGCCCCTTCTTAATCCGTATGTTATTGTAACCCCAGCGGACATCAAACTTCGTGAAGTATCTGGCTCCCTGAAGTCGACTAATGATGTCAGCAACTAATGGGAGAGGGTATCGGTTCTTCACAGTGTACTCGTTCAGTTTCCGGTAGTCTTGTACGAAACGGAGTTTCCCATCCTTCTTCTTTACGAAGAAGACCGGTGATGAGATTGGTGATTTTGAGGGGACGATATAGCCTTTCCGTAGGTTTTCTTCTAGGAAACGATCCAACTCCTCCTGCTCGTTTAGGGACATGGGATAAATCTTGGTACGCATGGTTGCCGGTGCTCCAGGTACGAGATCAATCGCATGGTCCCAAGGTTGGTGGGCAGGTAATCGTTCGGAGGCGGATTCTGAGAAAACCTTCTTGAAATCACGATACTGCTCAGGGACCATTTCTTCGAAGGTTTTAATGGGTTTGTCTCGGTTGGCTTCCTCTGCTAGCTGCTGGGAGTAAGTGAATCCTGCGGCGCACCAGACTTCCTCCGTCTGTTCCTCTAGGATTCCTGCTTTTACCCATGCCCGGCGAGTTTTATGATTGGCTCGAATTCGGTGTATTGGTGGTTCTTCCACCGCTGCTGATTCACTTGGTTCAAGGGTCGCTTCTAGTGGCACCTCAATGTGGGGGTTTTCTGCGGGAGGTTCCAGTTCCGGGAGTTCGAGGATCGGGGTTTCTGTGTGAGTGGCGGCTAGATGAGAGTACAAGATTTCCTCGTCTGGGACTTCTTCTATCGTTACTCGAGGAGGCTTTACTGAAAGTCGTCCTTTCTCCCAATCAATCTCCGGATTTACCTTCCGTAGCCAGGGGAGTCCAAGGATGATGTCTTCACCTCCTAGGTTGGTGATCAGAAAGTCCATCCATCGCTCTTGATTATCCACTGTGAGTGCTAGACGTGCAAAATGGGTTATCCGTCCAGCTCGGTTAGGTGTTCCATCGATATTAAAAACGTCGATTGGTTTATGGAGGGGTGCACATCTTACATGGTTCCGGGTGACAAAGTCTTGGTTTAAAAACAGGGCGGTAGCTCCACAGTCTACCATGGCTGCAGTTGTTATACTGTGATTCCTTCCTCTTAGTCTCGCATGAATTCGGAAATGTGGGGAAGTAGAGTTTAATTCCCGGATCGACGATATTGTACATGATGGGTGCGAGTCATACGAGGAAGTAGCGAACATAACAAACTGATTACGGGGTACTCTCGGTGCAGCCGAAGCGGGTACCCTCTTTAAAAACCCTGTTGAAAGCCAGAGGACGAGGAGGACATAGCGTTAGCACGATCAAGTAATTCCCTTATTTGACCAATCTGATTGGAAAAGTCCTGGTTAGGGGGGCTCGGAGTAGCAGCTACGGGTGCAGAAGCAGATGTTGGGGTCGAGGACGCGATTTGGACGGATTCGTTTGGGAATAGGGAGAATGGCGCGGGTCCCGTAGCGGATATCTGTTGGCGTCGAGGTTGCTGGCGTCGGCCTCGGTCTCGTCCGAGTCCCATGAATTTGTCTTGGCAGACTGCTTCCAGATGTCCTCGACGTCCACAGTAGCGGCAGGTGGTTTCTCGGTGTGGGCAGTTTTGCTTGACATGACCTTGGGCACCGCAGCCGAAGCATCGTCCTCGCATGCGAGCTAGGAATGCTTCCCTAGTATTCCCATTACTGGTGTGGGTTGCATCAATGTCCATAGCGTGGGGGTCAGCAGGGGTAGTATGAGCGGTATGCGTGGGAGGGTATCCAGAGTTCCGGCCAGTCATGGTGGGATCGTGCAGGTAGACATCCACTGATATGGCCCGTTTGATTGCCTCCTTCAGAGTCGGAGCAATTCCTTGGGCAATGTTTACGGTGATGAGGTGTTGTCGGATCTCTGGGAGTAATGCAGTGAAGAAACGTTCCCGCAAGTCAATATCAGACATTTCAGTCCGATCTCCGATATCCTTGAACTTCTGAGCGAATTCCGCAACTGTCTGTCCTTTACTTTGCCTGAGATTCTTGATCTCACTACGGGCTTCCATACCTGGGTCCATTGGTTCAAACCGTTGGCTAAATTCCTTCAGAAACGCCTCCCAATTTCCTCCAAAAGGGGGATTTTCCGCATTGAAATGTAGCAGATGGGGAGTTGCCCAATCTCCGGCACTTTCTGTGAAGAAGCCCAAGGCGGACTTGATGAGTTTTACTTGGCTTTTGGCGAGATCCGGTTGTTCTGACGCCCAATTCTGGAACTGAGCCATGAAGCGACGGGCTTCAGCGCCATCTTTACCCTTGAAAACCTCGGGTTTGTTCATGCTTGACTTAGAGGATGAGCGTTCCTCCATAGCTGTAGCAAGGTTAGCTACTTGTCTGATGAGCTGAGCCATGAGATCCTCCGCAGAGGTGTTTGGGGCAGGCGGGATAGGAGTCGACATGATGGGAGTAGGCAATCGGGGCTGGGGAATCGGCAGGAAGGTTATATTGCTCACAGTGAGTGGCTCTCGGATTGAGTTCGAAAGGGCGTTGGGGCAAGGTTGAGACTGGCAATCGCGCCAAGTATCGTCGTTGTTATGGGCGTGAGCTTGGTCTCTGGGGTCAAGTGCGTGCGGGAGTGCGGAGCAGTCTATACTGGCAACAGGTGTTTCAGAGTCGGGCGGAACTGGGGAAGACGTGGTGTCTATAGACCCTGCAAGGACAACCTTATCGGTAGGCTGTCAGTGCAGTAATAGATCTTGACCTAATGTCACGAAGCGGCAGGGGCGGAGTGACTAACAGAGCGGGAAAGCGGAGCGACTAAGCAGAACGGTGAGGCGGAGCAACTGGACAAGGTAACAAGGCGGAGCGACTAAGCAGAACGGCGGCAAGCTGGTCCCAGATAATGACAGAGATATATTGAGTATCGTAGTCATAGGTAATAATAAGTAAGCACATACCTGGTCCCAGATAATGACAGAGAGGTCAAGATAAGGGACCAGGCTGTGGAGGGTTGGCTATATATACATAATCCGGTCTGCGAGAAACAACGATGTAATACTGTACAGTTTAGGAACAAGGAAGGTGGCGGAAGCCAATAGAAGGAGAAGATGGGTCAGGTGGATCAGTAATCGATGGATCAGTAATCGATGGGGGTTTGACAGTGATGGGATGATGTATCGTACAAGCAAAGGCGTCGAGACGGTGAGAAAAGGAAAATGATAGGGGCTGCGTACTTTATGACAAGGAGTGGGATGGACTTGTATGGACTTGAATGAAGTTGAACCGAGATGGATGAAAGTGGATAGAGTTGGATCGAGATGAATGAAACTGGAAGGAGTTGGAGGAACTTGAATCGAGTTTGGCGATGGTTAAATGAAGTTGAACCGAGATGGATAGAGTTGGATGGAACAGAATAGATGGAGCTGAACTGAGTTGGATCAAGATGAATGAAACTGGAAGGAGTGGGATGGACTTGTATGGACTTGAATGAAGTTGAACCGAGATGGATGAAAGTGGATAGAGTTGGATCGAGATGAATGAAACTGGAAGGAGTTGGAGGAACTTGAATCGAGTTTGGCGATGGTTAAATGAAGTTGAACCGAGATGGATAGAGTTGGATGGAACAGAATAGATGGAGCCGAACTGAGTTGGATCAAGATGAATGAAACTGGAAGGAGTGGGATGGACTTGTATGGACTTGAATGAAGTTGAACCGAGATGGATGAAAGTGGATGGAGTTGGATCGAGATGAATGAAACTGGAAGGAGTTGGAGGAACTTGAATCAAGTTTGGCGATGGTTAAATGAAGTTGAACCGAGACAGATAGAGTTGGATGGAACAGAATAGATGGAGTCGGAGTGAGTGGGATTGAGATGAATGAAACCGGAAGGAGTGGGATGGACTTGTATGGACTTGAATGAAGTTGAACTGAGATGGATGAAAGTGGATGGAGTTGGATCGAGATGAATGAAACTGGAAGGAGTTGGAGGAACTTGAATCAAGTTTGGCGATGGTTAAATGAAGTTGAACCGAGACGGATAGAGTTGGATGGAACAGAATAGATGGAGTCGGAGTGAGTGGGATTGAGATGAATGAAACCGGAAGGAGTGGGATGGACTTGTATGGACTTGAATGAAGTTGAACCGAGATGGATGAAAGTGGATGGAGTTGGATCGAGATGAATGAAACTGGAAGGAGTTGGAGGAACTTGAATCAAGTTTGGCGATGGTTAAATGAAGTTGAACCGAGATGGATAGAGTTGGATGGAACAGAATAGATGGAGTTGGAGTGAGTGGGATTGAGATGAATGAAACCGGAAGGAGTGGGATGGACTTGTATGGACTTGAATGAAGTTGAACTGAGATGGATGAAAGTGGATGGAGTTGGATCGAGATGAATGAAACTGGAAGGAGTTGGAGGAACTTGAATCAAGTTTGGCGATGGTTAAATGAAGTTGAACCGAGACGGATAGAGTTGGATGGAACAGAATAGATGGAGTCGGAGTGAGTGGGATTGAGATGAATGAAACCGGAAGGAGTGGGATGGACTTGTATGGAGTTGAATGAAGTTGAACCGAGATGGATGAAAGTGGATGGAGTTGGATCGTGATGAATGAAACTGGAAGGAGTTGGAGGAACTTGAATCAAGTTTGGCGATGGTTAAATGAAGTTGAACCGAGATGGATAGAGTTGGATGGAACAGAATAGATGGAGTCGGAGTGAGTTGGATGAAACCGGATGGACTTGAACTGAGTTTAATATAGATGTTGTTGGATTGAGATGAATGAAACAGGAAGGAGTTGGAGGAGCTTGAATCGACTTTGGCAACGGTTGAATAGTGGAGTAGTTCGCCGCCATACATTCTCCAGCCCAAAGTGCGCAAGCATCCTGTCAAGCCCATGCCTTGGGCCTCCATTCCGCCGCTCGGTATTCCGAAGATCCACCCTTTATTGTAATCTCTTTCTTATTGTTCTTTCTCGCTACATATACCCTTTCATTCTAGTCTCTCCTTATTGTCTTTTACTTTACCCTGCAGGACTACACGTATAGCTCCTAGTAGTTAGTCTGGCGCTCTGCACCGTTGCGCAGCTCCGTAGATATAAATACTGCCTGTATGCTACTGTAGTTCCTCAGTTTAATTATCGACTTAGATTCCCTCCTTAACTCTGTGCTCCTTTAAGTCTTCAGGCTCAACGCCTTGAAGTACTCTCTCTATAGCCTTTGGACTTATAAGTTCTTTGGCTTGCTCCTCGTCACTGGCATTACTGCCGCTCCGACTTGGCTGTAGCTTAGCTCCTCCCTCTATACTCTCGACCTCCGGGGACTAACGGCATAACGGCGGTGTTGTTAATAACTTCACTACTGTCCCATTCGTCTTCCACACTTAGCCACTCTGTGACCTCTGGCACGGTTACATGGTATACATGATCTTAACACATCCTTTGGAAGTACACCTGCTGGGATATGGTGATTGCCTTCAATACTGGGCCCTGGCATAGGCAATCTTCGCACATCCCTTGGACGTCTCGGTTTGTGATGTGGAGGCCGTCGACCAGCTTCCAGTTAGACATGCATAGGATACGCTGTATCCCTATGTGCCCTAGGTGTCAGTGCCATGTGTGGATATCGACTGGTCGGTCTCGTGTCCAGGAGTAGTTTGCTGTTGTGGGTCCCGGCTCTAGGACCACTACCCCATACATCTTATTCCGCCCAAACCCTTCCAGTATGATCTCCCTGCTCGATTTGCGTACTGTCATTACTCCTTGCCCCCAGTCACCTGGCATACCTCGGCTATCCAGTGTTGGCAATGAAATCAGGTTATGGCCAAACAATAGTGTGTGCTTCACTCCTGTAAGCTTTACCGTTCTTTTGACATTCCTGACTTGCATGATAAATTGTATTGTTCCAGTGCCTCTTATCTTGAACTTCCCGGTGTTGCCTGAGATGGCGCTACTTCCACCCTGCCCTTTGCCCAGCACTTTCTGGCAATGTGCCTGGGCTTGCTACAGTTATGGCATGTTGTCAAGTCTATGCCGCGGGCCTCCATTCCGCCGCTCGGTACTCCGAAGATCTGCTCTTATTGTAATCTCTTCCTATTGTTCTTTCTCGCTACACATATCCTTTCGTTCTAGTCTCTTATTATTGTCTTTTACTCTTTCGTCCTAGTCTTTCCTTATTGTCTTTACTCTACCCTGCAGGTACTACTTGTATAGCTCCTAGTAGTTAGTCTGGCGCTTCGCACCGATGCGCCGTTCCGTAGATATAAATACTGCCTGTACGCTACTGTAGTTCCCCAGTTTAATTATCAACTTAGATCAACTTAGATCTCCCTTCTCAACTTAACTCTTCTCTAAGTCTTCAGGCTCAACGCCTTGAAGTACGTTCTCCTCGACCTTAGAACTTTAACGTTCTCTGGTCCGCTCCTCGTCACCGGCGATACCGCCGCTCCGACCTGGCTGCTACTTAGTTCCTCTCTCTCTACTCTCGCTCTCCGGGGACTAACGGCGTAACGGCGGTGTTGTTAATAACTTCACTACTGTCCCACTCGTCTTCCGCACTTAGACACCCTGTGGCCTTGGCACGGTTACACGGTGTACATGATCTTAACAGTATAATTAAACTCAATCCGTTAACGTCGTACTGACATATCATTTTTTATGCCTCCGAAAACTCGAGCTCAATCTAGAGCTAACTCCGAAGAAAATACTTTCTTCACTACAGCCCAATCATTTGCCCCATTCTCCGACTCTATCTCTGCCATCGGTCAACCACGTCGCCGTAATCGCGGTTTCGGTCCAGCTACAGTCCCAACTACGTCAACTCTTCCTGAAGCTATGGAAGAGGAACAACAATTCGAATACAGCACCTTGTACACTGGTGACGGACAACCTGTCCAAGTCTTGACCCCTCGCCGTGGACAACCCCCCGTGGTCGCTCCGGCTCGGGGCCGGTCTACTACTCGAATTGATTCCCCAATCCTCCAAGCCATAGCCCGCCGTACGGGTAAACAACCCCAACGTCGTGCTACTTCTGAATCTCCTCGTGACCCACCTCCTCATTTCGATTTGGACACCGGTGACCACGATGATCAAGACCCTCCTGTCGACCCCGACGATCCGGGCGCCGACAACAATCATGACGATCTGGATGACGATTCTGGCGGTTTACCGCGTGGTGAGCCTGGTGGTCCCGGCGGTCCCGGCGGTCCTGGTGGACCTGGTGGACCTCGTTCTCCCATATCTCCTGACATCCCCAACGAGCAACGTGCTATGTTGGAACTCCTCTCGGGGTTCAAGGGTTCCATTGAGACCCTTGGCACCGTCCTCGCCGCTCTCGGCCGCCCTTCTGACAGCTCTGAATCCAAGAGCAAGGTCAAGGAGCCAGAGGTATTCGACGGTTCGGATCCCCGTAAACTCAAGACGTTCTTCGTCAATCTCGCCCTGGTCTTTAATGACCGTCCAAAGTACTTCACCGACCAAAGGAAGGTGAACTACACCCTTTCCTATCTCAGTGGGTCAGCCAAAGAATGGTTTGTCCCTGATATCCTCGACCCGGATCTCGACTCGCTGCCGGCCTGGACGTCCTCCTTCAAAGCCCTTGTAAAGGAGCTTCAGGACAATTTCGGCGTTTACGACGCCCAAGGCGAGGCCGAAGATTCTCTCGGTAATCTGAAGATGAAGGAAACCGAGAACATCCGGAAATACAATATCCGGTTCAACACCCTGGCTGCTAGTACCAACTGGGATTCTGCTGCCCTGAAATGGGCTTATGGACGAGGCTTAGCTGAACGCATTAAGGACGAAATGGCGCGTTTGCCCGAGCCGGCGACGCTCGCCGATTACCGTCAAGAAGTTCTTCGTATTGACAATCGTTATTGGAAACGCGAGGAAACTAGAAAGCGTGAGGCTGGTAAGCCTTTTGTTGCTCGGAACCCGAAGAAGGGTTCCTCGGACTTCAAGACTGGTTCTACTAACCAGCAAAACAACTCTCAGCCATCTGGCTCTTCGGCGCCGTTCACGCCGAAACGTAAACCCTTCTCTGGTGGTAAGCCTAACAACAATGGTAAGCCCCAGAACTCTTCGAATTCCGGCCAATCCGGCGGTCAGCGCCCCGCGTTCAACCATCTAGGAGCAGATGGTAAAGTACTTCCCTCCGAACGGGAAAGAAGGATGAAGAACAACCTTTGTCTCTTCTGCGGTGGTAAGCATCAGATTGCTGACTGCAATAAGCGAAAGGCCCGAGAATCGAAGGGCCGCGCTGCCGAGGTTGAAGAAACCCCCGAAGCAACCATTGAGGTTGTTGAAGAGGATTCGGAAAACTAATCCGCAGCTCTTGTTCCCCGGTACGAAACGGGAGCTGCGTTGATCAGGTTCGTACCTCACCTGGGGAGTTATATCTCAACGCGTCCGCTCTTTCTTCCATTGAACGATCTCTTGTAATATCATTAACTACTGAATTTCCTTTATCCGATTCGGCCGCGCCGGCCGAACCCATCTCTGCTCTTCTTAAATTTCCTACTCTTGTTGATTCTGGTTCTACTGACTCTTTCATCGATACTCGTTACGTTTCTCAGAACTCTATTCCTACGACCAAAATTTCTCCTGTTAATCTTCGTCTCTTTGATGGTTCATTATCTTCTAAACCCATTACCGATATGGCGAATATCGCCGTTCGGTTCCCTTCCGGCGAGCTGCTTCTCTTACCCTTTTATGTTACACATTTAGATTCATCTTGTAAAGCAGTACTAGGTTACAGTTTCTTATCCCGCTACAATCCGTTGATTGACTGGGCATCTCGAAACATTACGTTCCGTAACACTTCACATCCTGATTCTCCACAGACGTCTGTGCCTTCTGCCATCAACCCCGTTGCTGCAAAGGTCGCTGTTCCGCTACCGGAACCTTTGCCGTCGGTTTCACCGACAATTCTGGAGACCCCTCCTGGGGACTCACTTCGCCCTCGCTCTCGCTCCCGCTCTCGCTCCCGCTCTCGCTCCCGCTCTCGGACTTTACGGGCCAAGCCCCTTTCGTCCAAATTCCCCTTTGAACCCATCTATTCTTACCCTACGGTCTCTCAATTCGCTGCTCAACTGGAAACTCCCGAAGTCGACATTGCACTTGTCAGTGCTGCAGTCTTTAACAGGGCTTGCAAGGACGCTGGTATGGAACCCATCTTACTTCGTGCTATCCACTCAGAGGTCGCGGCCCGCGCCGCCGACCGCTCTTCCACCACTCCTACTGTCCCTCCACTCCATCCTTCTATCCCAGAAGAGTACGCGGAGTTTGCAGACGTCTTCGACGAGATTGCTGCAGATTCACTTCCTGAACACAGACCTTACGACCTGAAGATTGACTTGGAAGAAGGCGCTTCGCCGCCTCTCGGCCGTATTTATCCTTTGTCTGAAAAGGAGCTAGTCGCCCTTAAAGACTTTATTGACAAACAGCTGGCTACTGGTGCCATCACCCCATCATCCTCTCCTCACGGCGCTCCGGTCCTTTTTGTCCCGAAGAAGGACGGCAAACTTCGCCTTTGCGTCGATTTCCGTGGACTCAATCGTATTACCAAAAAGGATCGTTACCCACTCCCACTCATATCAGATCTTCTCGATGCTCCGAAAAGAGCTAAAATATACACCAAATTGGATCTCGCTCACGCTTATCATCTGGTCAGAATCGCTGAAGGTGATGAATGGAAGACCACCTTTCGGACCCGTTACGGCTCTTACGAATGGAAGGTTATGCCGTTCGGCCTTACGAACGCCCCTGCGGCTTTCCAGCGGTTTGTTAATGACATCTTCTCTGACATGCTCGATGTTTGTGTCATCGTCTATCTTGACGATATTCTGATCTACTCTGATACGCCAGAAGAACACCGAGAACACGTTAAGGAGGTTCTTCGGCGGTTACGGAAACATCGGCTTTACGCCAACCCCGAGAAGTGCGAATTCAATATGGATACTGTTGAGTATTTGGGTTATATTCTTTCTCCCGACGGATTGACTATGTCCAAGGAGAAAGTTCAGACAGTTCTAGAGTGGCCGGTTCCGAGGAAGGTTAAGGACATTCAGTCCTTCTTGGGTTTCGCAAATTTCTATCGTCGTTTTATTTATAATTACAGTGATATCGTTGTGCCGATGACTCGGCTTACCCGAAAAGGCGCTTCCTGGATCTGGAACAGCAGCTGTCAAGAGGCCTTCGAAAATCTCAAAATCGCTTTCACTTCTGCGCCGATACTGGCCCATTGGGAGCCGAATCGCCCACTTATCGTGGAGACCGACGCTTCCGATTACGCCATTGCGGCTATTCTTTCCATCCAATATGCTGACGGTGAAATTCATCCTCTAGCCTTCCTTTCCAGAACGCTTCATGCGGCGGAACTCAACTACGATACCCACGACAAAGAGCTACTGGCCATCTTCGAGGCCTTTAAAGCTTGGCGTCATTATCTGGAAGGTTCGGGTGATCCGGTGGACGTCGTCACCGATCACAAGAATCTTGAGTATTTCTCTACTACCAAGGTTCTTACACGCCGACAGGTCCGATGGTCAGAATTTTTACATCAATTTAATATGGTCATTCGCTTCCGGCCGGGGAAACTCGGCGAGAAACCCGACTCGATAACTAGACGCTGGGACGTCTACCCTAAAGAGGGGGATATCGGCTACGCCCAAGTGAACCCTCACAACTTCCGTCCTATCTTTACTAACGAACAACTCACTGCGTCTCTTCGAGCTACCTTCTTGGAAGGCCCGGTTTTACGAGCCTCGATTATCATGGATATCGAAGCCCTACACCAGGCAATCATCCTCGCCCTTCCCGCCGACCCGAGCTCCGTTGTTGGTTTGGAACTTGCAAAAGATCCTTCCAATGAACGTTGGAGCTTAGGTAGTGACAAGCTACTACGCCTTGACGACCGTATTTATGTCCCTAATCACGGCGATCTTCGCCTTCAAGTCCTCCGCTACTTCCATGATCATCCACTTTCCGGCCATTTCGGCCAGAACCGCACTCTCGAAGCTGTACGTCGTCAATACACCTGGCCCAAGGTCAGAGACTTCGTTCGTGACTACGTTACCTCTTGCACTATCTGTGGTCGCAATAAGCCCCGCCGTCACCGGCCCTACGGCTTGCTGAAACCTCTGCCGGTTCCGGTCCGCCCTTGGGATTCCATCTCTATGGACTTCATTGAGCAACTGCCGTTGTCGAATGGCTATACAGCTATCCTCGTCGTTGTGGATCGATCTTCCAAACAAGCTATATTTATTCCAACTCACGACACCATTACTTCCGAACAACTAGCTGAGCTTTTTGTTATTCACGTCTTCTCTAAGCATGGTGTTCCTAATCATGTTACTTCCGATCGTGGTTCCGAATTTGTTTCGGCGTTCTTCCGGGCTCTCGGTAAAGCGCTCTCCATGGAACTTCACTATACCTCTGGATATCATCCGGAAGCCGATGGGCAGACCGAGCGTGTCAATCAGACTCTCGAACAGTACATCAGGATCTATTGTTCCTACCAACAAGATGACTGGTCGCCTTTACTCCCGATCGCCGAATTCGCCTATAACAATGCTCCCAATGCTTCCACTGGTATTACTCCATTCTTCGCTAACAAAGGATACCACCCAAACATCACCGTTCGGCCCGAGGTCGATATGAAGTCTGATCTAGCTAGAGACTTCGTCGTCAACCTCGATGAACTCCACGCTTTCCTTCGAGAGGAAATCCTTTTAGCTCAGTCTCGTTATAAGGAACAAGCTGACAGGAAAAGAATCTCGCACCCGGAGTTCCCGATCGGCTCCGAAGTATTCGTTCTTGCTAAGCACATTCGTTCTACTCGTCCTACTGAAAAATTCTCAGAAAAATATCTTGGTCCTTTCAAGGTCATCAGTCGACCTGGTACTTTGTCTTACGAGCTCAAGCTCCCAGACTATCTTCGCCGAATTCACCCGGTTTTCCATGTCTCACAGCTGGAGCCGGTTACGCCGAACCCGTTCCCGAATCGTACTCAATCTCCTCCACCTCCAATTGAAGTTGATGGTGAAGAGGAGTACAACGTTGCCGAAATCCTCGACTCCAAGCTGGACAGAAGGTATAAACGTTGTCCTCTACGTTATTACATTCGGTGGGCCGGTTATGAAGGTACCGACGATGAGTTCTCTTGGGTTGCTGCTGATGAATTACATGCTGACGAACTTGTACCGGCGTTCCACGCCCGATACCCTCACAAACCTGGACCTTGATCACAAAAAATCATTTTATTCATTTCCCTTTTCCGCCGCGCTCCGCCGAAGTCTACTTTGTGCGTTTAGAGGATAAACACGATGATAGCAAATTGAGTGTTTATCTCTTTCTCTTAATTGCTTACATTCTCCTTCGATCTACTATTGCACTTATATTTCGTTCACACTTAAACTAATTACACTTCGAACTAATTACTTTTTACGCCGCTTAGCGGCCCATTCACTTTCCGATTTCCAAAATCGAGTTGACATTTTTTTATATATACAAAGTCCAAAAAACAAAAACGATACGAGGGGGGTAGGGCTACAAGAAGGTTACAAGAGAGGCCGAATGCCGATGTCCGATGTCCGCGATACTACTACTCTACCACTTCCTTCTCCTTCCCCTTATCCGCTCGCGCCTCGGTCGGCGCCATCTCCTCCTCGACTATTTCCTCCTCCTCTCCTTCCCCATCTTTCTCCGTCTCCTTCTCCCTCTCCTCCACTTCTTCTTCTTCCTCCCTTTCTTCTTCACTCTCCTCAACAACCCTTCGCCGCTTCAGCGGACGCCGCCGCTCGGTGGTCCTCCTCGACGGTCCTGCCGCCGCCGGTCCCTCTCCCATACCCATCAAGGACATCCTAGTGTCCATGGATATGAGGCGCGTATGGTCGTCCTCTTGCCTTCTCAGCAGCTGGCGAAGGTACTGCTGAGTCTTCGAATTCGCCTCTCGTAGGGCCCGGTTATCGGCGAGGAGTTGTGCCATTTGACTTTCGAGGACAGCTAGCCGCTCGCCGCTCGGGCCCGCTCCTCCATCCTTCTTCACTACATAAGGACGACCCGAGTACGAGCATCGTACTTTCGAGTCGTGGCAGGGCTTACATATTACGCTACTCCGCTTGCCAGCCTGCTTCAGGCAAGGGATTTTCTTCGACCTGCACCGTTCGCAAGGTTCTCGGTCTTCTTCGTCCTCATCATCGTCGTCGCCGTCGTCGCCGTCGTCTGGGTCCTCATCGACGACCTGAGTAGAAACAAGTCAATAAAGAAGATTTAATGTTAGCCGAAAAAGACGTACCGGGGCCTTGGCTTTACCCTTTCCCTTATTCTTCATCTTCGATACCTCCACAATAGGTCTCCTCGGCGAAGCAGAAACATCCCCGGTGGAAGTTCCGCCTTGACTTCTGGCGGTAGCAGCCTCCGCCAACTTCCTCCGTCGTTCGACGATCTCGTCTTCCTGTTCTCGAGCCCGGACGGCCCGATCGCGAGCATCTTGAGCAGCTTGGCGTCTCGCCGCCGCCGCTCGCTCCGCCGCCTGCTTCTTCTTTTCCGCCTCCTCTGCCGCCTTCTTAGCAGCTGCCTCCTCCGCTGCCTTCCTTTTAGCAGCCTCCGCTGCCTTCCGCGCCTTCACCCTCTCAACCCTCGCAAGGGCCTCCCTGATGATTTCGTCTTCGTCTTCGTCGATAGGGGCGCCGGGACTCGGAGGATCGGCGGGGCGAGAAGAGGTGCTGGCGGAGGGTTGGGTGGTCGTGGTGGTTCGGCTGGTCGTCATGTTGGTGGACTTAGAAGATTTTGAGAGAGTTAGGGCCTTAGCGGCAAAACCCTGGGCCTTTTATAGGACAAAAAACTGCGCACGGACCAGCGAAAATTTTCCTTCGAGTTGTACGGGGTGTACGGTGAACCGCGCCAATTCCCGGTACTAACGGCTTTTGAAAATTCTCCTGCTGACTGATGGGCCAAATCCCCGATCCTGACGGCCTTTGAAATTTTTCTTTGGTGACTAACCAACTACCGGTATTAATGGCTTTCGAGGGCTCAAGCCTAAGAGGGGGATACTGTCAAGTCTATGCCGCGGGCCTCCATTCCGCCGCTCGGTACTCCGAAGATCTGCTCTTATTGTAATCTCTTCCTATTGTTCTTTCTCGCTACACATATCCTTTCGTTCTAGTCTCTTATTATTGTCTTTTACTCTTTCGTCCTAGTCTTTCCTTATTGTCTTTACTCTACCCTGCAGGTACTACTTGTATAGCTCCTAGTAGTTAGTCTGGCGCTTCGCACCGATGCGCCGTTCCGTAGATATAAATACTGCCTGTACGCTACTGTAGTTCCCCAGTTTAATTATCAACTTAGATCAACTTAGATCTCCCTTCTCAACTTAACTCTTCTCTAAGTCTTCAGGCTCAACGCCTTGAAGTACGTTCTCCTCGACCTTAGAACTTTAACGTTCTCTGGTCCGCTCCTCGTCACCGGCGATACCGCCGCTCCGACCTGGCTGCTACTTAGTTCCTCTCTCTCTACTCTCGCTCTCCGGGGACTAACGGCGTAACGGCGGTGTTGTTAATAACTTCACTACTGTCCCACTCGTCTTCCGCACTTAGACACCCTGTGGCCTTGGCACGGTTACACGGTGTACATGATCTTAACACATGTGATCGTTGGCCTGTTGTTGCCATTTCAGGACTGGGCTGTCGTGGTATTGGTGTTTGAGTGTGCTGCCATTAGGGCTTTTACCTTTTTCATATCTTGCTTGACCTCTCTTCGCTCCTCTTCTTTTTCATGCCAGAGTGTATGGAGGTATGTGAATGCATTGGCACTTGAGCTCCCTGGCACACTACGTACATCTTGCCTCCACTCTGGCGGCATGGAGGATATGACAATACGGTGGAATTGGGCGTCAGTTGCTGTCCTGCCCAGGTTGTGGACCTTTTTTATCAGGTTTCACATCCTCTTTTCATGTTCCTCCATCGTGGATTCGGTGGGGTTGAATTTTTCCTGTCTGAGGCTCGTATTGGCTAGATGGATTCTCTGCTCGTCCCTCTTTTCGAAACGCTTAATTAGTGCCAACCAGATTTCTGATGTGCGCTTTGTTTTGTCTATTCCCAGTCCGATGGGGTCTGTGATGTTCAACACGATCACGCCAGCTCTACGAGGCTTCCCACTCAAGGCATGGTATGGGGCTGAAGAGCGGCGTTGCAGCTTGGGACGTCAGGTATATGGGTCCCGGGTACGAGTTAGGCTTTGCGATTGTACTGTTGATGTATCCAGTGAGTCCTCTTGACTGCACTGCGAATAATATTTCCCGCTTATATGGTCTCCAGTTCTCTTTGCCGATGAGCTGTTTCTTGTCCAGCAATCTTGGTATGTTTAGACTGTTTCCAAACGACATTCTCGAAAGTTCTACTTTTATTCTTCCCTGATAGCCTTTTTAGAATGCGAGTCTCATAATCTGTTGGAGTAAGTAATTCTCAGTTGGTAGAAAAACAACTGATATTATCGACATATCTACCTGTTGGAGTAAGGAATTCTACAACAACTGAGGTGTATGTGTTCAGTATCCGTCGTGTAGTCTATGTACTGTACAGTATATGGTAATAACGCCGTTTACTATATTGTGGGTTTGTGTATGTACGGAGTATGTCCCAACATGGAGGAACTTCAATCAAGTTTGGCAATGGTTGAATAAAGTTGAACCAAGATGGATGAAACTGGATGGAGTTGGATGGACTTGAACTGAGTTGGATTGAGATGAATGAAATGGGAAGAAGCATCCTATTGACTCAGAGCACTATTATATACACTAGATGGATAATCTAATGAATTCCGATCCCTCATAAAGCGAAGGAATCTGGAGGCTTTGGTTCAGCGCGACTAATTTCGGAACCAGTGACTAAGCGCCAGCTTTCAGCGCACGGAAACCTTGGCGGCGGCTGCCCAACATATAAGGAAAAGGTCAAGTGACCATTGCTTTCGAAGTCCGACAAGGAATACACCGTGCACCAACGCCACTCATGAACTTACTCTTACAACATATACTATACTTCTGCCACTCTGCATCAGTATAAACGGAAGTGTTTCCAATATGCTTCCCAAAGATCCTGCGTTATCGAAACTGTTAGGTCCGGAACAGGACCCTAACATTGTTGAATATCCCAGCATATGCATAGATACAGACATTGTCGAGGAGATCGCTCGTCATGACTTCCCAGCCTCTAGTCTCCGGAGAATCATACTCACTGCAGGCAAAATCTTGCCGGAAGACAGCCTCTCTGTTCACACTGATGAACTATGTCAGTTCCCCACTCTCGAATCCTTGCTTCCTCACCTGCTTGCCTATTTCTCCGTCCTCGCTTCATGTCTGCACACCAGTGGGAACCCCAGCGCTTCATTCACGTTCATGAATAGGACTTACTCGTATACGGCATCATTGGTGGAAATGGCATCCCAGTTCGAATGGTCGCATGTGCTGGAATATCATACCCTGTATATGAACAAGCGCCAACATGAGATG
This sequence comes from Lentinula edodes, assembly GCF_021015755.1. Taxonomy (NCBI): domain Eukaryota; kingdom Fungi; phylum Basidiomycota; class Agaricomycetes; order Agaricales; family Omphalotaceae; genus Lentinula; species Lentinula edodes. Next base: position 233,914 of record NW_025764320.1, read on the forward strand.
AGGCGAGGAAATTACAGTGGATGGGGCCCAGTAGATCTGGACATTTTTCTGCAGCTTGTAGCGCATTCCAGTCTGCGAAACCCTCCTGCCAGTAACTTCTATGTCGATCATAGAAAGAACAGCAGAACACAAGAAGAATCTCGCGTGGGTAGGAATGGCAAAAGGGAAGGAAATTTATTTTACATTGGTGAAACAGGAAAAGGGATCTCCGTTGGCATTGTCATTGCTATTGCTTTCTTCGCTATTTACATTACATTCTCTAAATAGGTGATGTTTCCAGAACTATGTGCATTGGAATTCAATGATGCTTTAACTTCATCCCAGTGGTATTTCTGGTTTAATGGATCGTAAATATGTACATGTGCACCTTGTGTAAAGATACCGATCCATAATAATATAATTTACCTGCATTCTTTGTTCCTTCAACATGTCAATGCGCACAGGACCTCGCCTGCCTCCTCTCCTCTTTTCGTTTTGCCGTATCAGCAGCTGTCTCCTCCTTGGTCTCCATCGAAGTTAATCTGGGTACAGACGGACTCGAGGCACGCCGTGCGGTAGTTGGTCTCACCTATTTGTGGAATATTCGGATAATCCATTCAAGCTCGAACCTCCACTGAACTCTACAAACGCGTAGTCAGAAGACACTAGGATGCCGACGACAGATCTAGAGAAAGGTCGAAAAACGCCAGCTGCATGTAGGTGTATATCAAAACTCAAATTTCCGGTGGTCCTTGTGTTGAAACATTCGTGTTCTGCCGGTACGCAGATTCGCTTTAAAGATGGTATGGAATTCGTTTCCTGCCGCATCTAGCCTTTGGTGGAAAGGGTACACTCGAGGAAGTCGGAGATATAAGGCATCTAGCTTTTTAGATAGTAACTTCAGCGGTGTATGGGTACACCCGGCAACGCTTGGGTAGATACCCAGAGCAGGTTCAGATGTTGTGGTGGGGGCAAGAGACACCCGGGAAGCAACGCTCGAAGATGAACACCGCGAGAAAGCAGCGGTACCCCTAGATCAGACCACCCTGAAGCTGGAGATGTGAAAGGAGTGCGAGCAGTATGGACGGAGAATGGACTTGCTGATTGGGAAGCCAACCTTCATTAGCATTGACATCCATCCGGTGGTCATCTCCCCACGGATCCGATACTTCGACTCGATCCTCAGCAGCAACTTCCTCTGCCAACTGTTCCGCTAGCGCCGCGGAAATACTCGAAGAAACCCTACTTGCGCCGCCGCACGAAACCCAAGCGAAGCGGAAGTGCTGGCGAAGTCGCAGTCGAATTTGCTGGCAAAGTTAGCAGCGTGCCTCGAGACGTAGTCGCAAATGAATCTGTAATCGGTCGAATGGATTGAACGCAGCAGTTCCGGGCTTCCTTGAACTTCTCAAAAGATCGTCACACTCATATTTTCAGGTCAAAGACTTCCCAAAGCTGTCATTAGAAATGGATCAGGTATTATACAATGAAAAACGTTGACCAACCGCTTACATAGAGAACAGCAGCATCGTCCTTCGAATTACTTCGAATCCACCCAGCTTCCACTCTCCGGAAAGCGATAGAAATACAGCCTTGGTTCGAATTGTACCGAGAGTTGAGACGCAAGACTCATTGATGCATGCAAAAGCAACCTTTATCCATTATCGGATGAGTTCCACTAGTGTAATGAACGACCTGACATGAACGGATATTCTGTTCTTTTTTGCCCTTGCCCTCACAAGTTCTTCCTGCGAACCTCGAGCAGAGGGATTCTTGTCAGAGTTTCTAGTTGATAGTGCGTAAAATCTCAAGATCGCGGTTTTACAATGAAATATCGAATCAACAGTGAACAGTAACGAATCGAGATGTCTTATCACGTGCGGTGGCCACCTTCTAAACTGACATACGCTGCTGGACCGGCGCTTTTCAAACCCGCCAAACCTGGCCCTTCTCGAGGATCCCTGTTCTTCCCTTCCGACCTTTGATTCGAATCTTTAACCTTCCTGCTTGTGCCGACCTCATCAACCTTTTCTCGTTTACTTCTCCCATTCTCGCCGTCGTCCATGCGAGCCCTTTTTCTATGATACGTCAGATCCAGAATTCAAGACGAATTTGCACAACCTGCCTTTTCTTGGCCACAATTTCCTCTGGGCAATGATGGTGGTAAGCCTAAATATCAGTTAGGAAGATGAGTGAAGGCTCACGTTGATCGATCGAATAACTAGTGTAATAACCTACAACGGAGAGAGGGCTAAAAGTCTATGAGCAATATGCTAGCGGTGTAGAGAACATAGTACGCGCACTTGGGACCCTCGGTCTGGAGTACGTACTGCACACCCTTCGCAAGCTTTATATCCACTGACATTCTTTCTAACTAAAAGCCCAATGAGGAGGATAGAAATGTGTTGCAATCCACTTACCGTCTGCACTGATAGGGTACCTAGTGCCACTGAATCTTCGGAACTACTCCCTCGAGCGAGATATAGTGTGGTTCTTGTGAATGGATCATTACACTTTCTCATAGCTACGTTGCAGAGGGTCAGATTATCGTCGGGGATGAACGCCATGTTCTCTCCCGGAGCAACATTTCGGAACCAGCTGTGGACCTCGTCAGAAGCACAGCCTATACGCTCAGTACTTGGCAGCACTTACCATAGCTTGTCGGTCATCTTTCTTGTAGAGGGAAGATTTCGACAATCACAAAGGAGACTGTTCCTTTATACCTTTTGGCGGTCACATGTGAGCCGCACGCGAGTGCCACTCCTGTCATTGCTTGAAAGGATTCTTACCCTGCTATAGATCTTCCGGATGTTGGAAATGATCAGCTCCGCTGCGAAAGAGGATCTCAATGTTGCCGCCATCGTACGACGACGCGAAGGTGGCAAAAGCGGATATGACATTCTGTCTTTGAAGCCAGGCTTCCCCCAACCGACGCGTCTTGCGTTATCAAATCCACACATCGTACGCCCCAGAATTATATCTCGGCGCATTTGTAAGCCTTTTCCTTCAACCTCGCCGTGCGTTACTTCGACACAAGGTGATCTATGGTTCTTCCCGGCCATGCTAATGAAGTGAGTGACATCTATTCTACAAATAGACAACCTCAAAAGTCATAATAAGGTCATTCATACTATGCCTCTCTTCGCTCTACATTTTGGATGTCCTGTATGCTTTTAGCATGGCCTTTGAAGGTAGGCTATTCAATATCATATCACCTCTTGTGCCTTCCGATGATGTTCTCGAATGTTAGTGAAGAAAATTGAGCGGACGGAATGTCTGGAAGCATTCATCGCGAACAACTGCAACAACCCGGTACCTTTTGCACGCGAAGAGTGTATGAGAATAGATTTGTGCTTGAAGAAATCAATCAACAATGTTGGATATGGTCGATTAGCTGTGGGAAGTCTAGCGCACACACTTAACGGTTTTTTCGAGGAAGCATCGTTAAAAACATTGGTGAGACCTTCATACCATGCATCTGAAGTTTAAAATCATATCTTAATACTCTGTTAGATTGCTTCGGTGATGATTCTGCTTATCCTTGCAGTGACTCGGTCTAAAGCCAGGCACTGGTAGCTTGATTTAACATACAATGATCAATTGATTCTAATCCATTCATGACAATGATCGGAATTGAGAGACAACCTTTCTGCCTCGAAAGTCACAGCGAAGAAGGTCATCACGAACTTAAGCAAAAGATTACGCATAGGTTTCATACGCTCTGTACATACTTTGTAGTAACGAGGTCGGTCGGGACAAAGCCACGAGCCGACACACCTGCAGCAGCCAGATCGTGAGGGAGTACGAAGAGTCAAGCGAGTCGATGACAGGATATAGGCTAGGTGAAGGTATAACATATCCCGGTGGAGGATTCCTCGGAAGGAGATATAGGATTGGCAGTGGTGGATAGAACAGCATCCCGCGGAGTAACAGGAGTACTGAGTGTCGAGTGAGGCTGTTCATCGGATTGGGTGTTTATGTCTTTTATACATGTTCTTCGTCAGGTGAATATCCTTCAAACTCGTCTTCAAAATCCTCGTCTCCGTCTTCCTCTCCTTCTCCTGCATTCGGATCATCTTCTGGCTCTGGAATGTACTTAAAAATCTCGCATTCATCAAGAGGGCCAATGACATCGTCAAGAAGCGCATAGACTTCGCGATGGGTACCAGAGATGACACTGGATGGAGTGCAAGACGGTAGCTGAATAAAGGCAAGCAAGCAATTCTGAAGTTCAGGCTTGGGTATCATATATGTTAGGACATTTTTCCCGAGCCCTTCACATCCTCAGAGTGCGTTGGAAGATTTGCTGACAGCGTTGTCGACAGACAGAATGTGAATTCACGCACGAAGAATGGCGAATAAGCGCCGTTGAACCTCTGATCAATCATCATGATAAGATCAAATCACAAAGGGCTAAGATATATAAGACCTTGGTTTAACAAAATCTCGAAAACCTGCTTTCTTGCATCCATTATCAATTAATCGCTCATGTCGCTTGTGAGGATGATCAGACATCAAGTTGACGATATCGAAGATGCTTTCGACAATGCCCGGTGCAAGAGACAGACATTATGCACCGAATTAGGTCAACAAGCGAAACAGTTGAATGCGTCTCTTATGCGCGCCACCTCAGATGCGGTAAGTCCCCATTCTTCATGATCAAGTTATGCATTATCTTATTGATGGGCTATATTAGAACACTGTCCTTCAGCGCATAGATGCCACTCGACAGCATCACCTGTTCAATTCCTCGCGAACACTTCCGACTACGCCTTCCTCACAATTTCTTTCCCTGTCTCAATTAAAGAAGGAAGTATCACGTATGTCTGCGCATCTGCTCGACGCTATCAACGAAAGGTCTCTGAACATCGATGTAAATCTTGTTTACCTCCAGTAGTTGCACCGCATACTAATTGCTCCTTTCTTCTAGACAAATGATCCAATGGATACTGCATCTTTACCACGTGAGTCCATTGAGAACATCTCACTCTCGTTATCATTTCAATACCATTTGCTTAAGTGCAATTTCATGGGTTACCCTCCGAGTCCTTGTTGGGTTCGAATTGGGATAACATCGTGACCCATGCTCGGGAAATGAACCGTAATAGTCGGAAGACATTGAAGGCCTTGAGGAAATATCAATCGAGACATGGCTTGGTCCCAGAAACACTTTCAAACGCTAGATTTGTCAATGAGCTGAGTCAAGACGACGCATATGTCTGTCTCATACATTTAACCTTCTAATGCCATTGTTATTGACATCATGAATCATTGTAGACATCTGATTCAGCGTTCACTGAGTTCCCCAAGGATAATCTGAGAAGGGCTTGGGCATCTGTAGATATTTTCGAACAAGAAGGGTTCCGGAGATTAGAAGGTGCGCAGCAAACTTTGGATGCTCTGCGGATGAGCTGTGCAGAGCACTGTAGGACCCTTGTATGTTCATTCTAATGTGCTTTACTAATTGGTGTGACTGATCTCCTATTCACCTTACAGTCGATCTTGAGCGAGACTGTTGAAGATGTCGCTAGTCTCATAATTTCTAAGGATGTAGTGAAAGGTGGCGCATTGCATCTTGACTCTGCAGTCGTTATTCAACACTTCAATCATACGTCCTCCCTCACCAGCTTGTGGACAATGGTAGCTGGTGTAATGATCAGAAATCCTCAATTATCTAGTCAGCCAACCCTCCGTGAGTTACACGATAATTATCCCCGTATCTGTGAATACTAAATCTTTGGAAGAACACTATTACGATCATTTTCAAATCCACAAGAACCCCGACTGGGAGTTAAGACTGACATCGAATGAAAGTCTGCGCTATCTACTCGATTGTTGGGATGTGAGTTGATCAAAATTTATCGAATAAATCCTGCTGAAGTGTAGCATTCGCAGATCCGATATGAGTCACTCAACTCAGCACCACCACAAATCACCCATTTTACCCCCGTTCCTTTGCAGCAACAACTATCGTTGGAGACTGCCACCGATAGTTTTTCTTCTGTTCCCCCTGTAAGTGCACGCTGTTTGATCTATGTTTTATCCTCGTACCAGCGCTCACCGTGTTTGCCACTTCTCCAACCCACGTTGCTGCCGTGGGTTATGACGAACCTGATCTGCTTCGGAACCTTGCGCACACGCAACAGCAGCACTCCATCTTAGACCACAGCCTTCCGTTAGAGACCAAATGCAGCCCATCTATCGAGTTTCACGACTCCAACAATGACAAGATCGAGATGATTCGTCTCGAATCTGCAGACAGCTTTTTACAAAATGAATTGTTGTCCGATCCTTTGACAGATTTTTCAGAAGGAAGCTGTACTCTGGTATGTGTCGTCGTAATCAATCACTACTTCAGTTGATCATGTATGGTCAGCTGGAAGAATCCGCTGCGGTTCCGAGCTTGACCCCAACCAAGCTATCAAGAAATGGTCACCCTACAGAGTCTGAATGTTCCCAAATGGAGTGTTCGCCCTCTTTCATCACGTTGGCACTATGTGCGGATGATAACAAAGTAGTAGAGTCGACTACTCCTACTCAAAAGGCCACTCCGGCCTCGGAAAAAATACCTGATCCCCGCACTCCTCTCCAATATCATATTCGACTGGCAGCAACGGACTTCTCTCTTCTGGCAATCTCGAGCAACAGCATCTCTATGCCGTTTTTGTTTATCCGACGGCAGCATCAATATTACGAGGTCTTGTACAATTTTGGTGAGCTTTTGTTGTGTGTCTGGTGGATAGCAGATTGTGTGCAATCTTCATTGAAGTAAGTATGCAGTATTTCCGTGCTGAATACTTTTGGTAACTGGATGTCTAGAAGTCGACCGTCACGATCAACACTCTTATCTTCCACCTATACATGGGTGGTGACATTGGCACACTTCGGTTATGCGCCGCTTCACAGGATGCGGTTTATGCTCGTGTTATGGGTTGCCTTTGTAATGATAATAGGAGTTCTAGTCTTTTCGCAGCAACAGCAACCCCGAGATGGATTGATGACATATCGACAGAACAATTACCAGTATAAACAGAGAGAACGTTTGAGACAAAGTCAGTTACAGGTACAGAGGAGATCGTCTACAATCTATCCCTAGATTATCTGGTCCATCGAAATGTAATAACATAAGCTAGTATTGCCATCAATATCCCTATTCCAATTGCCACCTTTGTTGTCAGAATGCGTTCAAGCAGAGGACGAAGCTTGGGTTCTGGCTTGGGACTTTGAACTGTTCGCCAGATGATAACTTCCCCTTGCTTATCATGATTAGCAGCTGCAGCAAGTACTCCAGTATCAGTGTCAGTTAGATAGATACACTAATCGTCAGTCGAAAATATAAGCAGTACTAATTAGACATTGGACTTACTGAGATAGATTGAGGAACAGCGTAAGCTAATATTTGCAAAACATTCAGCGCTTTCAAATGGACCAGTCTGGGAGAGCCCACCTAGGTCAACCTGTTCAGCGGTGAGCTGTCTATGGTTCTCGTCCTCAAAGGAGAGGTTTTGCAGTCGATTTCCCTGATCATCAAACAATACCATCTGGCCTACTCCTCCGCCAACGACGGCAGTGCCATGAGGAGGGAGAAATATTGCAGTGGATGTCAATTGTGAGGCTTTGGAAGCATCTCGAGTCCGCGGAGGAAGTATAGCTTGGAGATCAGCTACTTGTGCACGTATTTTGAAGATTCGATATGTGCGAGATGCATGATCTGTACAAAGAATACGATCTCCGTTGGAGCAGACGTCGTTACTAGTGATTTAAACACAAGGACAACTTCTATAAAACAGGGTTCAAACTTACACTAGACCGGGCAATGTGAATGCATTTAAGATCATGGAGTCAACAACGTCAGAGCTAATTTTCCAAACACTAGATATTCCTCAGCCCATTTATAATAGTTGTTCTGAAGAGAGGCACGAAGACTCACACAGCGTAATCATTCTGGTATACAACCAGAATCTTATTCTCAGTGAGTGTGTGAACCGACTGAACCACAGTGGATTTACGAGCAGGAGGAGGGAGCTGCCCTATTGTACACCATCTACTTTCAACGCTATCTCCTGGTGCTATTGAAACACAAACCTTCAGTATATCTTATATTATATATCAAGTGTTCCAAACTTACCGACAGTCAGTCGTTGGAGTTGAACAAACAGTGTGAGTGCGACGGCCATTGTTCTCTCATCCAGGATAGCGATAGATGTGGCTGCGCTTTCAACGCCGACATTTCGATGACAGTCGACATCAACCCCATGCTCTTCAATTGTAAATACATAGACAGGGCCTTTATCGTGGGCGGTGACCAATCTTGACGATTTCGGAAACCAAGTCATAAAATTGGTAGTAGTATTGACTTCGATGTTGGCCTTAGGAACTTGCATCCCAAAGTCAAGCAGGTCCCAGATTTGGATTTGTATTCCGAGGGCAATAGCTAAGTAATGAGCATCGAATGAGAGGGATATTGAGGAGATTAATGATTTTACACCATTGGGAGCGGAACTCTCCTCAATCTGGATACGATCACTTTCTTTCCAGGTCAGAGACATGATAGGGAATGCACACGTGGTACGTGAAAGGTATCCTTCACGCCGAAAACGCTCTTCCCAATGTGTCATTCAATATCGCCAAGAGTCAGCTTTGGGTACGTCGTATCGTTTTTATTTTTATCTTTGCATTTCTCACATCTAAGTATCCTAGTATCATTTTAGGTCATTCAAACGGTTCTGAAAAAGCCCGAAAACGCACTGTGAATTGATCATACTCTTTGCACGAATTTACGATCTAGTGGAAGGCCAGTGAGTTTTGGGACGATTAAAGACATGGGTGGTGTGAAGGGCCGACGACCTTGTCGGGAGAGCAAATGCAGAGGATTGCATTGTATGTCTTCTGTTGTACAGGATTACACAGTGTTCGCTTACTCGGATTGGAAGTTGTGTTCTACAATATCGGAATCTACATAGGTGCTGTTGCCGTTTGACGAGACTCCCGCTACTCTGGATGTTACTGTCGAACATGGTACGATTTTAATCCCGTCATCCAGCTCTCCCTCCCAGCCCCCTTTGCTTTTGCAAAACCATACTGACTCTCTTCATAGATCTCTTCGAACGACTTCGGCCCATAATATCCGGCATGTTATCGCTCCTGCTCCGTGAAAAAGTATTTGTACTGCAGTTTTCTCCGTTGGATCTCAATGCTTATCAACGTCTTTTTCATCAGCTTGTAGGAGAAGCATGTTGGGCGTTCTTATTCGGTATCATAATTGGTGCGTGTTTGCTCATACTCCTCGTTTCCTCATTGTGTCTTTTCAAGGTCCTTACGGCGCAAATATTTTCCTCATTCCCAACTTGAACTTTCTTTCCTCCCTCGCTGTCGCTGCATTTTCGCGGCAGCAGTTGTCGGCGGTCAATATGCAGAAAAACACATTCCAGCACACATTCGACATCTTTTGGAAGCGGAAAGTGGCTGCAATGACGGCGCGGCCTTTCCCATTCTTGTATTGCCTTATATCTTATCCTTGATCAAACCACTGGCTCGGCGATTAGTGATTGGTTCTTGTCACTTTGGTTATGTGAGTAAATGTGTCATAGATATACTTGCGATTCTTGCTCACAATCTTTTCCCTTTTTAGACCAGGTAACTTTGGAAATAGTTATTGGGTCTTGTCTTGGTTTCGACTTCCGTCACCCCAGAAGTTTTGCGAGAGACACAATTTGATAGATAGGCACTCCTACATCGCACAATATATTTCCTTGGCATTGAGCACAATTGGGGTTACGACTTTAATTCTCAGACGATCTACTTTCAAGAAACTGTCTCATATCGCAATTTTTTGACGTACTATCAGCGGGCAGTGTTGGGAGTTTTCCGACAGAGGTTGAAGCTTTACGCGAAAGCGACAAACGAATATTTCAATATTTCCGCCTCTTTCTCTGCTCGCTGCTGCCTCTCTGGATCCCGGTGTTCAAGGTATTGGTGAAAACCTAGCGCCGAAATACTGTTTCCCGGAGAGGAGCCAGAGGCATTGTCAAAATGACAAGAAGGTCCCCACCGTGTTCTATGAGCGGCGTGCAGGTTCCGAGGAAGAGGTCGAGGTTGAAGTCATCAAGAATTACGGCCCACCCGATGCCCACTCTTCATTGTTTCAGGGCGAGCGTGCGGAAGCCCAAAGACACTTCAAAGAGGATCTAGGTCGCCTACGAAAAGCGGTGGATGACAATCCGGCGGAGACTAGAAGAAGGCAGAAAAAGATGTGAGGGAAATCGGTTTCATGGTGAAAGAAACCTTGGAACAATCTGCGCATAGTGCCAATACGGACTTTGCATTCTCAGAAGTCGAGGGAACAGTCGCCTCAAGCTCCATACCGTTCTTTGACGAGACACCAAGTAGTCGACCTGGCTCTGATACTGCAACCCCTCGACATGAGTATTTCAATCTTCGTTCAAACAAAAAGGTTACCCAACAGGATGTCTTTTGTTTCTTGACCACTTTGGTATCCGATGTATTCTTCTTAACCTCCTTGGCAGTGCTGTGTTGGACACACTGGCTTCCAGGTGCAGTAACTAGCGGGATGATTCGGAAGGTAGACTGTGAAACGAGGGTTCAATCGCATCTGCCTTCCGCTTCACTGTAACAATTTCTGAGGGAGAGTCTGCAGACGTTAAAGAAATTTTGATTTATTGATGAATCTTATTGAATCACATTGGTCTAATCAACAGATAGAAAACATCTTAATAGTGTAGAGCAAAATCCTCTTTGGAGTCGGGCAGTAGATATTTTCAATGAACTATGGTAATGCATGGTGAAGGTGGTTGGATAATTCAGAGCCCGAAGCTCATAGTTCGGGCACGCCATGAACTGCGATACGATAAAGGCAAGTGACATCTGATCCCCAGTTGTCCAAGACCTGGACCACCACTATTGTCGTCGCTGTTGCTACTGCCTGCATGTCCACCGAGAAGGTTTGCTTGATACCTTGATCTAGTGAATACGAGATATTTGCTAAAAGTTCGAATGATTGATCGTCACGAAGTGGGGATGGCTTCCGATTTTTCTTAGAAAAGTTACTCCAGTGAACCACAGTGGACTGCAAAGAGTCCGACAGGAATTCATCCGCAACCAATGCCCAAAGTTGGATGACCTTAGGAACTTGTTGAAGTTCATTGGAGGTGAGTTCGGCGGAACTTGGGTAAAAGATAGTGAAGTCGGTGACAATAATGGCTTGCGATAAAGCAAGAGCAATATGACCATGTCGTCCAGAAAAAGCCCAGCAATACCCAACATGAATGTCTTGCTCCAGGACTGCTAGGGGGGGTGCCCTATCTGAATCCGGATAGATTGAAACATAGCTTAGCCACCGCTCCCAACCAGAGAGCGGAGCAATTCCCATCGTTTCAGAGGTAAGCTCCACGACCACAGCACCCCCGCGAAGAGCTAACGCATAGTCTAATCCGCTTTCGGAGATCATTGGGTTGCGAGTTTGATCGGTAAAAGATGGGATAGTATTAGGAGGCTGAAGTAGGCAATCTCCGTCACATGCACGAGAGTTTTCGAGATGCAGAAACATGCGTATAGTGCACAGAAAGTGTAGAAAATAACACATGAGGAGAAGAAGACGAGGTGGAACATATAATTGGAAGCCTGGAAAGTAATTGCTCATACTTTGCGTGATATGTATGACGCTGGCGATAATGAAGGTGAGGATAGTGGTAAGCTGAACTGCATGTCGCGTTATGTGACTGTACCAAGAAACAGTGCGTGCTACGGGTGGAGAAGGTCCGTGGGTAGGTTCTAGCGCATTGACCGGCGAGGCTTCGAGCGTAGGCTGAGAAGAAACTAGCGCAGGGGAACCCGATGACGCATTATGAATCGTCTGTTAAGGCAGAATGTAAGATGAACAGTATGAAGGTTTGGATAGAGTGAGAGAACACACTGGAATGTATGCTATGGACGAATCGTTTGTGATGAAACGCCATTTGCTGAGACCTTGCTTGTCAGACATGGCGGTTAAGTTCTAAGACGAGTGGCAAAGTTCGAAGGAGGCTGTGCGAGATGCCCCTTTCACAAGTCAGTTAGAGTCCGTCCACTTCTTTGTCCAAATGATGGTTGATTTTCGACATCCACCCCCACCCTACACCCAAAGACCCAACATTACCACTCGCATTGCTCGTGGAATCGTATTCAGCTTTGTTTCCATCGTAGTCTACAACTTCGTTATCTTTTTCCTTGGATTAATCGCTCTGAGTTCTTTGGCAAATGGTGAATTGATTTCAATCCTTGCTTCATCCCTCCATAAATATCGCATCCTGTAGAGCTCATTGAAGCACAAATCGATTGTGTCACTGATGACACTGGGCTGAAGTGTGGTCGTCAGTTTTGCCACATATACCAGAGTGCTATACAAGACACCGCCATCAAGCCTCTGTTCTCCTTCCACTGGGTGCCGGACATTCACAATGGAGTAGCCATTATCTTCACCTATTTGGTACGTTTGACCGTTGGACATGCTAAAACTCTTGCTCATTAACGACAGTGCATGAAGGTGCTCTTTTGAGACTCCGTTACCGAAATTCGAAATATTTGTAGTAACGCAGAGGCAAAAGCGGATACGTTTCCATTACAGCAGTAGAGATATCAGTAACATGCAATCGAACACCAATGTAGCCCTCCCATGATTAAGCTGGAGTTCCAAGACAGCTCTAAGATCTTCGCACCTTCCAGGTAAGCGCCTAACGAGTGCCAGATAGAAGCAGAGGAAACAGTATAGCTTATTCTTTTCTCCACTGTATCCATCCTCTCCACAGCGAGACTAGAAATTTTGGTTAGTAGAGTCGCTCAGCGCTACGACATGGTCGCCAATGTTCCACCAGACCTCCTTTGTATCTGCCGCGACCCGAGAATACATCCCGTATTGTGCCAGAATGGTGTAGAAAATCATGATCTCTACAGACGTTCATCGCCAAGATCACTATCCGGAGGACTGAGAAGCAAACTAAGGAACTGTGGAAATACGTCTGCGAGGGGGAGAGCAGTTATGAGAACTCTTTCGTCCATCTTTCCCTCTTCCATCCCTGCAAATTCGAATTCAAGATCACCGAGGTCTTCTGTAACGTTCGGCCTGACCCACAACACACTCCTATACGACATTCATGGCTCTTACACCGACTACCCCTCGTTCCAGCAGAGCCTCGAGCCCAGCAAAGAAGAAGATCCGTTTGAGAAACGGAGGAATCCCCGAACCTTCCAGTTGGGTAAGTCCTGCAACGACTTTCTGGCAGCCTCTATGTTTGAGGCTTCTTTCGTACCATAGTTCCTTAGCCATCTACTGACTCCGACAAGCACCTCCAACATTGCAGCTTTCTAAGCACGTACAGTTGATCTTGTGAGAAGAAAAATACCGTCCAAGGTGTATCCTGCTCGTGTGTCTTCTGCGTGATGATGTACCTAGAACACAGTAGGTAGAGACAGGATCTTGGACGAGGGGATAGGAGTTCCGTTTAGTTCGAAGCGCAAGTCTGGGGCTGCTCGTGAGGGGATAGGTCAATGGAAGAAGACATCCAAGCAAGGTCAGAATTGTCCGCTGGTACTCCGTCAAGCTGCTTCTAAACTTCCAACCAAAATGGAATTCATTAGTCGCGATACTCCACCCAGGCTCGGAAACTTGGTCTTGTACCCTCCAAAACCAGTCAAACGCATCGCCGAAGAATCAGTTCCCGGTGTAGACCGTGGTCCAATAGCCGAAGCTTTAGCTACACCCTACTACTGCTAGTTAGACCACCGATATAACGAAGAATATATACTGTTAATCATCTAACAGGTGTCGCGGCTTCTTGCGCAGCTGAGGCCGTGATACTTAACCCAGCCAGTGATGCTTACGGTATTTATACAATACACCTATGTGTTTCAAAGCGGTTGTGGTTTCTCTTCCCTCTTCCCACTGATGACCCTCGACCAAAACCTCTTCACCCTCCAGATTAAACCCAGCCCCACTGACCCAACTCTTGTCGACCTCGCCGACCCCTCTGGGAATGTATTCTATCGCAAAGAACGAAGCACTGGGGTTGCTTACAACCTGTCTCTATATGGTGATTCTTAACATTATCTCGGTGTCGGGAGCCCAAATTCATTCATTCGTATTCATGGCCTTCAGATTTCATCACCCAGTCCGTACTAGTAACTGCCACCGCCCCAAGGCCAACCGGAAAAGTCAAAATCATCGAACTGCAAAACCCTTCGGTTCCAGTCGAGTTTAAGGCTTCTGGTACGTTTTCTGTGAAGTGGGCGTTTTCATGGAAAGGGTGAGTGACTCTCATTTTCTTTTTTGAGACGTTGAACTTACCTTCACCATCTCCCGCTGTTTATGTAGCCACGAATTCGAATGGAAACGTGAAGAAGAATGTTATATCATCCGTAAACCTGATCCCCCAGTATTGATCGCAATAACCACCCGAAAAGAATCCAACCGGATACAATCTGCGACTGTGCAGATTTTGGATTATAATCTTGATCGGTGAGCTTTACTTTTACCCTTGCATATAACAATTCTCATATACCCTAGATTTGAAATTGAAGATCGAAAAGGGCTTGAGCTTGTCATCCTCACAGCTCTATCAACATCATTCCTCGATTCTGCGGATGTGAATTTTCCGAACATGATGGTAAACGATTAACGATCGCCAGTACCGGGGGTAATACCACCACCACCACCAGGAGGGGGTCGCAGAAAGTCGATGTGGACAGCACTGTTACCGTTTGGTAGCAATTCGAGACAGTCGGTGGTGGTAACGCCTGTACCGACGCCACCTGCGGAAAGCACTACTGGTTTCACTTCGTCTTCTTCAGCTATATCAAGGTCGCGCACGAAAAGCTCTCCAGGTCCACTTGACAAACCGCATAACGCATCTGCTGTTCTGCCTCCTACCACCGCTGCGCACGTACATCATCGTCCTTTTTCTGCATCCTCAAGATCACGTTATTATTTTATCCCGTCGTCCTCGAGAATGGAATCAAACAACAAACCCGCCCCTCCTACTCAGCCTCTGACACCTCCTACTCCACCTCCTCTACACTCATCTCCACCTATTCATCCGACTCTCATCCGACTCTCACGGACCATTATAATCACCATGCTGACCGTCACAATGATACTTCTACTAGTATCAGACCGCGGAGAGCAACCTCGTCCGGGGTGGATCTCATCGCCCAGTTACTCGCTCCCCAGCACGTAATTCACGAGATTTATTGGGTTCGTGCGACCTGGTGTTGGAGCTATACCGTCCATAGCCGAAGTGCAATCCATTTTTCTGGATATCATTGCTGCAAGGTAAAGTGCGGCAACCGATGCCGCCCCCTCGCTATCACCGGACAATTTTGAGGGAACCGAGAGGCTGACATAACGAAGATCGATGAGCTCGTTTCATCGCTATCCTTCGAAATTATGATCTCGAAATCGCCCTCCATGCTTCGTGGTGCGTTATTGGCGTCTTCGAACGCAGACACTAGTGTTCGTTTGAACAGGGTCAGATCCTTGGATCTCTTCCAAACCGCGGATGTTGATATTGATACGGAGTGAATATCTGAAGCGCGTTTAACTCGAGTAGTTGACTCCGACGCAACGCTCAGTGAATCTTTATTCAACCACAACGATGGGGGAAGAAGCTTCTTCGATGTTGTCATATCTATGAAGGATCATTAATTGGGGTAATGATGTCTTCCATTGCCTCATATTCCTCAACCTTCTCCTCTACTCAAAACCAAGAGGAAAGACTACTGATGCTGTTAAAGATATACTGAGAGAAGCCAATAACCATCATGCGTGGATTACCGGATGTGCGGAATCTACTTATATCTTCCGCGGGGCAAGGAGGAGGCTGAACGGTTACAAACGCTGAATGCAATCTTCGACAGGACGAACTAGGTGCATACATCGGTCACGATTTTTACTGATGGTTTCTAAATGGCCCTTCGCTTTCCAGGCAATATTCAATGATCGTAAAGCAAGGATTTGGATTATACGCAAGTTATTAGTATGAGCAAGCCGAGCAATGCGAATTCTCACTTCAAAGCACTCGTCTTTCTGATCATGCGCGAGCTTCTCAAAGTCTTTTTTACGCTGCAATCCACTTTGTGATGCACATTTTTGGCGCTACCTCTCCCCAAAAGCAATCTCAATAATTACCGGAGATGGAGGAAGATGAGCTCGAAGATACCCTGACCACGAAACTTGCTGCTCAGGTGGTGAACAAGCCAATGTTTCGTGCTTCTGAAATTCTTCTCTATGTCATCATTCTATCTAATGTTGTTGCCCTTCAACCGTCTTGACAGCACAGGGAGCTGTCAATCGGATTCATCGAGAATCCATCCAAACCTGATCCTTCTGCTTCTCTGCTGTCGCAATTACTCAAAGCGAATATTGCCATCGGTAAGCTACATGTGATTCGCACACTATCTGAGGGGTAGATTTTCTTGCAGTTGTATAATTACGTCGAAGAGGAATTAACTATAATCAACTGGGTAAAACTTTGCCACTAGGACAACACAACGCAGACTGATATTTGAAATTATAGGATTGAAAATAACACCGCCAGAGACATTATATCTAACGAGTTCCCAATCTTAGTATCGCCAGATCTTTCGACATTCCTTTGGCGAAACCTTGATTTTTTTCGGGTTTTTCTCCTAAGACTAGGATCATCAAAGAGCCACAAGCCCGGAACCACAAATGGGACGCACTGCAGGGTTTTCAATTTGCAATCGCAACCTAGTGTTTTCCTTTTCTAAATTCGCAATTTTCTGCTCCTTCTTCTGTATTTCCTTCCGCAGTCTTTCTATATGGAAGCGAGCTAGCTCTAACCATTGTTCTTGCAGTTCACTAATCAGGGCAGGCGGGAGGGAAAGCTGCTTCAAGTACAATGTGAATGAGCTTGAACAGGTGATAACGGTAGCTAGCTTGCTCACCTGCTGCTGAGTGCGATCGTGATTAACTCTAACAACCTCTTCCCAGTCGGGCGCTTCCTGTGCCTTTCTCGTTGTAAAGGTATTCATTTGGACAAAAGTGGCAATAGGCGTGTATAGTAAATGGATGGGAGATGTAAGATGCGAGCGTAAGATGCGAAGTGGCGCAGGTCGGAAGGTATATATACCCACTTCCCTTTGTCAATAAATCCCTTTGTGTTGAGCCTCTTGAGTCGCAACCATCCTAGATGACGCAGTCATTGAAGCCAGACTGATAGGCATCATTCTTCATTGGGCAAAGGCCATTTGTCTAGTATAGTAACGGTAAAGGTTTGAGCAGGAAGAAGTGCAGAGACTCGAATCGCAGTAGCATGGAAACACTGAATTTGCTTCAAAATAAAATGGCGCTGGAATTAAGCCGTACTCTCTTATAAGCACGTCCTTGCTGGTGGACTTCCTCGAATATGCCCATATTGGAGCGTGTAGGAAACTGATTATGAACAGGAGCAGTTGGTGTGTCGTTATTTCCCAAAGTATTTGCGGAGATTAGTAAGATCTGATTACAATAATACGGCCCGCCATCGCTATAAGTGACCGGATCCCTTTCACAACTGCACGCAATGACGAACCAGCTATGGAAGAAAGGCTCGTTTGTTTACATGGTCTACAAAAACTCGCTGAACTTTCGAGTCCGCCCACTCAACTTCGTCCACTCAAGTCGTTCCGAATCATAATGTTCCACTGGAGAACCCATTTTAGCTTCAACACTGACGGCACCACCAAGCACGTCAGGCTCCCGATCCTGGATCATAACACTGAGGAGGCAGTGGCGGAAGAGAGGTTCGTCGTTTTTCCCTTGCCTACGCTCATAATCCATTGATTTTACCTTGCGCTTGCAGGTATCCCTCAGGCGAGATCTCCCTGACTAATGATTTGGAGAAAGATCTCTTCGCGAGGAGTCTCGTCAGCCTGCCTGCTAATATGATTACAAAAGATGCCACTCCTAGCCACACTCATCTAGCGAAAATATCGTCCGCGCTTGTCACAACTAACGGCAAAGATCATGATCTTCCGTCTGGCGTCGGTGCTTCAACACTACCTAAACATGTCCACCTGCTGACCGTGGATCGTAACTCTGAAGGAACGGTGGCGCAGCAGTGCGTCGATACACTTTTTACTATAGCTCTGACATTGACCACCACGCTTCGATAGGCTCAATGACACTGCGCCTTTATCTGATGCTGCCGCTACTGATATACAAACTCAAGGTCAATCTACAACCACATTTTCCTAGTGAGTTCTATTAGCTGTTCCCTGCATATGCGTACATTGCGTTATGTCTTTCTAATCATCACATTTTCCGAAGTGACCTTGAACATAACAAGCCGCGTTTCTTCGGTGTATCTATGCCTATGCCTACTCCAGCTCCTCTTGGAGATGGTCTCTCCATTGATGATCATAAAGCTACATATTTTCGGTGCATTCTTTGCAGCTCATCTAAGGCCTTCCATTGGCTAATTCATTTTGTAGCAACTCTTCTGGGAATGCTGACCTATTACCACCAACAGCACTCACAAAGGAGAATCCGAACGAGAACCTCTCAAATGATCTGTTCAGGGACCATTCTAGACCAAAAGCCGAATCGGTTTGGAGTGGCATTGAGAGCTCCAGTGATTCACGAGGCAGCGAACTCCCAAGGACGCTCATTTATAAAGCAATGGACGATCGCATCTTCAAAGCATCGTCACATGTTAAAAATTCGAGCGAAACCATCATCTCTTTCAGGCAAAAGAAAGTGGTCTTCAAGAATGCGCTTACTCGTTTGTTCATCCTCAAAGCATCGCCTATGCTTGAACGGCCTCCAGAATTTGAACTACCCCATGGCTGCGACGGCTTACATTCAAATGACCTTTTTGTCTGCGTTGACGCGTCCTACTTGTGCTTCGGCGAAAATGGCATCCCTAGTTCTTGCATTGCATCTTCGAATATTTCGTCGTTCAGCCTTTCGTCTTCTGGAACCTTATCATCCGGTACTGTGTCCTCCAGCATTGTGTCCTCTACTCCAGAATCCGGAAGTGCGTCCTCTTTGCATTGGTCAAATCCAATGGCTTTACAACATCTACGTATGTGGGTTTGGACACAGGGCATTCGAGGGTGGCAGCCAATTGAATATGGTAGCCTCCGCTGCATTTCAGGTTACACACTGGCCTTAGGATTCTACCGCAATACCTTTGAACCTCTATGGGTTACACCCGAGTCTCTCCGTAGAAGGGATACTCGGACTGTTACATTGAAATCGAAAATCAGGACCCAGGCAAAGTTAAGGAGCAGGAACAGGACTAGGGCGAAGAAGAAATCGAAGTCAAAGGAGGAGCTTTTGTAGACGTTAATGCATATGCACCCCGTTATCTATATTAGATCCCAGTGTTTTGTTTATCAATGTTTTTCTCCCCCGTTTTTCCTTGTTTCTTTACCGGTGACCACATACAGCACCTCTCATCCTGATACCAGAAAGTGGCAAGTGAAATGTGTGTTTTCTTTTGTGTTCGGATGTTGTCTGCCTCTTGAGAAGTCTCTTTTGTTCTGGCAGTGACATGGAAACGCATAGTTTGGGCTCAAACCTGGAGGACTCAGAGGCGGAATTATTGAGGGCTCAAAGGACGTTGGAGACACTACAAATTCACATTGAGAATGAGACTGAGAATCAACTTAACTCCGAAAACGCAGGAGTTTTGTCTACTATCCGAGATTTAGAAGACAGTGAAAAGAAGCTCACATCCATCGTGGTATTTGGGGTTCCGTTCATCTGTTAGACGGACAAGCTTACGTTTGCTAGGATCGAGCATCGCATGCCATGCAAATTCTAGCCGCTGAAAGCGAACTTCCTGAAGCATATGCTGCAAAAGAAAATCTCATTTTGAGTGTTGCAATCCAGACCGAAGTCATTCGAGCTCTGGAGATGCAGTTGGCTCTACCTGAACGACTGCTGCACCCTGATATCATAGATCTCAAATGGGTGCGTGTGTGTATTTATCGTCATCATCAACCTCACTGTTAACATAGACATCTCGTCGTGAAAGCTTACAGAAGTGGTTCAAGACACTAATGATGATGATACATGCAAGGATGCTAAATTAGAGACCCTCCGCCGTTTGCAGACAGCTTCAGCCGATACCCTTTCGCATGTGTTCGAATGGCTGGCAGATGTGATGTGATATCGAGGGGAAAGATGTTATAGGTTGCTCTGATAAGCTGCCTCTAGCAGCTCACTTATCTCGAAACTACATATGTTTTATTCAATGAGATTCAATGAGATTTAATGCCCTGTGGATGTGAGCGTATAAGACTCCATGGTCACATGATGTATTAGTTACGCATGTAACTATTTGAATTGCTCCTTCCTCCCTTCCGAAATGATCTCTATAAAGTGGGATCTATGAGAGTATGAGAGGTATGTCATCCATTCAGCTATGTAGGTTAATCGCGATTATTCTGAATATTGTTAAGGGAGCACCAGAAGGCTAGAGGGAGATCCTCAAAATGGTTACAACTCTCTCATCTTATGCCTCGTCAAGACAAGATACGGGCTTTGGGAGCGAAAACTTTTTTTTCTTCATTCGGGAGTTAGTATTTCGGTTTGCAAAGGCTGGGATAGAATAATTACGACCAAATTTTCAACAGCCGTCACCTGAGCGTCACTCAATCTTTACAAGATCGTATACGACTTCATTGGTCAGTCTGCAACGAACTGAGGAGTTTGTAAATTCGCTCTTCCGATGATGTTCTCGACTCTCACGAAGTTGACAATTGTACTTTTCAACTTTTTCACCGCGTTCCCCTTCGCCCTCCATGCTCGTTATCATTCTCTCTGGCGCATGCTAGCTGCTGTACGCGTCTCTCTCTCTACCCATCCGTAAGTGATTCTAATCTTCACATGATCTTCTCTGACCCCCTTGTTTACCTTTAGATTCCTCCAGGATCTCTGTTCACCAAAGTGCCTCAACCTCACCGGCGTCCTTGACGTCAAGTACAGCGACACCTCCTACCTCTTCTTCCTTTTCGACATCCACTGCGACGCCTTCATCTACATCTACATCTTTTCCCTCTTCATCTTCCACTGCTACATCTACCTCTTCAAGATCTATTGCTCCATCTACTACGTCTCCTACTGCTTCATCTTCGTCGTCAATCACCCCTTGTCCCTAACGAAGTCATGGTCTCGAAAGAGGTCAACTCATTGGCGTTATTATTGCCAGTATTCTTGGATTCATCTTCTAGGTCGTGCTGGCTCTGTTCTTATATCTTTGTGGAATGCTCGTTCTATGGAACCACCCTCAGACGATGACGACTTGGTAATCATTCCACCCGGCGGCGTCTCTCCAGGGGAAGGCTATCCTCGCGTTACTGGTGAAGAGGCCGATTAGTTACTATGGCGTCTGTCTGGCGACTCCGCAACGCAACAGGCATCTTCTGTCGCTGGTCCCAGCTCTGACAATGCTAGACAACCACCCTCTACTGACAATAGTGTCACTCCATCCACGAAGCCATCCTCAAACTCCGCGGCGTCAGGATATGGGACTTTACTTCAAAATCCCAGTCTCGGTGTATTTGTTCCTCAATTCGAGGATAGACGCAGGAATATTCTATCACATTTTGAACTCCGTCAATTTGGTGATACTTCTCCGCAGCAGCAACGTTCACGGTTATCGACTGCGGGAGAACAGGGTGAATTAACTCCTCGACATCACCTAGGTTGGACGCAGTCAGAGTCGTTTATCAGCAGTTGCCCGTACGCCATCTTTGGCATCTCAGGCCAGTGATGCTGGCGAGGCGACGCTGCTCACCGCACGGCGTGTATGAGCAGGACATTGGACCACGATCCGCACCGCTTTCCCCAGGTGCTGAATCTAGTCGCAAAAGGGACAGCGGGGCCTGGAAAGGTTTGGGCCTCGGAGATTCAGCTGCTATAGGCCGGTTGAGTTGGTTCCAAAACATTACGGGGAGTTCATCGTCCCGACGAAATCTATGCAATTCGGGTTTACTTCAAGGTCGCGACTTTGAAGCTGGTCGAGCTTTACTCAACGCTGACTGGGGATCTCCTCCCGAATGTTTGAGCTTCAGGGTGCCTCGTTTCCGTGAATTGGACCTTGGTGTAGGTTACGCAGGACAGATTTGTCTCTGGTACCAGTGCCAACAGTCGGCCATATGTAATATGGTTCGAATAACTCAGGTGAGTCGCCAATCTACAAGCATCAGTTCGACTTTCTACCGTGCTCATGATCCTACGCAGGAAAAACGGAATATTCCGTTATATAGGCGCCCGTCCTCAAGATGTTCGTTTCTTTGTTGAAATTCTTGTTCCCAAACTTCCACCTAAGTTGCAGCCAAACTTCCACTCGAGGTTGCAGTGTCCTTGCTTCTCCCTTCCTCGCCGCTTGAACCCCGGCAATTCACCAGATGGCTACTGGAGCTCCAACCATTGGTGCCACTCATCATCTTGGTGGTGTCTTCAACAATTCAACTACTCACAATCACAAACGTCATCGCGTGAATTCTGTCACAGAACTCGAACCCGAACCAAACAATTCCAGCGATGTTACTCATGGTGGCTCTGAAGTGAAGCGCCAGAAGGTGTATCATGGAGGTATGGTGCCGATTGTTCCGCCCTAAGAAGGGGTATTAACAATGCGCTCAGGACTCAAGGAACGCATTCCGACTACCTATATACGCGTGGATCGATCTGATTTCAGCTACAATACTCCTATTTTCACTGACAGGTACAACAATATTGCTGATAACCTGGCTTCTGAACCAGGGAATGTTGAAGGTAAAGTTATACAAACAGTATATAATCGGGATCTCATCATTATTGGCCCAGATTTTGGAAGCACTGCGCATGAAATGAGTGGTCACGACTCTGACCCAGATGTTGAAGATGACGAGGACGAGAATCCTGTGCCACCTCCTAGGTTTCATGCGAATTACAAAAGTCCATCTGTTTCGCATCACAGCCAGTCTTCAATTGCCAGTGATGATGGGGATGATGAAGATTCTTCATCTGAATACGAAAGCGACAGCGACGGCTCTTCCCGCTCTTACTTCCTTGGATACGACAGCTCAGAGGAGGGGTCCGACTCCAACATATCAGAAAGTCATCGTGGAGATGGTCCCTATGCTCGCTCACCTAGCCGTGAGAGCTCTGGTGGCACTCGGTTTGGCGGTATTACCGACGATTCTGTTGCAAGCACGAGCTCTCAACAGAATACAACAAGCGCTAGCAGCTCTAGCTCGGCTAATACTGAGAGCAATATAGAGTCGGCGGGATCACTCAGCTCTCGCACACACGGCGAGGATCAGGACGAAGATGAGGATGATGTCAATGTCAATGACGATGTCGAAGAAGAGGACGAAGAAGAGGATGAAGAAGAGGACGAAGAAGAGGACGGTGTCCATGATGACGACGAAGATGATGATATGGATGTGGACCAGTACCAGGCCAATTCTTCAGATTTTTCCTCAGACTCATTGAACAATCGCATGGATGTTGACGAGAAATTGCCTCGATCCATTCCGATTCCTGGTCGTTCTTCAGATGTTAATTCCGACTTCGCAGCACGCAAACCTCCTCGGGTTACTGTGGAAGAAGTACCTGACATCGATGTGACCTCCCCTCAAGGCCTGGGACCGAACGGACCCATTTTAGTCGAAGTCAACATCGAAGATGAAGACCTCAATGATGCTCCATTTTGTCCACCCCCCTCAGGGTCAAGGGAATCCGAAATTCAGCCATCAGGCTCCAACTTGCGGGTACCACGTTTCGGGAAAGTTGACGAGGACCCGGAATCACCTCTATCGTCGCTTCCGAGCGACTACAAATCCGACGCCAGTGTTAGCCGCAAGGAAGCCGCCAGCAAGCAATACCTGTTGCGGGAAATACTTCAGTTGATTGAGAGCCGTGTCAAGACGCGGTATATGGTAGGTTCCTCATAGTCTTTGACCTTGTCATGATGGTGACTCTCTTGATGATACTTAGCAGGAACTATTCTATGAAATGACTGCGAAGAATCAATCCCAGCTTTCTCGTGTTCTAGTTGAGATTTACTCTTTTCTTGGGGAGCTCGACAGTCTAGATGCCGCCAACATACATGTAAAGGTTGATAATGATGGGTTCACCAAGCAGTGGCAACGCACCAAACATCGCCCTCACACTCAAACATCATTGGCCGAGGAGGTTAGGAAGACCGTCCGTGAATTGATTCGACCTGAACATCAGCTCTTGGTTTCCATTGCGGCCTGGGAAGTCAAAGAATGGAAGGAAAGGAAACGAGAGGGCCCGAGTATTTCTAACTTCCGTCTTCAGCTGACCGGTCTCTGGACTCCATGGAACAAAGCTGCAGCAGATGTTTTTGCGAAATACTTCATTACATTAGAAGGAAATGGGGGCTACAACATAGAGACTGTCAAGAAGACCTTTCGAGGCCATTTAACTCAATTGCGGAAGGATTTTCTTGAGGAGCAGTCTTCGGGAATGACTCCAGAGCAGCTCTTTGAACAACGTCGCCAAAGAGTGATGGCTCGAAGAGAACGGGTATGGATTCACATTTAGCTAGCCCACAAATCACTCATTGTGTTGTATCCACTTCTTCAGCTGGTTGACCGACGCCTAGAGGCCTTTTTCGCTGCATCTACTCGCTACGGGCATAGTATGGACAGCCTTGCTGCTGTTGTCACTCGCATTATTGCTGAAGTAGTCAGCGGTGATGAAACTGAGGACAAAAAAGCAAACAAATACCGCATTACCAAGGTTTTATGGCGCTCGCGAGAATTAGCCCAGTTCTTAGCATATCTCTCTGCTCTTCATCTTGCTGGCCGCTTCACACATGGCCAAAAATATGCAAAAGGAGCATTTCCTGTTGCTCGATATCAATCTGCCTGGCCAGATAATATCTTTGATGCGGACTACGCTCCTGCAGGCCTTCCGGTGAATTGGTATGATGCCGAGTGGCTCAAAGCACATCCAGAGAGGAAGGCGGCACTCAATGTTCAACCAGAAGTCCGTTTAAACTTACCAACGGAACTTGCGAAGTGAGTTGCCATATCTAATATAGCTATCACAGTATTTATACTTTTAAAAGGACTGCCAGGCGTTTTCTTCATGTCAAGACTCGACGAGATATGCCACTTAATGAAGACCACCCTTTTGTCAAAGGAACGTAGAAATCCAATCATGAATTCCTCACAGGCATCGGAGAAAACTGCTTTCAGTGGTGTGACGGAGTGAGACGGCGAACTCTGGTTGAATTAGTGCAGGCGATCGTCTACCTGGCTATATCTATCTCGCGATTGGAAGGATTTTGACGCAAATGTGATTCGACGATTGTGTATGATAACAAACTATAATATTATATCATAGACACATTTCATCGGAATTCTGGATGCTTATCTCAGCTTATCTCATGTCCGGCGTTGCTGTCTCTCCTCATTTTTCCTTTCCTCCTCATTAAACTCTCTAAAGTAAATCAAATGAAAGCTCGTTTGAAGAGTGGCCTACCCATTGGACAGCATTTGAAGCCGACGCAAAAGAATGGAGCACTGTATTCGTGCACCTGTGTAGATTGCAGCCTGAAAGGCTTTATCGTCACTGCCGATGGACATCAGACACCTGGATCTTATTTCTACAGCCTTTTGGAAGTCGCGCGACATCAGAGAGAGCAGGAGAATGCAGACAGGCTCATGGCCCAAGTTGTTGTTCCAGCACCAACAACAAATTCAAGTACGACGACTCTGGAGCAGGCGGCGATTGCACAAGAACCACTAGTTCCCAGAGCAGATGCTTTGGCATATGTTCCTATATTTCCACCCCTCGATGATGAAGGAGTTGAGCCCGAGGCCCAAGTTGACTCCTGTTTCGAGTGGCAAGAGGTGATTGCTACGCGTGCTCGGCTTGATCGAGCTCAGGAATGTGCTGGTTGGGATCCGACGGACGTCGAGTTTATTGGGGACACCACGACTATTCTCCCTGAATCATCCGATCCTATTGAACTTCTCTCTGCTACCACTCGCAACTCTGATGTCAAAGGGCATCTACAGTGGCTTCTCAGTGCCCTCCGGGAAATTGAAGGATACACAGACAAACTTCCTTGTTTCAATTTTGCCCGCTTCTGCTTGGAACATAAGTTAGTTTGCAGGATGTTGAAAGAAGAACTCGCTACCACTCGTCAGAAGCTCCGAGATGAATGGCAACGACGCGTTAACATCTTTGAACTTGGGCAAGAACGTATCAAATCTACTGGTGTGTATAATGTTGCCACTACTTGCATCGACGAACTCATGAAATTCCATAGGTGTGGAATATCGAGACGTAGAACCTCACCAGCAAGCCTATTTCGTCATGTTATTTACTGCGGCTGTATTTCACCTTCTGTGCAACTTGGCAATGATCCCTATGTCTTTCTTTCTGGGTAGCATGCGCATCGTCAGTGGGTTAAATGGAAATTCTTCCAGAGAAATTCGACTACAAATTCCTATCGATATACGGACAGTGGTTGAGAAATTGAGTCTCCAGCCAAAGTACACTGCGTATGCATGCTGTCCCAAGTGCTTTCAGTTATACGACCACGACGGCTGCCCAGATATCTGCTCGAACAAAGCTGCTCCCGAAGACGAAAAAGCCTGTGGGCGAAAGCTTCGATCCGAGCCTCGAAATGGGTCCCAAAACTTGTCTTCCCCGTCTCGCCCAGCGCGAGTGTACAATTCCCAGTCTTTGAAGCACTGGATTGCATGGATGCATTCCCGCTCGGAGATTGAACCTTACTTAGAGAGACTATGTGATTCTCAGACTCCTGCTAATGAGGTCGTCACGGATATCTGGGAATCCAAGTATCTTCGAGAGTTTGTTGGTCTTGATGGGAAACATTTTCTCTCTGGTGGTCGGCACAATGAGAACCGTCTGGTATTCAATTTGAATGCAGATGGTTTCAATCCGTTTGGAAATCGCACTTCTGGCAAAAAGGCTAGTATCGGTGGAATCTATCTCGTATGTTTGAACCTCCCTCCTTCCCTTCGACACAAACCAGAAAACATGTTTCTTGTGGGTATCATTCCTGGGCCGAAAGAACCCTCGTCGCATCAGATTAACTATCTTCTCCGTCCTCTTGTGGATGAGCTCGAACTCCTCTGGGAAACTGGTATCTATGTTGATCGAACATGCTTACACCCACATGGGCGGTCAGTTAGAGCAGCCCTTGTTGCACTAGTCTGTGATATGCCTGCTGCTCGCCTACTGGGTGGGTTTTCGCATTTCAGTAATCTCGGATGTCCATGTTCTATGTGCAAACACTCAGGTCTTAACAACCTTGATGAAACCTCATTCATCCCTCGTACTGGTGAGGAGCATCGGCGGATGGCTCAAGCCTGGCTTGATGCCAAAACTCAAGAGGAGCGTGATGGCCTCTTTGCACAGAATGGTGTTCGATGGTCAGAACTACTCAGACTCCGATACTGGGATCCAGTGCGAAATACGGTAATAGATCCCATGCATGGCTTCTATCTCCGAATCCTCCAGCGTCATTGCAGAGATATCTGGGGAATGGGTGTCAAACTTGAAGACTCGGATGGGATCTGGGAAATACAGGATCTTAGCGATGAAGCCAAAGCCAATACCCAGATGATCCTTCGAACCGGTGGTAAAACTGCTTTAAAAGGTCTTACAATTACGGCTTTGCGTTATCTTGCTTCATATAATGGTCTAGACCCTTACCGGAAGAAGAGTGCGCTACTCCATCTGCTGTTGAATCTTGTAAGTCCCTGGTGTTTACGTGCTCGACATTTACTCTGATACACCATAATAGCGGGTTGAAAAGGGTTGGTTTGATTCAAAACAAAGGCCCATTCAAGGAACCATAGTCAGCAAGGAGAGTACCCAGTCCACAACTATACTTGTGGAACCACCTATGGGATCCTCTTTACCTGAAATCGCAACCAAGGTTACCCCATCTGATGTTGAATCTTATGCTGAATCTACTCAAGCTTTCGATCCCGACTCCATTGAAGATGCTCGGTATGAGTTTCAGTACGGTAATCGCAAGAACATTCTCCCCAAATTCTCTCTCAGTATTCTTCAAAAGTTATTGGATGAGAACAGTCTCAATGTCATTACTACAACAGGTAGAGTTTCAAAATCAAGAAAAATGATTGTGGATGCTCTAGCAAATGAGGTCAGTTCTATGGGCCTGATTTCGATCTTGAGGTTTCATTAAATATAACTTGGTATTTTAGCGAAATCGAAGGAGACAGCAAGGACACGGTGCTGGTCAGAGTCCTTCTACATCCACCCTCATGCCTCAACTTCTCCTTTTCCCCCACCAAACATCCGTTACATCTACATCTTCACCTTCAATGCATTCACCTACAACTACTTTACCGGTCCCTCTCCCTACAGTTCCCTTGATTGATAACGAGCTGTTATCGGAACTGTACAAGAAGGCACCAAGGTCGAAAATCAATTCGTTGGGTTGGAAGAAGCTGCGAGGACTGTATACCTTCATTCAACACGCAAAGACCGCTGCTAGTAAAGAGACGACAATAGCAGAGGACAATATTCCAACAAAGCCGACGGCGACTGAACGGGAGCAACTAAAGCAGTATATTCACCAGCAAGTGCGTAGTTCCAAGCTAGCATGCTCATTTTAATTCATTAGAATATATAGCGTTTCGAACTCGGCATCACAGATGAAGCAGGCCATATCGTTAAGAGAAAAGACAAAAGCAAGAAAGCGGCCGGTGTGCTCGGGAAGGCCACTCTCGCCGAAGTCCGAGCAGATATGGATGTGTTGTCGTTACCGTCCTGGGCACCCACTGCACCTCGTCATCCGGGAGATACACAGCATGGTAAATTCACTGCCGACCAATGGCGGGCTTTCTGCACCGTAAATCTTCCGATTACTCTTATACGTTTATGGGGTTCTTTCCCTAAAGAAGACAGGAAATACAAGATGCTCGAAAATTTCCTGTCTCTTGTCAGGGCTGTTCGCCTAGCCAACATGAGAGTCGTTACTGAAGAAGACATTCAGGAATTCGAAAAGAACATACGCGATTATTTAGCACAACTTCGTGTCCTCTATCCTCATACTAACATCACTGTTTATCAACACATGATGCTGCACTTTGGTTTTTTGCTGAGGCGGTTCGGCCCTGTGCATAGTTGGCGCTGCTTTGCTTTCGAGCGCTACAACTACATACTCCAAAACACTTCCAACAATGGACACCTCGGTATGCACATCTCATCTCCTTCACGTCGCGAATACTGAAATCATAACTTATAGGTGAACTGGAAACTACACTCTTCACTCGATTTTGTAACGCTCAAAGGTTAAAGTCTATATTTCACGCCAACAGACTCCCCCTTTATCTGAAAGAGCTTGCCGGGCTATACAAACACTATTTCGAAAATTTAGATACGCGGGGCACTCGTATATCGGATTCGCTTGCTTTCGATGAAACCTCGGAAACAGTTGACTGGGACAACAGTAAAGCCCTCAAGCGGCTGGATGCTAGACATTTCAAAGCATTACAGCAATGGGTGGACAACCACTCAGACAATCCTGGTATCTTGCAACAAGATATGCTGTTGCGGAACAAGTTGCAACGTCGAGGCCTCACCTTCACAAACCAGAGGAAATCTTATAACGATGCTCAGATTGTCGTGAACCTGACTACGTCACCCAACTGTTGGTCCGCGGGCTCCATCCATGAGATGTTCACTGTTCGCTGGCTTACTCCAGACGAACGATACATCACTGAGACATTTGTGGAGGTTAACCTGTACCGACCTTTGTCAGGTGACGAACTTATTCTTGACAAGTACCGTCGGTTCGGTTTTGTCGGTGGGAAATTGTTTCATCGTCATGGTGTAAAGGACACCATTCTCTTGCCGCTAGACCTCATCCCTTGTCATTTTGCATGTTCTGTCCAGCAAGAATCTTCTCATGACGGGACATTCATACATGCACTGCCACTCAACAAGATAAGCTTATGATGGAGATCTACTATATATCGTGCCTACCTGGCTTTGAAAAGGATGCAATCCCTTTGCGTATAATAGTGATAGTATGTACATATCTAGACTGGAGGAAATAACTACATTTGAGCGTCTCTTTGTCCTGGATCCCAATGAATGTGCTGAAAGAGAAGAACAAGAACAAATATTGAGATCTTTTCTGATTTTCTGCATTCTGTCATTAATAAGCCGGAGGTCATGGCATGGATAAACATAACCTGATTTCATTGCCAACACTGGATAGCCGAGGTATGCCAGGTGACTGGGGGCAAGGAGTAATGACAGTATGCAAATCGAGCGGGGAGATCATACTGGAAGGGTTTGGGCGGAATAAGATGTATGGGGTAGTGGTCCTAGAGCCGGGACCCACAACAGCAAACTACTCCTGGACACGAGACCGACCAGTCGATATCCACACATGGCACTGACACCTAGGGCACATAGGGATACAGTGTATCCTATGCATGTCTAACTGGAAGCTGGTCGACGGCCTCCACATCACAAACCGAGATGTCCAAGGGATGTGCGAAGATTGCCTATGCCAGGGCCCAGTATTGAAGGCAATCACCATATCCCAGCAGGTGTACTTCCAAAGGATGTGTTAAGATCATGTACACTGTGTAACCGTGCCAGAGGTCACAGAGTGGCTAAGTGTGGAAGACGAATGGGACAGTAGTGAAGTTATTAACAACACCGCCGTTATGCCGTTAGTCCCCGGAGGTCGAGAGTATAGGCCAAGTCGGAGCGGCAGTAATGCCAGTGACGAGGAGCAAGCCAAAGAACTTATAAGTCCAAAGGCTATAGAGAGAGTACTTCAAGGCATTGAGCCTGAAGACTTAAAGGAGCACAGAGTTAAGGAGGGAATCTAAGTCGATAATTAAACTGAGGAACTACAGTAGCATACAGGCAGTATTTATATCTACGGAGCTGCGCAACGGTGCGGAGCGCCAGACTAACTACTAGGAGCTATACGTGTAGTCCTGCAGGGTAAAGTAAAAGACAATAAGGAGAGACTAGAATGAAAGGGTATATGTAGCGAGAAAGAACAATAAGAAAGAGATTACAATAAAGGGTGGATCTTCGGAATACCGAGCGGCGGAATGGAGGCCCAAGGCATGGGCTTGACAGGATGCTTGCGCACTTTGGGCTGGAGAATGTATGGCGGCGAACTACTCCACTATTCAACCGTTGCCAAAGTCGATTCAAGCTCCTCCAACTCCTTCCTGTTTCATTCATCTCAATCCAACAACATCTATATTAAACTCAGTTCAAGTCCATCCGGTTTCATCCAACTCACTCCGACTCCATCTATTCTGTTCCATCCAACTCTATCCATCTCGGTTCAACTTCATTTAACCATCGCCAAACTTGATTCAAGTTCCTCCAACTCCTTCCAGTTTCATTCATCACGATCCAACTCCATCCACTTTCATCCATCTCGGTTCAACTTCATTCAACTCCATACAAGTCCATCCCACTCCTTCCGGTTTCATTCATCTCAATCCCACTCACTCCGACTCCATCTATTCTGTTCCATCCAACTCTATCCGTCTCGGTTCAACTTCATTTAACCATCGCCAAACTTGATTCAAGTTCCTCCAACTCCTTCCAGTTTCATTCATCTCGATCCAACTCCATCCACTTTCATCCATCTCGGTTCAACTTCATTCAAGTCCATACAAGTCCATCCCACTCCTTCCAGTTTCATTCATCTTGATCCAACTCAGTTCGGCTCCATCTATTCTGTTCCATCCAACTCTATCCATCTCGGTTCAACTTCATTTAACCATCGCCAAACTCGATTCAAGTTCCTCCAACTCCTTCCAGTTTCATTCATCTCGATCCAACTCGATCCACTTTCATCCATCTCGGTTCAACTTCATTCAAGTCCATACAAGTCCATCCCACTCCTTCCGGTTTCATTCATCTCAATCCCACTCACTCCAACTCCATCTATTCTGTTCCATCCAACTCTATCCATCTCGGTTCAACTTCATTTAACCATCGCCAAACTTGATTCAAGTTCCTCCAACTCCTTCCAGTTTCATTCATCTCGATCCAACTCCATCCACTTTCATCCATCTCAGTTCAACTTCATTCAAGTCCATACAAGTCCATCCCACTCCTTCCGGTTTCATTCATCTCAATCCCACTCACTCCGACTCCATCTATTCTGTTCCATCCAACTCTATCCATCTCGGTTCAACTTCATTTAACCATCGCCAAACTCGATTCAAGTTCCTCCAACTCCTTCCAGTTTCATTCATCTCGATCCAACTCGATCCACTTTCATCCATCTCGGTTCAACTTCATTCAAGTCCATACAAGTCCATCCCACTCCTTCCGGTTTCATTCATCTCAATCCCACTCACTCCAACTCCATCTATTCTGTTCCATCCAACTCTATCCATCTCGGTTCAACTTCATTTAACCATCGCCAAACTTGATTCAAGTTCCTCCAACTCCTTCCAGTTTCATTCATCACGATCCAACTCCATCCACTTTCATCCATCTCGGTTCAACTTCATTCAAGTCCATACAAGTCCATCCCACTCCTTCCGGTTTCATTCATCTCAATCCCACTCACTCCAACTCCATCTATTCTGTTCCATCCAACTCTATCCATCTCGGTTCAACTTCATTTAACCATCGCCAAACTCGATTCAAGTTCCTCCAACTCCTTCCAGTTTCATTCATCTCGATCCAACTCCATCCACTTTCATCCATCTCGGTTCAACTTCATTCAAGTCCATACAAGTCCATCCCACTCCTTCCAGTTTCATTCATCTCGATCCAACTCAGTTCAAGTCCATCCAACTCCATCCACTTTCATCCATCTCGGTTCAACTTCATTCAACTCCATACAAGTCCATTCCACTCCTTCCGGTTTCATTCATCTCGATCCCACTCAGTTCGACTCCATCTATTCTGTCCCATCCAACTCCATCCATCTCGGTTCAACTTCATTCAACCATCGCCAAACTTGATTCAAGTTCCTCCAACTCCTTCCAGTTTCATCCATCTCAATCCAACACCATCTATATTAAACTCAGTTCAAGTTCATCCGGGTTCATCCATCTCAATTTGACTCCATCTATTTTGTTCCATCCAACTCCATCCAACTTCATACAAGTCTATCCAACACATCCAGGTTTATCCATTTCAATTCAACTCCATGTATTCTGTTCCATCCAACACCATCCCACACCATCTATTCCATCCATCTTGATTTGACTCCATCTATTCTGTTCCATCCAACTCCATACAAGTCCATTCAAAACTATCCAACACCATCTATTCTATCCATCCCGATTTGACTCCATCTATTCTGTTCCATCCAACTCCATCTGGTTTCATCCATCTCCATGCAACACCATCTCTTCTATCAAACTCAGTCCAAGTCTATCCATTTTGATCCATCTCAATCCAACTTCATCTATTCTCTTCCATGTCAACCTTTGTTCTTTGATTCCAGTTCTTGCAACTCCATCCAGTTTCATCTATCTATTCTATCAAGTTTCCCAATTTCCATCCAGTTTTATCTATCTTGATCCAACTCCATCTTTCTCCATTGAATTTTTCTATTTCAGCTCTATTTTGTATCATCCTCTTTCATCACAATGCTGAACCCTAAATTGCAAGAACTTTGTAGGTTCACTGTCTCTTTTCCATTATTTTTTTGATACATTGTCAAAGTATGCTTGTTCTATTTAGAATGCTATTTTATCATCATTTCCTCATATTTTCTTTATTCTATACTTTATTACTAGTAAACTATTCTTGCAATTATTTCAGTGTGCTTCATGATTATTTCATTGTAAACTTCTTCATTGCTTTTGTGCCTTTTCCTCATTATTTCCACCTGTTATTTAAAATATGATGATAACAGACTTGAACTGCTAAATTCCATTGTTTTTCATATCCTTTAGCATTAATTATCCCTATAATGCTTTGCATAGTGATCATATTTCCAGCATAATCTTTCCATCCTTTTTCTTGCATTGTACTATTCTTATGTTGAATTTATTCTTTGTCAATTCTTCAGATTATCTTACCATCAATTCACTGTATCTTTGCCTAATTACTATAGAAAAACAATAGTCAAGGACATCATTATTATTTTGTTGATTGTGTGTTTCTCTACTGTAAGTTTTCCCTGTATTATTGTGAAGTCATAATATAACATTTTGTCACCATTAATCTTCTACAACTCCATCAATTTTATTGCATATATACTCTTGCTTATATTGATCAAATGCTCCTAGAATTTTCCATTATTTTACAGAATTTTTTCTATTTCTCTAGTGTTAGATTTCACTGATTATGATCGAATTATGTTGTGACAATTTGTCACATTGATTCATCATTACTTTACCATTATTAAGCACCTGTATGGTGGACATATGAGCAAGATCCAACCCATTATATTTTCATTCTCTTAAAATGTCTTTAGCATAAGTAGCAAAAATAATGTTCAAAATTTCGGAAATTATTTCACCATTATTTCACCATTTCCCACGGTAAATAATGCTTTACTGCACCCTGTGTAAGCACTGACTGGAACTTTACCGGAGCTTGGATCTTCAATCTCAATGTGTACATCGAGTAATACAAGGTCAGGTATTGCTAAAATACTTGTCAGTACGACGACTAAAAGATGAGGTGGCATAGCTCACCGTCAGAATTTTTGGCCATGTCTTGTGAGCTTGTCAGCACAGATGAGTCTGATCCGAGTTCGGCCCCGAAGATAGAGTCTTTCTCGAGCTCCAGTCGTGCTTCACCATTCTTTGCACCCCTTGATGGAGGTCCGTTCTGGGGCTGACGCTGTTCGGATGAGCGTGATGACGAAGAGGATATCACCTTCTTTGGCGCAGCAATGGCGAGAGAACCACTTCCGTTCATTGAAGGGGCCTTGAAAGGTTTGGATAAGCTGGCAGCAGAGTTGTAAGGTTTTGTGACTACCATCTTTTATCAGCAATCTGAACAAATGGGTCACGCTACTGACCTAGAGGTTTGCTATATTCAGTGATTTTGAGTCTCTTGGCTGTACTCGAACCATTTCCGAGTCGTTGATCCATGGCACCAGCGATTCGTTTGCCGTTATCATTCCATCCAGTAGAGTGTGTATCGCAGATTGCAGCGTTCGCTGAAGGACGACTTGGTACAGTGCGGAATTCAAGCGGCGCCGCACCCAGCGTTTCTTTCCGTCGTTTAGTTTTTTCCGGATACTTGCACACCTGAAACGAGATATATCCGAGTATTTCTTCGGTATTTGATGAGACCCACATCGCACATCATCTTGCAATACTGTTTCACAATTTCTGAATCTTTGTCGTCAATATCCTCACCAAAGAAGCGGCATATCGACTAGAAATCACTGTATTAGTAAATTCTCAAGTCGCAATCAATATTATTGTTGAGATTCACTATATGTCGACAGACATCCGTGTTTTCTGCATATTGGGCCAACTGTGAGTGTGAACAAATCAGAGAACTAAGGAAAACAACTTCGTCGAATCATCCTCACCTTCTCCAAACTTGATATTGATCTTTGGCTCGGGGCAGGAAATCGAAGATCTTCAGCTTTTTGCACCCGACTACTATGTGAATCAGCGACCCATCGCCGAACTTCACTGAGATCTTCGCGAGCTAAAACTGCACGTCAATCTCCTTGTAGACATAGCAGTCAATGAAAAGGGTACTAACAATAGTATAAGATACACTTCGAAGGCTACTTGTTCATGAGTCCGAGCCAATACATGTTTGAAAGTTTCCAAAGTTGGTAGCTTACAACACCATTTCTTCCTGCTCGGCCTTGAAGAACGATGTATGATTACATTGACCGCAGAATGGAAAATGAGGACTCACCAGTTTCTTGATAGTAACCTATCGAAATTGAGATTCCCTGAGTGCTGTAACATCCATACCAAAGAAAAAGCTCGCCTTCGAAACTTTTTGGGATGTCATAGTGGATAACATATCGCACATCACCCTTGTCTATTCCCAGACCAAACGCAACGGTAGCTACGACCTTTCCAATGTGGATCAGATTGAATTACATTCTTGTCGCCAAAACGATGTTTCTGAAAATCTCACCACGTCTATGCCACCACTCTCAGAGCCTCCTGGTATAGACCATTCTTCGAAAGTTTTAGCAAGAGTACCCTTTCTGTGTGTTGGAACTTGCAATTCAGTTCCATCAAATTCCTCAAATTCGAAAACTTACGCCACACCCCGATGGTATGGCCGAGAGGCTAACCCCTTTGACCTGAGATATCCAGATAGGGAGTCGCACGTCTTCTTCGTCCTGCAATAGATGATTCCGCACGATACTTTACCTCGTTTACGATGAAGACCGCAAATGTGATCGCATATTTCGGCCATTTTGGATAATTCATCTGAGGAAGAAGTGTAGCGAACCTACAACGAGCTTGATCTGAGATTTATAACTTGGGGACATTTTTGAGGAATACAAACCTCATAGTATAAGTTGGGTCTGTTGAAGGGATGGACGAAAAGGTCGCAGCCTTTCATTTGCAACGAAGAAATGATATCGTCTACGACGCTAGGAAAGGACAATGACCCCAAACATCCCCGAGATGGCTAAATCTTTTTACCTTGGAGTTGCAGTCGCTGTTAATGCCATCACTGGCACGTCCGGAAAATTTTGTCGGAAGATTCCTATTCGACGATATTCCCCCCTAAAATCATGGCCCCATTCCTGCAGCGAAACTAATTGATGATTACCATCATCACTTGTTGACGACTCACGGATATGCAATGTGCCTATATAGTACCGAGTGAGTCATCGAATGTTCGAGAGCAACAATGAAACAAACCTCATCTACCACAAGCCTGTTTAATTCTCCCTTATTGTAGACAATACGAAGTAGCTTCATGAAATCTGGACGAGGTAGTTTTTCGGGAGTAGCTAGACAAGTGTTATTGGAAGGTCTTCAAGTCTAGCTTGGATACATACTATAAAGAAGGCGAATTTTTGGATGTCCGGACATCAAGGCTTGATTAATCTGGAACACATAAAAAGGAATGGGTAAACGGCAAAGAGTGTATCCAGAAACATCTGACCTCTTCCTTTTCGTCTGGAGGAGTGTCCGATGTTAGCGAAGCTACAGGAACACTTTTGCGGCGTAGTCCTTCAATCTCTAAGACGAGAACACCATATGAAATCGGACATAATACGCAAGCATTCGGTACATACGGTTCTTCATTAGTGCTAAGACGTTCATGATGAATGGAAATCAGAATACGGTGTTACATGGTGTTCACACCTAAAAGTGGAGAGATGACCAAAGTCATGCCGCTCTACAGAACTTTGAATCAGTTGCGGCGTATTGTAAGTGCGTAAACAGTACATGCTTGTTTTGCAGCTGCTGGGATTTGAAAGCATAAACTCTGTTGGAAAGTGGTTAAAAGCTGCCTGTATTGGGTGGAAAGGACATGCCTTTCCCATTCCTGTCGGAGCAAGAACAAAGACATCTCGACCTAGGAAGTCGTAAACAAGTTGAATAGCCACTGGTTTCCGGCATAAACAAACCTGCCACGGCGGCCTCAATGATCTCCTTCTGCTTTCCCTTGTAATCTGAATGCCCAAATGCTAGGCGAAAGCTCAGCAGCACAGCCAAAGATTACTCAGTGGAAACATACTAGTCCTCAGGATACTAAATGCGAATGAGAAATCTACAACTTGAGTAAACTTTAACGTCACGCACCGATGACAATTCTCTATTCTGATCTTCAGTTCTTGGATAACGCCGACCGTTGGTGAAGTCCTCCATTCATGATTTGAGAGATCAGCACCGGAGATCTCCTCGTAAAGCGGCCCAGACGACGTTGAAGACATTGAAACGCGTAGTAAGGAGTAGCTGGTCAAGTCGCGTCTCGTCATATCACGGGTACGTGTCTAACTTATTACATAAGCAGATCTGAACGTGCGCTTCGCAATCAATTGAATCTTGAGTCTTCCCTGTGATGTCGGAAACAGAGAGCACAAGTACAACAGAGTACAACTTTGGACTGCTGTGACAATCATAACGCTTAGTATTGGACTGTGGTTTTGTTCCCAAAAACGTGCCTTATGACCTTGGATCCCAGCTCCTCCCGCAAGTCCAAATTGGGAGTTGATCTAACGAATTTAAGCTTCCTCTTCGAAGCTCTTCGATCGTGTCTCTCCATCTTATTTTGCCACCATCATCACCCAGAAATCCTCCCCATGTCTGAAGATACTACTCCCTCGAGAATCCGGACTCATATACTGTGTTTCGACGGAACTGCGAGCGAATATGACTCGGAGGTACCCTTCAAGATTCAGAATTCATGCTACCATTCCGGGTGACACTCATCGTTTCTTAGAACACCAATGTCGTCAAGTTTTTCGCTCTTGTAGAGAAGGATAATTGCGATGATCAACTGTGCTACTACCAGGTGAGTTCGCGTTGTGATTTGTTCAAGACCTTGTTCTTATAGGCGTACCAGGCAGGAATCGGTGTGTACTAATTGACAGGTTAATACTATCTGCGCCTGTCTTTTGACCTGTAGGCATGCTAGGTACTTTCTTCGCCCCTGGAGTGGTTTCTCCCTTGTTTCAATGGTGTGCTAAAGTCCTCGATGAAGCATTCGCATGGTACAGCACCTTTTCTGTATTGCAGCATCCTTCTTCGTATTCAAACGTGTCTATTAATCACAGGTACTTGGACGCACACGTCATGGATGGATATAGATTTTTAATGCAGAACTTCCGCACAGGAGACAAGATTTGTCTCTTCGGTGAGATTTATTTGCTCGATTGATATCTTATTACGCACATCCATGATGGCACTTTTTAGGTTTCTCTCGCGGAGCATATACTGCCCGTGCGTTGGCCGGTATGCTGTATAAGGTGTGTAACATCTGATTCTCCAACAGTTCTCATGTATCAGCTGCATTATTGATACGGGCTAAAGGTGGGTCTTTTGCCCCGGGATAACCAAGAGCAAATTGTATTCGCATATAAGCTCTATACTCGTACGGATAATGCTGGTATCAGGTTGAGCGCTGGATTCAAAAAGACTTATTGTCAGCCTGTT
Source organism: Lentinula edodes (assembly GCF_021015755.1). Lineage (NCBI taxonomy): Eukaryota > Fungi > Basidiomycota > Agaricomycetes > Agaricales > Omphalotaceae > Lentinula > Lentinula edodes. The sequence goes on from NW_025764320.1 coordinate 272,983, forward strand.
GAAATTGAGTTTCTTGGCGTCTGGTGGGGGTTTGCCGCATTTTCGTTCTTGCTCAACTTTGACTGAGCTACTTCGCAGGGATACAGTGGCGTCTGTGGGTGTAATTGCCACCAAGACCCTTCCATTTACTCGTGATAATAGTTCTATTAAAACATTCCGACAAGGTATTCCCTTCTTGTGTGGCCTATCTTATTGGGGCTAATGCGATTGAACTTAGCGCTTTCACTTGACGAGGTATGTCATTCTACTGCGCATATGTCCTCAAGCTTATGAGATCAGCATCGTGCTCGATTCAAACCCAATCTCTTTCATCGCGAACCTCCGAATTCATCAGGCTCTGCAGAAGGCGAAGGTATAAAGGTCGAAACAGACCCCAAGCCCCCCACCGATCGCGGAAGTGAGACTGCACCCTCACCCATGAGCAGAACTCTTTCCGACTATTTCCGCAGAAAGAAACAAAATTTCAAGTTCGACATACCAAAGATAGCGTCCAGGATGGACGAACAAACCACGCGTGAAGCTGACGTCTTAGAAGTGTGGTTTGCTGGATGCCATAGTGGTGACCTTCTTCCCGTTCAATCTTTCACGCTGTAATCTCAAATTGCTTTGCAGATATAGGCGGGGGTTCGGTTTCAAATTCCACTAAACAAAGCTTGTCGAACATCAGTTTGAGGTATGTGTGCCGTTACAAAATTTCCCTCGAGCTAATCATAACTTTTGAAAGGTGGATGGTTCGACAAGTCATGGAATCACAATGTGGAATCAAGTTCAACGAGAATGCCTTGACGCAATTAGAGATTCGTTCCGAACCTATGTCAGTGGCACCTCGTCCATCTACCGGTGACTCGTCATCGGCACATAGTGGGAATAGTCAAGTTTCATGGAAAGCGTTGGATACACTTGACTCGCTGCAACCTCTACACGACGCACTTGTACAGAATCCTGCTTGGTGGTTGTTGGAAATTCTCCCAATGAAAGCACGGTATCAAGATGCAGATTGTCGGTGGCACACGACTTATGCGTAAGCATCCAAATTCCATTTGTTGAGAGAATGTCCTGAACAGTTGAACTCAGATGGAACCTTGGTCGTGGACGCCAGATATACACCCCCAAGCCTTATTTTCATATGACGGTTAAGTATAGATATGACGACGTGACTCTCGCGTACAAGCCCAAAGCTCGTTGGCAGGAAGGGACTGAAGTTTACATTGAATAACTATGAACATATCATTTAATAAGTAGTAGAACTACCGGTATTAAACTAAACAGCCTTAATTTGATCTGGAGTCATGGTGTGTGTATGAACAAGTGATAGCAGATATCATTGAGTTTATGAGTCGATTTCGGTGACGTGAAAAGGGATTTATTTGCTCTTCGTAATGGCTAATTCTATGTTGTTTGAAGCAGAGCAAGAGTCATTGTGGGAGGTGATTCCTCTTCTTCGGAGCGACTCTCTTCACAAATATCGCAGAGCCGACGCTAGAATTATCGTCGTCTTGGTCCTGGTCCTCTTCTCTCATTTTCGGTTTTTTCCTAGGTGCGACCCCATTCTCCTCATCGTCTGATTGATTGAGACGTTTTTTCGGTCCATGTTGTTTCCTGGCAGTGTTTACCTCGTCCCCTCGAGCCATTTTCACTGACTCATTGGCCTGCGGAAGGTGCGATGCAGCGGCGTCCTCAAGATCAGACGATATTTCATGTAACTTTGCTTGCAAGGGGCCGCTAGCAGAATGCATCAAGGAGAGTACTTTGCGTTTGATGAGGTGTAGTTCGACAAATTTTTCCACGTCCCAAGTGTGTTCCTGTGGCAGACCTATATCATCTAGATGAGCTGCTGAAGATGACACCACCGTGACCTGAATCATTACTCACTTTGAGTCGGGTGTGAAGGGCGTGCTGCATGGGTACCGACCCCTGTTGGCATCATCGTAGTGTTTGTCATCCCTTTCCCAAGATTTGTCGAGGTACTAGTGCCTTTGACTTGTGATCTTCGAGTTTTGGTCTTTGCAATACTCTCAGGCACTTTTCGGGGGGGAGAAGCAATGTAGATGTCTTCCTCTTCTTCAGAGTGATTCTCATCTTCGCTTTCAGGTATGATTTCCTCAGGGTCATCATCTGAATACTGCTGAGTTAGCTTCTTAGGGCTACTAGTTTTTTTTGAATTCTTTGCAGTTTTGATGTGAACACGCTTTTCGGGAGACTGACTACCAATAAGCCTGGATGGAGGAGGGGGTACTGCTAGCTCTCTGTGTGGTGCAGTGACCTTTTGATGAGAAGGGGTCCAGAGTATAAGAAAAACTGGGGCCTACTTTTGACTCGAGACTTGTGATCTTTCAGATATGCTCTTGGAGGCAGAAAATTCAGAGGGTTCTATGTGATCAACCATCTATTTTGCCAAGTACTTCAAAATTAGTATGCATATATATGGCATGGGTACATAGAAAGGGTTGAAGTTACCTTCACTGAGCGGTTCCTGACCGGAAGTTGAGCAACCAGATCATGCTCTAAACATTCCAAAGACTTGTTTTTGATGTATTTTTCCAGGAGGAGGTCATATAATCCTTTGTTGATGTTCAATGTTGCAATTAGACGAGACCGTTTTTCTTCCACACTTCGAGAGCATTTCCCATTGGTCTTTGCTTCTTTGCAAGATACGCAGCACGGAATTTCCTGATTTGGTACGCAGGGTATGTTTTTGGACTTGCATTGAATGCATGCCTGAACATTGGTATGGTGAACACAAGTTCGGATTGCGTTGCGGAAATGTAACTATTGAACAAACCGTATCCCTGTTATTTGTTATCCACTCTCTCCGCTCTGCAACAGTGCCCGTTCGACGATATTCTTCGGAGAATGCCTTGATGAGCCCGGGAGTTAATGCTTTCCGAGGTTCCTCAGGGCGAGACATAGGAAAACGAATCGAAGTGGTATTGAGTAGGAAAAATCGACTTGTACGTGAAAAATTTTCGCCGCTCGTAAAATGCCGAATCAAACAATCGGCAACGCCGGCATTCCTTTTCTGACCATGTCTTCCACCAAGTCGAAGTCTGACCGCAAAAGTGCTCTAAAAAACGTAGCGCCAGCTTTAGCAACAAACAAACGCTCCCAGATCAAAGAAGCCCCATCTGTGGTTGAAAAGGAGGAGGACGAAATCGACCTCGAGACTGATGAAAGCGAAGGCTCCGAAGACGATGGTGGTATTGATGATGAGGGTATAGAAAGGCTCATGAAAGCCCTTGGCGATGATGGATTGGACGAGTTTGAACAAGCTCAGCTTGAGGCTGCACTGGGTGATCCTGAGGATGAGTCAGAGGAAGAGGACGGAGAGGACGCAAATACGGAGGAAGAAAACAGTGACCAGGATGAAGAGGTCGAAAAGGTCGAAAATGATGGCACAGAAGGTGGAGAAGAGGATGATCAGTTCATCCAACTGGAGGATGTTGAAGCTATCGTTGACGACGCTGTCCCTTTTCAAAAAGTTGAAATCAACAACGAAATCGCCCTTGCACGGATACGGGAAAGCCTACAGCTCGACCCATCAATACCATGGACTGAAACTTTAGCTGTCTCTTATCCTCATACTATCGACGTTGATGTCAATGACGACCTGAATCGAGAATTAGCTTTGTATGTTCATCGTCAATTCAATTCTTCAATATATACTAATATAACATCTTTCAAGTTACAAACAAGCTCTACATAGTGCTAGCCATGCCCACCAAATAGCCACGAAATCATATCCAAACTTTCCGTGGACTCGCCCCAGTGATTATTTTGCTGAAATGGTCAAAAGCGACGTACACATGGAACGCATTCGCCAAAGACTTCTTGACGAAAAAGCCGGCATTAAAAAGAGCGAAGAAAAGCGCAAAGAAAGGGAAGGAAAGAAATTCGGTAAACAAGTGCAGATCGAGAAGCTTAAAGATCGCGAAAGAGGTAAAAAAGAGATGGAGGAACGCTTAAAGGGACTCAAGAGAAGTGAGCTTGCAAAAATAAGCCCAACTGACGTTTACTCATATTTCCATTCCCCCAGAACGAAAAGATATTCTCGATAACCCAGATGGGAACGACGACGCGTTTGATGTTGCTGTCGAGGATGCCATATCCGACCGACCGGCAAAGCGAGGACGCGGTGGACCTGCCGGTGGGTCCAGATTGTCACGACAAGGTCGAGATAAAAAATTTGGATTCGGCGGCGCAGGAAGAAGGTCTAAGCAGAATACCAGTGCATCTACAGATGATTTTGACTCTAGATCAAGAAAAGGATCCGGTGGTGGAGGCAGGGGTGGAAGAGGTACAAGAGGTGGGGGAAGAGGTGGAAGAGGAGGCGGAGGCGGTAGGGGAGGAGGTAGGGGAGGTTCCAAAAGGCTTGGCAAGTCAAAACGTATGGACGCACGTAGCAAGTGATACGTTCTGCGCAGCCAATCCATACTCATTATTACGATAAATATGGTTGCAAGGTATGGTGTGAACTGTGCTTTCACTAAACTTTGACAGTGTTGCCTAGCATTGTCAATATATAATATGCGATCTAATGCACAAAAGCCCTTGCTCCTTTACGCCCCCCATCTCCCGCATTCTCTTTCAGTAGTAGTACACAGACTCCTGCTATGCAAAAGACCACTACACTTGTATATACCGGTACAGATCGATGGATCATCATAAAAACGCCACCGAGAGCAGGCGCGATCATTCCACCACTGTAGAGAGGTAAGAACATTTAGTTACACAAACGAATAAAGTAAAGGTTTTAAATGCACATACATGCGTGACAATGCTGACGCGATGCCGCACGCTGTACCACGAACTAAGAGTTCATTTCATAAACCATATCAACGACCAGGCCAAAAGGAAACATACTTTCGGTCCCAAAAATCTCAGGCGTCCAGCTTAGTGACGGAAAGAAATGAGGAAGATTCAACAGGCTTTCGGGATCTACTTACCCATATAGTATGGCCCACATTGTCTATCAGAGTCTTAGCCAAGTCATCTGAAGAGAGATACGGAGACCGACCGTAGCACTGAGACTGATTCCAACCGCACTCGTTCTGATAGCCCAAGATGCATCGGCCATGACGAACATTACACAAAAAAATGCTGTCACGAAAGTGCTACCAGCCAAAGACCATCGACGACCTAGTGGTGATTCGACCATCAAGGCCCCAAGCTAGGTAAATGTTATGACAAGACGATGCATGAGAAGATGAACCGCTTTACAATTGCACCTGGACAACCTCCCAAAGTAAATATAACAACGTCCCACAAACTTTCTTCTAAGGTCTTCGGTATTATGGCAACGCCATCGTCATGACCTGATCCACCACTTGTTTCCAGTAATTTTGGGAGGAACACATTGAACATAGTATACGCTGGAATGAAAAAAAAGATAGATTCATTGCTGCGTCTTATACGGATCCACAACGAGCACACCTAAAGACATCGCCCACCAAGCAGCCCATACCAACAAGGTCGTACTTAGCCATTCTGGGGCTAAAACCAGCATCACTCTGTCCCACCATGCCCATATCGGTCGACGCAACCAATGTGGGAGCATCCTGCAAACTTTTCTCTCATATATTGAGGAGGCACGCCGCGAAAGCCTGTGGCTCCGTCTACGAGCATGAGTCAGTGGTCGATGCCGGGGAACCGAATCAACGTCTACGGTCACATGAGAGGACTGATCCACAGTGGGAGTAGGACCATCGGGCTCGGAATTTGCATCAAATTTGGCATTGGCTAAATCTGATATCTCCCGTGTTAGCGAAGGAGGAAGAGCGTATTCAACGGTGGGCGCTGCAAATACATGCGCACCGAGTGGTGTAGATGATTCCCCTGTTGACGAATAATGTGTTATTCCTGCGTCAAATATAGTGTCCCCGGTTTTGCGAAGATCTTCGTTGGAATTTGCATGTTGGCTGTCAGCATCATCTCCAGCGCCATCAAGTGATTTATGGGGTAGGAACGGGACGGAATCTTCGCCATGTTGCTCGGAATTGTCGCAATCGCGAGGAGATGAAGGAGTCTGTGGTTTCTGGTCATCTACATCTTCTAGCGCAAGCGAAAGATCAGAGCCATTAAATTTGGATATCATTTGTAGAGATTCTAGAGCTTCTTGAGGCCGGCCTGCATGAACGAGGTATCGGGGTGACTCATGCAAACGGAAGAAAACCATTCTACCAAGAAACATGGCGAGTGTCTGTTGCACATGATATCAATGAGCGAGGACCACTTCGGGACAGACATTGTTATAACGCACGATAAGTCCTAGGGCTATAAGAAGATATTTCCAACCCTTGTTTTGAGTTTCAACGTCACAAGCTGCTGGTGTATTCACGGAGCAGGAATGTTGGGGTACTACGAGCAACGCTACAACTGCCGACAACACTGCTCCGAATGAGAAGAAGACCGATAAGGCAGTAACAAGGTATTGCTTTCCATTTGGCATGTGTTCCAAAAGCAGGGTGCCATCGGTCGGCATTGAGCCCTGTGTGACTGTAAGAGCAGGGATGATGCGAGAAAAATGAGTCTTACACCAACGGCACTGCCCAAAAGAAACAGCATTAAACATAGTGTGCCAAATGAATTTGCGAAAGATGCAAGGAGGCCAAAAAGTGAAGTGAAGAACAGAGTTGCATTGAATGCCATACTCCGACCCATGAGATCAGAACCTACAATTTCTTCATACATATTCTGCGCGATGCAGAGGTATAGCTCTACTTACAAGTTCCCCAGCCTAAAGCGCCAATCATCATTCCTGCAAACATGGACGAAGAGACAGCACCGATGTAATTATCTGGAACTGAGGATAACGCATGGTATCGACACAGATGTCAACAACTTCCTTGGATGGACATACCAGCGTAGTGTTGCTGCACCCGAGGTAAAATAATGGCAACAGCTTGTATCCACATCTAACGAAGGAGAAGGAGATGAGTCGACCACTCGAGTGCCAGTCTCTTTTCTACGATCCGCGTACATTATCAGCCAGCCAGCCTATTAATAAAGCTCACAGTCACATTGTGGAATCTTCGAGTTTACGAGAACGCACCGAAACCACATAAAGACAACAAGGTCCATTGATAACTGCCCATTCCAATACGGTCTATAGTTCTATCTAACTTTGAGAGTGGTTAAAACGCCAAATTTTCGATTGAATTAAATAAGCCCAAGTACCCTTGTTCGTTCATCGCAAACTTCATCCAAGAGACCTTCGGCATCGTTTTGATACTCCATGTCGTCGAACTCATCTTCGTATGCGTCCTGTGTTGACATCCTATGGTTTCCTGGTGATGACCACAAGGAGGCACGAGGTGATACTGAGCCCATATTGTGTAAGCATGGATTTAGAAATCGTCGTCTGGCGCGATATAAGCAAAGAATGGCGCAGTAAGCGAGAAAGAATACTGAATTGGCGCCACGCGCACTTCTCACGGCGGGTAGAAACAGGGTATGTAGAAACACAGTTTGATACATTGAGAATTTGAGATGTAAGTACAGTAATTGTCAAGAGCAAACTCATAGCAAAGTTTTTCAGTCATCAGAAAACAAAGATAGTGGTCGACTAAGTCTTGCAGAATCAGGAGATGCCCATCCCCAATGCCCCCCAAGAGTCATTGCTCTCGATCTTGGACTTCGCGTATCCTTCCCCATAGAATCTGAAGCTGCAGTAGACGGTCTCTGTGGTGAATCGCCTCGGAACGGATCCGGAAGGCTATAATTATCAGGTATTGGTGAAAACGCAGAATGCGAATCGTATCTTTCTTGAGTGGCGTAAGCCATCATAGGTGTCGTTGGTACAAACCCTAATGGGAGCTCTCCATCCGGTAATCTTATGGTAATAGGAGCATTGGGTACTGGTGTAGATGACGGTAATATGGCAACGCCCCGTGTAGCTTCAGCAATCACATCATTGGGAAGCGCAATAGGTCGGTTTGCGTCCTCAGGTGAAAGCAACACAGGATTCAATCTAGAACTATCATTCGAGGAGGTAGTGGTCGGGGTTTGAGACTGCAGTCGAACTAAGATCAGCGTAGCACGAACAAAATATAAGAACGCTCACCGGAGGCTCTATCTGAATGTTTGGAATGACCGGGCTAGAATATGATCGCTGAAAATGCCTTTTGAACCAAGCGACGGGCGTTTTGGTACGTGCAGTTCCCGCCGGAGGGGATGAATCTGAACTAGATGTTCCAGATTGTACATGAGCCTGTTGTTGGAGCTGTTCAGTGCGAGGATGCCGCGGGGGGGATGCTATAGGTTGAGGTTCTCTATCTGCAGGGCCTTCAGTCTGAGTGTGCTGAACACCAGAGGAGCCCTGGGGGTTCATTTGTGAAAGTGATTCTACCGATAACGGCGTTGGCTGCAATATAATTTTGCGTTTTCGAGGACCACCCGAAACACGAGGACTGCGGGACCGCCCTGGAGTATTAGATGATCGTGCTTGAGGTGGGGTTCGAAGAAACTATGATTCAACATTTTCTCAAAAGTTGAGAATCTCATCGCCAGAAGATAAGAGAAGAAGAACAAAAAGACGATTGATATGGAGATTGAGGACGTACGCAAAGGTCAGAAACTGGTATGACCTACCTCAGGTTCAGGACGATTTTCACCGTCGGGTTCACCTCTGTTTGGAGGTGGAGTTGTCACTATATCCCTCCATTCTTCCACCATTCGCCTTGAACCTGTATCTCCTGTTGGACTTGATCCTCTGTCGACATCGAAATTGGGTGGGGGTTGCGGAGCTTCCGCTCGCTCACGAGTAGGTGGACTGACCAGATCGTACTCCGAAATTCTTGTTGAAGCCCTCGAGCCTGTAGAAGCAGCTCTGCTTCTCCATGAATTTCGTCCCAGTTCTCTTTGATTTGCAAATTGTTCTCGTACAGTGTCTGGCTCTGATGGAGCCTGCGTGGCTGACGGAACTGGATTACTGAGCTCATGTGGAGGAGGCATAGGAATAAAATGGTCCGTAGGGGTCATCGTTGGTATGTAGTTATCCGGTGGAACAAGAGAGTGATGTGACAAACTCGAAGGCGGCCTTGGAATAGGTAGAGGATGGATCACCTCTGGCGAGCTGGTCTGAGATTGGTTAGTTGAAGATACGTACGTCTGAGCGCGGGATGATCTGGATTGAGGTCGCGATGGATGAGGCTCTGAAGAAGGGGGAGAGCGAGATCTCAACCTGGATGCAATTGATCGAGCGCGTTGACGAGTGCGGCTAAGTAAGGGCGACTGCTGTGCTGGCTGAGCACCAGACGATACCGGAGACACCACATAAGAGTCATCTTCCGGGATGAAAGGCTTGCGATTTCTTGTGCTAATAAGCTATCAAATCTCTGAATCGCATTGGATCACGAATGAGAAATTAGTCACCTTATTGTCCGAGATCTATTTCTTCTCACCGAGGACGAAGCTGTGGAATCATCGGCTTCACCCCCTCCATCATCTGTTTCGCCATCTCGCATCCGCGTGGAAGATCTCCTTCGCCTGGGCACGAAACGGTCCATCAAACTCGTTTCAGCCTGGGCACGTTCTATCCCTTCCTGGAATCCGATGTCCCAGCCTTCCTCCCAGCCTCGGCGTGTACTCTTCTCCGTTTCTAATTGTCTGACTCTACTTCTCAGGCGAGCAACCTCATTCTCAGCTTGGACCCGTGCTTGATCAACTTTACGGACCACATCAGTCGCTCGATTCACTTCTTTTTGAGCCAACTCCAATTGTGCTTGATACAGCTGAAGGCTCTCTTGTGTTGTCCGCAAATCAGCCTCAACTGAAGCCTTGTCTTTGGCTAATGCTACGAAACGAACCAAAAGCTCTTCCTTCTGCGTTTCAAGGGCGATATTTCTGGCATTGGCTTGGGTCAGACGTTCGTTGGTGAGGATCAGATGTGCCGAAATTGAGCGTGAAGAATGGCGCGAATGAGAACTTGAGCGACGAGGTCTGCTCTGAGTCTCTTTATCATTACTCTCGTGCTTGAGTAAATGGGAGCGGGAGTGGCGTAAACCGACGCCACGATGATTCCTCGGCGGTGGAAAAGGAAATTCTGTGACGTTGGCCTCGTCGTATATGTTGGGCTGATAATGTTCCCTTGATCCTGACGATGTCGGTGAAGATACAGAATGTACCTCTGCGATATCTGGCGGATAACTAGCGATATAGAGCAAGTCATCAGTTTAATCGGAGAGTGAAGGAACCCGTCAAAACGTACTGCTCTTGGTGAAGGGACATATTGAATTGTGTAAAGCCTTATGAGTAGAGTAAAGCCGTCGCGAGCGACATGCATGGAAGGTCTTTATAGCCTCAGTTCTGGTGAAGAGTTTGAGCGCCACATACAGAACTTCCTGTTGTAATAGGAACAAGCATTTTTATACAAGGTTGCGCAGAACTTAAAGGAACAAGACTGACTAGTCCTATCGTACACGTGTTATGTGCATGTACATAGGTTCACAGATCTTGCACCTACCGCACGAGAAAGGAAGCTTTCGCGACACGAGGCGCACGCGAGGAGGTGACGATAGATGGAGTCGATTCGCGCGACAGAACACCGATGGGTACGTGGACATTGGTCGAAATAGTCCTACCTAAACTAATATTAACATGGGAACACTATTTCCCAGAACTGTGAATTCTCGTCGATGATGCTGACAGAAAATGATAACATACATATATAGTCAGATCGTCAGATATACATGAACCTTTCAAGCAGAGTTCCAATCAGACAATCCTATATCATTAGTTGAAGAATCTGGCTGTCGCGGAAGCTGTTCATGAACTCGAAGATAAATCAATTGACAGTGGTAGAATTATGATCCAGCGCCGAGCGAAACAACTTAAGCTGGAGTAAAGCACGTGCGAGATAACTCCTCCGTCTCTAATCCGTCTAGCCAACTTTTCCCCGTCCACTGTTGAAGATGGCGACCCCGATTCGAAAGAAAAGAAACTTCAAGGCTCTTCAATTGACCACCGCTCCAGCACCTCAGATTGCAGATACCGCTGCTCAACCGATACCAACACGACAGGCTCCGCCGGCCAGTGGGAAAAAGCGACCACCGCCGATGACATTAAAAGCCCCAAAACTTCCTCCTAGCACGACTTCCGCCACCATAGAAGATGGTAATCTTCTTACGGTCCAGTCTAGCTCAACTTCTGCTCCAAACACTGCTGTTACACCATCCGCGAAACGAAACACATACCATACAACACTTTCTAACACCCTAGCCATCCTCGATTCAAATGCAGAGGTCAAATACGATCTCAGAAACGAGGATCTCAAGGATTTGCAGGAACTTGGACAGGGTAATGGTGGTAGTGTAAAGAAGGTTGAACATACACCCACGGGCACAATAATGGCGAAAAAGGCTCGTATCTTCAAAGGATTTTAAACAGATCTTTCATTGACATGCTGCCGTCTTCAGATCGTTCTTATTGATGCTAAACCGTCTGTCAGGAAACAAATCCTTCGCGAATTGCAAATTATGCATGACTGTAATTCGCGGTATATCGTGTCCTTTTATGGTGCCTATCTAGCAGATCCAAATATCTGCATATGTATGGAATTCTCAGACAAAGGATCTCTGGATGGAATATACAAGAAGATAGGTGCTATCGATATCGATATTGTCGGCCAGGTTGCGCTTGCTGTGCTTGAAGGTTTGACGTATCTTTATGATGTCCATCGTATCATTCACCGTGGTGAGTCATGTTGTATGGACACTTCATTGCTTTCAGTTTAACCAACTTCTGCTCCCTAAACCAGATATCAAACCTTCAAATATGCTCTGCAACTCAAAAGGGGAAATTAAGATATGCGATTTCGGTGTTTCTGGCGAGCTCATTAACTCGATTGCCGACACCTTTGTGGGAACCTCGACGTATATGAGTGTGGGTGTCCTCTGTCCTGAATAAATATACGCTACTCATAGTTCCTGTCATTCAGCCCGAACGAATACAAGGTGCCCAATACACTGTGAAGTCCGACGTGTGGTCCTTAGGCATTTCCCTCATCGAGCTGGCTCTCGGGCGTTTTCCCTTCGCTGAATCTGAGTCTGACGATTCCGACTTATCAGACTTGGAAGGCACTCTCTCACCTGCTAGACCAGGTTCTATGGGATCTATCGTTGCCCTCTCTCTTCCCCCGCGACAAAAAATATCAAAAAATGGAACAGCGAAAAAGGATAAACGAAAGAGCAAAGGAGTCAGTTTACAGGGAGGTGGAATGACAATGAGTATTCTCGAGCTTCTCCAGCATATCGTGAATGAGCCTGCCCCCAAACTTACTCCCGAAGGACGATTCCCCAAGGAAGCTGAGGAATTCATTGACAGCTGTCTCCTCAAAGACCCTGATGTAAGAAAGACACCGAAAGAGTTGTTGGTGGGTTACTTTTCAAGTCGTCCTATTTATTTGCATATCTGAATATCCCACAGAATTATACTTGGATAGAGCAAGCCAAAGCATCAACAATTGATGTCGAAGCATGGGCGAACACATTTTGAGTGCGTAACATTCGCTTTGATGGTCTGTGTACACAATATAATGTGAATTATTCAAGATTCCCAACCACCAATCTATTGTTTTCATCGCACTCTGGAAGATGCGCATTGCTGTCATTTTCTTATTTTGTGAACTCTCGCTGATATGAAAGCAAACAATGTATTATATCTGCCATTTGGCTAGTCTCTATACCCATTTCTGGATGCTCAAAGAAGGATCAGATAGATTCCACTTGCTCGAGACTCGCATTAAGCCCACGGGGTTAATCGGAGACATCTATTGCTGTATATCACAGCTGTACCCTCTAAACTCTAAAAGAAACAAGCTAAACCCGTTCGTCTTCCGATACCGAATTAATAATGTAGGCACCAAAAGAAATCCTGAACAACCTAAAACCCTAGGAGAAAGTGCCAATGAAGGCTAGTCTAGTACATGTGAACCGAATCGTAACAGATGGCGTTGGAGTGTTCCTCGAAGGAAAAACATTAATATCGTTGTGGTGAGGGCGTAAAAGGTCGGGGAAGACATTAATATCGTTGGGCGTGAGGGCGTGAAAGGTCAAAAGAGAGACAATCCCAGTATCTCGGGATAGTCGCCGACCCTCTATAAGGCTACACAATGGATCCATCAGCTTTAACAGAACCGAACAACAAAGAAAACATGACTGCTGACTCTTCGATGCGCAGTGCTTTCGTCTAGGGAGTTCTTTCAGGATATTAATCGCGAATGTTTTAGGATCACTTACGATCGACCAAGCAACGGTAAGTGGCCATCCCATAGGGTGTTCCATCGGTATTCCGTTCCCAAACGACGACATCATCGCCAGCACGATACCAGCGTCGACACCCCCACTCTGTACTTGTGACGGAACGACCGCGACCTCGGGTATACATAGCTACTCGTTTCGGTTCTTTTTTTTGAGAATAACGAAGCGTGCAACGAAAGTTGAGGGAAATTGAAAACGCGCCCGTAGGGAAGAATGAGTGGAGAGGATGTGCCCTTTATACGACTCGGTAGTCAAAATACAAGAATCAAGAATGGCCTAAGGAATATTACTGCTTCAGGCGAGAAAGTGAATAATGAACAATGACACGAGGTGGCCATGGACTTGACATTAAGTGGATACGGTTTTCTGCAGGAATGGACAATGAGCACTACCTTCACGGTGCTATTCTTACCCAAATATGGCTACGTTTAGGCACTGCTTGCACAGTTTACTTCGACATAAGTGTTACAAGCAGGTGGTTAGATAAATATATACGCCTAGTGACAAGATTTCAGAGATGCATCATATCAAAAGAAGCACTCGTACCGTCCAGCCTTGAGTTTGCGTTTATACGAGAATGTTCCAAACCCGTACTCCTTCCTCTTTCCTTCCCATCATATCTAGAAGCTTGGGCCGACCATAACCTTGACGCATGCTATATATTGCGGAGGAGCCTGCGAATGTCTTTCCTACGATGCACGGTGATGAAAATGTCTACCAGAACAAGAAATAGTGAATTACCGTTCTCTTCGCCTGTCCTATTGCATACAACCACTATCATTTCTTTTCCGTTCGCATTCTCATTATCTTCTTCGACAATTTCATTAGTGTTGGGACCCGCAAGATTATTGACCCAAAGAGGCCTCAATCGTGCTGCCCAGTAATTGAGCGTATCCCAATCTGTATCTTCAAACTCTTCCTTTCCAGAATCTAACCATGCATTAAGAAGTACGAGTATGTTTGCGTTCTGTGAGAGCGCGTAGTCTGCAATTTCATAAGGCCCATCCTCAGGAGTCCATATATCAGAGTCAGAAACATTGAGATCATTGCAGATACCAAAGCTAAGAGTGCGTAAGGGAGAAGGAAGAAGAAAAGTGGCGAAGCCTGTTCCTATTGAGGAGTCATAGAGTAAGTGCACGCCTCCACAGATGTATGTCCAATTCACCTGGTTTTGCCCAACTCTTATCCGTGACAAACAGATTCGTCTTTCTATAGTGTCCAACCCATTCTCCGTTAGGACCATACAAGACGGCACTGTTTGCGCCCACTGTTTGCGAATTTCCAGCTTCGCTTGTTGATTCTTCCTTTGACAACGGTGCTTCTTCGTCCGTAAGTTTTTCAGGATATCCAGCGAAAACATAGCATTTCAGTCGACCAGCTAATTCTGAGCAAAATTGAGAGGTTGGCCCTTTCTTTGGATGTTCGAGATATGGAGAGATCGCTTGAGCATCTTGGAAATTGTAACCTTTTGGTGATGCCACGAAGTCAATTTCGGTCGAATAGAACTCTTCACGACTGACCAGACATGATCATTTCTGGTAAACATACCAGGTCTATAGATCTAGGCTTCAATCTTTGGGAGAAAATTCATTACAAACAGTTGGGATAAGGGTGAGGGTTCAACGTTCAACACTTACTGGCGGCATAGTTCTCTCGCTCTTGCCACATTGACCTGAACCTGACCTATCTTTGGCAAATCAGTCGTGTTTAATCAACTTCATTTTACAGAAGATATAATGATCATAGTAACCTTGGGAGAGAACTGAACGACAGCGATGCGGAGAGGAATATGGGATGTCATTAATGCGTCAATGCAATGTACTACAGTATGTAGAGTTGCGGCAAGAGAGGTTGAAACGGCCTTTCAGAATCGTGATACATTGAAAAAATATCATACATGGTATACATACTAAGGACTACTTCATCAGTGATGTGACTACAGGTGACTACTAGTTCAATCCAATGGCCAATAAAACTTCGTCAACGTTCTTCATGAAACTGTCCCAGTCATGTTGCATGCTGAGGAAGATGATGAACATTTGACCTATTCAGCGGATTCCCCGTTTTCTTGAAACACACCTGTCAATATCGACTGAACCTACGGAGGATTCATGGGACCCGCTCGCATCCGACCCCTTATCACTGGCTATAAATGTGAAAGATATTAAAAAAGGGGGGAAGATCGTTTATGCCTAATTCCAAAAGAAACTGACCATAAGTATCAGTAAAATGGGCAGTCTGGATTTGAAGGGTCTCTTCATGTGCGCCGAGCGTTGCTGGATCGGTGGCGAGACTGGCAGGTATGGCAGAAGTGAAGCTGCTACGAGGTGTCTGTGCGCCGATAAAGCCGCTAGTGCTTTTACCTTCTGCAGATTCAAAATGAAAATCACTTAGGACAGAAACCTCGCTGGGGTCTATCATGATTTGACTATTCGTCATGTACGAGGCAACACGCTGAGTTCCAGCCAAACGTCGTTGTTCAATTTCTGGGATATTCAGTTGTGATTCGAAATTCAGCTCGACCGAAGAATCGTCCATATCATCCATATCGTCTCTCCTCATTCTTTTTGATGTTGGGGCCGACTCGACGGAAACATTCGATAGAAGACCTCCTGCAGAAATGAAAGCCTTAAGCTTATCCCTGTTGCAATTATATTAAGGAATTTCTTGTTCTGTGCGGATGAAAGACACTTGCGCGACACGTCCAACTGTTTGGGCACTAAGGGCAAGGTGAAATGTATTCAGGTTCAAAGATCGACCAAACTTGCCTTGGATCAGCATTTGTGAGCATTTCAACTATGCTTGTCACATCGGACCTTACAACCTTGATATCTGCGTAAGGCGTAGGACCAGTTCCTTGCCTATGTCTCCACAGGATCAAATTCAAGAATGTAGCGCAGTGGGCAATGTTGAGCTGTAAAGATATGTTGCTTCGTATGATCTGTCACTTAACAGCATACACGCACCAAAACTTCGAAACGATTCTTTGACCTCTGATGCAATACTTGTGATATTCTGACCGTAGATCTCGCTGCGTTGGCACAGATAGCGAACGAAGGGAAGCCTTGCTGATTATCGGAAGCGGAAGCCTGGCGGAACAGGAAGTTTTTGTGGAGTTGCACTTCCAAGACGTCGTTAGAAAAAGTGAACATTAAATATGAGTTTTCGCATACGCTGAATCCAATAGAAGGTTGTATAAAGAATGGCTGAATGATTTAAACGGATTTTGTCTGGCTGGTTTGGGTCCCATCGTACTAAATATAAGATGATAGCCCACGAAGCTGGAGAAATAGACAAAGTACATACAATGTTCGGGAAGTGACATTAACCAATGATTTAGGGCAGAGTCGTGTTGCATCGCCTTTTTCCGATTCCTTTCAACAGCAGTAAGACTATCATCCTTGTATTCAGGTACCTCGTTGACGCAGTACTACAAAAATTGATGAATCGAGGTCTGTATGAATAGTTTCAACATACTACGCTTCTTTGCACTGATGCAGCAATATCCACAAGTTTGTTGTAGTGTGTAAAGAAGCTGAGCCCAGAAGTTTTTCCAGGGGGCTGTGTAAAGCCTTCATTATGCTCTGTTTTCTCCCAATATTCATCGTCACATTCAACAGGCCTGTCTAAGTCGAAACTAGAACCCAAGTAAGCTTAGTAGTAGACAACCACTCAAGATATTATTTCTTTTGAAAGACTTACTGTTCTGAATCTATCGCTGCAGGGCGTCCCAAACTTAGTCCTTGGAGTACATCTGCATTCCGAAGAATCCAAAAGATACGTATCCACAGCTCGCTCTCTGCATCCCGTGATTTGTTAGTTTTCAGGCGATGTATTCCTCTATCTAGGCTAAGTCGTAAACCTAATCCCACCAATGACCAGGCCGAGTCAAACATATTCGTTTGCCGCAAGTACAAATAAGCTACCTGATATTTTGTCAGCATCCAGTGAAACCAGTGTAACTTTATGAACAGTTAACCTACACAATACAGCTGCAGCTCATGTATTGAGGTGGGTTCAACGAAATTGGGGCGAACTAGCCGGATCTGGGAAAACCATTGCCATCCCGCCGTGATTTTTGTATCTTGCTTCAAGATCCGAGGATCCTGAGAGTCACGGGCTGCAACAGCGCAGACAGCTAACAACAGGGCACCAAAACTGTGGTCGAGAAGATGTCGACCGTTGATTACAGCTTTTTCGAAGGTGGGTCGATGAAGTAGAGGAAAGTATGGCGCAACCTCGGTGAAGTAGATACGCAGCAAGTCCCATAAGAGGTCGATTTCTGGAAAGGTGTATATCGGGGCAGCAATTTCCGGTTGAAATTTCCACTGAGCCATGATGAGATCGAATATAAATGCTCTGAGCATATTACTGACCATATCTAAGCCCCAATACTCAGGCCTCTTGAAACGCGCCAGATACAAATCGTGCTGTGTAAAATCTAAAGGTTGGTTGTTTTTTGTTGCATTGGTTATGATATCGTGTATAAACCTCATATTGCTGGATTTGCCGAAATGTCGAACGTTTGAATGGCCCAAGGTTATTTTCTTAAATGTTTCCTCGTTAACGTCGTCGTCATCCGAGGAGGAATCTTCCCCTGACATATTGGTATCTGAAGGCGAAGAACCAAACAGCTGTGATGATGGATTCCCAAGAGTAAGCGAGGATTCATCACCCATCATGGCCTTTCGCAAACGTTTCAACTCATTATCCACTGATCGGGCATAATTCGCGAGGGAGACGATGATGTCGTGGACGATTGTAGTATCTGAAGGTAGAGTATAAGCGGCGGAAGAAAGTATTTCCTCTATCAACGAATGTGGGTCGAAGGACTGAGAGGACTGAGTCTTGGCAATATTGGGTTTTCGTTTCTAACGAAATTCGGTTGCATTTAACATACACGATGTGTCGAGGTCGCGTACCTTTCGCATGTAGGTATATGTACACTGTAGTTCTGCGATGACACATTTCGTACATGGTATCCCCTCCTGAAGATTGTTACTGTCACCTAATGGTGAGAGTAAGAGAATCCTTGAATCGTAGACCCATGTTGCTCACATTTGACTATTTGGAGATAATTTTGTTTAGCATAACGATATCATTACCAATTGCCCAACTTAACTCTTCCTGCACATACGAATCAGTAAAAGTTCTATCAGTTCTTGAACCGCATAGAGACCTAGATCGACATTGGTCACAGGCTTTCTGAGCTTTTGAGCCCATACCGCAGTACGCCCGTCTAATCCGACGTTGAGGAAATAAGTCAAAGTGCTTAAATAAAAGAGGCCCTGCCGCCCGCTCAAGCAAAGCATTTCTCACGGCTTCTTAGTAGATTTACAAGTTACTATGTACACAAGGAGCCTATACTCGAGCTCAGTGGACAACGTACTTAGCAGTAATAAATAATAGATATACATAGTAAACATTCATAGCTTTAGTTCTATAACGCTTCATTCCGACCCCAATTTCAGCCGCTTTGACAGCGACTCTTCATCCGCCTCATCGCTTTTCATAACTTGTACCTGCTTAGCCGTATCCCACGATCGCGGTCGCGTTCGCTTTTGACTTCGACTCTTACCAACCATCACACCCCGGATTGCCTCAAACCCCATCGGAACCCGCTCTAGTCGTCTTTCTGCGATAGCACTGAGCTGAGTGCATAAATTGTCACAAGTCTGAAGCATATCTTCATTAGTGATTTGATTAGCAGCAAAGTCTGCCCTTGCGAGGTGGAGTAGTCGGACAAGGACTTGGATGTTGGCGTGCTCTATGAGGTTGTTTTGGAGCGCAGTGGTTTCTTCGAGACGGTACTCTAGGATGTAACCAGTTTATATCAATAGCGCGACGAAAGCGCAGTGAGACGACTGGCCTGTCAAGGTTCGGGATTGTATCTTGTACTTTTCCTTCAAGTCAAGGAAACGTTCCCGGAACGATTCCGCTTCCCTGTGGTTAAATCTGCCCTCATCCTTGTTGACATTCGAAGGCTCATCAGGTATTGTTTCGAGTGTCCGCATTTTCTCGTAATCTAAGGCGTATTCTCTCAAGGATCGACAATGATGCAAAACAGGAGCAACTACACACCTCTCAGTCGTTCAGAAAGCAATCGGTTGTCTTCTCTAGCTTGAACAAGGGATTTTTCACACGCAGAAAGACTTCTCTCTTTCTCGAAAAGCGCATCAACATGCGAATCTTTAAGAAGCTCCATGCATTTTATCGTCTCATCGTACTGAATTTGCAATGAAGACAGCTTTGTCTCCAATTCACCCTTTTGTCGCACAAGATCCTCAAGGCGCGTGTCGTATTGGGCATCCAATTCCCGTATTGTTTGAGTATGCTTCAACACCAGAGATTGTAATCTCGCTGGAGCATCCTCCATAGATTGGGGGGTTAATGTTTTAGAAGACGCATTTTGATCTGCGGATTGGCCTTCCAATGAAATAATTTGATGTTTTGTCTGGCCATCTCTAGAAGAATTAGATGATCTCTGTATGTGTTCGTGCAAGTATTGAGGATGCGGCCGTGCCTCCCCCTCTTTCATGACCTGCTTCGAAATATTCCCAGCGCCGGTCAAGCCAAGGCGGGTGTGAGTTTCTGAGATATTTCTTGTAAAAGCTAGCTCCGCTTCCAAAGCAGCCAGCTTAATTCCTTTCTTCTGGTTCTCCTTGACAAGCTCGTTATTGCGCGCTTGAAAGATCTGCAATTGTTGCTGGATTTCTGTATACTTCTGTGTGAAAAGTGATAATAGACCGGGGGCATGTGTAATGAGTTGCATAGATTGGGGGAAAGAATTCGGATCTGGTCCTGGATCCGGGCGAGGGAGTTTTTTGGAAGAAGACGAGGATGGCAAAGGATTATGAACGACGCTAGTTTGCAAGTTTTGTGGTTTATTTGACTGATTTCGGGATATACATGAGATTTCTTTGTTCTG
Organism: Lentinula edodes; assembly: GCF_021015755.1. Lineage (NCBI taxonomy): Eukaryota > Fungi > Basidiomycota > Agaricomycetes > Agaricales > Omphalotaceae > Lentinula > Lentinula edodes. The sequence goes on from NW_025764320.1 coordinate 293,164, forward strand.
TCATCAATAGGAAGCGCACTCACCGCATGTACGTCCGGACCAGCAGAAAGCACAATCTCATTGCCACTTGCATTTCCATTGGAAACTAACTTTTTCTCCATGTCCAATTTGACCCCAAGATCTAATTCATTCAAGCCCATCGTCTGCTGTAGTCTCCACCGGTGCTCCGCCACTTCTCTTGAGCACTGCATTCTGAGGACCGTGCACGTCCTACACCGAACATTGTGTTGATATATTGCCCCAACGTCCGATGCTGCAGAAGGCCCTTCTGGGAGGCTCGTAGGACAAGTGATGTTGTTCATACATACCAGGCGGTTTTTTAAGCATAGTTCGCATGCCTGTGGGGAGATATCTTGTTATAACGAGGGAGGTATGGAAAGTAAATTCATACAAGACCAGCATTCAAACGGCACCATTCCAATGTCCGCTTGAGCACTTCGTCGGAGGACGACTTTACAGTGAGATTTTGGCCTATGGGAGCCGTGGCCGTTGAAGCAGGGGATTCGCTCATTGCGATGGAAGCAAGTATCAGAGTCTGATCATGAGTATCTCGTCACCTCTCGACACCTGTAACAATAAAACTGACAGCAATTCTGATATCGACAATGACGCTTACGGCAAAACTCTCAGCGCTTAAAAAGCCTTGGCTTGGCGCCTAAATCCGCTAGGCTACTCTCCATAAACCCTCTGCTCTCCGCTTGGATCCATGGCATTTATTGTCAATGTTAGGACGTGCACTGGTCAATATCCATGGCCAATCGAGTCTCCCATCCCCTTTTTAAGACCTACCAGCAACCTCTGCCACTAGCTCAATGTGTCAACAGGCTTCTATATTGGCGCTGGGGTCGATATTCGAGATCTAGAGCAAAGTCTAGGAAATCTTCGCTACAAACGCAGTATTTGCGATGCTATAGAAGGCTGTAGACAAGCGTATCAAACGGTTCGAATATCTTTCGCAAGCTTTCTTGTTGGGGAATCACCTGGAAGTACGCGGACTCGGCCGTGCGGAGAGATACGCGTTGTACTAGGCATACAGTAACTTATGGTAAGACTGAACTTAAAGATTTTTCCAATCTGGCATACTGAGCTGCCACGCCTGACCCCAGAATGTATTCTGATTACGATGCGTAGAATCCGGACAGTACTGCTTATGGAGTCAGATTGCAATGGGAGCATCAAAATGCGTTCATATTTTTTCTAAGTCATGATTTTCTGTTCGCCGAAAAAGTAAGCAAGTGTTCGCCTCGGGGAAAGAGCTTCTATGACGTATAGAACGCGTCCGATGGTAATCTCCTTATATAACGGACGAATTGGCTTCCATAATACAACCTATCTCGCTCATTCACTTTCACTTCCACCATGAAAGAAAAGGCAAATTTTAGCGGCTCTAACACCACCGCATCAACAGCCACCAACAACTCAATCCCACAACCGATCTCTTCCAACACCGCCAAACCTTCGACCTCGGAAACGTCCATCACCCATGTTGAAAATCGCTCTGGTCGTCGCGATGGAAAGCGAGAGCTCACCGAAGAGGAAGCTTATGACAAGCTTGGATATTCTTTTCCAACATGGCGCAAATGGATGATTCTCTCTGTCATCTTCGCCATCCAAGTTTCAATGAACTTCAACGCGGCTGTATACCCAAACGTCGCTCAGGATCTTTCCGACCAGTTCAATATCAGTCTACAGGCAGCGCGCGTTGGCCAGATGATTTTCCTGGTCGCGTATGCCTTTGGTAGTGAACTATGGGCTCCTTGGAGTGAAGAATTAGGACGATGGCCAATTCTCCAGGCTAGTTTATTTTTAGTGAACAGTGAGTCTCCCGATACTTCACGATATCATTTACTCATGCTTCGTTTAGTTTGGCAAATTCCTTGCGCACTTGCGCCGAATTATGGAACAATCGTAGTAGGCCGTTTCCTCGGAGGTTTGTCTTCGGCGGGAGGCTCCGTAACTTTAGGAATGGTAAGCGTTTCCATTGGGTCCTATCAAGTACAGTCCACATTCTATCCAATTTAGGTAGCAGATATGTGGGACGCAGATGATCAACAGTTCGCCGTTGCATTCATCGTTTTCTCTTCTGTCGGCGGATCTTCAATCGGCCCGGTCGTAGGAGCCTTCATACAAAAATACCTCTCCTGGCACTGGAATTTCTGGATCCAACTCATGTTCGGTGGCTTTGTCCAGGTGGTGCACTTCTTCTTTGTTTCCGAGACGAGAAGCTCGGTTCTCTTGGACCGGGAAGCGAAGCGGCTAAGGAAAGCAGGTCAAACGGATGTTTATGGACCTGGTGAACTTAAGGAACATCGGTTCGAGATGAAGGAAGTATTGGCAACGTGGGCTAGACCTGTGCGTTATGCTTGATATGCATCCTCATAAGTATAAACTCTAACTGGTGCATCCCGTAGTTTGAAATGTTCGCTCGAGAACCCATTGTTTTGTGCCTCAGTCTGCTTTCCGGATTCAGCGATGGGCTCATTTTTTGCTTCATGGAAGCATTCACCCCCGTATATTCACAATGGGGTTTTGGGACGATTGAACTTGGATTGGCATTTGTTCCGTTAGTTTAATTTTACATCCATCATGCTAGCTGAATTCTTTTCAAGTTACTGAAATCTTTCAATGGACAGGATCAACATTGGTTATGTTCTGGCGTACGCGTCTTACATGTATCCCATAATCAAACATCGCCGGATTATGAAAAAGGATCCGACAGCTTTGTCACCCGAAAGTAGGCTTTGGTGGCTCTTATGGAGTGAGTGGCGTCTCTTCCTCTGTCACCAAATAGTCTCCTTATGTGTTCTTTTCAGCTGCCCCTTTGGAAGCTATCGGTCTATTCGGATTCGCCTGGACCTCGTTTGGACCTCCGAGGGTGCCTTGGATCGCTCCGATGCTCTTTTCGGTACTCATCGCTATCGCCAATGTAAGCATCTGCACCCCTAGATTTTCGATCGATTTCGATAAAACTTACACACTCCCGCCGCAAATAGTACTGCATATACATGTCTACTATCGATTATATGGTCGCCGCGTATGGTGTTTACTCCGCCTCTGCGACAGGCGGAAACGCTCTCGCAAGAGACTTCATCGCAGGTGTCTCCGCCATGTATGCAACCCCTCGTACGTTTTCTCTTCAAATTGTAACGAGTTGGTTCGGTGACTGATTGACTCCTATAGTTTATTCTAATCTTGGTCCCCACTCCCTTCAATGGGCATCTACTCTATTGGCGTTTCTCGCTGCTCTGGTCATGATCCCTATCTATGTGTTCTATGTCAAGGGACCACAGATTCGAGCGGCATCGAAGTTCGCTCAAACGCTAGCACACGAACGCATAGAGCATAAGAAGCACGGAGGTAAGGGTGACGTGGTGAGTATAGGGGAAAAAGCCCAGGCAGGTAAAATGGAAGAGGGTGTATAGCTGGTGTATGGCACGGTACATTTTCTGCATTACTGTATACGCTTTGTCAACTAATTATGAGTAGATTTGTAACGCCCTTAAGTATATCTGTTAAACGTAGCTTCGACCAATATCCATGAATTTAATGAATAAGTACCATGTGTGTGATAATCTGGTGAAAACGTATCCTCAATATTGGAGGTCAGATCACGCTCAAGAATTCCTCCGTGTCGAGTGCTTGGTCCTGATTATCGACGAGGCTTTGACATTACCTCCTGAATGGGACCCAGAAGCAATATGAATATGGACTCTTTCTAGCCATCTGCTTAGAATGTCCTTCAATTACTATCTAAGGTCATCGTATGTCTGGTTCATCTGCTCTTGCGTTATTTAATTTTGGGCAAGGTCATATCTGGCACGCGCCAAAACGCGTCCGAGGTCGTGGATATTGGCTTGTTAGATCAGCTCATTTTGTATGTTAACAGTATGTATGTCTCCAAGGACTGAGAGATATGTTGATTTGACATTGAATAACATGGTCTTCAATCCCCCAACTTGCAGAATCACAGATTTGGAAATGACATTTGTAGTTTCTTGGTTTCCCGACATCTTCTGCAGTTTCATGTTTGACTCTTCTATTCTTTTTCTTCGGACGACCGACACCTCTCCTCTGATATCCTACATCTTTCCTCTGGCGTATGGAGCATTTAATTCTTTAAATTTTGATTCGAGGTCGTTAATCTCAGTCGTTCCCTCATTTTCCAAATTCTGTAGCTCCCGTGTGAGGACAGGCATAGGCAGTGAAGGTGAACAATAGACCCTGAGTCTAGGGTGGAATGCACTTCTCGTCGAAAGATGTAGCAGAGGTTAAAACAGATTGGAGAAGATTGAAGAGAGTCCGTCAACCAATATTCCACGGGTAAGTTGTCAACGCTCACATTCTGTAGTGATATCAGCCGTATAGTCGTGTTATCGGTGGATAAGGTCAGTCCTCACCACATACGATAAGTACCAGGGGCGAATTTCTTTCGTCTGTAGGTCCAGCGCATCCAAAGTAAGCCCGTTGGTAGGAAAATTCTTCTTTACTCTGTATCGCAGCTCGTCCAGTCTCCAAGAGCAATGTGCCAATATGCAATATGTTGAGTAACACAGTATGAGCACGAGCTATAATTCAGACTTAGCACACACCCCGGACGGTTGTGTTCAATGCATAAGATGCAAGCCTAGTGTTACTATGTCAGATCAATCGTCTTAAGAAATTCGCATAACATACTTACTGCACCCGGATATGAGTAATACATACCGGTCTTTCAGCTGATCTGTATTTGTGGCTGCCCCAGAATGCTTTCATCTATCTCATGAGCTGATTCCGGACGTTAGCAAGAGAGGTTGTGGAAGATTATATAAGCCTTTCGAGTACTATATATGGAGTATACTCAGACTAAGTTATCGACTGGTTGTCGACCCTAGCCCTGTACCGACAAAGAATATGATGCGACAGTGAGGTTTCACCATTCGATGTACCCAAGATCAAAGAGGCATCGTCAATAATGTATCCCTTGCAAGGCCACTCAGGTGAAGCATATTCAATCGACCGAGATGCCTTCTTTCGTAAAACCTCGAAAAGAAGTTGACCGGACTTCGAATAGGAAATTTTTATCCGGCGATGCCGCGGTGCCATTTCTGCACTCTTCGCTTTTCTTCCTTGTACAGCATCTTGACCAATAACTAGAAGTAAATATCCGCAATGGTAGGGAAGGTAAGGCTTTCCGTAGTTTGCTTTTGCTCTATATGCCCAAGCCTCAATTGGATCAATCAATTTCCAGAGGCCCCGTACAACTTCTCCAATTATAGAGTGTCGTGCAGTAGTGGTCCGTTCTACCCAATCAGATGGCTCTGCAGTGGAGAACAGTAGAGAACGTCGATGCCTTTGCGGTAAAGTTCTATCTATGACGCAGGCTTTATCTGGATCATGCCAGTCCTGTCTTCACAAAGTCCGAATCTCTCGAGGTAGTAGCGATAACGACAGTAGCGAGCCCGAAGAAAACCCAAGCACTGACAACAGAAGGAGTAAGAGGCGTATTGGTCGTCCAAAGAAAATCCCATCAAACAATGTCACTCGGTTTTGCGCCAACTCAAGTTGTGGCAACCCTCTTCCCCTTGATTATTCTTACAAAAGGTGTCAGCCCTGCATCAGGGCTTATCACGAGCGCTATCGCATGAACATTGCCTGTGCAGGTCGTTGCGGTGCCCGCATTCCTCGCAATTCTAGTCTCAAAACATGCTCAGCCTGTCGGAAAGGTGGCCATAAAAATCGTTCTCCCAGGCTATGCAGACGTTATAAAAAATGTGGCAATTCACTTCCTGTTGCGAGCCCCTTCAAATCATGTGCTTCTTGCCTTGAATACGACAGAGAGCAACGTCGCCAAAGGGTTGCTCGTGCATCGCGAGTGACTAATCGCGACTCGGATGTTGGAGACCGTGATAGTAACGTAGGTACATAACACTGTTATCAAAGATAAAATTGACTGATTGTAGGACATTTGGATTGCTGTTACTCCCCAGGTACATGAAACGATTGTGATAGATCTTAGTAGCGAAGGCGAAGACGAGGAACTGGAAGAAAATCCGCATCAGGAACTGGAAAGTCACAATGCCCAGGTTAAGGAGCTTGAGACTGAATTAATACGAGCCAAGAAAAAGGCTTCGCAGAAACTGCCCAGCCTTACCGAGCAACTGAACTATGCAGATAGTAGACTCGAGAGTTTCATGCAGCACGGACATCGCGTTGACCTTACAAACGACACGCATAGCCAACTTGTAGAATTCGAAGAGAAGAAGCAACTTAAACAAGAAAATGAACGTTTACACAAGGAAATCACAGGTAAGCCAAAGATTCCCATGCTTTCCTTGTCGCTGTTCTTTTGAATTTTTGGTTTCTTGTTGCTGACGCAGCAACTTCGCAGAACTCAAATGTCAACTGAACAACATCATCCAGCACGACCTCGCAGAACATACCCATTTAAATATCTTGAACCGCCTACTTCTCCAAACCAGACATGATCTTTTGCACGAAAACATTTCTACACTGGTCGTGATCGAGACATTTGACAATCTCAGCAGCCAGTTACGAGAGCTAGCAGACAGGCATTTGGAAAACATACCTGTTGGATTTGGGTCAATCATGGGAGTAATCAGCCATCAAAATGGGCGAGCTAACATTGAGGATGGCAATGAAGTTTATACTGCCGGAAAGCAACAGTACATTTAGGCCAGACTTAGGTTTTCTTCTTGAGACAGCTATTGTTAAGCATTTTACATTGTTTTTGTATACGTATGTATATGTTCTCGTACCAGATTACTCGAACAGAACCAAGAGATCCCGGAGTGCGATCATCTGGTATCTCACAAAATCCATCAAGTAGTTCAGACGTTATCCTAATGCTAGGAAGCTAGTCCAATTCTACAGTGGAGTTCCCCATCATGGAGGGCCCCCTGGCTGCAGTGCCGCATACGAATGGTCCAAGGCGGACCAGCATACGTAAAATGACTTGCTTGTTCCATCGCACAATGCACCATCAAGCACAAGCAATGTCACTAAAGATATTGATAAAAAACTCAGTCAGAAGGATAGAAAAACAAAAACAACTGACCATAGTTTTATGATCATCGACCAGCGTTGGGCGATGATAATTTGACCAATGTAACAAGAGAACTCAACACAGATTACACCCATTCTTTTCTTCGCTTTCCCAATGAACCTACTCCGGCAGCTTCAGCCGCCCTTTTATTACATGCCTCACAAAATCGGCCCTGACCATGCACCGCGGAGGCGGAACTAGACGCAAGTGGAGCTGGTATATCGACACCGTGCCAGTCCCAAACGCCATCGTATTCACCGTCTGCATCCAGGAAGCCCTCGCGTTCGGCCAAGCCACGGAAAAGCTGGCGCAGTCCCTCATAGTCAGGCAAGTCGGTGAACTGAAGCGTACGTGCATAGCGATATAAGACGCCAAACTCCTCTGGTAAACCAGCTAGCAGAGTAGCAGGGTCAGACGAGGAAGTTGGTGCATGGTTATGCTGTCTTCTGTCCTTCGACGTACTAAGCAGAGCAACCTCGGCTTTCACCTTCTCCTCCCGAATTAGATTCCAAGTTTGAGTTATGGGATTCCACTCCTTCGAAGGCCAATTGGGTGGAGGATCAACTGTGGCTCTAACTTTCCGCCAAGGTAACCCTCCCCGCACAAAGCCAATTAACATATAGGCTAGACTCTCGAGGTCATCTCTCCTGCCTGTCTCTACGCCGAAGTGCGTGTTTAGGGAGGCATAGAGTGAGGTGCCGACACCATGAAGAGCATCAGGATGCTGAGAATAGGGAATGTGTTCGCCATTCAAAGGCTGGCGGTAGCGTTTAGCAAGGCCAAAGTCAATAATGTTCACGATACTCGGGGTCGTGCGACTCATGACAAAGTTGGCGGGCTTGACATCTCGATGAAGAACACCACGACTATGAACATATTCCAGTCTGTCCAAACACTGTACAGCGAGCATGCATGTTGTTTTCAAACTGAAACGTCGACCACAGCGACGCGATAGGTCCTCCAAGGAAGGACCAAGTAAATCCATCACGAGAACGTTATAGGGACCCGATTTTCCTGAATGCAAAAGAAAAGGAACTCCAGGGGCACCCATGAGACGTTTGTATATCTGTGACTCGAGAGTCAGTGGCGAAAGACCAGGATATGGATCTATTGTCTGCTTCTTGCTTTTTGATTGTAGCTCTGGCTGGCTTTTGCTACGGCGCATAGATTGTCTGCCCTCTGTCGCGGGTTCAAGCTTGATAGCAACCTGTTTTCCTGCGATGTGATGTGTTCCAAGGAAAACGGTTCCGCACCCTCCGTTGGCGATCTCCTGTTCGAGGAGATATTTTCCTCCGAATTTGTAGTCCATGGTAATTCACGGTGTTTTATGGGCATAAATCAATGTCTAAGACGAGGACGAGAAAGGGATACACGAGTCGAATAGGCTGCGAGGACTAGCGCCACGATGGTCAGAATTCAACAAAAAACCAGCTGAGGTTCAATTTCACGATATGTCACTCTGATGTCACGCCTTAGTAAGTACTTATATAAGTTTGACTCCGGTACTGCTCCGGGGTGTCCGCAAGGTCTACAATCTCCATGGAGGTGCATATATGTGGATTTATAAACATATTTGTGTTAAGCTGCAAAAAGTACGTATGTAATGTTGAGGTAGGGAAAACTGTGTACTTTTCACGAGGTTTTTTTGCGCTTTTTCCTCATGAAGATTGGCCCCTTTAGTAGAAATATCCTTAATCTAAGTAGAGGATGTACAGTATGGTAAAAGACTCTAATGTTCCTAATAAAGTCATTTAACTATCTTGTCCAGAATCTCTTCAGATCTCTTCGGATTCATTTCGCAACTTCAGATGCTTCGATACTGAAAGAAGCGGAAGCAGATGGCAAAATCGAATAATTCTCTCGACGTCAACCTAGACAGACGGACTCCTTACAGAAGTATAGTGTATAGGCTCATTACGAATGGAGCATTCTCGTTGCCGAACGACATTATTGCTCACTTACAGTAGGTATGTAAAGGTAAAGCTCAGATTCGTGAAACCCTGCAAACCTATTTTTCGACTGATTCTCCAAGAGGAGCTGAGAGCCTGCGCTTACGATCCCAGCAGCCAAAGCATCCAGAGCAAGTTAAAAATGTTGTTCTCAGTGCTTTGGCTGGAGGGAGCTCTCCAGCCAGTACCCTTGCTCTGGGAGACCTACTTACAGGTTTTGCAGATCTGGGCCAGTCAGTCACTGGTACTTAATCATAACGGCACCTCGGAACTTGAAGCCTCCTGAAAGCATCCATGTGTCTTGATCTCGAGTTGGACAAAAGAATAAAATTATTACAATTTTCGATTCGACAGTGGAGATTTGGGAAGGAGCCTGAAGGCCTATAGGATCCGGAATAGTATCGCAGGCCAGAATTCAGGATGATGGTTTCATCGATTTGACGGCCTCGGACAATTTGCCGCGGGGCGGTACATCCGGCAGTGTATTCACGAGTCATATGCCGACTCTTCCTGGACTCTTCGAATAGATAGAAACTCGCAGTACGCGCTTTAGTGCTAGACTCCAACTTCTTCCAGATGAATCCACCCTCACCTTCAGGAACCTTGTCCCCGCAAAGCGAAAACTCTACAGGTCATCTTCAGATCCCTGAAACTAGGGATGGATTCTTTGGATACACCGAAGAAAAAAGTCTTCAGCATGTGAGACTGCCAATTGTAACTCGGACGCGTTGTCCTCATTTTCTAGTAACAGATCGGAGAGAAGTATTGGGCTCATCGAAGAGGCTCCGACGTTCCTTCAGAAGGTCCCGCTGCTTCCTTCGCTGGTGGCAGCCTACAAATCTCTGGTCTTCACGCGGCTATGGCCGAAAAGGCGAATAGTTCTAGTCCATTCACTGATGATGACGAGGAAAAATCAGTCGCAGAATCTACTGTACACGGTGCGCTTATCCTCCCAACTCATTTGGCTTGACCAGTGGAACTGAGCAGTTCTTCATCAGATACAATCAGCGCCGAACTATTACACATGTTCCAGTCTTTGCAAAAATGCCTGGAACTCCGTGATAAATATATGACAAAATCAAGGCAGAGACTCGGTGACAATCCGAGAGACTACGATGGCGACTTCATGGGGCTGAACGACGAATGTGCTGGCGTGTCTGGAGTCCGGCCGGACGCGAATTTTGCTGCAAACCAACCTCCGCCTTGGTCTCCAGAACGTTGGGCAATATACCCTCCACCTCCACCTCCGCATTGGCATTGGACAGACATGCAACAGGTCATCAGCTCGGACGGTCGTCGTTCGCCGGAAGGCGAATTTAACTTCAAGGAATGTCATATACCTGAGGGGGATTCGAAAGAATTCGCAATAGACGATACCGGCGTTTATCAAGTTTATGATAATGCCGCAAAAAGTTTGTTCATTCTTTCTCCAGTTTGCAGCTGGCGTCAACTCACATTTTCATTGCTTTAGAAAAAGCTAGAGATCCTTGCTATGATATTCCCAGTGTGCGGGAATATTTCAAAGATCTGGACTATGTTCTCAGCGTCATCTCAGATGGACCTACAAAAAGCTTTGCATTTAGACGGCTCAAATACCTATCAAGCAAGTTCACGATGTACAGCTTGATGAATGAATACCAAGAATTAGCTGATATGAAGGTCAGTGTCCCTACCCATTTTGGAAACAGCTGTTGATCGTTCAACAGAGTGTTCCTCATCGGTACAGTGAAATAAATAGCATCAATGTTTCCCCAGTTGTACTGAGTTGCACATCTTTACAGCGATTTTTACAACGTGCGTAAGGTCGACACACACGTTCACCACTCGAGCAGCATGAATCAAAAACATCTCCTCCGATTCATCAAATCGAAGATGAAACGGACTCCGCACGTATGTTTTGAAACAGGCTGTCAATCCACATGTTCTGATATGAGCTTTGTAGGACGTCGTTATCTTCCGAGATGGGCAAGAACTGACGTTACAGCAAGTCTTCGAATCTCTTCAGCTCACGGCATATGATCTATCGATTGATACACTGGATATGCATGCTCATCAGGATTCATTCCATCGGTTCGATAAATTCAATCTCAAATACAATCCTATCGGTGAATCGCGACTTCGAGAGATCTTTCTCAAAACAGATAACTATATCCAAGGGCGGTATCTTGCGGAGTTGACGAAAGGTATGACATATCGTCTCCTGTGTTGAAAAGTTATAGATTTCTTCTCGTAGAGGTCATGACCGATTTGGAACAGAGCAAGTACCAGGTGAGGGCTCATCTTTATTCATTCTATTCTTATGACCTACCAACTTTTTGATTAGAACTGTGAATGGCGGCTTAGCATATACGGTCGCTCTGCTTCAGAGTGGGACAATTTGGCGAAATGGGTCGTCAATAATAAATTATTTTCTCATAACATTCGGTGGTTGATTCAGGTTCCGAGATTGTACGACATATACAAAGCTAATGGATCAGTGAAGACTTTTGAGGACATCATAAAAAGTGAGAATCTGCCTCTAACTGCTGTTTTGTTCTAATACTTGATCTGCGAAGATGTCTTTGGGCCGTTATTCGAGGTGACCAAGGATCCCAGAACCCATCCAGAGTTACACGTATTTTTACAGCGTGTAGTGGGGTTTGACACAGTCGATGACGAATCTAAGACCGAGCGCAGATTGTACAGGAAATACCCGTATCCCAGATTGTGGGATACGGAACAGTCCCCACCGTACTCATACTGGTCAGTCTTCTGTCACAGAATCTTCATGTATTGCGTAAATTCAAACAGAAAGCATGTAGGGCGTACTACATGTACGCCAATATGGCAAGCTTGAATCGGTGGAGACAACAGAGGGGGTTCAGTAAGTCTTCCCACCTCTACCTATTCCTTACCGTCATTTTTTAACCTACCCTTTTCTTCATTAACAGGTACACTCGTCTTTCGCCCCCACTCCGGTGAAGCAGGCGACACGGACCATTTGACTTCTGCCTTCCTGACCGGACATTCGATTTCACACGGGATATTGCTACGAAAAGTACCTGCGCTCCAGTATTTATTCTATTTGCGCCAGATCGGTATCGCTATGAGTCCTTTGAGCAATAATGCGTTGTTTCTATCTTACGAGAGGAATCCTTTACCGGAATTCTTCAAGGTTGGACTCAATGTGAGCCTGAGTACAGATGACCCGCTCCAGTTCCACTTTACGAAGGTTCGTCGTGATGGAAATTCGGGTACTTCCCAACCTATATATATTACAGGAACCGTTGCTCGAAGAGTACAGTGTCGCCGCCCATGTGAGTCTAGCCGCCTCACTTCAAACACAAATGTTCTTAATCGAAGGTTATTTGACTTTTGCAACTCGTGCACGTAGATTTACAAAATGCCTCAGAGTTCCCTTGCGGAGCTCGCTCGAAATTCCGTTATCCAGAGCGGGTTCGAAATGGAAATCAAAAGACATTGGTTGGGACAACAATGGTACGTTACGGGCTCAGCTGGAAATGATATCAATAAGGTCAATAGCTTCTACGCTGCACAATCTGAAATCTGATAATTCTCTAGACCAATGTCCCGAATATCCGCCTGGCCTTCCGACACCAAACCTTACTGGAAGAGCTGGAGATGATTACGAAACCGCTCAAAGTTACACATTCAAAACGGGCTGAAAATGGTGTTGGGCCTCGAGGAATGTTACCGAATGCAGATACGGTCGCTGCTATGGGGATGTGATTAGTGGTTCTATTTGTAGATAGGTCGATGGGTTTGGCCCTTGTACTTGAAGCTTGATTACATTACTATCACTCGTTGAAAACGTGAAGATCGAAGTATACTATACGGGCGCCTATCGAGGTCGCAAATTTTGTAAGCGCCGAATAATATTTTCCATCTACCACCTCAACATGGATGTGTCTAACATCCTGGCTGATCATGCTGAGAAAATGTACGTCTTCATAAATCGTACCACGCATCTATTGCTCAATTCATTGCAGAAAATCTACTGAAGTCGAAACCGACACCCCATTAGACGTTGATGCTGGATTTCTCACTGTCACAGACCCGAATCCGATAGATGGTGAAAGCTACGAGTAAGTCCTGGGTACTCTCACTTTGACTATCTCGGCTCTCAACTCATTAGCTATCAGATCTTCTCTCGAAACTCATCTCCTCTCGCTCGCTCGTACAGGCACTCAAGCCCTCCTCAACGCACTTTTTTCCCTCCCAACTACTTCCTCACCAGACGGACCCCTTGCTCAACTCCCAGCCCCAACGACTCAATTACCTAGAACCAAACCGTTACCTAAGATCAAACCTTTAACTAAGTGGGAACAGTTTGCTAAAGCTAAGGGTATTCAGGGTAAGAGCAAAGAGAAGAGGGAGAAGAAGGTTTGGGATGAAGAGAGGCAAGAGTGGATAAATAGATGGGGCAAAGATGCAAAGAACAAGCAAGTAGAAGAGCAATGGATTACGGAGGTTCCGATGAATGCTGGTGAGTTCTCGGAATGAGTTGATCATTTATTTCTCACATTTTCTTTTCTAGACATCGATTTCGACCCCCGAAAAGCTGCACGCGACGAGCGTAAAGCCCGAGTAACAAAAAATCAAAAACAGCATGAAGCCAATGCAGCTAGGGCGCAAAAAACTGGAAGCTCTGCCTCCTCCAATCCTGAACGTGAAGCCCATAAAAAAGATTTGGAACGTACTTTAGCCATGTCACGCACTAGTACTGCCAGTATGGGCAAATTCGATCGAAAATTGGAGGGAGAAAAGAAAATGAAAGGCATCAAGCGAAAAGTACGTTCTGTGTTCCCTTCCTTCTATCCTGAACCGACATTCAATGGATATCCCTGTACAGTTTGATCCAACTGAAGGCTCGGTCTCAGCGGAATCTAAAGCAGCCCTCGACCTCTTATCAAAAATGAACTCTGATGCTCGCAAAACCCGGATGACTGAGGCTCAAAGACCTTCCAAGAAGTCTCGGACGTCCCGTAAGTACATGTTTACTGACGTTTCCGGATGTATTGACACAGATCACGCAGATGGTGGTAATGAAGTGGAGGATCCGGAAGGTAAAGTCCTCAATGTACGCAAGGCGGTACGATTTGCCAGTAAGGGCAGGGGTGGCGCAGCACTTGGACGAGAAAGGGAAAAGGCGGGGAAGCTAGGGAAATCAGGGAAGGGCAAGAGGCGATAGATTCCACCTGGAGTAGAATGCTACTTGTACATTGCAATTGGAGTATAACTAGTTGAAGTGTCTCAATAAGTGAGATCACGCCCGTCACAGTCCCGGTCCAAAGTTGACTCATTGTTGAGTCACTAGTCACGCGAGCGTTACATCGCGTCGACGATACATATTTCACTTTAACTTTCATTTCTTTTGTGGCTCATGTCTGATGACAACGACTTGACTCTCACGCTTCATACCTTCAACGGCGATGAGGATGACAGCAACGATGAAATGGATTGGGAGGAGGTTGAGGTTCCTGAGCAAGCGCCCCAAGAACAACAAGCGCTGATGCAGATTGTCCTAAGGCCCGATAACGCAGCTGAAGTGCCAACCAAGTGCGTATTTGAGTATTCTATGATAAGTATGCTCCAAATATCAATCATGCCATAGGAAGTCTAGTGCAATGAGCCATGCCGAACGAATGCTTCGAATAGACTGCCACAAGATTCACACTGTACTTCTGCTCCTAAATGCTCGAATCCGAAATCAGTGGTTGAATGATGAATTACTTCATGTACGTGACTTCTTCCTTCGCTACTGGCATGATGCTAATTCTCTTGTAGGCCCGCCTTCTCTCACTTACCCCCCTCCCCCTACAAACTGCTTTCGCAATGATCCACTCGTCGAAAGTACCCGAAGCCGCCCTTCGGGGCCGCATGTTCGAAAGTTCTGTCTCAAGGCTGGCTGAATGGTGGTCTCAGGACTTTTTTGAAGTCACAGATGAGGGTCACATACGAAATATAACTTTCGATACTATGAAGCAAAAGTTAATAAAGTTCGTTCCCGGATTTGCGGAGCAATTTGAAGATGCTGTTGCCCCACCAGAAGCAGAAAGGGATAATAGTAGGTTCAGGCTCAAATACAAGGGCAAGGGGAAGGAAAAGGAGAAACAACCTCCTTCCACAACTCCCCTCATTGATTCCTCAGACTTGGATCTCCTCGAAGATATTCTTGACAATTCCATCGAAACTATCAAGTCGCCCAAATCGCTCATGAAACATGCATTGATGCAATCTGGTTCACGAGACACTTCCGCCCAGTTGTTCACAGCACTGTGTCGTGCATTGGCTATCCCAGCGCGCTTGGTGGTTAGCTTGCAGAGTGTACCGTGGAAAGCCGCAGTTGGGAGGGAAGCCAAAAAATACCCGAAGAAGACGAGTCATGTAAGTAAAGGAAAAGTAGAGGTAGTGGTAAACGAAGGGAATGCAGCTCCTGCAGTTTCGAGCCCAATGAAAGGGGGCCAGGGACACCGGCGTGATGACCAGCCCGTCGACAAGAAGGGGAAAGCGAAAGCGAAGGAAGAAGCGAAACCGTCAGTCAAACTTAGGAAGAGTAAAAGCAAAGGCAACGTTTTAGGTAGTGCCCAAAGTACGAGTGCGAGCAACAAACCAAAGAAGCCCAAACATGATGGTAAAACTTTCTTTGTCCGATCTGTTTATTCCAACTAATGTTCTTTCTATCTAGATCCACGTATCACGCCACCGACATACTGGACTGAAGTCTTTTCTAAAGCCGACTCTCAATGGATCCCCGTTGATCCTATACGCGGATTCGTTAATAAACGGCATGTATTTGACCCTTCCCCGTCTTCAAACTCTTCATCTTCGTCCTCGTCGGGTGACAATCGCCTTGTATATGTCCTCGCGTTCGAAGAAGACGGTTACGCGAGAGATGTTACAAGGAGGTATGCGAGGGAGTTTGGTGCTAAAGTTGCCAAAGTACAAGGAGGAAGTACGACAAATACCAATCGAGCACGAGTCCAATGGTGGGAAGGAGTATTAAGCCTTATCACAAGGCCCTTTAGACTGGTGAGCTGATTTGCAATTTACAGGCGTTCTCACACTTCTATCTGTATGTGATCTCAGAATCGCGATGACATCGAAGACGACGAACTTGAGACGGCACAGCTCATGGAAGGAATGCCGACAAGTATAATAGGGTTCAAAGACCATCCGTTATACGTGCTTCCTCGACATCTAAAGCAAAATGAGACCATATACCCACCACCTGCCCCAGCATTAGGACCAGGGTTTGATTCCTCTATGCCTCTGGATCCTAGCGGTTCTCGCTCTCATACACCTGAGTTAGGCAAGTTTCGTGGAGAGCCTGTTTACCCAAGATCTTCTGTTGTTCCTCTGAAGACCCCAGAAAACTGGTTACGAAGTGAAGGCAGAAGTATTAAAGAGGGGGCGGCTCCGATGAAGTATGTCAAACTACGAGCTAGTACTATTGGGAGGAGGAGAGAAATTGAGATGATCAAAGAAGGAATGAAAGATATCCAGGAAAAAACAAAGGGGGCAAATGGTGTCATCGGCATCCATGTTGATGAGCTCGTCGACGAAGAACGAGCAGGAACGTCAGGAAATGCAGATACAGGAGGTGAGATTATGCAAGGCCTGTATGCCCGCAATCAGACAGAACTCTATGTTCCTGATCCCGTAGTTGATGTGAGTAAAGCCAGTGACATATCAAGTTACCATTGACATGCAAGTTTGTGCAGGGAATCATTCCCAAAAATCAATTTGGGAACATTGACCTGTATGTGAACACAATGCTACCGAGGGGCGCAGTGCATATGCCTTGTGAGTCTTGAACAATCTTCGTTCACACTAATTTACTTTATTCACTTTGCACAGTTAAAGGTGTCGCAAAAATCGCTCGTAAATTGCAGATCGACTTTGCGGAGGCTGTAGTGAGCAATCTGTCCAATTTTTATCCATTTGTAACCTATATGTTAATGGCATATAGACTGGCTTCGAGTTCCGAAAGCGTAAAGCCACACCTGTGTTGGAAGGTATCGTCGTCGCCATAGAAAATGAGGAGGTTGTACTTGAGGTAAGCTCAATCCTGCTTCTATGTCTATTGATTTACTGATTATTCATAGGCCTTCCTAACAGCCGAACGCGAAGCTTTGGAGAAGGCTCAGCTCAAGCAAAAAGAACGAGTGCTGAAACAATGGACAAGACTCATCCATGGCCTTAGAATACGACAAAGGCTGCAAGAACAATACGCCGATCGTCCTGGGGGAGGGGAAGGTACGAATAACCTAACAACACACGACATTGCCGTGATCGAGAGCAACAAGAAGGAACAAAACACTGTCAATGAATACATCACACAAGGTGATCAAGGGGATCAAAATCTTACAGGCGTTATCTCGTGCTACGAAAAGGGCGAGAGCATGGAGGAGCAGGAACGCCAAACTCCAGATCAAGATGTGCATCATCTTACACCCGCCGCCGCTGGGTTTATTGTTCAAGCAGGGGACGTCGTCCAGCCCTTCAGGCTCCCAAAACTTCCAAAGCTCGATAGCGATTTGGTCAACTACTCTTCCTTGGGTCGATTGCCGAACTCGAATTCGGAGCTCGATTTACCATCTGATGATGCACTTCCTATGCCGGATTTCGAGACGTACGACATCGACGTGGTCGACGACGGTGAGCTTACGCTTACATTCAAGGATCCCCCCACGACAATCCCAAAGACCATGCATGAACTAGCTCAGGTTGCCGAAACTATCCGGGCCCCTGTAATTAAAGCCGATGATTCGGAGGACCAAGCTCCTACAGCCAGATCCGCCTCAAGATCTGAGACTGTATCTCAGCCTTTTTCCGCCCAAAAAAAGCATACAAGAAATCACCCAGCACAGCCAAGTGTTCCTGCTACTGGATCTGGAATCGCTGTCGTTTCCCCAAGTGAAAATGGTACGAGTCGGAGGAAAAACGGAAGGGGGAAACAAGAAGAAACAAATAAAGCCTCTCCAGTTTCTGCACGTCGTAGATCGGTAAGATTGACGACGCGTAAACGGAAACTCCGACGAGCAGATAGCGATTCGGACGATGATGTTTCAGATGAGGAAGACGACAACGCTGGTCGGATGTCTTCCTCGCTGACTAAACGTAGTCGTCAGAGCGTTCGAACTCCGTCAGCTCCAGGAGCAGGAGGCGAAGAAGCGGGTACGCCTTCTTCAACAAGAGTCCTGCGCTCTAGCGTTGCCAAAAAATAGGTTTGAGACCAAGGAGAATGAAGGAACGGGGTTAAAGCTTACTCCCGGACGTACTTATACAATGAGATCCTTCTACCCTTCTACATTATTTTTTCATTAATGCCAAATGGCTTGACCTGTCAGACCATCTATATGTATGTATACATAGTGTAATATAGATACTCGCGCAACCGAACTACTATACTTGTTCCAAAGATTCGTCTTCGACCACTCCGATAGTAGGTAAAGGCGGCAAGAGACAAGCAAAGGTTAAATATGAAGTATGTCCCCGCACTTCTGGCATCACCTTGGAAAGGTTTATCTTCATTGGTTGAGCCAATGGAGGCTTTTCCATTTTTACGCGATTTCCTTCGTCCAACACCTCCTCGGCCTTGACCAAGAGCAGGCCACCATCCATCGACACATCTTTGGTAAGGAAATTTTGAGAGTCTTCGATTACTTGACTCTCAACATCTATGATATCTTCTTCCTCGGTCTTCGCCCTTTTTCCACCAGCTGGCTCGTCACTCAATAAACCTGCATCTTCTCCGTCCGTACCATCCCGTTTCCGTTTTTCTCCGTGCGAGGAAGACGATTCATATCCACCCCCCGAAGCAGATACATTTTTTTGGCTATTTCCGTTAGCAGGCGATGTGGAGTCGGAACCTCCGCGATGTCCCGAAGCAATCTGCTTAAGCCGTTTTTCCTCACGTCTGATTTCTGATTGCTTGAGTTTGTCGGAAATTTCTCCTATAGTAGGCAAAGAACTGGTTTGCTGTATATCGTATGGCCTTAACAGAGTTTCGTACATGGTGATATCTAGATAATGAGCAGAGATAGTTAGCATTTTTAGTTCAGCGTCATGCACTAGATTCATCAGCTAGGTGCACTAGGTGTGAAAGATTATAAAGAGTGATGCAAATCAGCAAATCTTCTCGGGGGGTCACGCCCCTTGACCGAGGAGTCCTGCCTGCGTGTATACAGCGGCGGGACAAGGAACGAGCAATCTATCGTGATAAGCACTTTTTAAAGAGAGAGATCTGTCTGAATCTGTCCTTATGCAAGACAATAATAGAAAAAATTGTCAACGGTAATCCAGACGTCTCTGATTTGAGAGTTGAATTGAACGTTTGACTCAATTGTCCAAGGAGCCAGTGAAAGCCCGTGAAAGACGAAATATATATAATTCCGAAAGAAAGCATGGACAAATGACACTAACCTGTAAACCCAGAATCATTCAGAGCGCTCACTGTTCGAAGAACTTGCTCTATACAAGGACTGAAACAACATATTCGAGCGATCCGATCTTTCTAAATGAAGTGAGGATGGTGAACGATTTGATAGTCAGGAATACATAACAACACGAACGCGTAGAGCTTTCTTAGCATGTTCGATCGCATCCCAAGGCGCAGGTAAGTCGAGAAAAACTAGGATTGTATCATTGAGTCATACGTCCGAGAGGTTGATACCCATACTTACGCGCGTCGGCAGTATCAGTCACCGTGAATCCATCTTTACAGACATTACGATGTGTCAGGGTAACCCGGTCTGATAGACCATGTCGATGAAATTCCTGCCTAACAAACTGGTATAAGTTCGAAATCTCCGTAGGAGATGGGGCGCAAGGCGACGGCAACCGAGTACAGATAGATTACGAACCTTGCCTTGTTCGCCCTAGTTTCATGAAATTCGTAAGACCAGAGGTGCCCCGATGTGCCAATGGACCTCATCACAGAGTGAGAAAACGACCCAGATCCCGTTCCTAAAAACGGACCGGTCAGAATATGCCTCGGAAATCTGGAAGATCGATCCACGAGAAATCAGAATTGCGGTGCCGCTGCCGGATCTGATTGGTCAGAACTAGTCCGCCAATCCATGAAAAAATTTGACATTTGCAGAAAAGACGAGGGTGGATGGACTTGCCTGCCTCCACAACCTGACTGCCGTTTTTAATGTTGAGATAAGAGGTGATGAAGGCGATGTCGGCAAGGTAGAGAATTTGAGTACGATGAGGAAGGGCCATAGTCCATAGCTCTGGGGTTGGTCGCAGGACATGGATGAAGCCATTTCCTGTACGAGAGCCGACCTTCGAACCGAACGGGATACCAACAAGATCGGCATGTCTGTATGAACCAAATTTACTGTTGAACTCTTTACCCGGTTCAATAATCAAAGGCTGAAGTGCATCTCGTGTCTAAAGGTCCTTGTGTGAGCTAAAACAGATTGCAAGTAGAGGATAGAGCGAAGCGTACGAGCCACAAGATGACAGTATCCCCTGCAGCAATTTCACGAGCTTTCGACCACATAATTCCTCTCAGACTTGAAGACTTCCAGCAAAAGATAAATGTGATGGGTTTAATAATGACCGACAAACGACCGTGACAAACCGCAGATTTACTCTTCAGGTGATGGATCTTTGCAAATCTTGGTTTGATCTAAGGTACTGAATAATTTTCTGATATTCAGAGGGCTCAACAAGGTCCCAATATACTTATAATGTGGGCGAGGAGGTTAAATCAATGCTGAAGATGAGAAGAGGATTGTGCAGGCGCTTTGTGTGGGGAAAAATATGGCGGTGAAAGAGGTTGGAAGGGTAGAAGTGGTATAGGAATATAATTGCGCCATCAAAGACTTATCCCCGGAAGTAAGATCGTGACTGAATCTTCTTCTGCTTGGAGATCTTTCACTTTGAGATGACTTTTTAAGTTCCCTCTCTAAGCGCCGCCGCATTCCACCCCTCCCTTCTCTCCTTTCACCTGTACTTCCATCTCCAGTGCAGACATGGACGACACTGTTCCTTGCGTCTCCTTCAGTGGGTTTCCCCGTCTTCTGCATATTGTGCCCACCGCTGAACCTTTCCTCTTCACAGTTGGAATTGTCGACTTCTCACAAGAGGCATTATCCTTACGCCCTCTATATTGTTGTATGATTCTGATATACTATTGGCTCAGGCAAGATGGTTATACATGACACCCTCCGTCTCCGATCTTCTCGGTACGCCGACGACTGCTTGGGTTCTGGCTCAACACTTACCTATTTGCCCACTATTTACTTCAGGCTATGAACCTCATGAACTACGAGGTCGACCCTCCATCGAGCTGGTTCATCCAGATGAAATGGCGCGTGTTCGGAAATTGCATTAGTATGTCACCAGCTGAATCTCTCCATTTTCCTCCTCCCTAATTCGACGCTGGTCCTGTTAGCGATACCATACGACAGGATAAAGCCGCGTGTCTCGTGTATATCCGAATGAAGCATAAAGATCCTCATAAAGGCTATGTGCTCTGTGGAGTGGTTCGTGCTCATTTCCTAACACTTTTCGATATCTATGGTGCTGAACCGCGATCTTTCGCGTCATACAGTCTCGGTTCGTTCCCTTTCCTTCAACGTATCCGGCCAGATTCTCATCCTGGATTTCTAATTCCTCAGAACTATCGTTCATAATGTCACCGTTGGGAGTGTTAGCTTTGCCAACTCGGGTTCAAAGGCCCTTCATAATGCGTCAACTGCTCAAGAGATAACTGTCATTAGCCCGACTCCGGAATTAGAGTTTCGCGTGCGTGACCCATTTCGTTGTATTGTCGTGTACTTTTTTAAATCTTGATCTTTCCAAAGCGTTGGCATGATCCGTCACCTATGCCCCCAATACCAATACCTGAATCTCTTCGCAGATCTTTCGACGGTTTGGACGAGGATTCTTCACCTCCTCCAGAGTTAGATGAGGACTCATTCACGTACGATCCTCTCCCTTCGCAATCATTCCGCACAGCGTTCATCCTGGATCGGTTCTCGGTTCATTGTACAATTTTGTACTGCTCCAATAATCTTCTGATTACGGCCAGCAATATCGAAAAACGAAGTTTTTTCGACTTCGTGGCTAAGCAGGATGAAATTACGGTACGAACTTGGATTGATACTGTGAAAGGCTGGGGAGTCAATGAACGAGGACAACCCAGTGATGGCGGTTTTGGGTTTGGAAAATTCAAACTGCTAGTAGAAGGACGAGACTATATGTATGTCATCCTTCCTGATTACATTTACCCTGAACTCATTCTGCTGTAGAGCTGGTGATAATCGCCCTCCTGAAGCTACCCCTGCTCGTCAACGGCATGGCTCCAGCTACTTATCCCACACTCGCGTCAGACAAGGCAGAAGTAATGGGCGTGGACACGGGTCAGCAGTGCTGCCATCGCGCACTGCTTCGTCTCCGGAAGGCGAAACGGTCATTGTGGATGCGATTTTTTCCGCTCACTCCGACGGCCTGGTCGTCATTCTTCGAAGGGGAACACAAAACTGAAATATCAAAATCTCCAAAACCAGCACGACCAGGGCATTTGTTTTCGCAATCTGTCCCTTTCACGAGACGATCATGTCCATTATGATCAAATTTGTCCATGTAAGTAGGTTGTCTTGTAAACTTCAATACTCTATTATTCTCTTGTATTATAAATGGTCGTACCATCATTACCCCCTCATTACGATCGTGGTTTCACAGACCCGGATCTATTACCTGCTTTTCACCCTCAAGTACAATGGTTTATCAGTGGTGGACTTTGCATGCTTTTTTATTATTACAATTCATATGTGTACTATTCGGTATGTTCCATCTATTGCGTGTTACCTGTATCTTGTGGTTCCTCCAGTGCTTCCCCTCATCATACATACAATTCCCACTTACGCCACAGCTCTCGTAGCTCGTTGTGCAAATGTACGTACTTCACATCTATAGAACATGCATTCTACTCGATCTCCTCATGTTCGGTCCGTCGTTTCCATTCTGGATGAGTGTGGGGTGATACTTCTTCAGCGCGCTACTTTCATTGCGGCTTTTCGCGGAATCTAGCAAATAACCTACCACAAACATTGGACGAAAAACTACCGAAATTAACTCAAGTCCCAATATCAGGCTGCCAACCTAATTGTGGGTTTATCTTCCGATCTTGTCGCTGAATCATTCATATAAATGGGGTTCATAATCTCCAACGCGATCGAATGTCATTGTCCATATATGCGAAGGGAAAGTCGGTTATGCGCGGATGGAAATCTCACTAGGTCTCCCTATAGAAATATCAGTATTTCATGTATATTGATAACATAGATGTGGGTTTTGCCTTATCATAAACTAAGTGAATATCTCTTGAACTTAAACCATCATGATGACCGCTCCCGAAACAACATCACAGACAACCTTTGTCAAAGAGGTCGGTGACTCATCCTCTGGACAACAAAATTCTCAGAAATGACGGTGAGATGGATATAACGGGGTCCGCACTAACACTACTACTTGAGAAAAATGACTGCCATGTAATGGAATCTCTTCGACCAATTCAATCAACTCAATGAACTTAACCCTCCCGAATCGAATACAAGGAATTCGTCAAGCTGTTTGCGTTGAAAAGAAATAACGATGCGTCGATCGCCCGTATGTGAGTGTTCTTTGTGAATTGTGCTCTTCGCGGTAACGATACAAACTATAATGACAGGACGAACATTTTCCTCCCGCTGTACTCTTGATTCAACATTTGGGATCATATTAAAAACATCACCGTGCCAAGGCTCTCCATTTGTTGAATAAGGCTTACTTATGATGTGACATTCGAAATGTGAAAGGGTTGCCGGGCTAGTTGAAGTAAACAACGTAGATCGAACTTTTGGAGGAACGGTCAGTGTTGAATTCTTTCAGTGGGTTCATAATTTCTTGCGCGTCCTGCGAAAAGAAAGGTCCGCGTGGTTCTGCTTCTGCTGGGTCTTGCTAGGTTCGAGACAGCCTTCACACCCGATGTGCATTTTTTGTCTACAAGAGCATTCTCAATACACCGAAGAAGTCCGTGCCAAGATATACTATGGTGCAGTTGGCTTAGTCACCACTAGTTTTGAACAAGCGGACTGACACACTCAAATTTCAGTATTTTTCTTATCTCTCTTACAGAAAGGCTTATAATAGATACAGAAAGAGAACTGTAAGAGCAATTTCTCTCAAAGTAAAAATTGCCAAAGTAAGCTACACATGAATGGCGCACTTCCCAATTGGGAAGTGATTAGGGTTAGGGTTACCACACTCTACTGCACTAAGGGTCAGCTAAGGGTGTCTCAATGTCAGCTCAATGCTCCCTTTTGTCCATTCTGATAACAGGATATATCATCTATACATTGCATCGGGGTGCCAGGGACCCTAGAATACATCAATAAGCTTTATTCCTCTCGGAAATGCACATAAAAACACCTAAATCGCATCTATAATTTTCAAAAATTTTTCCAAACCCCGAATGGCGCCTGTCCCAAATAGGTGGTGACTAAGCCAACTGCACCATACCTCCCAGGGAAGGCCGCGTCCCAGGCGGTGCTAAAGCCTTAATCCAGGCCAGATATCCGATACGAGTGCAGCTTAACTGAACAGTTGGACTATCATTCCATTGAACTCCTCGTATTTCTCTTGTACAGTGGCACACTTGGTTGTTAAAATGACTAGGCTACATCGAGTAACGATCCACTGAGACTTGTTGAAGGCAGCTTTGCCCTATGCTGCTACTACGTCTTCAATCTCTTCCTTGTCTGGGTTCCATCACATTCGTTGCCTTTTGATATTTCCCCTTATATACATGCCAATCTTGCCTCCTAGCCGTCCTGATGAGGCGTTAGGCATTTTCGAGCCAATAGCTCTAGGTTATCGTGTTTCGTCGATCACAGTAATTCCCTGTATTCATTTTCAACAGTTCCTATGTTTCACCCCTTACTGGAAAGTTACATCAATATGCATTTGAACTCGTACACATCCATACTTTATATATTTCAGCGCCGCGCGCTGCGCGGCAGTCTCCGACTTTGAAAGTGAATGTTTTGGTTGAATAACTTGAAAACTGTGAAATATAGAACCTTATTTCCTTTCCTATGTAGAGTATGTGTTCGAGGAAGGGATAGAAGGCCTGGCTGCATGTCCAAAGTACATCCATACAATAGATTACCTCTGTTGCACTCTTGGAGTGGTTCTGAGCAGTGCACCCGGGCCAGAAACCCCGAAAGGCACCGCACATTTGCATCATTCTGAATCAGGATGTTGCCCTTTTGTGCTGTAAAAGGCTGTAAATCAGTGTGCCAGAACATGTCACTAGGGACACTACTGTATCATCAAGAAGACTTACAACTTCTGATTGCCATTTGGTGCTCACAAGGACCTTCTCTTTCAGAGTCAGCGATGAAATCACATACACGTTAACTGATTTAGCTGTGTTGCGGGACTGCCTCAACCAGGCTTCAACAATCCAACGAGTAAAAAGTACGGAATCGACCGATGATTGAATACATAATTGAAGCTGAACAATTTGTTGTTTTGAATCATCTCGGTAAGCGTATGTAGAGACGCCGTTCATTTGGGAGGAAACGGAGAGGAAAGGCTTTACAGGTATAGCCCGCTTTAGCAATGCTCATTGACGACCAGGCTCATACTGCAACACCGAGACGATAAAAGTCAGGAGTATAAGCAGACGGATTGGATATTTGAACAATGTTCGTCTTTCCTGGTTTGAATCCCGAGAGACTAACCAGATACCCGTGGAACAGGATGTCCCAACTCTGTCATGAAAACTGATAGTTAATATTCTTTTGATATCAAATGAGAATAACAGATTGAATGTTGTACTAACCTGACCAGAAAGCGGCATTTGAACTTGGACTGCGGTGCCCCCATTGACACTCATGAACGCATTGCGGCAATTCGAGCAATCGGTGTTTGTTGGGGTAAAATCCGCATTGATGTAATCCACCGATAGGAGCTTGGTACCGCCGCTTGCACCGCCGTCAACTCCTGTAAACTCAAGGGTTCCTCCATTTCCAACAAATCCCACTACGGTAATGGTGTTGTTCACGATCCGAGTTGAGGCACCTCCAGCAAGAACATTTCCCGAAGCCGCAGCATCGTAAAACGTAAAAGTAGGCTGGGGCGCAATAACAGGGTTGCTGAGTTTGAGCACAAGAGATCCGTGCGCGTCGAATGTTGAGGTGTATCTATGCAGTCATACACATACGGCTAATTATTTAGTCAACTGTCAGACAACACGACTTGGAGTAAAAAAAGCTGACGAATTTTCGAGCGTCCCCAGCAATGCTCCAGTAATGACATTTATCGCCGTAGCTGAAGTATATCCAACGTCAGATAAATTGAATGTGATAGCGCGTGAAGAATTCTGCATTTCGATCACGACTGGAGAGAGATCAGATAAGCTGGACTCTATTCTTTCGTTTTAGCAAAACTGACCTGCCACCATTGACCCATCAGACAATGGTCCTGCCCAAACATCATGATCGTTGGTGTATCGGCGTTTGAAACTGATAGACTGGCCTAAGGAGTCTTGCTATGGACACATAGTATAATAATAGGAGGAGATATCAGTCAGACTCGGAAGGTTGATGAAGTAGAAACAAAAGACCCTTCTTTACTCACGTTCAAAGCAATCACCCTCGTATTGGTCAATATCCCCACCGCCTCCTCAGAGATCTCGGTCAAGTCGGTGGAGATGATCAACGGCGATTTGGCTGCTGCCCAGAATGTAAAATGGGTCTGCTGTTCAGCCATGGTCAGACCAATATTTCCAACTTCCAATAAATCTATGGTGCAGTTGGCTTAGTCACCACTAGTTTTGAACAAGCGGACTGACACACTCAAATTTCAGTATTTTTCTTATCTCTCTTACAGAAAGGCTTATAATAGATACAGAAAGAGAACTGTAAGAGCAATTTCTCTCAAAGTAAAAATTGCCAAAGTAAGCTACACATGAATGGCGCACTTCCCAATTGGGAAGTGATTAGGGTTAGGGTTACCACACTCTACTGCACTAAGGGTCAGCTAAGGGTGTCTCAATGTCAGCTCAATGCTCCCTTTTGTCCATTCTGATAACAGGATATATCATCTATACATTGCATCGGGGTGCCAGGGACCCTAGAATACATCAATAAGCTTTATTCCTCTCGGAAATGCACATAAAAACACCTAAATCGCATCTATAATTTTCAAAAATTTTTCCAAACCCCGAATGGCGCCTGTCCCAAATAGGTGGTGACTAAGCCAACTGCACCATAGATCATTCCATCCTCCAGGCCCAGCGAAACCTGTTATTGGTACGAGTTGATTGACTATTCGGAATATGTTGTCCCATGATGAGGGAGGACCAATGTCGTTTCTAGACCGGAAAGCCGATTAGCCGTTTGCGTGTCACTTATTGCAGGAGTGAGCAACGTACGAAATTCTCCATGAGTTTACAACTGCCGATGCTGGCCATCTTGCTGGATCCTGATTCATTTGAGCAGTGTATCAGTTAACGAAAGATCGGTAGAGAAACATACAAACCTGGACACCCCATTCGCAGGCCGAAAAAAGAATGGGCCGGTCTGTCGCAGAAAGGGCGTCACGCATTGTAGTATAGTGAGGCTACAACGCCGTCAGGACATTTATTCAGATGTCATCCATTGACACTTACTTCGATCTGCACAAAAGGTATGAGAACCTGCAGATTATAGAGGAATTCTGAGTAAAACCCACTTCAATTGGAGGATCGAAATCGACAAAATCCGTGGTGCTGACCGCATAACAGTTATCGTACTTGAGATAATCTGCGCCCCAACTTGCAAACGTTGCGGCGTCTTGCATCTCAAATCCAAGAGAACCAAGAAAGTGAGCAGTGCCGCCGACAGTGTCGCAAGCGAAATATCCTCTGAGGGGAGATTGAATTCAAGGAATTTCGTTAATAAAGATTGTAAAAAACTGTTGAAGCACCGGAACTGCCAAAGTAGACAGGAACGAAAGTTTAAACAATACATGACACTTCAACGTACCCGTCAGAGTAGACCCCAAATTTTAAGCCTAGATCATGGACGAACTTTCCAAGAGCCGGTACGCCGTTTGGAATAGCTGCGGTATTCCATGTAATACCTCCAGACGAATTCCTTGCGGTCCCTTGCCATCCACAATCACTGTAGAATACGTTGAATTAGATTAAGAAAACCACTAGTTCCCGCTTCGTTGGTAACCGATACACTTACAGATTCAGATACTCGTAACCGAGGGAATCGAGTCCCAGATCCACAAGTGCTTGAGCATTAGAGTGGTACTGCGATTCCACGGTATCGCATCTGCTTATTGAAATTTATAGAACAAAGAAAAATTAGCACCACCAAGGAAAGACGTTTCAAATGTCACTACGTACGCGTAAGCGTTGTATGGGTTCCATCCCATGGCCGGCGTAGTCGCCAATCCGTTGTTCAACGCACAGCAGCATTCTGCAAAAATTGTGATGACGACGAGCTGGACCAGTCTTGAGGCATTCCATGACTTCCGAGTCATAATGTATAGAATCTATCCAGGGGGGAGGGGGGTCTCTTGTAGAAATGTCTGGTATTATACTCTGTAACGGGCCGAGTCATAAGGATATTTGCTATGTTCATCGTGGTCGGTAGATCCTCTGACTTGCGCGTTCAATTATGTGTCGTCCAGGAACCAATTGGACCACATGGTCTGGCTTACACGGTAATGAATATAATTTTATGGCCTTGAGGTGAGCTGGTGTTTGAGACAAGCCTCGACATGATAGGTTGTGGTACAGTGATAAAGACTCTTCGAGAATACCGAACGCAACAAGACGCAACAACGACGGACGTGGGAATTTGATGCGCCCCGTTTCCCATGAGTGAACAAATTTTCTCTCTAGTCTGCATTCTTGTTAATTCTGGTTTGCGAGACTAACGGTTGATGACGATAAAAATTAGCACTTGATAAGTATGTACACCTCACATACTACTCCGATCCAGCACATAATCCTCGCTCGGAAGGAGTCCCCACAGAGGCGCTCCGTGTTATTTAATGGAACCACTCCAACACGGTTGACTCGTTCACTGACGAGTATTTCACTATAGCCCCCACGGAACACATCCGTCGTAGTAAGATCATCAGCCAGGTAAGGAAAAGAAAGACAGAAGTCTCCTTCCTTCCTGAACTTGACCGGACTGTGAGGGTACAGGGCGGGTCAAGGCTGAGACTGGGCATAACCTCATCCCTTCCCAGTATCTCGCAGTCCGCTCCTCCCATCATCAAAGGTAGAGAGAAAATATGCCAATGAGATTGGAGGAGGAAGAGGCATCGATGTTGCAAAAATAAGACGCTTTCCTAGACCCTAGGGAGAACGGAGCAACAAAGCAATTGAGTAAGGGAAAAATCGAGGGGGAATATTTACACATGGAAGGGTATAAGAAGCTAATTACGAGAGGTCTGAACTACAGTAAACCCATGATACATCTTCAAAGATAAATAGCGGAAGAAGGCAAGAGGGGATGAACCGCGTCCTAAATCACGAAGTCCCTGGATTTCCACGTTGGTCGAGCTTGACCTGAGCCTGTTGTTGCTGATCCGATTCATAATACTGGTTCTGCTGCGATCCTGCAAATGCAGGTTTCACAACCCTCTCGACCAATTTGGGGTCGATCTGCATCTCTTCGGCACAACCAGCATTATCTTCCCCACCTTCTTTGTGGTTCTCGCCTATTCCTTCTTTGCTGCTGTCTTCGTTATTTTCGTAACTCTGCGCAGACGCCGGTCCTTTGTCCGACGCAGGCGTTGTGGGGACACTAACAACAAAAGGGGTAGAAGAAGCAGAAGTAGTAGGGAGAGCAGAAGAAACACCAGAGACAATAGTGCTAGCTTCGCTCTGCTCCCTCGTAAGAGAGTTTAACAAACTCGCAAACGTCGTCTGTACATGAGCATTCTCTTGAGATTGCGTATGAGGCATCACAGGTTGCAAATGCTGAGGTTGTTGAGATAGAGCATAAGCTGGTTGAAATACATGGTGAGTGGAGTAGCGAGTCGAGTACAAATGAGCTGTATGCGGATATCCGTGTCCTTGGCTCTGCGATTGAACTTCCGCCTGTGCCATGACATGCGGGGGATAATATGATAGCCCCGTTCCTTTTGATGTGCCACTTGGACCAGCAGAAGGAGAGGTAACCATGGTAGAAGCTGTGCCAGTCCCATTGGGACTGGGTGCAGAAGCAAAGTCGGAGACGGGAGGGTCACCCTTTGGTTGTCCTGAAACAGAACCGCCTTCTACGATTCCACTAGCATTCCGGGACGGATGACCGGTCCCAGCTGAACGATGTTTACTTTCGTACTCCTCCGGAAGGGCAGGAATAACAGCCGCATGCCGTCCTCCTAGTGGTCCACCTTCGATATAATGTTGCCAAACATATATCCCGTTGACTCGTTCGATATAATTATGCCAAACATATTTCCCGTTAACTCGACGTCTCCGATTATTATCAGCACTATTTTTCCCATCCTCTTGCTCCTTCTCCTTCTCCGGCTCACCTGTCCTAGTTCCTCTCTTCGCCAACCTCTCAGCCCCTGGCATCTGTTGAATCAGATGACGAATCGTATTTTGACCCAAACCAAAGAAATCCGGGCCCGAAACAGAATTACTATGCTGTCTTTTCCTGATTTCATTCGCCTTTTTCACAATCGAGCTCCACGCCCCCGTTGCAGTAGACGCCATGATCGGTTTATCTGGATCGTCTGCAGGAACGATCTGAAATTTAGGTCCGTCCCCGCCGTCAAGGATGGTGCAGTGGTAGACGACGTCAGAGTTGGGATCGAGTGTAGATAGATAACGCCGCGTGACGGTGTATCCAACGGGAAAAATATATCGTTCAGAATGGAAATGGTCTCTGAGACAAATAGTCCCCAAGGAGACCACGGTCATGATTCCGACATTGAGAGGAAGCATCGGCTGTCCATGTTTGTCCCGAGGAATTGTAGGGATGCTGTGGTGTTTGGATACGACGGCGTGTGATTTAAGACGTCTCGGCTTTGAGGAGGATGAGGAAGGCTGGTTTGTTGTCTCCTGTTCAACGCTACTGTCGGCCGCCGGAGGTGCTTCGGTTTGTAATTGTGCGGGGCTCATTGTAGATTCAGGCAAACTCCCCGTAGACGATAGGAGTGGGGCAGACGGCGACACAGCAGGTTGAGGTCGCGGGATCGGTACTGGTACTGGTACATGCGGAGGATAAGCATACATCGGTGGCATCATCGGCATACCGTGATGCATATGTGGAGGCATGGACATTGCCCCTGGCGGAAGAGTAAGAAAATAGTAAGGATTGACAAATTGAGGATAGACTGGGGCTGCGCCTGTGCTACCACGGTTATTAGTGAGATATATGGCGTATGGATTGGAGGAAAGAGATGAAGAAATGGAGGCTGGTGCGCCGGTTTGGGTCTGGGTTTGGAGAGCAGGGTCTATGGTGATAACACCATCTTGACCTGCGATATCATTAGTCTGTGGTATGATAACAAAGAGAAACGCGAAAAATGAAGGAAACGTAGCAGAATTATGTGGTATGAAACTTGCCAGCACCACTGCTTAAACCATAACTTGTATTGGTGCAGCAAAAAGAAAAAAAAAGTTGTACTCACTCAAGTTTTCAGTAACTTTGGGCTTTTTCAATACCCTTTCGTGAGTATCACTGGGATTATGTTCTTCCCCGCTGCGTTTTTCTCCTATCTCGGGCTCCTTCGCATTGCTTGTCACGTTCGAAGGGGTTGTTGAAGATGCAGTAACATGAAGTGCTTTGTTGGTGTCTGCATTGTGGGAGTGCAGTGATCCTTCTTTGTCGCCAGGCAAAGAAAGGTCGGAGTCAGGATTGGAGTCAGGATGATTAGAATTCATCCGACGAATGGCGATAGGCTTTAAAACAAACAGAGCGCGCGGACGATAAGCTGGATGACAAACCGCACACAACAAAAAAAGTTCCGGATACCCGGCCCGTCGTAAGTTTTCTAACTCCCCTTGCAAGTAGTCCGACTTGTTTTCTGCTCGAACTCGATAGCGGATGGAGACAAAGAATAAACCTTGTGGGTGCTAGAAGAGCAGGTCAAGGTGGAAAGAACCATGATACATGTTCATTATTCAAATACAATTGTGATATTGTAACAATAAGTAAAAAGGAAAGACGCTTCCAAAGCAAGATCTGTAAACAAGACGACGGGTATCATAGATATCATCCCCGTACAACAACCATTCAAGAAGCTCACAAGAACCTTCCTCCGGGTCTCCAACTATTGGTATGTGGCTATAGCATTGGTGATCGCGACTACCGAAAATCTTCCCTCTCCTCCTCCCTGAACCACTTCATCATCGCCTCCGCATGAGTTTTGGTTAGGTTGAACAGCGGGTCGGTGCCATTCAATGTGATGGCAGGAGGAAGAGAAGCAGCAGTCTTCGGCGTGGTTGGTGTTGCTCTGGGAGTCGAGGAAGGTTGCGCTTGTGTAGACGAAGCGGAATCAGAAACGGTGGAGGAGGATGAGGATGAAGATAAAGGTGTTGATGATGTTATGGACGAGTCGGAGGGTGCCCCTTGTGCGGGTGCTGGCGATTCAGAAGAGGACGATGATGGTGATGATTGATCCGAAGAAGTAGGGGAGGATGTTTGTGGTTGAGATGCGTATTGGGCAGATGAAAGCCCTGCGAGATTATATAGTGTGTGATACATATCTGGTGACCTGAAAAAAAAAGGAATAGATGTGAGATTACTAGACCAAAGGATGGAGTATTGTCAGTGGATTACGTAGTAAATGACACTTACTTCGGAGGCTTATCTCTCAATCCACCAGCTGGATGTTGGGCAGCGTACAATATATATTCTTTCAGCCCCTCAGGATTCCATATCACATCTCCATCGCGTTCTTCCAGCTTGTCTAGAAGCGCAAAACACCCACCAACCCACCATGAATAACATCCATCCACCAGCTTATTCGTTCTTCCTCTGAATCCGTATAATTCATCCTCCCCACCCTGCATTTGGACTAGCCATCGTCGGAGGTTCCTGAAGTTCAATTTCTTTTCCGATGATGATGATGAGGAAGGGAACTCGAGTTCGAGCAAAACCCAAGCAGCCAATGCACAAAACGTGTACCCTCCGTGAGCTTCACCTAACGGAGCCCACCGACCCTCGCCGATACCTATCGCAGCACTAGCAAAACCGCCTTCATACGTCTGACATCCTCTCACCCATTCTTTTGTCCCTCTAACCAACTCCTCAGTCATCATATTCAACAATTTCGCTACAGCCAACAAACAATACACACCCCTCACATCGACTTCTCCATTCGACGATACGCGGAACGAGCCGTCTGGGTGTTTTAAGGAGAGAAATAGCCTATACAACGCACGCCTGTCGATCCGCGTCCACGGCGTAATCGACTTGACGCTGTCACTATCAGGTTTCGATGATGGATCCGGGGCACCAACAATAGCCAATGTACAGATAGCCGCGTATGTTGGTAATAAATGCGCTGCCTGGCCTGGTCCACCTCCGAATCCACCCTCGTTGGGGTTCTGCATCGCAAGAATGCCTTCAGCGGCCTTGTCTTTGTTGCCTTGGTCTAATTCGACTTTGAGTAAGCTCAGGCTTTGGAGAGACCAGAAGAGCAGCCAGGGCTGAGAGGCATCTTGGGAGGTGTATCTGGCTGGAAGACCTTGGAGAAGGTGACGTCCAAGAAATCCTAGGTGGAGGTTGGTATCAAGAATTCCAGATTGGATTGGCGTTGGTTTCTCTGAGCGACTGGATGGACTGGGTCTTACCAACAGGGCGACAGTGGATTTTTGAGAGACAGATGTTGGCGTTGGGTAATTATCATCTATCTGGACCATCCTAACAAACTGCAAAGCGTAGATGGATGGTGATGGTTAAGAGATTATTGTTATTGTTCTTTATCCAATCAGTTGGGCGCCTGACGAGCGCTAAATTTCCACCATTGCGGTGACTGGTTCGAGTCTACTTTCATCCCTTCTCCCACTACGGTTTATTTCGCTGGTCGAGTTCACCACAACCACGAACGAGTTTTTCCACTTTGCGCAAACCTCACAATCCAGTACTCCTAGGTCTCATCCTTTGCTGGCTCAAAGGATCTACCACGGACCGTATCGCATACTTTGTTCACTGCAGTCTGCTTGCTTCGCTGAATAGTCTGATACAGTAAGTTTGTTTGCTAGAATATTCTAACGAGCATTGACAATGTAATTATTTTGGCTGTTCTTTTTCTGAATCGTTTCTATCCTTGATCAATGTCCATTCTGACATCTACAGAAATTACACTCCTGGTCGACCCGACGATAGCCCAATGCACCTCAGGCATCTCGTATCCTTCACGATTCCTCTCATTATCTTGCTCTTCAGGGCTGTACATTCGATACCCGGTGCACATGCGGTGCCTATCGACTCGGAGGCGGTAAGTTCTCTCTTATCTGCTCTATCATATTTGAAATCTTTGATTGACAAATACATATTAATGATTTCTTTAGATCATTTTTCGGGAACCCAACTGGAATACTCGGGATAATGGCGGAAATGTAGTCCCAGTTCCAGAGGTTGTGGGTTCGACCATCAACGTTGATCTACACGCTCGATTCATCCACAACCCACCTCTCCACCGTCTCCGTCAAGACATCATCAAGATATTCTGTACTAACACCAAACCCTCCACTACTCCTCCTCCACCTCCAAATTCCCTAATCACTCTCCAAGAGGACATTACCAAATTCGTCACTGCAGCGAAAAGCGCTATGGGTCTCAAAGGTCTCGGGGATCCGAAAGTGGAGTTTACTAATCCGGAAAAGTGCGTGTTTGTATCGATGGAGGCGCCGGTGGAGTATACTGTGCAGGTGGAGGGGCACACGAACTGTGCCGAGAGGGAGACGAGCTTTTGCAGGGGAACAATGTATCAGAGGGCTGGGAAAGCGACGATCAAGGCTGAGAATAACACACTGCTTTATCCGCCGCCGCTGGCGAAGTAGTGATTATTCTGGGACAAGGAGATTAGGAAGTGCTTATCACCGGTCCCTATAACACTCCAATGTCCATCCATTAGCCAGTGTGAATCAGAATGTCACTGTGTGATCCAATAAGCGCTGGTATTAGACTCCTTACGAAACTAACTTTTTTTTCTTCTTCCTCTCCTTAGTAGTGATCTGAACGAACGAACGAAAGATAGAACGTAGTATGCCTATCACAGAGCTTCAAGCTTGAATGAGGAATGCTCCTGAAAGCTCGTGTATATATATAACCGACGGTCCTCCGACGGTTTGGACAGGATTGTGCACTGGTATCCATGTAATAACTCTGCGACCCTCTAGCACAGTTTCATCTCCCCTCTTTATTATTGAAGTCTTCCCCCAAACTCGCTCTTACACACCCCACTTATCCCACCGATATCTTCACGGTTACTCGCTGGTCGAGTTTACCTTCTTGAACCTCGTACATTCCCCGTTTTCCGCTCGACTTGTGTTCTCCTGGGAGGAAAGACTACAGATATACTGCCTAGACACAGGGTGTTTATACATATACTGGTGACTGTACGTTGCGCGGAATTCGTTTGTGTCGACATAACTTTGATTTACCCTCGAAACTATCGATGGTAGTATTAGAAAGTACAAGAATGCATCTATCGGCTTCACTCCTCTCCTCTATCGCTTCCTTGAGCCTTATGCTTCTCGTTACGGTACCTATGGTACACACCGCTCCTCTGAACCGGAGTCCATACTCAAGTCCGGTAGGTGTCTTATTCTGTTATTCTTCAGTAACGACAAGGACGAGAAATGCCATGCTGTCACTGAATTCATTCGAACTTCAATGCAGACTCACAAACTTGATATAACTGACGACTTTCAACCCCTCTTCCACGTCCCGCAGGTCACTCTCCAAGATCAGGATACCAAGGCTGCATACAGAGTCCGTTCGGAACTTGATGCACGAAATATTCTGGTGAGTGTGACTGCTAGCGGGGTGCTGATACTTATAGATACTTTGAACTATGCGACGCGTTACATACATCCTGTTTTTTGATAAATAATCTATCTTTTCGGTATTGATATTTTCTCTATCTTTGCTCTTTCAGCCCGTTCCACGAGCCAGCCAGTGGGACATGAATATCGATCACGATGATAATAACAACGAGTTCCTCTCACCTGGGGCTCCAGGACTTGACTCTGAATCTACAGATCCAGTCCAATCTCATTCAACTCCAACCCCCTTCTCAATCTCACTCCTTAACACTAGCAACCTCCACCAGTACCCCCGCGCATTCCGAAAACACCTCCAAACCCTCCGAAACGTAAACTTCCAAAATCTAAACCCCTTCCGCAAAACCATATCCATCACCATAACGTTCCTCGAGCCGACCAAATACTTGCACTACACTGGCACAGGATCTATCACCACTCCCACGACGCAAGCCCAGGCAACGCTTATCGAGAACGTCGAGAGACTGGTTAATGACGGGAGAGGAAAGCTCGGGTTGCAAGATGACAGTAGCGGAAAGAGTATGAGTAAACTGAAGATCCAATACGACCCGATACACGGGAAGAAAAACCCATATTATATCTCAGACGACGTCGATGCGAGGTTCTGGATAAAGGTAAATAATGTGAATTCAAAATGTGGGATCGCAAACTCGAAATTTGCGCTTGAGAGTTGTTATGGGGCGGTAGGGTGGAAGAAGGGGGAGAAGGGAGGGACGATAAGTGATTCCAATGATAAAGTGCTTTATCCGTAGACGGTGATCAGGTTTAGAATGTATCGGGTGTTTAACATAGGATATGGAACATACTGTTGCGATTGAGGAGCTAAAATGTATATAACAAAAAGCCTAAAACTTTTCTGCTTAGTATCAATCACTCCCTGGCTGGGAGTCGAACCCAGCTTTCGCGCGGAAGTTGATTCACAGTGACAGGCGCGTGTACTAAACCGATATACTACCAGGGATTGAAGAATGGACACAATATTTACTAGACATTCTTGGAGGTTCTTAGCTTTGAGTGCATGCAGTTTCTGAAACTTGACCTTGAGCTTAATTGCAGTAACTTGAACATAATAGTACGCCGGTCAGTCTACTTGAGAATAGTGAATCATTCTGCCTTCGAAATTTCAGATTTTAGCTTTTAAATTTTAAGATCAGTCTAGACCAACCTCCGGACCGATATCCCCGATCAGAAAACATATTAGGGGCTCGTGGATTCCTCGTTTTTTCAATTTCAATTTCCTGTCTAATCTTTTTTTCCCCGTTCTAGATCCATTTGAACGCAATTCAACTCTTTCCGGGCTGTCTATCCTCGTCCGTTACCTGGTTTTTTTGTTCCAATTCGTCGTACAAAGATGGGCAACTCTCAATCGAATCAGAGCCAACAACAACCTAGCAGTGCATATTCACCTACGGGATCACGACGATTTGGGAGTCCTAGGCCTAGGACGTCGAGTGCAGCTACTGCGGCGTCGTCGCCGAAGCGGTCTAGTTCATTGAGGTCGGCAACGAAACCCACGAGAGCACAGTCGCCTTCATCGTTTACACCGCCCTCGAATACGAGATCAGGGTCCACGAGAGTGAGATCGCCACAACCGCAACCATCTTCATCATCATCGTCCTCACAGTACCAACAACCGACATCACCGTCACCGTCCAACAGAGTAAGATCTCCGATACCTATTGGATCCAGGCTAGCACCCAGGGAGAGAGAGATCAGAGATGCTTGGGAGAGGGAGATCAAGGAACGGGAAGCTAGGGAGGTGAAAGAACGAGAAAAAATCGCAAAGGAAAAGGAAAAGTTCCAGCCGCCATATGTTCACCGGTCACTACAGACGAAGAAAAAGAGTTTGGAATTGCCTGATTTGGCGTTGACGCAGGTTACAACGCCGACGCCGAGTTCTGCTTCAGCTGCTGCACAGGCGATACCAATTCCTGAGAGACAACCTGGGGCAGGTTATCAGTATTCTACACCGATACATATCCGAAGCAGATCCAGTTCTCGTCCTCCAGACTTGCCTAATCCACAATCTACTGCCGGTCCTGTTGCTGGTCATGACTATCCCCGCATCGTCGTCCGTTCCTCAATCCCCCTCCCAGCTAATCTCCTTATCGCAGAAGCTAAAGCCGCACAAGCCACCCAAGCGAAATTGGTACTAGCGGAATCTGATTCTGAAGAAATCAATAACAGCAATGCTGTAGCTCAATCACCGTCGTTGTTGATTCCACCGATTTCACCACCGGCACATAGAGTCAACCCACAGCCAAGCGAGGGTGAACCGACGTATTTGGTAAAGATATCATGGCATGGTGGAGGTAAAGAGGTGTTTCTAACACGTGCTGGGGACGATGACTGGAATGGTAGGAAGAAGATGGAGAAGGAAGTAGAGGAAGAAGAAGATTTCGAGGAGAATTCGGAAAAACAAACCCACGAATCCATTATCGCTGGTAAAGGCCCTACTCAGGTCTGTCACACCGGGACCACATTCAGCACGATTATTGCACTCCCACGCGGAACTCACCACCTCCGCTTCCTCGTCGATGGCCAAGCACGTGTAGCAGATGATTTACCTACCGCTGTAGACGATAACGGGAGTTTAGCGAACTATGTTGCCGTAGGGCTCGGCAGTGTGGGGGATGCTGCTGCCGGGGACGCCGCGGGGGACATTGCGTCGGGGGATTCTCCGACGACGTTGGTCGTTGCAGAAGGTGTAGACGGTGCAGAAGTCGTTGCTGTTGCTGTCGACGACGTGGACGTCGTTGTGGCGCAACCGGAAAAGACTCCCCGACCTGGCGATGATCATATCTCTGAATTTGTTGTTCCAGATATCCATCCACATCCCACCCGTGTTGACTCGCATTCGTCGTTTTGGTCAGAGAACGAATACACAGAAAGTCATCCCCCCTCGTTGTCGTCTTCCCCTCAGACGGTTATATCTCCTTTGACTTCTATTGATCCGAATGCATCAGCAACTGTTAATAACCTTCAGACACCTATCAGGATAAGAAAAGTTCCGTATGCGCCGCGATGGACTAGGGAGATCCCGTTGGAGCTTTTGGAAGCGGCGGCGGATGAGGAGAGTTATTTATCGTATGAGAACGAGTTGGAGAATGCACATGCGTGAGTTATTTACTTCAACTCGTTTGTATACAATATAGCACTGGACGAATATGGGGGCGAACCTTCCGGATTTCTCCCGCCTTGCCCTTGTTCCAACCGATTAATCAGAACGTGGGCTCGTCGATTGGGTTCTTATCCGATTTTTTCTTCTGAATTCTTCCTTTCTTTCAACTCTTTGTCTTTCTCTGGCAATTTGCTGACATCACCCTTTATACTATCAGCGCCGGCCGCAGAATCCACATCACCGGCTTTGTCCCCCTACCCAACATCCCCCCAGCCCCGCGTCTTCCACGCTACCTCGACAAACTCATCCTCAACAACCCCGTCGTACCGCCCATAGCGCGAAACGGGTCTCCGAACACGAGTGGGACAACGAGTCCAAGTGGAGCTGCAGGTGCGAGTGTTGGTGCGGGTAATGATATTGGCAACGGAAGCGATAACAATCCAGCGGGTATTGCGGGTATAGGTGCTGGATTGGGTGAACGCACCTCCCGGGAATCGAGGGATTCACGTACTCGGGACAGAGAGGGGTATCCTCCGTTGTCTCCTTCGCGTGAGGGGAGAAATGGGAGTCGAGATGGGGGTAGGGATGGGAGAGATGGAAGTAGAGATCGTAGAGACGGGAGAAACTCGAGAGAGCTTCGGGAAGGAAGAAGGCGGGAGAGGGAGTGGAAGAGTATGAGTATGGTTTTAGCTGAAGGGGGTGAGGTTGACCCTGCGCAAGGACCAAATGCAAATGCGAATGCACCGGAAAACGCAGAGAAATCTAGGGGTTCAGAAAGACAGAGGAGTAACACCCTCGACCGTCCGTTACCTATTACCACAGCAAGTGGGACGGATGTTTCTCATCATCCCTCTGCGTCTACCTCTCAACCTCCAACATCAATCTCAATGATGCCGGCTATACCAGAACCCTGGGGCCCCTCTTCGCATATATCGAACTCCAACGCGAATGCTATCCCCTCTATTGCGGATGACGCATCTGTGTTACCTGTCCCCTCGCATGTAGTGCTGCACCATCTATGCACGAGTGCGATGCGGAACGGGGTGTTGGCTGTCGGGGAGACCATTAGGTATAGAAAAAAGGTGGGTACCGCATTACTGTCCTTTTTTCCTATTGAGAGTCCGTTATCTTCTCCATTTCACTGCTGCTTGTTACTTGTTGCATCTCAACTAAACTAATTGATCTCTCCCTCTCTCTCCTTCACAGTTCGTCACGACGATATACTACAAGCCTACTTCATAGGGTGCGTCGAATTCGACACTACGTTGGTGTCATAGGTGCACCCACTCGCAGGCGACAAGAAGGCAGGAATATACACGATATAACTGGGACACTCCATGAATGATGGGAGTGGTGTACTGCAATCTTCGCAAGAATATCATAGGAGACATTATAGGAGACAAGGAGAACAAACGGATGAATATCTCATTGTATTTTAAAGAACATATATTGTATTGGGACTCTTTGGTGTATTTTTCCCCACTCCTTCATCTTCTCCTCTATCTTTCACCCAGGGTACAAGTTTCTTCTTCCCCTTGTTCTAAGATCTTTCCTGTACTTTCCTTCTGTACCATGTTTGTTGCAATACATAGGCACCAGACACTTGCTCGGTACTGCCAAGTTCAAGCTCAAACCTCAATCTCACCCAGAACTCAAAACTCATGTGCCCTAATTTTTTACTTCTACAATGCCACTGAGGACAGCAAGTTGTCTCTCACAGAGGGATGGTGGTGCAGGGGATTGAGGAGCCCAATGAGGGGTGGCGGAGTGGCTTTGTTGTTAATGAGGTAGAGGAAGTAAGGAAGGAAAGGATGTGTTTCCGGAAAATGATATGGAGGTTGCTGAGGGTGGGGTGGGTGCTCCTCCACCTATACTAGCTCCACCACTGCATTCCCCATCCCCCACTTTTGCTCCTAGTTGACAACCTAATGGAACTGCAACCAAAACTGATAGATACATAGTCATTGTGTTATATGACTATGATGCTGCTGAGGACAACAAATTGACATTCAAGGAGGGGGATATGATTGTTGGTATTGGCGCCGTTAGTGATGAGTGGTGGAGTTGAAAAGTTGAAGGTGGAGATGGAAGTTGGGCTGTTTTTGGTGAATTAAATTGAGATGCAGTAGGGTAGGGGTGGTCACATCATAATTTTTTCTTCTTGTGTTGTTTCTAAAATTCCTCTTTGCTTGACACTTTTTCCATGTCTATTTATGGCATATTGGCTATAAACATGTACTCAACCAATTACCGCCAGGGAGTTATGAGGGAATGAATGAATGGATGGCTATGGCTATGGTTATCACTCATTCATATAACTTATAAGACTTGTGTGAGTACATATAAAAAAGATGTAAAGAATATATAGAGATAGAGGAAGAAAGAATGGAACATACATAGTATTACTAAGGCCAATATGTGTACCTTCTATTTAAACTAATGTGTCAGCCTGGGGTTTTGACCTTGTCTCAGCTTCATTGTGAAGAGCTGGACCTCTTCAAACCTATGCCAATGTCCCTGCCAATGAGTTGATCATCTTGGAGGCTTGAATGGTATAGGGTTCCAGGAAATTGGCAACATCAGGTTTTTCCCCATGTTTTGCTGCTTGCAATGCAGTTCCATAAAGTCCCTGGGCCATAACATCAGCACCATGTTCAACTAGATATTTCACAATATGTA
The DNA here is from genome assembly GCF_021015755.1 of Lentinula edodes. Taxonomy (NCBI): domain Eukaryota; kingdom Fungi; phylum Basidiomycota; class Agaricomycetes; order Agaricales; family Omphalotaceae; genus Lentinula; species Lentinula edodes. The sequence continues at coordinate 334,998 of NW_025764320.1, forward strand.
GGTGGCCAAAATATGCTGCTACATTTAGTGCATTCCCATATCTTCCTCCCTGTGCATTGACATTTGCATTGTTCTCTACAAGAAACTTGACTATATCTACATTTTCCCTGGATGCTGCTGCCTGCAGTGCATTCCCAAAATACCCTCCCTGTGCATTCACATCTGCATTGTTTTCCACAAGAAACTTGACTATATCCAGATTTTGCTTCCATACTGCTGCATGCAGTGCATTTCCATATTTCCCTCCCTGTACATTCACATCTGCATTGTTCTGTACAAGAAATTGGACTATATCCAAATTTTTCCCTCATGCTGCTGCATGCAGTGCATTCTCTCCCATTCCCTGTGCATTGGCATTGGCACCATTCTCCACAAGAACTTGAACCAATTCCCAATCACAGTCTGACACTGCCTTCAACAGTGCATTATCTTTCCACTCTTGGGTAATTCCCAATTTTTCAAAATCCATTTCTGTGAGCCTTGACTTGGAATACTTGAAATATTTTGAAATAATATCTAATTTCCAATTGGACATCAGATAGTTCCAATGAGCTACTGTTCCCTTCTTCAATAACTCCCTTGCTTCATATGAGAAGATAAACTCATGAAGAACAAGTGGAACTTGGGAGTTCAATTTTTGTGAATTATGTCTCTTGAATTTTGGTAATGTAGTCCAAAAGGCTTTGGCAACTCTATCTGCATAATTTTCAAGTTTAGAATATTTATAGTGCTCAAGATACCTTAGAAATTCATAAATGGGTTGATCAAGGATTTCTTGAATGGATTGATTTGACTCTAGAGAAAGAAGCCAAACAAGGATGTCTTCCATTATTGACTTTTTTTTGTCCTCTTTTGTCAGATGTTCAAGCTCAGTATTCTTCAATGAGGCTTGCAAAATTGATGGAAAACTATCTTTCTTCTTGGAATTTGAATTGAGACCCCAATGCTCTGGGGAATCATTCCTTTTCTTGGCAGTTTGAGTAACATCTTGGAATTTGACTATGATCCATCTGAATGACCATAATAGAACCTTAGATGGGTAAATTATGTATTCTGCTGGCACAAAAAGCAATGGTATCCTGTAAGGACACTCTAGCCATACTTGAGGCATAAGGAGACTCCCTAGATAGAATGTGAATGTAAGACTTGTCACAGTGACAACAATCCAGGACAGAGAGCTATGAAGCCCTAGAATGTACAATGACAATCCTATCAGGAATAGGGCCAGTGATGTATGCAGGATCAGGGGAAGAATTCCCACAATTTCTGGGACCTTCCATTTTACAAGTCCATTATATCTGAATTGACGGATCAAGGCTTTTTGCTGGGCACTTCCAGCTAATATGGAGCTATATGCTTGAAGCCACTGCTTGACAAGGACTGACAAGAGTGCAGTGACCAAGGCTAGTGACAAGCTAGCAAGGAATAGACCATTGATCCAAAGATCATCAGTAGCCACTGAGGCATTCAGTAAATCCACAGAGGATTTAGGAATTGCATTGATGGCAGTCATATTTCCTGCAGCTCTGAGGATTTGAACCTGCTCCACTAACAGGACTGCAGTGATTTGGGAATAATCTGGTTGAAGGGCAGATATGGTTGCAATGACAAAGGATGTTACAACACCAGAGAAAAGTGCTGCCTGTTTAAATGTTAAGTCAGCTCAAACAATGCATATGGCAATACTCACAAATACTAGCAAGGAATCAATTGTGTCTCTGAATCCTCTCATCAGATCATCATCAAAGTTCTCCACCTCATCCAGATAAACCTTGAAGACACGGGAATTGTCATTCAACTCCTCACCAAGAGGTTCATCATCTGGATATTTCTCCTTATAATTAAATGTCCTCCCTCCTGATCAAATTACAATATGTTAGCTATGTCCTAAGTATCACAAATATCTTACCTGTATATGGAGATTGATAAGAGGAAATTCCCAAGAGGGGTGGGGCTGTCTCTTCCTTCTTAATGTTTACTTGACTTGAAGCCTGCTTCTGGGCTGGAATATCTGCATCCCCTTGTACAGCTGTGTCAGTACTGGGGGGAATTGGATTATCTGAGGGCCTGGAATGTTCAGGTTCAAGGGGGGAGGAGATTGTGCTTGGCACAGGTGCTGGAGAGTTGGCATTACACTTATTTGCACTTAAGATAAATGGATACTTCTTCACCTGAACCAATTTCATTCTCTATCTGTTTCATGTTCCCTGTTGAAGAAGATTGAGACTGTGAAACATCCGAATCTGCTGAGAAGTATATTAGTCTGAGTAGTATAGGTGCCTATGAGGGAATAGTTATACCCTGGTATTCAGGAGCTTTCTGTTCTTTATCATCCTGAATTGTGGAATTTGCTTCAGACATCTTTCAAGTACTGTTGATGCGGGGACTCGGATATCAGACTGAAGCGGGAATGGACTGAATTTATACTCTGTCGGTGGTGTACACATGTTTTCAATAATCCTTCCACCTGTCCACTCGCTGTCCTCATGTATGGTACGTGCCTGTAATATATTTCTACTTCTATTCTGCCAAAATAAGCAAGATCACCGGCAGGCATTCTCTCTTCCTCTCAAGTCCTCTCTGGGAGCCAGCAGCTCAACCCGCACCAATTTCACCCCGCAATACTTAATATACCCTCATATTGACTTCTCCATTCGTCGAGAGCAGAAAGGGTCTTTCAAGGAGAGAAAAGTTTATACAATAGACTCGACGGCGCAATCGATCCGGGGTACCGGTCCAAACAGCCTAAATATCGTTCGTTCCTTCCCACCACCATAACCTGTTCATCGCCTCGCGGTTGCACGCGTTTATATCCAGTTTTTCCATAATTAAGAAGAGCTCTCAAGCATACCAACTGCGTTCTCCGCCAATGTGTTCAACGGAGATGCTCGCAACTCAGAAGATGGAATGGGAACACTGGAGTGAGCTGGGAATTGAGATAAGATACTGCCTCTGCGTAGAGTCAAATAGGTATCTCTATTGATCTACTTATCTTGTTATCATTCCAACACGTCAATCGATAGCTTTCTCCCAACTTCGGTACTAGTACTACCGAGGATCACAGGCACCTACCAAGCTTCTCCAACTATCTCTTCTCACAAATTTCAACACAGCTCATCCACAAAAACCTCGCAAATACTGTCTGTCTTTCTTCCTTTTCCTATTCCTTCGCTTTGTTTTCTTCTCGTCTCTACACTACAAATACCGCTGAAAATTCGAACTACGAGGACGTCAACCAATGCGTTCTTTCCATCGACAACGACGACTGCTCTCTTTATACCCTTTACTCCCGCCGTCACCCGTATATCCTCAAGACTTCGCTTCTGCAAGCGCCAGAACTCTCTCTCAGTTCTTGTCCAATCCAACTGTGCTTCACTCAGTTCCCGTCCTTTGTGTATCTCGCTGTTTCCTCTCGTTGAACGACGACCATGTCCTACACTGGCTTCTCAAACTCACCCGGTAGCATGCCGGGACACCTGACGGTCTATTCTAGTATGGCAGCGGAGAACGTTGTGGAAGTCGTGTTGCGAGAACGTAGAAATCCGGATTTTCTTGGGACCGTATTCAAAGGGAATGTTGGTTTGAACAAACCATTTTCAAGCCGAAAGCTGCAGTGGGGACAACCAATAACACGCGTGGACATCGATGCAAGTAGGATGGGACCGTTATCCTCGACCGCTGGTTCCACTAATGCGACCTCGACTCTTTTTGCAGGTGCCTCGTGATCCCGACCATGACCTTCAAGACAGCGTCCGTTTGGTCATAAAGATGTGATGAACGGCACTTGGAATGGACCTGAGAACGATCCCGAGATGACTCGAGGCGAGTTTGGAGCGGTAATTCGTCTTACGGTACCGAGGTTCGGGTGACGGAATAAAGGTCGGGAGAGCAGGAGAGGATGAGTTTCGGATTTAAGTTACACGTTGGGAGATGGTTATATGTGAATTACATTCGAGCGCAGTACAAACTTGAATCCACATGTATTATTTCACTTTTTGTATCATTCTCAGGTAACAATACAGAAGTATGTACTTACCACATTGTACGGCTGTAATGATAAACTGCGTATCGTTGAATTGTTTATGCTGTAACGAATTCGGAAGTCCACGTCGTCTCAGTATCAGTCTGGAGAATTGGGAAGGATATTGCATTGCCAACGTAAGTATACTATAGGGAAACTGACGGAAGAACTTTCATCATCCAGACTCTACCAATCCGCAACCTACCAGTGGTCCTGTTTCTAGCCACGAATACCCCAGCATCGTCGTCCGTTCCTCCGTTCCATTCCCAGCCAATCCGATCCTGATCACGACAGCTAAAGCCACCTGAGCCGCCCAGGCGAAATGGGTTCTAGCGGAATCTGATTCTCATGAACTTAACAACAACTCGATTAACAGTAACGCAGCGGCGCCACTATTGCAAGTTGCTGATTCCCCTGATCTCACCACCGGCACATACAGTCAATTCACAGCCAAACGAGGGCGAACCGACGCATTTGGTGAAGATATTGTGGTATGGTGGAGGTGGAGGTGGAGAGGGGTTGCCGACACGTACTGGAGATGATGATTGGAACGGTAGGACGAAAATCGACAAAGAGTAAGAGGAACAGGAGGAGGAGGAGGAGGAGGAGGGAAAATGTACTCACAAATCAATTATCGGTGGAGGTCAATCTGTGACTATAATTGAGAGCCTTGTCCAACGTTCCTTATTTTCGTGTCGGTGAAGAAAGACCGCAGGCAGGGATAGACTTGCATAGGTAGCATCTGAATGACGATGTTCAAAGCCTGAATGTAGAGCTGCATGAATCGCTAAACGACCAAGACTCTGAAGAAAGGACAGGAATAGTTGTCATCATTTGGAACAAGACATTTAAGCGGAATGCGACTTACTCTGGGTTCAGAACCGCAACTTTTGTATCTTGAATACACGAGGAGGTCTGTTTCGAGGCTTCCGCTCTGTCCACACTCACGCTTGTCCTCGCCTCTTCTCCTCTTCCCATACCTCCCTCCTCGAATTCAAATCCCAGTTATTCGAATTCTCGAAACCCCACACCCGCGACTGCACCCAAAAAACACACAATACCCACCATATACAGGTTCAGTCTCGTGTCGTGTCCGAATCATCTCTTCGTGACGTTGGGTTGGCGCGTGGTTGGCGCGATGTGGGCTGGCGCTTTTCCTGCGTTTCGTTCCTGTGCTCCTCTCTCTCCTTGGGTCGAGGTAGCTATGTTTGTGTAGACGAAACGATGGAGGAGATATCGTCAAGTCGGAAGGTGCATCTTGTGTGGAAGGGTCCGTTCCAATGCAACTAGGACGCTCAAAGGTTCCACGTCTACTCTCATCGCCGTCTTTCCAATATGATGGTGATGTTTATGACTGAGATGTGTATTGGGCAGCTCAAAGCCTGGCGAGAAGGTTCTGAGAGCAGAACTCCAGTAGCCAGTGAGCAAAACGGGTACGCTCCGCCTGAGCTGGGTGTCCTGTCGATCCGTGTTCACTACGAACATCGAAAACACTCACCGAATCACACCGATGCTCAAAATCCCTCGATGAAAGATCGGACCACTCTAGTTCGTACAGCACCCACGGTATGATGCCTTTTTTCGAAACAGTATTCACACTCATCTTCTGCGCCCTCTCTCCTCCTCCTCCTCCGATGTATTCAGTATGTGTACCTTGTATTGTTACATGAGAATGCTACACAAAAAGTGGAGTTTGCCTAAAACCATCTCCCGACGTGTAACTTAAATCCGAAACTCATCCTCTCCTGCTCTCCCGACCATTATTCCGTCACCCGAACCCCGGTACCATAAGGAAAATCCTGCTTCAAACTCGTCTCGAGTCACCTCGAGATCATTCCAAGGATTTTGACATCTATATGAGTAGACAGATGGTATATCGAATGTTGAGGGAGCCACAAAGGGAGTCGAGGTCCCACTATGGAAACCAGCAGTCGAAAACGATCCCAGCATACTTGCATCGATGTCCACGCATATTGTTGGTTGTCCCCACTGCGCCTTTCGACCCTCAAAGAATCGTTTTTCAAACCATTACTCCCTTCGAATACGGTCCCAAGGAAATCCGGAATTCGACCGCGATCCAGTGCGGGGCGATAAATAGGTTATTTGATACAATTATTGATGCAGCGGTGGTGGCAAGGAAAGAACATACGGGGCTGTTTGTACCAGTGCCCCGGATCGATTACGCCCAACAGGTGTGGCTATTTCTCTGATGGCATGTTCCGCTTGTTACGCAGTGTGTTTTGTTGAGAGCCCAGACCAGCGATTAGCATTCGTGGAGCTGCTGACTCTTATAGAGGACAGAGAGGTAGCTTTGAGAGGCACTGGAAGGAGCAGCGGGAGATGTCGAGGAGAAGAGAATGCCTGCCAATAATACCAAAGATCATATCTATGAACTCAGCGCTGGGTTTAATCAGAAGTGCAATTGAGAGTAAAAATATATATCGGACAGGTATCATGATTCATACACAAGGCAGTGGTTGACAGCAAATAGACAGATGGAATACTCATTGAATACACATGTACACCATCCGACCAGAGTATAAATCTAGGTCCATTTTCCCAGGTTCGGTCTCATATCCCCCATCAACAGTACTTGAAGAATGTCTCAGGCAAATTCCACAGACCAGATTGATGAAGAACAGAAAGCACCTGATTCCCTGGGTATAACTATTTCTTCACAGGTATCCATACTACTCAGACTAATATCCTTAATTGCAGAGGTAGAAGTTCTACCATCTCAATCTACTTTAAAAGGGAAAATGAAAGAGGATGTGAATGAAATTGGTGCAGGTGAAGAAATATTAGTTATTTTAGGTGCAAATAATCATAATGCCACCTCTCCAGCTCCAGCACCTGTGCAAAGCATAATCTTCTCTCCTCTTGAGCCTGAACATTCCAGGCCCTCAGATGATCCAATTCCCCCAAGTCAAGAAAACATCAAGAAGAAAGAGACATCCCCACCCCTCTTGGGGATGTCCTCTTATCAATCTCCATATACAGGTAACTTATTTGTAATACTTAGGGAAAGAGTTCATCAGCTGAAATTTGAACAGGAGGGAGGACATTTGATTATACCAAGAAATATGCTGATGAACCTCTGGGTGAGGAGTTGAAGGATAATTCCCGTGTCTTCCAGGTTTATCTGGATGAGGCAGAGAACTTCGATGATGATATGATGAGAGGATTCAGAGAAACAATTGATTCCTTGCTAGTATTTGTAAGCATTGCCATACCCATTGTTTGAGCTGCTCATTTATCAGACCTAAGTAGGCAGCACTTTTCTCTGGTGTTGTGACATCCTTTGTCATTGCAACCATATCTGCCCTTCAACCAGATTATTCTCAAATAACTGCAGTCCTGCTAGTGGAGCAGGTTCAAATCCTCAGAGCTGCAGGAAATACTACTGCCATCAATGCCATTCCTAAATCCTCTGTGGATTTACAGAATGCCTCAGTGGCTACTGATGATCTTTGGATCAATGGCCTATTCCTTGCTAGCTTGTCATTAGCCCTGGTCACTGCACTCTTGTCAGTCCTTGTCAAGCAGTGGCTTCAAGCATATAGCTCCATATTAGCTGGAAGTGCCCAGCAAAAAGCCTTGATCCGTCAATTCAGATATAATGGACTTGTAAAATGGAAGGTCCCAGAAATTGTGGGAATCCTTCCACTTATCCTGCATACATCACTGGCTCTATTTCTGATAGGATTGTCATTGTACATCTCAGAGCTCCACAGCTCTCTGTCCTGGATAGTTGTCACTGTGACAAGTCTTGCATTTGCATTCTATTTGGGAAGTCTCCTTATGCCTCAAGTATGGCTAGAGTGTCCTTACAGGATACCATTGCTTTTTGTGCCAGCAGGATATATAATCTACCTCTCTAAGGCTTTAATATGGCTATCCAAATGGATTATAGCCAGATTGCAAGATATTATTCAAACTTGCAGAGGAAAACAGCCTTCCTATGATCCCTGGACAAATTCTAAGAAGAAAAACAGTTTTCCAGCACTTTTGCAAGCCTCATTGAAGGATGTTGAACTTGTCCATTTGAAGAATGAGGACAGTCACAGGTCAATATTGGAAGACATCCTTGTTTGGCTTCTTTCTCTAGAGTCAAATCAATCCATTCAAGAAATCCTTGATCAACCCATTGTTAGATTTCTCCTATGCAATTGGCGCAGTGAATATTCTAAACTTGAAAATCATGCAGATAGAGCTGCCAGAGCCATATGGGCTACATTATCAAAGCTCCCAAAATCTGATTTACCAAAGCCAAACATTGAATTTCCATTTCATTCTCCTGCATTCCTTTCATCAAAAGTGGGAGATTCATTTATGAAGGGGACAACAGATCATTGGAACCATCTTGTGTCCAATAACAAATCAGAGATCATTTCAAAATATTTCAAGTGCTCCAAATCTAAATATCTCAAAGAATTGGGAATAACCAACAAGTGGAAAGATGATGCCCTACTCAAAGCAGCATCCAACAAAGATTTTGAAATGACCAAAGTTCTTGTGGAGAACGGTGCAGATGTCAATGCACAGGAAGATAAATATTGGGGGAATGCACTGCAGGCTGCAGCATGTGGGGGGAATCTGGATGTAATCAAGTTTGTTGTAGAGAACAATGCAGATGTCAATGCACAGGGAGGGCAATATGGAAATGCACTGCAGGCAGCAGCATTCCAGGGAAATCTGGATGTAATCAAGCTTCTTGTAGAGAACAATGCAGATGTCAATGCACAGGGAGGGAAATATGGAAATGTATTGCAGGCAGCAGCATTCCAGGGAAATCTGGATGCAGTCAAGTTTCTTGTAGAAAACAATGCAGAAGTCAATGCACAGGGAGGGTTGTTTGGGAATGCACTGCAGGCAGCGGCATGGAGGGGAGAACTAGATATTGTGAAATATCTAGTTGAACAATGTGCAGAAGTCAATGCACAGGGAGGATTGTTTGGAAATGCACTGCAGGCAGCAGCATGGAGGGGAAAACTGGAGATGGTCAAGTTTTTTGTAGTGAAGAATGTAGATGTCAATGCACAGGGAGAGCAATATGGGAATACACTGCAGGTGTCATAAAGTACGCAGCCCCTATCATTTTCCTTTTCTCACCGTCTCGACGCCTTTACTTGTACGATACATCATCCCATCACTGTCAAACCCCCATCGATTACTGATCCACCTGACCCATCTTCTCCTTCTACTGGCTTCCGCCACCTTCCTTGTTCCTAAACTGTACAGTATTACATCGTTGTTTCTCGCAGACCGGATTATGTATATATAGCCAACCCTCCACAGCCTGGTCCCTTATCTTGACCTCTCTGTCATTATCTGGGACCAGGTATGTGCTTACTTATTATTACCTATGACTACGATACTCAATATATCTCTGTCATTATCTGGGACCAGCCTGCCGCCGTTCTGCTTAGTTGCTCTGCCTTGTTGCCTTGTCCAGTTGCTCCGCCTCACCGTTCTGCTTAGTCGCTCCGCTTTCCCGCTCCGTTAGTCACTCTGCCTCTGCCGCTTTGTGACATTAGGTCAAGATCCATTACTGCACTGACAGCCTACCGATAAGGTTGTCCTTGCAGGGTCTATAGACACCACGTCTTCCCCAGTTCCGCCCGACTCTGAAACACCTGTTGACAGTATAGACTGCTCCGCACTCCCGCACGCACTTGACCCCAGAGACCAAGCTCACGCCCATAACAACGACGATACTTGGCGTGATTGCCAGTCTCAACCTTGCCCCAACGCCCTTTCGAACTCAATCCGAGAGCCACTCACTGTGAGCAATATAACCTTCCTGCCGATTCCCCAGCCCCGACTGCCTACTCCCATCATGTCGACTCCTATCCCGCCTGCCCCAAACACCTCTGCGGAGGATCTCATGGCTCAGCTCATCAGACAAGTAGCTAACCTTGCTACAGCTATGGAGGAACGCTCATCCTCTAAGTCAAGCATGAACAAACCCGAGGTTTTCAAGGGTAAAGATGGCGCTGAAGCCCGTCGCTTCATGGCTCAGTTCCAGAATTGGGCGTCAGAACAACCGGATCTCGCCAAAAGCCAAGTAAAACTCATCAAGTCCGCCTTGGGCTTCTTCACAGAAAGTGCCGGAGATTGGGCAACTCCCCATCTGCTACATTTCAATGCGGAAAATCCCCCTTTCGGAGGAAATTGGGAGGCGTTTCTGAAGGAATTTAGCCAACGGTTTGAACCAATGGACCCAGGTATGGAAGCCCGTAGCGAGATCAAGAATCTCAGGCAAAGTAAAGGACAGACAGTTGCGGAATTTGCTCAGAAGTTCAAGGATATCGGAGATCGGACTGAAATGTCTGATATTGACTTGCGGGAACGTTTCTTCACTGCATTACTCCCAGAGATCCGACAACACCTCATCACCGTAAACATTGCCCAAGGAATTGCTCCGACTCTGAAGGAGGCAATCAAACGGGCCATATCGGTGGATGTCTACTTGCACGATCCCACCATGACTGGCCGAAACTCTGGATACCCTCCCACGCATACCACTCATACTACCCCTGCTGACCCCCACGCTATGGACATTGATGCAACCCACACCAGTAATGGGAATACTAGGGAAGCATTCCTAGCTCGCATGCGAGGACGATGCTTCGGCTGCGGTGCCCAAGGTCATGTCAAGCAAAACTGCCCACACCGAGAAACCACCTGCCGCTACTGTGGACGTCGAGGACATCTGGAAGCAGTCTGCCAAGACAAATTCATGGGACTCGGACGAGACCGAGGCCGACGCCAGCAACCTCGACGCCAACAGATATCTGCTACGGGACCCGCGCCATTCTCCCTATTCCCAAACGAATCCGTCCAAATCGCGTCCTCGACCCCAACGTCTGCTCCTGCACCCGTAGCTGCTACTGCGAGCCCCCCTAACCAGGACTTTTCCAATCAGATTGGTCAAATAAGGGAATTACTTGATCGTGCTAACGCTATGTCCTCCTCGTCCTCTGGCTTTCAACAGGGTTTTTAAAGAGGGTACCCGCTTCGGCTGCACCGAGAGTACCCCGTAATCAGTTTGTTATGTTCGCTACTTCCTCGTATGACTCGCACCCATCATGTACAATATCGTCGATCCGGGAATTAAACTCTACTTCCCCACATTTCCGAATTCATGCGAGACTAAGAGGAAGGAATCACAGTAGAACAACTGCAGCCATGGTAGACTGTGGAGCTACCGCCCTGTTTTTAAACCAAGACTTTGTCACCCGGAACCATGTAAGATGTGCACCCCTCCATAAACCAATCGATGTTTTTAATATCGATGGAACACCTAACCGAGCTGGACGGATAACCCATTTTGCACGTCTAGCACTCACAGTGGATAATCAAGAGCGATGGATGGACTTTCTGATCACCAACCTAGGAGGTGAAGACATCATCCTTGGACTCCCCTGGCTACGGAAGGTAAATCCGGAGATTGATTGGGAGAAAGGACGACTTTCAGTAAAGCCTCCTCAAGTAACGATAGAAGAAGTCCCAGACGAGGAGATCTTGTACTCTCATCTAGCCGCCACTCACACAGAAACCCCGATCCTCGAACTCCCGGAACTGGAACCTCCCGCAGAAAACCCCCACGTTGAGGTGCCACTAGAAGCGACCCTTGAACCGAGTGAATCAGCAGCGGTGGAAGAACCACCAATACACCGAATTCGAGCCAATCATAAAACTCGCCGGGCATGGGTAAAAGCAGGAATTCTAGAGGAACAGACGGAGGAAGTCTGGTGCGCCGCAGGATTCACTTACTCCCAGCAGCTAGCAGAGGAAGCCAACCGAGACAAACCCGTTAAAACCTTCGAAGAAATGGTCCCTGAGCAGTATCGTGATTTCAAGAAGGTTTTCTCAGAATCCGCCTCTGAACGATTACCTGCCCACCAACCTTGGGACCATGCGATTGATCTCGTACCTGGAGCACCGGCAACCATGCGTACCAAGATTTATCCCATGTCCCTAAACGAGCAGGAGGAGTTGGATCGTTTCCTAGAAGAAAACCTACGGAAAGGCTATATCGTCCCCTCAAAATCACCAATCTCATCACCGGTCTTCTTCGTAAAGAAGAAGGATGGGAAACTCCGTTTCGTACAAGACTACCGGAAACTGAACGAGTACACTGTGAAGAACCAATACCCTCTCCCATTAGTTGCTGACATTATTAGCCGACTTCAGGGAGCCAGATACTTCACGAAGTTTGATGTCCGCTGGGGTTACAATAACATACGGATTAAGAAGGGGCATGAATGGAAAGGCGCGTTCGCAACAACCCGAGGCTTGTTCGAGCCTAAGGTCATGTTCTTTGGTCTCACAAATTCCCCTGCCACGTTCCAAGCACTTATGAATGCTATATTTGCTGATCTCATTGCAGCCGGCAAGGTGGCAGTCTACCTAGATGACATCCTTATCTTCAGTAACGATCTCGAGGAACACCGACAAATGGTACGGGAAGTATTAACCCGGTTAGAAAAGCACGACCTCTACCTACGACCCGAAAAATGCGAATTTGAACAACAACAGATTGAATACCTCGGACTCATCATCTCAGAAGGGGAGGTGAGAATGGATCCGGTAAAAGTAGCGGCTGTTCGTGACTGGCCAGTCCCTACTAACCTTCGGGAACTACGAGGGTTCTTGGGATTTGCAAACTTCTACCGACGCTTTATCCGGAATTTTGCCAAAATAGCACGACCTCTGAACGACCTGACAAAGAAAGACACCAGCTTTACCTGGACCGACACTCGACAGAAAGCATTTGATACCCTTCGAGAAGCCTTCATCTCCGCACCGATCCTTGCTCTATGGACACCAGACAGGCCTACTCGAATCGAGGTAGACGCATCAGGCTTTGCCATGGGAGGCGCCCTTATGCAGAAGCAAGACGATGGCCAATGGCATCCGGTAGCCTTCAGATCGGCATCCATGCAGCCAGCGGAACGGAACTACGAAATCTACGATCGAGAAATGCTTGCTATCATTGAAGCACTGAAGGATTGGAGGAACTTTCTAGAAGGACTCCCTCAACCATTCGACATCATTACGGACCATTCGAACCTCGAATTCTGGCGCACTGCACAAGACCTCACCCGCCGACAAGCCCGATGGGCCCTCTATCTGTCACGGTTTGACTTTCATATGATCCACCGCCCTGGCAGAGTAAACACCCAAGCTGATGCTCTCTCCCGCATGGCAGTTCATCATGTATCGGACAGCAATGATAACCGACAACAGACAGTCCTTAAACCTGGCCACTTCGTAAAAATTGCAGCTTCGATCCTACAGAACCCCTTAGAGGATCGTATCCGGAAAGCCTCAGAACGGGAAGCACAGGTATTGGAGGGTCTCAAAACAGTCAAAGAGCACGGACTACAGCGCTTGGCCAATGGGATAGCCGAATGGGAAGAAGACAATGGGTTGGTCTACTACCGAGGTCAAGTATATGTACCAGCAAACGACGACCTACGCACTGAGGTACTCCGTCAATGCCACGACCATCCAACTGCAGGACACCCCGGACTACACGGGACGCTCGACTTGGTCAGTACCCATTTCTGGTGGCCTACGTTGCGCTCTTTTGTGGAAAAATACGTTGAGGGATGCGAGGTTTGTGCCCGTAAGAAGATCCAGCGACACCCACGGGCCGTAACTCAACCATTAGATGTACCATCCGGTCTATGGGAAGAGGTAGGGGTTGACCTGATAACACAGCTACCTAACTCCCAAGGCTACGATGCTGTCTTGGTTTGCACAGACCTGTATGGAAAACAAATTCACGCTATTCCTTGCACCAGCTCCATCACAGCCGAAGGCGTTGCCGATATTTACTACCGAGAGATCTTCCGTCTCCATGGTCTTCCTCTTCACTTTAAATCCGACCGCGGACCCCAGTTTGCAGCTAAACTCATGCGATCCCTTCTCGCTAGGCTAGGAATTAAATCAGATCTAACCTCCGGATACCGTCCTCAGTCTAATGGCCAAACCGAACGAGCAAATCAGGAAGTAGAGAAATACATCCGTCTCTATGTAGGACGACGACAAGACGACTGGGCAGAGCACCTTCCCATGGCGGAGTTTGTGATTAACTCACGGACTCATTCTGCGCTAGGCATGTCCCCGTTCGAGCTAACCTACGGCTATCTTCCCCTGTTCAATATCCCAGTGGGCCAACGCAGCGGTATTCCAGCTGTGGATGACCGTATACGGATTCTCCGAGAAGTGCGACAAGATGCCGGAGCTGCCTTACACCTAGGAAAGAAACAACAGAAGGAGGGATACGAACGCGGGAAGCGGAAAGCTCATCAATTTAAAGTTGGAGACCTAGTCTGGCTCAGTGCAGAGGACATTAACCTTCAGCTTTCCAGTGAAAAGTTAGGAGATCGACAGCTTGGCCCTTATCGCATTCTGGAGAAAATTGGCCCTTTAGACTACCGCCTTGACCTTCCCCTATCCTTAGATCGCCTCCATCCCGTCTTCCATGTTGATAAACTATACCCCTGGAAAGGTAACTCCATTAATGGCGAAATACCAACACCACCAGAGCCGGTATACTTAGAGGATGAAGACGAACCGGAATACGAAGTAGAGGAGATCTTAGACAGCCGGGTTCGATGGAAGAAGTTGGAATATTTGGTTAAGTGGAAAGGTTACGACGCAGGGCACAACTCTTGGGAACCCGCAGCCAACCTCAGTCGAGCACCAAAAATTGTTCGGGCCTTTCATAAAAAACACCCAACAGCGGCAAAGCCTTGACCATCGAGGGCAATGGTCATAAGGAGGGGGGTAATGTCATAAAGTACGCAGCCCCTATCATTTTCCTTTTCTCACCGTCTCGACGCCTTTACTTGTACGATACATCATCCCATCACTGTCAAACCCCCATCGATTACTGATCCATCGATTACTGATCCACCTGACCCATCTTCTCCTTCTACTGGCTTCCGCCACCTTCCTTGTTCCTAAACTGTACAGTATTACATCGTTGTTTCTCGCAGACCGGATTATGTATATATAGCCAACCCTCCACAGCCTGGTCCCTTATCTTGACCTCTCTGTCATTATCTGGGACCAGGTATGTGCTTACTTATTATTACCTATGACTACGATACTCAATATATCTCTGTCATTATCTGGGACCAGCCTGCCGCCGTTCTGCTTAGTTGCTCTGCCTTGTTGCCTTGTCCAGTTGCTCCGCCTCACCGTTCTGCTTAGTCTCTCCGCTTTCCCGCTCCGTTAGTCACTCCGCCTCTGCCGCTTTGTGACAGCAGGCAGCAGCAGCAGGATATAAGGATAGTCCGGACATGATCAAGTTTCTTGTAGAGCACAATGCACAGGGAGGATGTTATGGGAATACATTGCAGGCAGCAGCATACTGGGGAAAACTGGATATTGTGAAATATTTAGTTGAACATGGTGCTGATGTTATGGCCCAGGGAATTCATGGAACTGCATTGCAAGCAGCAGAATGTGGGACATATGATGAGATTGCCAAGTTCTTAGAACGTTGTACCACCTAGGCCTCGATAATGAATACACTGGCACAGGCTTGAAGAGGTCCCACTCTGTAGAATGAAGCTGAGACAAGATCAAAGCCCTGGATGGACTCATTAGTTTAAATAAATAGTACACATATTGGCCTTAATAATACTATGTATGTTCCATCCTCCTTCCCTTTATCTCTAAATATTCTCTACATACATTTCTCTATCTTCTCATCTTCCTTATACATACATAATCACCTTTCTAGCCACAAGTCCTAGTCATATCTCCCAATTTGCTTATGGTTGTCCAATACTTTTTTTTTGATCATTCTGTTTACCTATACATAGATACTTGTGACTCAAATACACAATTTTTTTGCTACAACTGTTATGTATGAACTGCAAGAACCATTTACACACTATATAGTTAAGTCAACAACACAATGTCTCTCAATAAATATCTTGAACTTAAGTAACCTCAATAAGTGATACCCATACCCATAGACACTCATCCTCAAGTCCCTGGTAGTATATTGGTTTAATTCACATGCATGTTATATGTTGATCCAATTTATGATCTAGTTGCAAAAATTTCGTAGAGCTCCCAGCCAGGGAGTTAAATGTCTAAAGCCTTAAACTACCTATGTGTTTAATGTTTTATCTCTTTCCATTTATCCAATATTCCATTGTACATACATACATACTTTAGGAGCTTCTTATTCATTCATTCAATGGTTAGAATTTATTTATTTATTCATTCAGTTGTCCTTTATTCTGCTATGATTATACTCTAATTACTGGATGTCAATCAAAACCCATATGCATTATAAACGGACATGAATTTGTCTCCAGTGAAGGAAAGAAACAAAAAAAAACAGCAAACACCCCTTCCTCCTCCTCCTCCTCTTATCCCTCCCCACCTTACCGCGTCTCAACATAATTTGCCGGAAACAACCCAACCTCTGTCCCACCTTCCACTCTTCCACTCCACCACTCATCACTAACAGCCTCAATACCCACAATCACATCCCCCTCCTTGAACGTCAACTCGTTGTCCTCCGCAGCCTCGTAGTCGTAGAGGGCAATGGCTGTGTAGCCATCGGTTTCAGCTTCAGCTTCAGGTTCATGTGAGGTGGGAGCAGGAGTCGGAGATGGGGAACGAGGTGGTGGAATTGGTGCAGGCGGAGCTGCTGGTGCTACAGGTGGAGGCGGAGGTGGTGGAGGTGGAGGTGGTGGTGGAGGTGGAGGAGGAGCACCTCCCCCCTCCTCCGGTTCCACACTCTCCACAACCTCCACATAATTAGCCGGGAACATTCCTTCCCTCTTCCCATCCTCCCCAACAACAAACCCACTCCACCATCCTTCATCGAGTTCCTCTATACCCTGCACCATCTCCCCTTCGTTCAGAGACAACTCGTTGTCCTCGGTGGCTTCGTAGGAGTAGAGAACAGCAGCGCAGATGCCGTGGCCGTGGATGGGGGTGGGATGAGTTTGTGTTTGGGGTTCGGTGTCCTCGGGAGTGTATTCAGGTTCAGGTTCGGGTTCTGGTTCTGGAACATGTGGTACAACAGACGCCATCAGAGGAGGTGGTGGTGGTGGCGGCGGCGGCGGTGGAGGTGGACCACCCGATACAACTGGTGGAGGTGGAGGTGGCGGAGGTGGTGGGGGTGGTGGTGGACCTCCCGAGGCAGCTGGTAAAACTGGCGGAGGCGGAGGTGGTGGAGGTGGAGGTCCTCCCGAAGCAGGTGGCTGCGCTGGACGCGCAGTGACAGGCACTGCAGGTGGCCCTGGTGCAGGCGGGGGTGGTACCGACCTCGACACAGGAGCAGGAGGGGCCTCCCATGTCTCCTCCTCCTCCTCCTCCTCCTCCTCCTCGTCTTGAGCTAAAACAGGCGGCGGTTGTCTTATTGCAGAGGCACCCCCTCCACCGAGTTTCATCGCGCCGAATGTGCGTGGGACATTTGACACAGCCGCAGACGCTGGTGAAGATGTCGGAGCAGGACTAATTGGAGCACGTGTAGCAGCAGGTATAGGGCGAGTGAAAGACGAAACAGCAGCTGCAGGTCGAGATGCTGCAGCTAGTGCCGGTGGCGGAGGAGGTGTATCCTCTTCAGCCTGCTGCTGCTCTTTCTTCGCCATCGCCTGACGTTGTGACCAGGTTAACTTACCTGCCCCACCTCCACCTCCACCAGTTGCTCTCGCAGGCGTCGTCGTCGATTCCTGCCCCGCCGCCGCCATCCTCTCGAAAGGATTCCTAAGTTTTCCTGGTTTCGGTAACGATACCGGTGTATACGCCGTTCCCACTGGTGCGATTAGGTCATCTTGGGATGTGGGTTTTGTTGGGACCGTGGAAGAAATAGAAGAAGGTGGTGGAACGGAAGAAATAGAAGAAGGTGGAGGGGAAGGACGACTAGTTGGTGCTGCTGCACCACCACCGAGTGACATTGACCCGAATCCACTTCTCGTGGTCGTGGTAGTCGTCGTTGTAGGACGCGATGTAGCTGGCAAGGGCGGCGGCGGCTGTCCCCGTTGTTGTTGTACTTGTTCTTCAGGCCACGCATCCTCCGGCGCACTCTGCCTTGCTGAACCATACAACGACCCCGCCGTCTGCGTCTGCTGTGGCACAGGTCTCTTCGTCGTCGGCAACGCTGGAGGCTGTTGATTCCTCAACGCTGGAGGCTGTTGATTCCTCAACGCCGCCATATCTACTTTTCCAACAGGTTTATACCCTGATCCGACATTCGGTGCGATTTTTGGGATCTGTTGTGGTTTTTGTTGTACCGCCGGAGCAGCAGAACCAGATGAAGAAGAAAAAGAATGGGTATTTTGTTGATAGGAATACTTTGCTCCAGAAGCCGCTTCTACGCGTTTCATTATCGCTGAAGGCGTTACATCCGTCTACAATCCTAGTCAGCACACACACATTCCAATCATCAAAGCCCATAAACATAGCACACCCACCTCATTCCTCGCCTGCACAACAACATGCGCTCCCCTCAAAAACTCCCCCATCACCGCACTATGACTCGCGAACAGCCCCTTCTTGCTCTCCGGTACCCCCTCCCCGCACCAATTGATCAGCACAAATTTCGGTAATCCATTCCCCGCTGTATCAATGACTCGGGCAAATCCCCATTGAACACGGCCATCGTAAAATTCGTCGCAGAGTTCCTCCAAGCCACCGGAGCCGCTGGATTGGAGTTTGATGTCGTTCCCGAAGGCGTAGGTATAGAGAGCCCAGTCGAGTGTAGAGGAACCTGAGAGAACGGAGAGGTAGGGTGCTTTTAGCGTTGGGTTGGAAAGGTTTAGTGTTAGAGACATGGTCGTTGGTCAGAAAGTATCGATGTTTATGTAAGCCACCCAAAAATAATAGAGATTAAATTTAGATTAACTTGCTTTTTCACAACGATATACAATCGTAAAAAGCAACCCGCTCAAACGTTCGACGTACATTGAACAGTTCCCCAGCCGATGAATCCGTAAATTCCGAATATTTGAAAGAGAAAGAAGAAAAAAAAATTCAACTCAGTCCAACACTTCCACTCCCTGGCTGGGAGTCGAACCCAGCTTTCGCGCGTCCAATTTCTAGTGATGACAGGCGCGTGTACTAAACCGATATACTACCAGGGATATATTATATCCGAGAAGCTTCTCCTGGATAATCGGTCAACGGTCAGCTCAAAAGTAGTCAGTTATGCTCATTGTACAAAATTCAGACAAATTTTCATCTACAGTAGTAGCTAAGCAAAAAAGCAGCAGGCGATATCGATCAAGAAGCAGCGTGTAGTCATCGACAACATTGACAACGAAAAACAAAAACAAACCAAAAAGCAGAAGCAAAAACAGATATATTCGTAAAATCGTAGTCATTACGTCGTAGGAGAGTCGAGAGTGAATCAGAAAACGATGGACAGCGGACAGCAGACAGTGAGCAGTGGAAAGCAAACGACAAACGGCAGCAAGATGTTAACCAATAGACGTGCAGCTCAGCTTATCGACGAGGATACGAGTCAGTCCATAGCAAGCAATTGAGCGGCATCACGAAGTCGATCATAACAAGCAAGGTGCAGGGTGCAAGAAAAGAAAAGGCATATGGGTAAATGAATCCAAAAAAAAAGAATCGTCGTCGTACTCGTACTCGTGTAGTGCCGAAACACAGAATGCATCTAACACCATTCACTGTACAAATATCAATGATCAGCACAACGTCAAGTCCCAGAGGGCAAATAGAAGTAAAGGTTGAAACGGAAACCAAACAACCCACTCACCATAAAATACATCTTTGTCTTATGCAACCCATGCAACGGCTTGAACCCATCAATGAAGGATTGCAGATTCTCTGTCGCGACCGTGCTCGCTGCGTCGGACAAATCCACACCACTCGGGTCGTAGTGGATTTTCGCTCGGGAGCAGACGATGTCGGCATCTGGGGGAGGGTGAGTGTGAGTATGTGTGGCAAGGAGTGGGAGGGAGGTGTGAAGGTGTTAGGGAGAGGGTAAGGGTAAGGGTTGAGTAGAGAGGGAGAGAGGGACGTACAATACACCGGAGCAGGGATGGACACGGATCGGGTCTATTATCATACCCCCAGGAAAGAGTGTGAGCGCCAGCTAACAAGACCACAAACAGACATACCGAACGCGCATATATGTAACACAGGAGATACGCAACACTTTGTAGTGCATCCGGTGTGAAGTTGTTATCCTAAATCACCAAACAACCGGAATGAGATATGTATGTAAAGCCACTATATATATCAACTCACATCATACAAAACCGAATAATGCGCAGACCGCGAGGTGCCTAAGAGACCCCCATGACTCTGGAGGTAGAAATCAAACTCCAGGGGGTGCGTGATTCCTGTGTCGACCACGGTTCCCGCAAGACAGTTCCCGCTCTTGTCGGCTTCACCACGGGCATTGGGGTCTCGAGGGAAGAAGCTACGTACACAGAGGATAGAAGGGAATGGAATGGATTAGCCTGGTGTTCGGGGAGCAAAGAAAAGAAAGAAATAAAGGGGAAAAAGGAGAGGGGGAGAAGAGGTACCAAGATTCATTGGCTTTGAACGTACCGATAGTGGTGCCGTTTACCAACAATGATGAACGTGATCTTGGGTGCAATTCCCAGTTCTTGACAGACCTCTGATGTAGGCAAAGTCAGGAACAGTAAATTTCGAAACAGTAGAACAAAACAACGCACTCTTGAGAACGGCCACCTCTGTAGAAAAAAAACGAAAAGGAAAAGGTATCGTCAGTAATCAAGCGAAAAATTCGACATCCATCTCCCAAGAGACCAGACCAATCAATCTTACCTTGCTCCATAACCTGCCCAAACTGCCCTTCCGAAACGCCATCCCTGAAGAAAAGCAGTCGTTTCGGTTTGCAGAATTGCGGGAGCTTTTTCTCCACATTGAGCTGGTAGCTTGTAAAGCTTGCGAGAATGTCCTGCCAGGTTTGTGAAAAGAACGAACGAATTAGTACGTGGAGTTAAGGAATCATCGAGGAGGAGGAAAGTAATGGGCTGGGCTTACCTTTGCCATTGTATGCAAGTCAGCAATGATCTCCTGCCGGGAGGTTTGTGCATGGGTCCTGGGGATATATTTAACGCCTAGACTGTCTACACTCCCAACGACTGCACTGAAGGAGGGTGCATCGGAGCCTGGAGCAGGGTGCATCACGTCCGCACCTATGGGGCCAATCAGTCACCTAGGACGCAGGCACAGAACGCAAAGCATACCCATGATGATGGTTGGATTCTGCAGATCGCTTAGATGCGCAGAAGCTGCGGCATCTGGTACGACGTTGATTCCACCGAGTTTAGCATTAAGCCTGAAGAGGAGACGAAAAACACAGATTGTAACAGGTACATGAAATGTTAAGTATAAGAACTCACTTGAGACAAACATTCGCCCAGTATTGAAGTTTGGCCCGGTTACATTTTGATGCTTTCAGGCATTGGGTGACCACACCTTGCTATTATGATATATTGGACAGTCAGAGGAGAAGAGAAGGGGCTGGTGAGAATTATCGTTCGTACCGTAACATCGCCAAAGCTGGGGGACACGCATGGGTCAATCATAAGATGACTACAGGGATGAGGTATAACGCACTGCTTCACTGCACGGTAGATGTCGTTTCCCCCGTCAGGGAGAATGACGAGTAACATGTCAGGTCCTTTCCCAACATTGTTCTTCTTCACACATTTCATACCAGCAGCCTTCAAGACCTAGATGCAGAGAATGAGCAAACCACCAAATGAGGGGATGGATTTCGAAACAAACAGTAGCAACTTGTTGAATGCCGCCTTGCCCCGACGCATATTCAATTACCGGATCACGTTCTATGACATTAATACCTGAAATGATTCCCGATTACTATAAATACAAGGAATAACGATCGAACCATCGAAAGACTCACCGACACTCAAACATCCTTCAATGAAAGATCGAACCACGGATAAGGCAGTATCTTGACGAGTTCGAGTATCGAAAACTACCATCGCCCATCTATTGATAGACTCTGGTTTATATAGCTTCTTGTCGATCCTGTAAGACAACGCCTATGAAAAACTGGTTTTTCTGCAACATGCAGGGATGAGCTTACATATTCCATGCTCCGTCACGGGGTTTCTGCATGACAAAGAAGGAAGCAAAGACTATCAACACTGAGACCAGACTCAAAAGAGATGCCATAACTCACCGAAACCTTGTCTTTACTTCCTTGACCGTATAGAAGCTGTGGCGAAGGCAATTGCCGAGCTTCTATGGTCATAGGGAATGTTTGTTCATTGATGGACAAGCCGAAACTACGGACATATTCAGATTGACCATAGGCGAGTACCTGGAAGGAGGAGATGAGTAGATATACATAAAGCATGAAGCAGCAAAAGCTAACCCGGAACCCATTCCTAATACTCTGCAGTCTATCTTCTGGCCTTTTCGTAGAAAACTCCACCATCTCTCGGGTGACTTCGGGGGGTATCTGCATGCGGGCAAGTTGCCCCGGCACGATGGTGCAACGTTCGAATGGTAACACTGCTCCTTTGGCAGTCTGGGACACGATAACCGTGAGCTACAGGATACAGGATGGAATTCCCACACACTTACCTTGGCACAAATAATATTGGGATATTGGAGCGGTCGGCCAGATAGTTGTCGAAAGTAAGCAGCAACATTTGTCGAAGTACCATCCCTCTGTTGGAAGATGATACGGCTAGCACCTTCCCTTGTCAAAGAACTTATTGTGACTATGTGCGGAGGGGAGCCAGCAGCAGCTGGCCGGACAGAAACGCGAACATTCTTCAAATACCGTTCTAAGTCCCTGAAGACGCTATTAGGTAGTCCCCGTTCCATGGATAATGCGTTTGGATCACGGTTGCCCACTACTTCGAGCGCGATATCTATCACTGATCCATCCTTGTAGAACATCCCCGTCGAAAGATCTATATTTAAGAGCAGTCGTCCGATTGCAGGCCTGAGCGATTGAAAGTATCCTCGGCGTAATTGAAAACCATGTCCAACATTCTTAATCTCTGTGTCCGTAAAGAATGATTTTGAATTGTACGGGTGAGTTTGCATGGGTAGCATGCGAATAACAATGTTCAAAGCCTGAATACATGCATTAGTGAGGAGAAGCAGACAGAATCACCGCAACGCACCCCTAGAGTTGCTTGATCAGCCTCACTAAACGACTGTTGTCCATCGATAAAACGCTGGAAGCCTCTGAGGAAAAGGCGATGTTAGTTGTCATAACTTGGAACGAGAAATTTTACGGGAACGCGACTTACTCTGGGTTAAGGACCGCAACCTTTTTGAGCCGTATCTTGAATACACGAGGGGGTCTGTCTCGAGGCTGAGAGTTACCATTCATGGCAACATTATACTTCATATACAAGGTGTCAGAAATCAATGGAAGTCCGAGTTCATGTGGTTCACTTACATCGCGAGAATCGGGACCTCCAAAATCAATCGAATGCGTCATATACAAGTTCTTCTTGCCATCGTATGCTCCAGGAGGGTGAAATTCTGGCTGGAGTTGCAGCTGTTTGATCAGCTGATGAGCAACGCGAGGTGGCATGGTTTTTTCGGTGACGATGGCTTCAAAATCATGTACATGAGCATAATTGTACGGCAAACAGTTCATCGGGACACTCACCGACTAAGATCATTAGACAAAAATTTCGTCAGCTCATCAAACTCCATGAAGAACGTAATAACGCACCGTCGTAATGATAGATCAGTCCCTCAGGGACCATGGCCTCACAAGCATTTGTAAATACCTGGATTCTTCGGCCAGTGGTCCCGAATCCCTTGCGTTGTACACCGACTGTTTTGACAAGAGCTTAACATAGAAATAACAGGAGATGCCATTAATTGTTTCACAGAATTCTTAAAGAAAAGATACGGTATGTAACAATACCTGAAGGAAGCCCAGAGGGCTGGCCGCCTCCACCAGTCATCTGGGCCCCACGTCCAACAATTTGAGGCGGGCCTGCTCGAGGAGGACGGCCGCCACCGCGATTACCTCCCCTGCCTCCTCGGGCAGGCCCGCTTTGTTGACTTGGACGCGGAGGCATTGCGAATAAGGTGTTAAGATGATTAGGATAAAAAGTCGCGTGTGGGAGTGAGGAAAGGCGATTCCCTGTGTAACATGCTTTCCTCTCATCCGATTTATAGCGATACAGCTTTGTATTAAAATGCTTACGGAAGAAAACGTGTAACATCGGCGAGTTTTGCCGCTCTTCTTTTTCCTACGTAGCACTGCGCCGCAGAAAACTGCAGACTGAGAGAAGCTTAGCAGTAAGTTAGAGTTGATCCAACGCAGCCTGCATTCAAATATCGATGGATAGATGATAATCGATCATTGAAGAAGACATGTACTGTCAGGAGACGCGTATATACGTGTAGACTGAGAAACGCGGAGTAAGTTCAACTGTAACCGCTGGCCGTCAGTACTCAGGAAGTTGAGATCATGGACATAACCAACGATCATACCGAAACGTTGGAAGAGGGAAAAAGTCTACGTTTTGGTAAAAGTTACCTCCCTGGCTGGGAGTCGAACCCAGCTTTCGCGCGGTAAGATGAAAATGACAGGCGCGTGTACTAACCGATATACTACCAGGGAGTATAGCATTCACTGATCACCATCTGCTGATAGCTCTCTCCTCCTTACACATCTTTCACGAGCCTCTCCTTACAATCTCCTACAATGAAGTTACAATCTACCCCAATCATCTTGCTCAATGCCTTGGATGGAGACTCCACGTAGATACTAACGACGTATACCAATTATCACCTCTCACTGGCTCCTCAAGGCCTCAAGGGACATCGAGGATCTATTCAGTACGACTCAGTGTGAACATTTAGCTCCTTGAAAACCTTTTGTATCTAACTGGGACATATTCCAATTGTCGAATCTGTAGCAAGTGGTCTACGTGCTCGACGCCGCCTAATCACGAGCCAAAACGCTAGGTTGTTCCGTTCATCTGATATTCCGCCTACACTTTACAACTTTACCAAACCCGGCAGACACGCTCGTCTTTTTCCGTTACCAGACAAAAGACACTCATCCGATCACGGAAGTAGGTCAAGACTCAGGATGGTCTCGTATTCGTGTAATCCTCGAGGTTGAAAGAACAATCGTGTTTCCGAATGATGGGACCTATTTCCACAGCAATGATACCGAGGAACATCTCCCGGAAATGACCTTGCAGGTGTCGAAAGTGGTATCGTGCGCAGCGCGGTGGACGAATGTTCCCGTATAATGAGCGAGCATGTAAGACCACGCCTTCTTCATCGGTATCTACGCAGTACAGAAGAGCGTCGCTTCTGAATAGATTGGCTAGGGCTCAGTCGTGCCGTTGCTTCGCGCGTTGTGGGTTTTCGGTTATGATCGCGCATAGATGAAGGCACCTCAAATGCATTTTACTATCTTACCTTCTGCGACCTTCAACAGATAGATATCATCATTGTTCTGTAGATTTTTGTTTGTTACCCGTATTTCTGCATGTTCTCCATGTAGTAGCCCTCATTGACACATCCGTCCAAACATGGACAATCCATATACCCCAAACATCATTACGACCAGAGCTACCAAAATCTTTTCCTTGGTATTTGTCGCACGTAGTTTAGTAACAATGTCAGACGGGGGCCCTTGAGCACCTGCAGTGTCGATAGCGATAACCTCCTCTTTAGTTAGCGAAGCTGTTTGATGGCAGTAGAAGGAACAAATCAAGAAAGGAAAAGACATCGAATTAGTTTCATAGAAACTGAATTGCAATATGTAGTACTCACGCAAATCCGCTACGGCAAGGTATTCTTCCATATGAGCTTTGGTAGTGGTGGTTCTAAAAGAGCGAATGGAAGAAGGTGACGGAGTAAGATAATAAATAGGACAAGTCAACGTACGTGACAATAACCGCCCCCTTTGCTTTTACCCACAAGAAGACTACCTGAGTCGGGGTGGCACCGATTCGCTGAGCGGCAGCTTTGAGAGGCACGTCAACGGGTCCACCTGGATATGTAGTTATCGGTCTGCATTGAAGAATTATAGAACCTCTTGAGAAGAGATATTAGTCGATTAAATTGGGAACGACGAACGAGAGACTGCTGTAAGCTTCAACTACAATATTATGCTTGGCACATGCATCCATGACTGGTT
The DNA here is from genome assembly GCF_021015755.1 of Lentinula edodes. Lineage (NCBI taxonomy): Eukaryota > Fungi > Basidiomycota > Agaricomycetes > Agaricales > Omphalotaceae > Lentinula > Lentinula edodes. Next base: position 361,175 of record NW_025764320.1, read on the forward strand.
TCATGTCGTGATAGTTGTACGGATGTAATCGGATCTGAAGAGCGTTATTAGGTATGCGTCCATCCGTCATGTTATGGTCGAAGGATCGCTTCCTTCTAACATTCTCCACTGCATTAATCAAAGGACTTACCTGATTCACAGCAGGTTTAATTCTGGAAAATTTGAGAAGGTTCTCGAGTTGTTGTACATCGACAACGTTACTGACACCGATGCTTCTAAGACCCACAACATAGTCAGTATCACAATATACAGTGAGTCGAAGAATGACACTGTACTTGGCCAACCCATCTTGCTGTACTTTCTCGAACTCTTTCCATGTTTTGACAAGATTGGGTATGATTCGAGGTTGATGGATCAGGTATAGGTCCAAATAATGCAGACCGAGCTATGTAATTTTGCGTTAGAGAAGGTACTAATCATATCGGATTGTTCAACAACAAATTCACGTTTTTCAAACTCTCTCTAACACTCTTCTGAACGGGCACCTCTCCAAAATACTTGGTCGTGACAAATAATTCCGAACGCGCTAGTCCGCTTTCCTTGATAGCTCTCCCAACAAATTTCTCGGTTTTATAAACTGCATCAATGAATAACATGATGGGCATGGAGAAAGTTGAGAGGTGAAGACAACGAGGACGCACATACTGCGGTATCGATGTGCGAGAACCCAGTTTCGATGGCTTGTTCAATGTATTGTGTGATGTCGTGAAACTTCATCTTGGACCCTGTCCCATAGGCAATGCTTGGGATCTGTCAAGGCCAACGTCAACATAACAGTGGGCTACTACTTCGCGATATTTACCTTGTTTCCATCGTTTAACGGGATGGGCTCAAGAGGCATCTTCTCTCCCCGAAAGAAGGCGGTTGAGAGCAGGTTACGAGCTTTGCGTCTTACATGAGTTTAATGTTGCAATAAGAACTTTCTAAACTTGGTAGTTGTTCGGGAGACTCGGAAGTAGATAACAGTCGGCCCGAGGCCCCGAGCTCGAGCTTCGTCCTCGATACGATGAAGGGACTGGTGTTGGTCTCCACGAAAATAAATGCGGACTTGTGAAACTAAACTACTCAAATCACTTACATACCGAGAACACCGAGAACACAACAGATGTGTATAAGTTCGATGTATACCAAGGTACGCGTAAATTTTTTTCTCGCCCACACTAATTAGTCGACCACCATGAGACAAAGGAGCGTTTTGATAACTGGTTGCAGCGTTGGTGGTATCGGCCATGCTTTTGTCAAGGAATTCCACTCTAGAGGTGTGTCTTGTTCGCACTGAATGATTCTAAAATGCTTACTTACGCCTTCAACATGCAAAATAGGATTCAAAGTTTTTGCAACGGCTCGACGTCCGGAATCTATGTCTGAATTGAAAGGGCTTGAGGGTGTGGTTTTGCTGAAATTGGATGTATCCGAGATTGACAGTATACAAACGGCTGTCGATGAAGTTGCTTCGTTGACTGGCGGAAAGCTCGATATCCTGATGAACAATGCGTAGGTCTTTCCAACTCCAAAATTCAATATGCCTACTCATGGATTCTCAGTGGACAAGGCAAGCCTAATACTCTATACATTTCACCCTCAAATGTCTGTAACCTCCTTGAAATTCAGCACTACCCAGTGCTATAACTGACTTGGATCTGGATGAGCTCAGAGCTCTTTTCGAAGTCAACTACTTTGCTCCCATGTCCATGATTAAGGAATTCCTGCCGCTCCTTCTAGCTTCTGATGATGCTCGCATTGTGCAGACCAGTAGCATCAGCGGGGTCGTGCATTTCCCTTTCAACGGCGCCTACAATATGAGTAAAGCTGCGCTGAATTCTCTCGCGGATGCGTTGCGGATAGAGCTGGCACCTTTTGAGTAAGTCTCTTACTTGTTGCCCATGTCATGTGTTTTATCGTGTACCTATACAGCAATATCAAGGTCGTCAATGTATGTTCGTTCCTGATAGCTTTCCTAGGTTTTTAACCATGTCTTTCAGCTCATCACTGGCGCAGTCAAAAGCAATATCCATCGCTCCAAGTCACTACCAGATAGTTCGCTTTATAAGCCTATGGAAAAACTATATCACGAGAAACGGTTGCAGATGTCCAAAGGTACATAGCATTCCTCAATGTCTATCTCAATTACACTCACGGCACAATTCATCTATGTATTCCACAGTGAAGGCAATGCCTACAGTGCAATATGCTCAGCAAGTCGCATCGGAAGTCCTGAAACCTAAACCTAGAGCATGGTTCTGGCTTGCAAACATGACCACAGTGTCTTGGCTTTTGAATACGTTTTTTCCGAAGACCCTACTCGTATGTATCCTCGACGCTGAGTTCCTCTTAGCTGAAGCTTACTTTTCCTTCACCACACAGGATAAAATCATGGCCAGACAGTTTGGGTTAAATGAATTTGCTGCACGTAGTGTTCAAAAGAACATCGTTTTATCTCCAAACGTTAAGAGAACAGTCTTGATCACCGGATGCAGCGCTGGCGGTATAGGGCACGCCTTAGCCAAAGAATTTCATTCTCGAGGTACGCATGGTAGTTCTGAATTGGTATACGAGCGCTCTGGAGCTCTTGTATTCCACTTGCAGGGGAACGTGTCTTTGCCACAGCCCGAAACCTTGAATCGATGGTGGAATTGGAGAGACTTGGGATTACCGTACTGAAATTGGACGTCACGAAAATCGAAAGCATACGCGATGCTCGCGATAAACTCAGCGTGATGACTGGAGGAAAACTCGATATTCTGGTTAATAATGCGTGAGTCCTGTTATCATGGTCCCCGGTTTCATCAATATTCGTATGCTGCATCTATAGAGGACAAGGCAGGTTTTGAATCTAGTCAGCCATATCCAATGTCCTCACCTTCGAAGTGACAGTGAGTATAATGGCTGTAAGCGACATGGACATGAATGCCGCTCGAAATCTCTTCGAAGTAAATCTTTATGGCGCTATAGCTATGGTTCAAGAATTTGTTCAACTTCTCATCACGTCTGGGAATGGACGCGTCGCTCACGTAGGCAGCATCGCTGGTATCTTCCCCCTTCCCTTCAGCGCGTCATATAATGGATCCAAAGCCGCGGTGCATGCACTAAGCAACACGCTACGCGTAGAGCTGGCGCCGTTCAAGTAAGTTGGCGTGGTTTTGTCATTGCTAGGCACGGGCTGACCCTGGGACCTTAGTATAAAAGTGGTCAATGTACGAATACGCTGTTGTCCGCATTTGTGTATCGTGCTTGACGTGCATCCGCTATAATAGCTACTTACTGGTGGTGTCACAAGCAACATCTCAAGACCACTTTTCTTGCCGGAGAATTCATTATACAGGCCGATTGAACAGATTCTCCTTCAGAAACGTGTCGGTATATCGCAAGGTGAATGACATCCTTTAATCAAGTATTTGACATTTGACTTTGTGTAGTCACAGCCATGCCGACTGCACAGTATGCTCGTCGAGTAGCAACTGAGCTTTTACACTCTAAACCTCGAGCATGGTTTTGGCTTGGTGATAAGTCTTCCTTGTGCTGGATCTTCGATACGTTCTTGTGGAAAACTAGCCTGGTGAGTTTGCTTACCCGGGCTGCGTTATATCTCACTCTACTCATTCTTTCTGCATACTTACTTAGGATGGGATATTCATCAAATCATTTGGATTATCAGAACTTGCAGGTTACCTTAGAGGTAGAAAGTTGAAAGCAGTGTGAGGATCCACCTCGGTATGTAAGAATCTTTCTGGACCGCCGTTCACTTTTTGTTTCACTACCCCAAATTCACTTTCTATATGATGAAAACAAGCAACATGCTCGATAGCTTGTTTGTGTATCTACAGCTGTGTTTCCTTAGGGCGTCGTCCTTAACAGTAACCGCTGTAGATGCAAAACTTGAACTGCTGGATGAGAGCTGTATAATTTGCAAACTGAACCTACATATGCACATGCACTTGTGTCGTCTAATCTTCATATGGTTAATTGTCTATCTGAAGCTCGTTTTCTCCCACAGGATGGTTCTAGGAGGTCATTCACTAATTTTCAAATGCATACATAACTGCGGTGGTGACTTCAAAATCCTTCGCCGGTAATAGGCTCGGATTTTGTTCGCTTTTTCTGAAGTATTATGCCTCTGTGTACATCTCCTTTAAGAACTTGTGCCTCTCGACCCGCAAGTTGCTCCTGTTCATCTGACTGTTGGCGGTCCGCGAAGCCTCGCGCACCCCATCTATAAAAATCCACTACGCTACCACTACACGAGTATAGAGCCATGTTTCTCCCAGTCTTAGCCGTAGTCGCGTTCGCCCTAATCCCACGTTATACATATGCACTCATCCTTGAGACGCGTCAAACAACGGACCAAATCACGACGGTAAATCTAGCTGACAACACCGGTACTCCTATGCATCTGGCTTCAGGGTTTTTATATGGCATTCCAGATGCTCCGGAGCAGATATCCGATTCGTTCTATGAGAGTAAGAAAACATGCTCCCCATTTTGCCGCATTTGCTGACTTGGTTAGACATGGGTTTCAACTATGGACGGGGGAGTGGTGCCCAGCTTGCTGCGCCTGCACGGGGGTGGATCTTTGGTTTGACAGAATTCAAGGTAGACCCTCAGTTCTTTAGTATAATTAATAGCGCCTCCTGACGTTCCCCTGCTTCAGAATCGATTCGAGTCCGCCGTATCCAATTATGACACAGCGCGCAGGTATAATGCGAAATTCATTCTGTTGCTGAATGATCTATGGGGAGCGGATGGAACGCAGCCTGCAGGTTCAGTCTTCCCAGGAGATGATGGAGACTGGGATAACTATGATAGTTTCATCGTCAATGTCATCGCAGGGATCAATTCAAATAGCATGTTTACCGACTTGGCCGTTGATATTTGGAACGAGCCGGATGCGGGAACGTTGTTTTGGAACGGAAGTAAGGCCTAGTAAAGCTCACGAGATCTATTAACGTGATTGACGGTTGTAGACCAGGAGCAATGGCTTACCATGTGGAGCCGAGGTTATGAGGCTTTCAGGTATGCTGCTCCAATTTGTCTCCTGTGTCTGCACACTTAAAGCGCGACGTCGCACTAACGCAGGGCTTCGCTTGGAACCACTGTTCAACTGTTTGGGCCAACACTCGCGGGCGCACCAGAAACAACCAACACATGGTATGTTCGTTTGATAATCAGATCGTCATACTATTTTCTTTCTAACAGCCAATTGCTACAGGTGGACTACATTCCTCGCACAAATCGCTAGCGACGGTACAGTTCCAGATGCTTACGTCTGGCATTTGGAAGGAAGTGTACGCTATTTCTAACATGCATCACAATTCACAAACGTAGTACTCAACTTCTTCGTAGACTGCAGACGTGAATGATGACTTGCAGACCAACATACCCATCTTGGATTCTATGTTGAGCTCGCACGGCCTCGCAACGAAGCCTATAGTCATTGATGAGTATGGAGTCTTTGCAGAACAATGCCCTGGAGGATCTGCTTGGTGGATTTCGCGTCTCGAACGATATAATGTACCGGGATTGCGTGGAAACTGGCTCAGTGGAACCGAGCTACACGACTTCTTCGCAAGTCTATTATGGAAGTCGGACCCCACTGATGCTACGGCGACGGGATATTGGACAAATGGAGGTCAGTGAAACTCTAATTTTGACAAGGGATTGCTGTAATTCTCGTCTTGTGCAAAATCAGACTACCAGGTTTATCAGTACTATAATCAGATGATGACTGGTCACAGAGTCGCTACGACTGGCTCAATCGATAGACTGATGGACTCCTACGCTACTGTAGGGACCGACAAAGTTCGCATCCTTGTCGGGGGACGTCAAGTTACAGGTTTGTCTAAATTAATGACCAGATAACGATCATCCTGCCCCATCTCGCTCACTAACAATTATCAGGTACTTGGCAAGTGACTGTCAACTCGCTTTCTTCTGTCGGTCTCCCAACATCCGGAACTCTCGATATAACAACATTCCAATTTTCTTTCACGGGCAGTCATACTGGTAACGTCGGCGCACCAACCAATCTCGGGGTTGTAGGACATACATACACTGGCAATGCAGTTTCTTTTCCAATTTTTCAGACCGACACTACGACGACATGGGCTTTCGAATTTGCTGTAGCGTGAACAATCCAGCGGTACGAAGCTTAAAATTACGACCGCACGATCCAGTATGTACTTCTGTATTGTTACATGAGAATGCTACAAAAAGCAAAATGATACATGTGAAATTTTGTGAATCCAAGTTTGCACCACGCTCAAGGGCGACAAACATCTCCTGACGCGTAGTAACCCTGATTAAATCCGACTCGCTATCTCCTGCTCGCCCGTCCTTTATTCCGTCTGCCAGACCCAGGCATTGTAAGACCGAAGTCAGCCGAAGGAGGGGGGTGTGGCATCATCATTCCTATGGGATCCATAGGCATATTGTTACCATGTACGACCCCTACGAAAGAGTCCATTCCTGCTCCGAACTCGCCTCGAGTCACCTCTGGATCGTTCCAAGGGCCGTTCGTCATATCTGTATGAGCAGACGGGTGGTATGTCGAAGGTCTTGACCGGGATCGCGAGGGAGCCGCAAAAGGAGTTGAGGTCACACTGGGGAAGCCAACAGTCGTGGACGTCGGTCCCATCATACTGTTCATAATCGCATCGATGTCACGCGTGTATACGGGAGTCCCTGCTGCAGCTTTCGAACCTCGAAGAATGGTCTGTTCAAACATCTCATTCTCGTGAAGGAGGTTCACTTCATGGCGGAGATTTCGAAGTATCCTTTCAAAAGCCACTAGGTACTGAGTAAGACGAAAGTGAAGCATCTGTTGCAGAAACATACTTTTTTCTTCTTCAGAACCAGGCGTTGGTCTCGCGATTAAGGGATCTTTCATTGCATCGAGCTCTCTGTGTGATGGTTGTCCCAGTCCAATTCTACTCTCCCATTTCTGTTCAAATTGCGGTTGACTGAGCATTCCTTCGGAGTCGGACAGCGATGTCTGATCCTCGGGATGACTGCTGCCAACTGAGCTCGTTGGAGACGGAGATCGCACATCTGGAGGGGCGTACTCCAAAGCGTGTGGGGTATCGGTTTGCATAATTTCGATTCGAAAGCAAATGTAAATACGGAAATTTGGTGGATGTTTGACCCGTTGAAGGTTACGAAGTGGTCTGAGGTAGTTTCGGTAGTTTCTGAGCCAACCGGTTGACTAACATGAAAGGGAAATTCAAGTCAAACGGGTTATGATTCTGAAGGGTTCTTCAACGACTGGAGCACACGTGATGTGCAGCAAGCGTGGCGGGCCGTGTCACTGGTTGTATAGGAGGACCGTTCACCACGACACAACCTGCCTCTCCGCCCAGCTGTTGGCTCTAGAATCCAAACAGAAGTCACTTGAATCTACTATTGTGGGTGGAAATAGGTCGAGGTTGTGCTTATCGTGCGAATGAAACTGGCCCAGCTCATTCCCGCTGAAATCCTTCCATCCAATATCCGTACAATAAATGACATCTCCCCCGAGAACCGCAGGACCAATATTCGTCCCGAGAACACCCAGATTTCTACGTTCCCGCGGCACTAACTGTACTTCTACACGCATCGAACTACGTATTCTCAAATTTCAAGGCACCATCTCAATTTCTTCACACATTTTTTCGAACTTACCTGGAAGAGAGTCTTTTTGGCTTGCATCCTGGTATTAGTGCCTGTGCAGCTCATATGACAATCCGGAGCTTATGCTTCTCATGGACGTTGGGCCACAGTGTTTCATGGGACTATTTCTCATACACCTTGCTTATAACCCGTCGTGGCATAATGAGTTATGCAAACCCAATCTGTATGTACACTAATGTATAGCACCACGATGACAACAACGGTGACCCCGACGCATTACTCCTCCATCCCTACCCTCGACTACACAAAATCTCAACGTCCTGGACCCGAAAGAGATGCGTTTCTTGCAAGCCTCCGGGACATACTCATCAACATCGGTTTCCTCTACCTTTCTAACCACTCCGTATCGACGGACACAGTCAACAAAGTAATCGCTTACGCACCCAAGTTCTTCGAACTGCCTCAGGAAATCAAAGATAGCGTCGATTTTACCTGCAGCCCAGCTTTCCTTGGGTACTTCAATGTGGGTGGACAGAGAGTCGTACATGCGAGGTCTGGGACAGAAGGACCATCACCGATCTCTGAAACAAGGGAACAATTTACGTTTGCGGCGGATAGAGATTCCATGCTGGCGGATGGGTGTCCAGAGTGGACGAAGCAGGATGGACCGGGATTGGTTGGTTCCCTTCGACCATGTACATTCATTTCACCAATTGACTCAATGACTGACAGTGGCCTCCCGAAGAAGTACTACCAGGCTTCAAGGCTGCCTTAGTGGACTATTACGAACAAGTCGAAAGCTTATCTTATGACTTTGCCTCCTTGATCGCCGAGTCATTAGGCTTAGATCCAGCTGCCTTTGAGCAGTGGTTCGACAAGGACCGTATGAAGATGCAACCTCGTGTGAAGCTCATGCGATACCCTCCTCCTACTGACCCTTCTAATCCCAAGGAAACGGGTATAGACTCACATGAGGATCGTGGTTTTCTGACATTTGTAAGCATACATCATTGTACCCGACTTCATAAGTTTTTGACTCGACGTTTGATACAGTTATTGCAAGCCTCAAATGTTGCAGGACTGGAGGTCAGGAATATATCCGGGGAATGGCTCGCCTGTCCCCCTGTCGATGGAACTTTTGTGGTAAACTTAGGAAGAGGTGATGAGTCCCGACTTTTCTTTAACTTTTGCCTAAATAATCCCTTGAATGTAGCCCTCGAGAAAGTAACTCGCGGTGTATGTATGGCAACTTCTCACCGTGTTTTATCGCCTCCGGGTCCCGAAGTCCGCTACTCTGTACCATTCTTCTCAAATGTATCCATGTATGTGCGCCTCGCAGATGCCGATCCTCAATGTACGTTTTCAAGCATCGATTTTCAGCTGAACTTGCCGATTTTCATATGTCTACTAGTCCCGCAAGAGGTGTGGGAGATGTATAAAGCCCGGCAACGGAAGCTGGACCGACCAGTAAACTGTGAGCATAGTCTCCTTTCGACATTCTGATCTCACCTTTGTTTCAGGGGTGTATTCGAACATGGATAAGCAACTCGCGGGCTTGACGAGGTTGACCTACAAGGTTAAGAACCATCCTGAGATGGGGATGAAGTACCATCCTGTATTCTTCCGGGAGGTCTTTCCGAACGGTCCTCCGACGAAATCTTCCAAGGTCAACAGTTTGGCGGCGTGAAATGATAAATTAGAGATTGCTGAAACTTAATTTTTTGTTTGAACCGTGCAATTTCCCTTTCTCCTTTTCTTCCTCGTTGAATACATTTCTATTCCCCGAAATTGCCGAAAGATTTGCTCCGTAACAACAGATCCGTAATATACTCGGGCTGAATCATCTTGACTCATGGTGTCGTTGAAGTGACATTGAAAGTGCTACCATTGAAAGACGAATATAGATCCAAACAACGTGTTACAACGTGCTTTGAGGTAAAAAAAATGAAGTAAGACGCGTTTATCTCGAGAATATACGCGTCTTACCGCGTAGAATGTGCAAAGGTGACTTTTTAGAGATTATAGCTCTTTTTTGAGGCCTGTATAATTCCTAATCGCCCATGTTGGCCCCGAATGACCTTGTTGAACGTCAAATGGTGATACACGTGCCGTCACGGTCACATATAATTTATAAGAGCGGTTTGCTTTTTCTCCCATACCTCCCATAACCAACCACTCTTCCTTCCAATCTACACTTTCTTGCGCGCCATTCCCATTTTTATGAGTAACATGGCGTACGTCTTCAAACGCGGTCAGTCTCTTTCTAATATTCTTCCGACGATCCATTAAAACATATCACTCTCCTTTCATTTTAGATGGGTAAGGGTGTACTCTAAGAAACACAACACGATGGTCATTCATTTTACTAAAACTACAGACGCAAGGAACGCATTCAATTCGACAAGGTACGCGTTGATCATCCCACAAACGCGCTTTTCCTCACCTTGTATTGTCCAGATAACTTCCCGCATCGACAAGCTATGCTACGGGCTCGACATGAACTACGTGGACCCCATCGAGTGCGTCCCCTTGCGCTGCTTTTAATATCCTCTAAGTCCCGTTTCAGAGTCACGCAAAAAGTCGTGCAAGGTGTCTATCAAGGTGTAACTACAGTAGAGCTCGATGTTGGTCTCTGGTGTTTTTCGGTTGAAATTATGTCTGATCTCTCGCCTATGTCAGAACCTCGCTGCCGAGACTGCAGCCTATCTCACGACAAGGCACCCTGACTACGCTATCCTTGCAGCCCGCATTGCTGTTTCGAACCTGCACAAAGAAACAAAGAAAAACTTCTCTTCAGTCATCACTGACCTCTACGAATATATCAACCCTAAGACAGGCAAATCAGCCCCGATGGTATCAGAAGAAACTTATCGAACGGTCATGGCGCACAAGGAAACCCTCGACTCGGCCATTATCTACAATCGCGATTTCAGCTATAATTAGTGCGTACTTGAACAATGTGCTACCTTATCCTAGCTAAAACCCGAGACAGTTTTGGATTTAAAACCTTGGAACGGTCATACCTCATCCGCCTTAACGGTCGTATTGCTGAGCGGCCACAACATATGATCATGCGGGTCGCTGTTGGGATACACGGAGACGATATCGAGCATGTCTTGCAAACATACAACCTCATGTCCGAGCGATATTTCACTCATGCTACTCCCACTCTCTTCAATGCCGGTACCCCTTCGCCTCAAATGTCCTCATGCTTCCTTGTTTGCATGAAAGATGATTCTATCGAAGGTATCTATGATACCCTGAAAAACTGTGCTTTGATCAGCAAATCAGCCGGTGGCATAGGAATTAGCATACATAACATCCGGGCCACTGGGTAGGTTGTCACAACTTCATACAAGTTCCTCCTTACCCATACGTTCTGTCTGCTCTTAGTTCTTACATTGCCGGCACGAATGGGTACTCGAATGGTATTGTGCCAATGCTTCGGGCGTACAATGCTACTGCACGATATGTCGACCAAGGTGGTAACAAGCGTCCTGGGGCTTTCGCTATCTATCTCGAACCTTGGCATGCTGATATCTTCGCGATGATCGATTTGAGGAAGAATCATGGCAAAGAGGAAGTGCGCGCTCGTGATTTATTCTATGCTCTATGGATTCCGGATCTCTTGTACGTTTTTTTCACGCCATTTTTGATTTACGGTTGTGTAACCGTCTTCGCAGTATGAAACGCGTCGAAGGTGGTGGTAATTGGTCTCTTTTCTGTCCTAGTGAAGCCCCCGGTCTTCATGAGGTTTATGGAGATGAGTTCGAGGTCCTTTATGAACGCTATGAGCGGGAAGGTCGCGCGCGAGAAACCATCCCCGCTCAGAAATTGTGGTATCACATTTTGGAAGCTCAAATTGAAACTGGGAACCCTTTCATGCTGTATAAGGATGCTTGCAATGGTATGTCGTTGAGCTTACTGGCTTTGCCTTTAGTTGAGAATCTTTTCAGCCAAATCTAACCAAAAGAACCTCGGAGTCATCAAATCATCCAATCTTTGCACTGAAATTGTCGAATACTCTTCTCCGGATGAAACTGCTGTCTGTAATCTTGCTTCCCTTGCTCTTCCAACCTACATAGTGAAGGATGCATCTGGCAAACCATTCTACGACTTCCAGAAACTCCATGATGTTACGAAGACGGTCGCTTTCAACCTCAATCGCGTCATTGATCGCAACTATTACCCCATCCCTGAGGCCCGTCGATCTAACATGCGTAACCGTCCCATTGGCATCGGCGTTCAAGGTCTCGCTGACGCCTTCATGGCGTTGAAGATGCCTTTTGACTCGCCCGAAGCCAAGGAACTCAACACGAAGATTTTCGAGACAATTTACCATGGCGCTTGTGAGGCGAGTTGCGAAATGGCGAAGACGGATGGTCCATACGAGACGTGGATGGGTAGTCCTGCTCAGCAAGGGCAATTGCAATTCGATCTATGGGGTGTTACACCTACCGATCTCTGGGACTGGAATACGTTGAAGGAGAGCATTTCTAAGTATGGAATGAGGAACTCGCTGCTTACTGCACCAATGCCTACTGCCTCTACAAGTCAGATGCTCGGCTTCAACGAATGCTTTGAGCCTTACACGAGGTTAGTATGTGCGGTAAATTTATGGTCGATTGTACTGATTAGTTTCTTAGCAACCTTTATACTCGACGTGTCCTTGCAGGTGAATTCCAGGTTGTCTGCCCCTGGCTGCTGAGGGACTTGGTCGACCTTGGCCTCTGGGATGATGCCATGAAAAACATGCTTATCGCCCACCATGGTTCTGTCCAAAACATTCCTGCTATCCCCGACAACATCAAGTCTATTTACAAGACGGTCTGGGAGATCTCACAGAAAAAGGTTCTTGATCTTGCTGCTGACCGTGGCGCGTTCATCTGCCAAAGTCAGAGTTTGAATGTTCATCTCGCCTCGCCAACTATGGGTCAATTGACGAGCATGCATTTCTACGGGTGGAAGAAGGGATTGAAAACTGGCATGTACTACTTGAGGACAAAACCTGCAGCTCAAGCAATTCAGTTTACTGTCGATGCTGCCGTGTTAAAGGACGCTAAAATGCACCAGGCTAAAGCTGCAGCTGAGAAGAAGGTGAACTTAATACCCTCGAAACCTATCGCGGTCGCTTCGGCTCCTGCTGAGCATAATTTTGCTTCATCTTCGTCCTCCGGCACTTCAACACCCTCCATGTCTATGTCCTCCGTCTCTGTTAGCCCGTCCCCGATCACTTCCGCCTCCGATGTAAGCCCATCATTAGAAACTTTGTCCCTCGATGAGACACAGAAGAAGGCGGCCGAGGCCGACCCAGAGTTCGCTGCTGCGCTTTTACGACAAAAAGAGCGAGAATACGAGGAGGCGAAACTCCTTTGCTCGATTGAGAACAAAGAAGCCTGCCTGATGTGCTCTGGTTAATTGTGTGGCGTGTAAGACAGGTGTAATTGGTATACAAGTGCGTAGCTGTGTATGAGTTTCATGAGTGTTTTCGTTTTCTTTCCTGTATTGTAATTTTATAGACTCGATGCGTATACGTGGCTGTAATAATTGTATGTGTATTTATCAAATCTATATTTTCAAGCTTCGAATATCGAAACGTTTAGTCACGGGATGTGACTTACCGTTCCTCTTTGCACATCTTCCTCTTTGTTTCTCTGTGCATGTCGTCTATGTGATCATGTCTGAATCTCTAACTCCTCCAACACCGGAATCGAGCTTTAATGGCCACGGCGTTATCAAAGCAATTGAAGGAAGCTCTGTTCACCGTCTTACTTCTGGACAAGTGGTAATAGATCTCCAGACGGCCGTGAAGGAGCTGGTCGAGAACAGTCTGGATGCCGGAGCGACCAGCATCGGTATGTGACTACCCCTTGTTCTCAATCATCCCTTTCGCTAACATCGTATAGACGTTCGATTCAAAAACTGTGGTCTCAAGAGCATTGAAGTCGTCGACAATGGAAGTGGAATATCTGAGAAAGATTTTGACAGTATTGGTACATATCACTCAAATTCTCTCTCTTGTATAGACTAAATATTCAATAGGCCGAAAGCACCACACTTCTAAGCTGGCAGTGTTCCATGACCTTATGGCTGTCACATCTTTCGGATTTCGTGGAGAAGCCTTGTCATCTCTATGTGCTCTATGCGAAGGCGTAACGGTAACTACTGCGACGACAGACAAGGCACCAATGGGTTCTGTACTCGAGCTTGATAAGCGAGGGGAAATCAAGTCGAGAGCGAAAGGCGTAAAACAGGTCCGTCGTGTAACAATGCCCTTAATTATCCAGACCAATCATGCCTTGAATTTCAGCGTGGAACCACAGTCTTGCTGACATCTCTCTTTTCACCTCTTCCTGTTCGGCGTAAGGAGCTTGAACGAAACATTAAGCGTGAATTTGGCAAAGCTCTGGCTCTCCTCAATGCCTATGCGTTAGGACCTTGCTGTGGACTGGGTGCCGACAAGGCCGTTCGATTTTCTGTCACGAACCAACCAGACAAAGGGTATCTCTACAATTTCTGAAGTTATATAGTAACGTCAATACTGAATAATTCTTTGAGCAGTGCTAAAACAACCCACATATCGCTACCCCTCCCCTCTCCTGCTGGAGTCACTCTTTCACTTCGTACAGTACGCGCGGGCACAATAGCATTATGGGGTCCCAAGGCTTTAGGTGGAGTGATTGACTTAGATTTGGAGTTCGAAGTTCCGAGGTGAGTGCTTCCTCCTTGACTGTTTAGTCATGCTCACCAAGGGTCCCTTTAATGGTAGGATCACAGGAAGAAAACTTAAGGGCAAATCAAGAGTCGAGGAAGATGTCGACTTAAGAGAGGATACCTTCAAGATTCACGTCAAGGGTCTCATATCTTCTCCTACACCTATACCTAGTTCAGGATTAACACCTCGATCGGGCGGCAGTGCTAGAAGTACGACTGATCGGCAGTTCTTCTATGTGAACGGCCGTCCTTGTACGCTAAGCAAAGTAGGTTTTCCTACAAATTTACTACCCTCTTAAAAGGACTGAAATTGACCCGAGATCCAAAAAGCTATCAATGACATCTACCGCACATTCATTCCTTCTAATGCCACTTCGGGCCAATTTCCTTTCGTTGTGGCCGACTTTACCATACCGGGAGATGCAGTGGACGTGAATGTAACGCCGGATAAGAGAACAATACTTGTTCACGCGGAGGCAGAGTTATGCGACCGCATGAAGGTGAGTATGTTGCTTCTGCAAAACTTCAAATTTTAGACGTTTTTCGTCTAGGATGCGCTCGATAATCTATTCTCTCCTTCTCGATCAACCTACGGTGTCAGCGGTACACAATCGTTGAACATTTCCTCTACGACGCACAATCAAGGCATGTTACCCTTTACAAAAAGTGCCAATGTGCAAGGTTCAGTAGACACTCAAGCTTCACAAGCACATGATACAGGAGGAGCCAAAGATGATGGGACGGTTGAGCCGGGCGCCACGACCTCATTGTTGTCTTACGGAGACGTCGACTGTAGGCTAGCGGACACTCGTCCAGAAGAGTATACGTTCCATGGCACCAGCGCCGATGTAGCCGAAGAATCACTGGGCATCGATGATCCTCAAATTTCTCTCATCCCCAGTGTATCACACGAACCCAAAACGATTGAGGTTAACCCCCCTGAGCAGCCATCCCCACACTCAAAGGAAACTCCTCCTGTTCCACCCCGCACCGTAGTCATAAACACCACTGGGGCTTCCTGGAATCGACCTAAGAATTCGTTCGGCGAGCCTGTAAACCTGAGCATGCAATCTCCCAGGATCCCAGGTCTCGCGGGTACCCCAACCAAATCTGTCTATCCCATTCTTGCGCAACATACAAAAAGCCAAATGGAACCTCCTCTAAAGAAGCGAAAATCAGAAGTGGCTAATGAAGACGATACAGATGAAGAAATCAGTGGCGAGGATAACCGGAAAAGACAAGGACAGAAGAAGAAACCCTCTTCGAGTGGGCATAGTGTCAACGCCAAGGTTGCGCGACTGGTATCGACGTCACCGCAGGCCAAATTCCCCGACAACTCTGCCCGAAAGACCAATCGGCAAGAAATGCGATCTCAAATCGCTGGATTTGCGAGGAGTGGCAGTCGGGTAGTGTACGAGTCGTCAGATACGGGAGAAGACGAACAGGAGAAAGAGGCAGAGGTAGAAAAAATAGAGGACTGTAGCAATCAGAATCCGGAGGAAGAAGAGGACAATACGGAGGAAATGCAAATAGATAAGACTACCCAAGCCCTTTTTCTACCTGATGATGACGAAGACGAAAACGAAAACGAAAATTCCATAATCGTAGATACAAGCGATGACTTGTTCATTGCTTCTGCGAGAAGTATTCGTAAAACTTCTTCATCCTCCACTCTTTCGGTGTCCACTCGTATCACCACTCCTCCCGCTTCTAGTTTAATCCTGGACGTCAATGACAAAACATCTGAAATGATTGATCTGACATTGGATGAAAATAACTATTCCCTCCTTTCTTCTGATGACAATCACCTTCAAACCCAAAATGAACCTATTCATCGTCCAGAGGTCATTCGCACCGAAGCTTCACAATCGTCCGTCGGGGACGTCAAGCTACGTTTAGATGTCCCAAAACTCGCGGAGCGTTGGGCGACCTTACATCCCAACTTGCATGGAGAAAAATCAAAACGAGAACTTGTCAACAAACTGGAAAAGACATCCTCATCTTCGTTGTCTGATGACGCAGGAGTGTCTGCTACAGATACACAGACCTCCGAAGCTGCTCTTTCCCGAGTTATCAGCAAAGAAGACTTCAAGGAAATGGAAGTACTGGGTCAATTCAACCTTGGTTTCATTATTGTGCGAAGATGGAAGAAATCTGGGACAGAACAAGAATTGGAAGAATCACTTTTGGATGATTTATTCATCGTGGATCAACATGCAGCAGACGAGAAATACAACTTTGAAACGCTTCAGCAAACGACAAACATCGAAAGTCAGAAACTGTTGCAGTATGTGTTCATTGTATAGTCCATAGGATTATTACACTGAGAATTACCTAGCCCTCGACCTTTAGAGCTCACTGCTTCTGACGAACTGGTTGCGTTGGAGAATCTCGACGTCCTTAGACTCAACGGCTTCGAATTGGAAGTAGTTAGCGATGCTCAGGAAGAAGAAGAAGATATTGAAATGGTCGATGACAATCCTCAAAGCCGCGTACATCGGAAACTCAGACTCATTGCTCAACCTGTCAGTAAAAGTACGGTATTCGATATGCGCGGTGAGTCGGTGCATCAATGTTTGTTTACTTTTTCGAACAGGGATTCTGATCAAAATCATGTCAACCATTTTTTTAGATTTAGAGGAACTCATTCAACTGTTGCATAACCGTCCGACGGGACAAATGGTAAGATGCTCTAAAGCACGAGCAATGTTCGCTATGCGAGCGTGTCGCAAGAGTTTCATGATTGGTATGCCATTGAACAAAAGTCAAATGAGTACGGTACGTTGAGAGTTCGCTTGCTTTCGGAATGGACTGACTGTTGGCCACAGATCGTTACACACATGGGTACAATAGATCAACCATGGAATTGTCCTCACGGACGGCCAACGATGCGTCATTTGTTTGACATGACAAATCTGCAGCCCCTCACACAGAACATTGGTGTCCAGAGGAAGTTGAATTGGACGGGTTTCGAATGAACACTCTGTCATGTTGTATACTGTTTACAGTACTATTATCCCAATCTAGTTTGTTGATAATCCTGTCGTGTCGCGCCTTTGCAGGATATCTGTTGGGGTCGCTGAAGCCATATAAGGGGCATGTCAAGCAAGCTGATTCTATCTAGCCGGATAGGGCGACGTTCTGAGTAGCACTTCACCGTAGCGATAATTTTCCTCCAAACCTTCGCCTGGCAACAACGTCCATTTGCTCCTTAACTTCCCGAAAAGCATTCCACCAAGCCTGCCCGATATTCGCCCTCCTCTCCTCCTCGGGATCTTCATCACCCCCATCGTAGCCAAACCCATATTCATATTTACCCCACCATCTTTTCAACAAGACCAGCCACCATTTCATGACCGCCACAGCCCGAAGGAGCCCTTCATCTCCCGCCTGTGCCCTATCCACACTTTTCACCAGCCACTTTGCAAAAAACGCAATATCTTGCTTGTTGGGAGAATATACTTTGAACCGAAAAACCCACTGTTCGATAACCCTTTGCACATCATCTGTGTCGACAAAGTATAGTTTATCTCCAGGGATCGAACCTGCCTGCTTCAACGTTGGAGGTTGCACGAAGCGTGCTCTTGGAGGTGGAAGATAAGTCACTTCTCCGGGATCAGGCTCCACAGGACGCAGATCAAAACGTTCATCGGCCCTTTGAGGAATGTATCCCAAAGACTTCAACATACGCGCAGCGGTTATTTGCTCTCGCTGAACATTCTTTGGCAAGACAGCAAAGACATCAGGGTCAATATCGAGCTTCAACAACTCGCTAGCTGGAACTTTCCAAGATGCGAGGCCGGGGAGTTTCGTGTATCGGTTGTACTTGGGCTTTCGGGGCGACAACGACGAGCGCCGAGGATCTAGTTGCGCTGTTATTCGTCGAACGTCGGGACCACCCGACGCTTTACGAGGGAATAAAGGTATCGTCGGTGGTTTTTCCCGTCTGGCAGCACCTAATGCAAAGGGAACAATCTTCCCAGCAGGTTGGTCAGGAGCAGGGTCCGGAGGCGCATACACGAACGGCGAGATAGATCGACGTTTATATTCGCTCTCCAATTCTTGTTTAATTTCCTGAGGTAAGGCATCGAAAATAGAAAGGTCGACTTGAGAAAACGAAGGTAGATCATTTGGCTCATCTCTCCTTGAAACGTCTAAGCCTGTCGTCTCAACGGGGTGTGCCGACCTCGAGTTGGAATTGGTTGTATCGTCTCCCCCAACCTTATTCTTGAGAAATGGAAACATCCCCTGTCCCTTGTTATCAGAGTAGTGAGAATTGACGTTAGAAGCGTCCTTCGACTCGAGCTTTTGAATCTGGATACCCAGTCCTCTCAGCTCCTTCGGGTCAAAATTCAACGTCTTCAACAATCTCCATGCGTGGCCCGCTATGATCTTTTCATCGCCTGTCGCTATAGGTCGCCCTCCAGGTTCAGATAAGGACATCTGTTTATTGAACACGTTGCAAGCACCGTGTCCCAAGAACTACCGGGTTCTTTGTTATGATGTGTAAATGAAATGATTGTTGATGATTCACCTTGGGAGGCTCGACCGGAGCAGTAGGATCCCGCTTCATGACTTTGAGTGTGATTGAACGCCCGCAACGTTGGATCGCATCTAAACGATTAGCGACTTCCTTTGCCATTTGTTCCAGGAAAAGTTTGACCTCTTCATTCTTCTGGAAACGAATACCGTACTAAAAAGGTCGTTGAGAATTAGGAACATGGTAACAGGAAGAAGGTGCTTGCGAACGTTGATATCACAGCTCACTGATTTTCTCTCTTTGTCATTCTCTAATCTCCTCTCGTCCACTCCTCTGATTAGATTGTACAATGTCTCCCCCGTTGTTTTGCCTAATACAGCGCTCAGGGTTACTTTACTCTTCTCCTCAAGGTCTCCCAAAGTCGATGTGCCCCATTTCTCCAAAGCCTTGTGTTTCGCTGCTCGTCCGAATCCGTGTAGGTCCGCGATGTCCAAGGGTGCGATAAAAGCGCGGACTTCGCCGGGAACGAGATGATAGGATTTTGCGGGCTTCGCACGTCGAGTTGCGAGGCGGGCGAGAGTGATGTTATGCGATATACCGATGTTGACTACAGAAACGATGACTCAGTGAATTGAAAGAATCAGAGAAGGACTTACTTTCGCATCCCGTAGATTCCCTAACTTGACTACGAATCCGTTCAGCGAGTGCTTTTGCTGGATCATACTGTTGCAATACTAAGCCAGATAGGTTCCCAGATTTGGACGTTTCTCGAAGACGGTTGACGGTCATTGTGACATCTATTAGAGCCTCATCTACCGATACTGCTTGAAGGTCGTCCGCATGCATCATGAGAACGGTATAGAATTTGAGAGAGAATTGCTTATATCTATATAACCCGAAGGAAAGCCAGTCAGCCATTATGATCCAGATTGGGAGTGAAAGGAGGTACTAGCAATTCGAATTCATAGGGTATGGTGAGTACGCTGGGACAAAGTTTCCTTGCTTGCTGTAGGCTATGAGGACGGTTACTTCAGCAAGCCAGTAACAAGGTAGACAAGACTTACCTCATTCCATTCTTAATTCCAAACTCCCTGGCTTCGTAGCTGGAACTAGCAATCTCACTCGTGCTGGCATCTCCACCTTGCTTGCCTTGAGAATGGCAGACAACCACAGGTTTTCCTTTCAGATCAGGACGTTTCGTTAAACCTGCAGCGACAAAGAAACAGTCGAAATCGCAATGCATGATGACGCGCTGCTCCACGGAAGGCTCCACGGCTCTACTCTTTCCTTTCACATCGTTGCTTCGAGTTTCGACCGGTTTTGCTTTATTTTTGATGGGAGATCGTAACACCACACCAGCTCCACGCATACTGAGGCCTTGGCCTATGATTTGAGGTGCGATCCCAGCTTCTTCCGCATTTTGACTGTATTGTTCCTCTTGACCACTCTCTGCTCTCTCTTGCGCTTCGCGTAATAACTCCTTCAATTCTGCCTTCCATGATGAAAGGTGATGTAAACGGGAGTTCTTGTAAAACCCATCTATAAAGTCAGGGGCGATGGAGGTATGCGCAGCGCGCCAATCTGAATTGCGCATAGCGCGCTGGGCAAATGGATTAGACTCTTGAGCGGCATAAGAAGGCACGCCCTGCTCCCTAAGTTTGTCGGATGTCGAGGCCACTGATGGAGTTTCCAAAATGGGTTTCGGGGTTGGATTAACAGGGTGCAGGGCGCTTTGTGTAGCAGAGCGAAGACCTTGGGTACCCTCCGAGCGGTTTATAGGTTTCCAGATATATTCTCTCCATGGAAGGAGTACCCCACGATTAGCACTATCGACAAGCCATTCTGGGCGAACCACTTTCATATGCTTCCATTCAGCAATTTTAGCAGGTGTAAGTGCACTGGTTACTATATGGGTTACTATGCTCTTCTTGTCCAAATAAGGCTGAAAGACCCCTCCGTTATGAACAATCAATTGTCTCAGATCTTGGATAGATGGGTTTGTATATCCATTTATCTGAGGCAAAGATTAGAGAAGTTCGAAGGCCTTAGTTCCCGGCAATGCTCACATAAATTGAGATTCCATGAAATATTCCAGCCTTCCCTGCTATATCCTTATTCTGTATCTGTAGCTTCGCCCTCTTCCGTCTCATATACTGTCCAAAGTCTCCAAACCGTGCTGCACCATAAATTTCTTCATTTTGTGTATCCTTATCGTGCTGATGAGCTTCGTCCTCCAGCTTACGCTTTAGAGGCGCCTTCAAAGCTTGCTGGTTAGGTGGTGGTGGGGAGAATTCCCGTATTTCATCCACTTGTTCGTCTTTGCGCGATTCGGGCGAGTTAAGTTGAGAGTCATAGCCAATGTCACCAGGGAGAATAGCCTGAGCAAGAGCTTCAAGAAAATCTGAGTCTTGCGAGCTAAAGTAGTCCGTAGAATTGCTGCCAGATGGTGCAGTAGTCATTGAAATTGGACAACGATTTTAGCGCTCGTATCATTTCAGTCTGAGTCAGGTCTGAGTCACTTACCGCGTGACACATGATCACTAACCTTCACTAACTTCAAAGTCTATTCATTCAAGCCCGGCACTTTAAATTGGCGACGCGCCCTAAATTATCGCACTGCAGTCATCCAGCGAATTACGCGAAGCTAGGAAGTCCTCCTGGCTAATGGACTTGGACTGGGCAATCAGATTTCTACCTACCTGACACTGCGATTCGACCTTCGTGAATTTTTACAGCGCAGTGGTTCAAGTTTCATGAATACCTTGACAGCACTCGAATAGTGGAACATAACCTACATAATGATAAGTTTTCTGTAAGGTACAGCCTTATAACCTGATATGTGGCAGCTCTTCTTGCAATTCAAGTGTATGCAATGTATGAGCACAGTCGAAGAATTTTACTCTGGATTGCATTAGACTGCCTCCTACCTGTGGTCGTGGTGCGTACACAGACGTACACTCGCGTTAAAGCATTAGAATTATTGTCTAACACTGTTGTGCGCAGTATTACTTGAAAACTTAGTTTGTGATTGATTTTATGAAGGAAAAGTACAAATTCAAAAAGAGTTCATCATATGTATACGATTCTGCAGTCTAATTGCTTCAGGGCCGCCCATTCAACAATATTAGCCGTTGATATAAAAAGATGAAAGTGTTTCAGCATAGGTCAGCACCTTTCTGTACGAACCACTCCTCCTCCTTGTATCCGGCTCCTAAATGTCGCAAGCAAGAATCTGAGGCTATTATCCTGCGTAATTTCACTACCACGCCAAGCCTTTGCGTCACCAGCTTATAGGCTATATAGCTCAATCTTCTCTTCCATTTCACGCTCCCGCAGATGCCCTTGAGATAGTGAACTCTCCCAACAAATAATTCTAAGGAAATTTCAAGGATAGTGTTCAAGAGGCGTTCTACATCTTGTTGGTTATTGCTAGTGGCAGAGTGCTGTTTCAGACTGTGTACGGGTTTCGACGCGTGAATTTACAAGATATCCGCTCTAACTAAACCGCAAATGGTGTAATCAAGAAGCTTGCTCTGACTTCGTACGTCATCAAGTCTTGGCTCAGAAATGTCCGCAGCCTGTCCTTTTTTTTCGACTGTCTTTCGTTCTTTGTGCTGCGGTTTCATTTTTGCGTTGACCCATCAATCAATCCGAGTATCTGACAATTGCAAAAATCACTCCCTTTATCGCCATTCTTGCATCATCTTGTGTACAGTGTAAGTTGTTGCTGTCAAAATTATATCAGATGGTTCCTAAATGCTATTGCAGTCCTCGCGCATTAGCCTCAGCCATTCCTTGCTGAATCCCACTGCTCTCTGACGAGATTCGTTCTCGTTCTCTATTATTCGCCTTACCCATATTCCCTCGCCCAGCTCTACGGGTAGCACGATGTCTTCACCGCCCGACTCTGCCGAAGCAAGTAGCACCAATATTTCCCTCACCGTCAACTATGTCCCGTCGAAATTTTCTGGTGCACTTCTCGAACCCTCCAGGCCTCGGCGAAGGAAATCAAAGAACGCCATAAACAGTGTTGGAACCATGGGTACACCTCGTGGAGGAGGAATCGACGCGTTCAGAAGCGGCGAATCCAGGATTCCCGATGAGAACGACGACGATTACGATGGTGTAAACATTTCCAGGTTGTGGCGATCAGGCCTTAAAAGTTTCAAAGGAACAGCAACAAAACACACGAAACTTCGTTGGAACGCATTCAAAATTACACTCTTCTTATCCAACACGGTCTTTTCAATATACACTTTGATCACCTTGATATTCTGCCTCATTACCTGGTTCGACGTTATCCAACAGGCTGACGTTATACGCGTGGGTAATCGTGCTGAACTCATCTTCAGCACTCTCGCCGCGACGTTCGGCCTGTTTACCGCTATGATTGGCTGGGCAGGTATCCTCCTGAACAACCGCGGTTTTCTGGCAGTCTACACGTTTTTTCTCTGGTTAACCTTTGCGTTTCTGGTCATCCCTGGTTATCTCACGTACAAAAAACGAACGTTCAATCTGGAAGGCAAACTCAACTCCGAATGGTCTCGAGCACTTGGAGCAGAAGGCCGGTTACGCATTCAAAATCGGTTGCAATGCTGTGGCTGGTTTTCTCCCTTTGTCGAGGCCACCATTTCGCAGACATGTTACGCCCGATCGGTTCTCCCGGGGTGTAAACTAGCGTACATGAATCTACAAAGGCGTATCTTGGAAAAATGGTACACAATATCATTTGGACTGGTACCTCTCCAGCTTGGCGCTATTGTCGCGGGCCTCTTATGCTCCAATCACGTCACATATAGGTTTGGGAAGGGCATGATGCCAAAGATGTACCAGTTGAACCCAGACGCAATCAAGTTGATAGTGGACCAGTACACGAAGTCAGTATACTATTTCCGAATCGCTTTAAATCTTCACTGAACTTTTACTAGCCAAATTGCAGAACAGTACGGCAGAGACATTGCTTCCGATGTAATCGTTAAGTCTGGTATGCAAAGCTTTGGTTCAGGTCTTCCTGCTCAGGGCAGTAATTCTTCATACCTACTTTCCGGTCACCCCCCGCCGTCGAAGGAGTTAAACAGCGGAAGTGCTTTGTCTGCTATGACATACGTCGACTCATTTGATAGAACTCGGTCTACAAGAGGTAAAGAAAAGTACGAGTCGCTCCCGCGGCGGGCCAACGACTAACTTTCCTCTCTCAATCGATTGCAACCCCTACTGTTTGCCCCGGGAATACTCTAGGCTCAGCTACTTTTTCTCGCCATGTATGACTTGTCCATTTGCGGGGGTGGTGGTGCCCCAGGCAAAACCTTAGTAGTGTACATTCAAGGCCCGGGGCTTTTGTTACACTCTCTCACCCTGAGCTCGACTGAGCACATACTTGTTTTATTTCTGTGCTATAGAGCAGCTATGGAGTATGATATACACGGGACTTTTTCTTTCTTGTCGCATCCTCATTATTTCTCCTGAGTCGGATATTTGTTTTGTATCTTTCCACGCCGTTCATTTATACCTAGTACTAATACATAGTATACCATTGCCGCTTGCGGAGACTCAGTTCAAGTCAATATATTTATCTGGACCCCTTCCAATTTTGAGTCGTTCCATGCTTTGTTACCTTGCTTGCAAAGGTCATTTCTTACTGTGCCATTTATTTTCGTGATGCTGAATACCTCTCGTTTCTTGTCAAGGGCTTTCAACCCTTTAAGTGCAGAATGGGATAGGATATTTGAATCATGCTGTAAAAAGATTGCAAATATATGCTAAAACCAGAAACATACGTGAGTTTAGCTATTCAGAACACTGTTACAGATGAAATACAGAGAGAACGGAGGAGGAAGGTGGTGAGCGAGTCAGAAGGCTACATACATAATTCCCGCATAAGTAATACACGAGATAATTAAGTTGAACGGAAAGAAACGATAGGCGTTCAAAGCGTGAAAAATCCGTGGCGCTCCAACGCTGATCACGAGTTTACAGTGTGTATATATACATCTGTGTCCTGGAAGGCTTATTTACAAGTTGTGGAGGCAACATCTCGAAACATCACCTTGCTTGTCAACCGACCACTGAAGCAGTTCCTGTCTTCTGTACACAAGCAGATATTAGTAATTTTCCCACAATAAGCTCGCTTTGGCCTCTCGACAACCCAATTACCGTCTCAGGCTCAATGAGAAGATTTGGATTATGCTACATACATGTAGTAGCCTAGCATACTTGTACATAGATGCTGGTTCGCAGCAAAAATAATGCCTCCTACCAGATTCGAACTAGCGACCTTTCCATAGCATTCACATTCTCATGCGTCGCTACGAGTGGAACGCTCTACCCCTGAGCTAAGAAGGCTTGCTATTTACAGTGAGAAGTAAGTCAAAGAGGAAGGAGGGAGAGGGAGAGATCCGCAAAGACAAACTTCGCTTCACTTTCCTTCCCATTGGAAACTTTATCACGGTAAGGGGAAGGAAATATCATTTTATTAGGGCCATTTCACACCTTGACCCCTTGTTTAACAACTTTCTAAATCGAAAACACGGAACGACAACAACAAGTAAAGTACACAGAAGGATTTACGACGTTATGAGAAGAGCTTGTTGACCGATGTATTACCTTCTTGGTTCTTTTTCAAGACCTAGAAGATATATTTTTAGGAGATGAACAAGCGAGAGCATGAAAATTTTGACCTTTGCAACAGCAAATTCAAAGTCCTCCTGTGTAACATGTTGCCGACGTTCCCTAAGGGCGTACATGCCTGTGCCGGTTCGTCAGTTGTATGTTGACCACTGTGATGTATTCACTTACCAGCCTCTGTACAAATACCTCTCACTTCAGCTCCGGAGCACTGACCCATCTTCTCCGCTAGCGCGCGCAAATTGATCCCTCGTTGAAGCGACATCTTCTCAGAATATGAGCAAGCATTATTGCAACCGATATGATACTACCGACCTTTCGAGAGTGAATACGCAAGATGGACACTCGAGCTTCAGGGCCAGGCGGTGGGAACTCGATCTTTCGATCGATACGACCAGGTCGAAGGAGAGCAGAATCAAGAATGTCTGTAGCATATCAATAATACGATTATAGAATGTCCTGATTCAACCGACACCTCACTCACCGATTCGATTAGTAGCCATGATAACCTTGATGTTTTTCGTGCTCTCAAACCCATCTAGCTGGTTGAGCAACTCTAACATTGTTCTCTGGACCTCCGAGTCTCCTCCACCACTACCACTTTCTCCACGCGATGACCCAATAGAATCGATTTCGTCCATGAATATGATTGACGGTGCGTGTTCTCGTGCCATGACAAAAAGCTCACGAACCATCCTCGAGCCCTCTCCAATATATTTCTGAACGAGCTCAGATCCAGACACCCGGATGAATTTACAGTCTGTGTGGTGCGCGACGGCCCTTGCGAGGAGGGTTTTACCTGTTCCGGGAGGCCCATACAAGAGTACACCTTTGGGCTGAGCGATACCCAAACTTTCGAAGAGCTCAGGATGTTTGACGGGCAGCTCTATGACCTCTTTTATTTCTTTGATTTGCTTGTCCAAACCACCAACCATTTCATACGTCGAGTCTGGTACCTTTTCGACCATCATGAGCGATACGAGGGGATCGATCTTGTTAGGGAGGATTTTGTGGATGGTGTACGAGTCGGAACGGAGAGCGATGCGAAGATTTGGAGTCAGGGAATTGATGTCGATTTCAGAGTCGAGGTCGACAACTATGAGAAAGAGCTGGTGATTATTGTATGAGGTATATATAGGACATCTACGCACTATATTTTCCTTCCGGCTGAACTTTGACTAGAACCTTGGTTTTGCCCATGACTTTGACGACTTCACCAACATAGGAGCCAGGTTCATGTAATAACTGGAGTTCTTCTCGTAGCAAACGGACTAGAGGAATCAGACAACCGCATACGTCATAGGATGTAAAAGAAAGTACCTCTCGCATTTAACGCATTTCGTTGTGCCTCTAGTCGCCTCAAATTCTGTGTTTTTTGGTTGATTGTGAGTTCGGCTGCTTCAATCTTGGCTTGATAGTACGCTTTGATTCCTCCTGGGACCGAAGCAGGCTTCAGGTCTACGGCGTCCATTAGCATGAAGAAGATTGTATATTCATATCTCCCACCGAATCTTGTTCCTTGTAATGGTGCAGGCATGGTCGAACGATATAGAGTGTGGTAAGACCTGGTAAGACTGACGCGTCGCGCTGTCACCTGTCACCCTCGAGCGGCGTGACACAGCGTTACATTAGCTTCCATAATTTAATTCTTATTCCTCATAGCCTTTCGTCGCCTTCTTAGCTCAGTGGTAGAGCGTTGCACTTGTATGAGCTCGCCGAGCTTCAACACTAATGCAAAGGTCAGTCGTTCAATCCGGCTAGGAGGCATGCGGAGATTCTCTTTTTTTGTTTTGCGTCACTGAGTATGATTGTTTCTGCGCAGACAAACCTTGATGTCTAATCTCCCATGTAAGTATGTTGTCAACAGCAACGAAAGGATTAAATCTACTAAACAGAATAACGGCACTGGAAATGTTACCAACAGTCGTAACGGAGTAGTCGGACTCGGTGTTACATCTTGCATGTGCAGTCGCACTATTTACTTAATCCCCAGCTAGTAGCAGCTAGTTCATCTGGGCCAAATCAACTGCCTGTACTATAGCCCCCAACATCTGAATATGCATGAGCGTAAGAGCAACACGCAATAGATTATATTAATAACCTCATGTTCATCATTCGAAACGCGGGTAAGGAATTGTAAGTAGTCCTTAATTCTGTAGTTCCGAGCCTTCCCGCAGGTCCGAGTACTTTTACTTACACCATAAATAGAGAGTGTTTTTTCAGTTCTTGTAATTCATCCTACGCTGATCTTTGCGGGCCAAAGAGAGCTTTGATTTTGATTCCATTCACATCTCAGTTGTGATAATAGTTAGTTGCAAGGTTTTTTCATGTACTGTTGATCCGCAACTCACCTAGCTTTTATTTACAGAAGACCTCTTGACGCCACTTGTCAAGACGACTCGCAACCTACTTCTAAATTCTGTGTGGATATTCCTGTTCCATCAATATGCGTTTCCAAATCAGTTTCGCTTCCTACATTGTGCTCGGGCTCATCTCCACTACCTACGCATTACCTTCATCTGTGGGTTCGCTGTTGGTTTTTGCTTGAGCCAGGTCGACACTCATTGCAATTACTAGGTCATACGCAGTCCACACGCCCGTTCCGACTTACGTTCTGTGGAAAGACAAGGACAGCCCAGTGACATGAGCGTATCTGCAGAAGCTGGCACTCTTGATACGCTGGTGGGTATCAACTCCAGAGGCGACGATCCCGTGCCCACCACTACAATCTCAGTCACCTTCCCTGTGTCTGGTTCCAGAAAATCTTTCAAGGTCCAAAGCGCAGCCAAGAAGGCTGTCCAGACACTCCTAAACAAAGCAAAATCCAAATTAGATATAACTGGAGATATCCAAGTAGTGTTCACTAATCTGTTTACTTCTCCCAAGATAATACCAACGGAGATACCATTCACATTCTCGGTAGAAGCTTGTGGAGGGAGATGCAAAGGGCTTGTGAAGGGACCTGGAGAGGGCGTGATCAATGACGCGAAAGACAAAGTCATTTTTCAGGCGGATTAGCGTTACACAGTCCAATGATGATAGTAGAAGTGTGTAGGATCATAAATTCGTTGAGACCGACGCGGAATGCACATATTCGCATCCTTTGAATCTTCTATTTGGGCTTCGATTGTGTCGATTTCGGTCGTTCCCAGACTTCGGAGGATGAGTATCGCAGGTTCAGAAAGGTTTAGTCAACGGATAGTACTGTAATAGGCTAAGGTATACTTTGGAGTTTGAAACGACATTGAATTGAACAGCGACATGTTCCCGCGGTCACTCCGCTTTCTTCAAACTGGAAAATACATCCGAGTCCGTAACAACGCAGGGATGAAGGATTCAAGAGGATTCAAAATTATTCTTGCTCAGTCTTCTCATACAATCATGTTTTGGTTTTTGTGCTACGGAGGATTTCACTCCTTTCCTACCACAACGATGTTGGCTCTGTGCATCCACGGCACACATCAGGCCTCAGCTGTTCCTGAATAGGACTGTAGGACTGTGCCAGGTCCTCCTCCTTCTCCTCTACTAGTCGTTCCGGCTTCTTCCCAACCTATTGGTTTCAATTGAACTAGAGTAACCGTGTTGCCTGATATGTGTATGATAGATGGATATGTTGATACAATGCAGTCATTATTTGAATTCCTTTTAGCCTATGGCCTAGTAGGAGCTAGCGTAGAAGGTCCAATGAGAAGGTCTATGTGAAGAAAAGTATACGTACATCGGATAACTGACTGTACAAAGGACATACATAGGTAAGTAGTACAAACATTCAGAGAGAATAAACCTAGAAACAGCAGGAATGAAGGTGTAGCAAGCATGAACTTATGAAGATATAGCTAAGTAGTGATGATAGATAGAAGGGATCCTGTCAAGGAGTCTATGAGTCAGTGTGGATCTGCCGGCGCAGATACGAATTTTCGCTCGTGTCCGGGTGTCCCTTGGTTCACAAACGTGTCACGGTAAGTACCGCTACGAGTCCATCTTGGTCGATACCGTGGTTTACGCCGTCATTCCCAGGTTCCAAAAGGCCTTCGACCCATTCTACTTCTGCCTGCCACCAGAGGGAATTCCAATGAGTCGGAGAAGAGATGGCTTGAGCGACAAGGAAATCCCGGCCTATGTTATACCCATCAGGTATGATCATATGGTGCTTTCCGGAATGCTGGAAATCGAAGAGATGAGGGCTGTTGAGACTATCTAAGCGGAGCAAAGGAAACTGACCTCTTCCTTGGAAACACCTAGAAACCATGCACCGGAGTTGGCTTTAGTACCATTCTGTTTCCATGAACGGAAGTGGTTGCCCCCTGAGGCGAGTAAACATCAAAAAACCAGACCAGTCGTGATCACTCACCAGCTAAGCTCTCCCAGCAGGTACCAAGAACGGGACCACCAGGTCTCATAAAGTAATACTGTCTTGCAAGCATCTGTTCATCTTGCCTCTCATTGCCGTCCCCGAGGTTGGCTTGATGTATATTACCGTAGTGCAAACCAAGACATTCGCTCGAAAAGCCGAGAGATCTGAAACAGGAAGTTTAGTTCGCAAAAATAAGGAGAAAAGAGGCCAGCTTGCTTAGCATAGATTGAGAAACCGATCTCGGAAAGGATGTAGGGATCCGATTTGCTAGAAATAATAACGTTTAAAGGTTCGCCTTTGTGACGAGTTGTGAACTAAGAAAGTGTTAATGAGTACTAGCTAGTTTGAAAGTGGCCGTATTTGCTTACATCCAGTAATCGCCCACCAAGGATTCTGGGATCTACCCATCCATTCGTCAGGTCTATCTCTGAGTCTACTCCCGTCATATTTGTTGCTCCTTGTTTCGATACTAATGGTACCTGCGTCCCCATGGTTGTATCAAAGGTCCGGTCGATAAGTTGGCTTGCGCTTGAAGATACCGGTGAGCTTTGAACCCACTTTAAAAGGATACATAAATGAAATGTCACGATAGCGGTGCGCATCTCGAACGACGACAGGTGGTAGTGATGTCTCGTGAGGGAAGCTAGTGATATTAGCAGTTCCAGAAGGGCTTAGACAGGAACATTGCACTTGAGAAACGTTGCGCCACACGTGCCGCACTAACACAGCACTCTCTGAGATTGTGGCAACGACTCCTAGATGAATCGTCGGCTCATGTTAAGCCTATGTTGTATCAGCGAATAAAAAAGAATGAAAGGGTCACAGTCGAATTCTAAACGTGAGTTTACGCCTACTGGAGCTCTGGTGGAGCTCAAGCACTCAAATTTACTTAAAGCTCGAATGAAAAGATCATTCGAGACATGCTCTCGTGGTTACAGCAAAATACAATAAACACAGCTTCACTTAGGAAGAGAGGGTGCGTCCCGCCAGACTGCGAAAACAGACTTTAGTCTGAGTCTGGATTTAAACCCAGCGTCTAAATGTGGTTTCTTTCCTCCAGCTTTTTACTACCATGTCGATCAAATATCTCACTGCAAAGCTTGCCCAACAAGTGACTAATTGAAATCGACTACTCATATCACAAGTAGTGCTGAGGAGCGGTCTTCTATGTAGATTGACGAGGAACTCATGAACCAAGCGGGGGCCTTCAGTATCGATCAAGTAAATGGTCCTAAACTCAATGTCTCTATACTGAATTGTCATCTCAACACAGCTTATGGAACTCGCCGGCTTAGCCTGTGCGCAGGCTCTAGCTCGTGTATATGACAAGAAAATGTATCCCAACGTCTTGGTATGTTGTGGTCCTGGAAATCAAGGTGCCTCTCCAGAAGTTGTTTAGAGTTCCAAATAACTGATTTCTTGTAAGGGGGAGATGGCTTGGTAGCAGCTCGTCATCTGGGTCAGGCATCTGGCACGTAATGGGTCTTAGAGTACTCACTGTGATATAGGGATGTTTGGTTATACGCCTACAATCTTCATGCCAAAGGTGACTTTTCTTTCTCAATGGTTTCGGGATCATCCTACAACACCTGTATCTAGCCCGGTTCCAAAGAAATATACCAGGTAAGCATACTTGCTATCACCCTTGCTTTATATGCCAACGGAATCTCGTAGCGGCTCAAAAGCCAATGCGATAACATGAAGATCAAAACTATTCCCCCTTCTGAGGATACATCTCTTCTCCGCGACGCCCTCTCTTCTTCGAATGTGATCTTAGATGCCATCTTCGGCTTTTCGTTCAAAGGACCTATCCGCGCACCATTTGATACGACTCTGCCTCTCTTGACTGACTCCCACCTTCCAATTGTTTCAGTTGACATACCATCTGGCTGGGACGTCGAGGAAGGAAAAATTGAGCGGATTGGACTACAATCGGATGTTCTTGTCAGTTTGACTGCTCCCAAACTGGGCGTACGTTCATTCAACGGTCGACACTTTCTCGGTGGAAGATTTATTCCAAAGTAGGTTGCTATCAATATATTCCGTTTCATCGCTCCATTGCTGACGATTCTCAGGACACTGGAGGAGAAATATCAGCTAAATCTCCCAGAATATCCCGGGTCAGATCAGATTGTCGAGTTGAAAGAGTAGGATGATCATATTTACACCTAGGAATAGTAAGATTGAAAGTGTAAATCAGCGAGCATCCATTGTATCTGGATTCCGCTCTAGCAACGCGATGCTCCGCTCTATGACTTGTCCTCAATCGTGGTATTTTCCTGGTCCGAAACGATCTCGATGCGCAAAACTGATACTGCAGGGGATTGTCCATGGTCTATCGAGAGTGCATTATCTCGAGACGACTGTACCGAAGTCTTATGCGATGATAGTCTGCTTTTACCAATGAAGACGAAGAACTTGGGCGACAAATTTCCACTCAATCGGACCGCTCATTTCCAGGGCTTGTGCGCTATGAGAAGTCAGACACAAGGCTGTTTTGTTCAGTTTCGGAAAATCATATCCGAATGAATTCACAACTAAGATTTTTCGCTATCACCTCTCTCTAAGAAGAGTTCGCGTTTGGAAGGCTATCCCAGGGAAAATTTAGCTATTTTGAGCAAGCTAGCCAGGTGAATCTGAGTTTCGTTTATGTTTGCAAGGGCTTATGTATATCTCGAGGCTACAAGAAGATCAGACTGGAACGTTTTCTGCAAATCAGTGTCTTGTCGACAAAGTTTTCAGTCGCGTTAATTTCAGACGGCATCTCAACAGGACTGCAGGCGTAGCAAAGTCGTTATCTTTTGGCCCTCGGGCACTCGTGAATATGTACGCGACCTTTGCTCTGGAGCCTGGGCCTGAATTGACTTCGATTCAACTCTCATCCTTTCTCAGACGGGGTCGGATAGCGTTGATTCATCAACGTCTCGGAATTTCGGGATTTCGGGATGATCTCTGGCTATACCGGGGCCCCGAGCTACCACAACAGATTTCTACTGATGATACAGGTCCTGTCCGTTCATTCGTCGAGGCATTCCCTCTACTCCCATGAAGTTGTCGGACGTTATCTCTACTCACCCCACCATATTCACAACGTCTAGTCAACTTGCATGGACCGTCGGATTATATATCCGAATGGCACTACCACTCGTTGTTCTACTCAAGCATTATCGATATCAGGAAGAACATTCCAGTTGCTTCAATGGCACCGCAAGCCAGGGAACATCCTCGGAACCCTTATTTGCGGGTTATTCGTAATTTCTTTCCCCCTCGTGGTCTCTATTTCGTCGGAAATTGGTGATTAAACGAAAACTTTATGGCCAAATATGTTGACCGCTGGTATAAAAGACGATGTACAATCAGCGAGTTTCCCTGCATAAAGTCAATTGTTCTCGAGCACCTTGTCATGATGCTTGGACCTTTTATAAAGCCCTCCACCATTCTCCGAGTCTCCACTAGCCTCTGTATTTTCTCTAGTTTGGCATTGTCCCTTCCTCCTCGAAATCTCTCCGACAATATTTCGAGAACACCGCTACGGCGCTCAAATCCCTCCTCTCACAACGAAGTGCTTCATGCCGAAAACTCCAACGCAACCAACACCACCACCCAATTCAGCGGAAACTGGTCTGGCGCTGTCCTTGTTTCACCTCCAGCCGGCGAGATATTCACTAGCGCCGTAGGCACCTTCACAGTTCCATCGCTGCCGTCTGGCGGTAATGGGGCTGCGGCTGCCTGGGTCGGTATCGATGGTGATACGTTTGCGACTGCAATCTTGCAGGCTGGTGTATTCTTCAGCATCAGTGATGACACTGTCGAGTACGGAGCGTGGTATGTTTTTTTCCCTTCCCTAAGTAAGATACGTGTTGATCAAAGTACATACAAGGTACGAATGGTGGCCTGGTGTGTATTAGGATGTTCTTCACGCTCTAAGTCCTGACATGCATGTTTCTTCCCCCAGATTTTGCTACTGATATCGATGTGGACGATTTTCCGATCTCTGCTGGAGATGTAATTACCGTCAATATTGAGGCCACAAGTAGCAGCGAGGGTACTGTCAATCTGATCAACGAATCCTCGGGAGTAGGTTTTACTATCAATCTCACTTCACCGACAAAGCTGGTATGTGATAAAGAAATTATCATTGTCTATTGGCGCTAGCTGACTATAAGTAGTCCTTCCTTGGCGGTCAAAATGCCGAATGGATTGTTGAAGATTACACCCAGAATGGTGGACTCGTCCCGCTTGTCAATTGGGGCACTGTCACTTTTCTCAATGCTTCTGCCTTAACTTCAGCCAATAAGAAGCTCGGTGTTGAGGATGCTACCGTTTTTGAAATCGAGCAATTCAACGATATCTTTACTTCTGTTGTAGTCAATAGCGATTCGTCCCTGTCGATCTCTTATACATGACGATGGCTGGGACACCTAGAGGCGTTACTCGAGAGTTATAGACATCATAGAGCAGATCCATATCACAATACTACTGTACATGAGCATATTGCGTTGAAACCTTCACGATTCAAATATTCAAGTTCTTATTCGGCTTGAAACAGTATCTGGTTGGATGCCGATTCGTAGGGTACCGGCCCGGTAGGTTGGGGCTTCTTGTCTCCGAATCCCATCTTGCCTCAATCCCACCTCGTTCCAGCAAAAACATCCAAGATATTTTTCAATTTCTCTTTGTGCGATTCTTTTCCAAAAAAACGGATTACTGATCTAATGCAGTCGCACAGCTGACCAGGATTTAGTCTACCGGTTAGGAATATCTATGGAGTGTTGGCCTTGGTGAGCATCCTAGATCAGGCTTGTATGGATTATTCTGACAAGTATTTGAAAAAGTTGTCAGACGTCTTGCTTCAAGAAAGCAAGAAGGGATCTGGCGTCCTCCCAGCCTGAAATTTTTAGTAGTTTGTCCACGAATCGTCTGCCGAACTCAACACCGTCGCAACTCTCAGCCCCGTAAGTAACCCTCGGACTAAATAGCGAGCGTGCCAGCCACCTCCAACTATGAAAGATCCTTCTTGCTCTCTACGCATCGAGTAGAGTTCGTTCTTCGACCTACTCAAATGGGCCCTCGTTGCAACTCACTGTCTGATAATTCCTTGTTTAGATGTATGGATTGGATATTGCGCAAAAGGTGCTTTGGGTCGCTAAAAGACTCTGGTTTCGTCTACTCGCACGAGTGAGGATTCTTTATTTCTGATCTCTCAGACCCCGCGTATCCTCATTGTCTATCTAGCACTTGGTGCGAAAGAAACGACTAGGTTGGTTGTGGCAATATGGTGCCTATAGAGGCTTTGTGTTGTGTCACTATATATATATCGAGCGTGTGTGAGTTCACGTTCTCTTCATTGATATTAACCTCTGAATTTTCGCACTAGAATCTCTTTTCCTTTATCTGCTCATGATTTTGTCGCCATCAGCTTATGCAACACAGACCAAATTCTACCTAACATATGTGGGCACTCCTCTGGACTTCCCTTTGCGACCTTCGATCTTACTTCCTCAATCACAACGCCAGACTGATTTGGAATATGTAATACCCTGTTGAAGGGGTTTCCAGTTGAGCATTTGGGGTGGTGGCAAATGAACCCGATCCCCAACGGGAAGAGTTCCAATGAAGCTGACCGGCTGCTATTCAGCAGACCGTTTGGTTGACGAGATGTGTGGTTAAGGCGGTTAACATTGGCTTATAGGTCTGTAGCTGCGAGTGAGACGCGTAGAACTGATTCTGTCGTCGGACCGTTTGATATGCGGCCCGGAATACCGGGTTAGTCATTTTCGGGGATTCGGATCTTCCCGTGGCCCTAAGCTTCATCGTAGCCCCGACACGCACCCCACAGCCAAACGACAGAGTCGGCCGGTCGACTTTTTCTTTTCATTTTCCGTTCGACTTCCAATTTTGCACCAGTTTCTTCATGACATGCCCCGTCCTGGCCAGCCACCGCCATCTACTCTCAGAAACCGCAACCGGATTACCAACAAAACCCGGCTTAAGATCATCCATGGTGATATCGACGTCGACCAGATAATTCCGGACGAAGACGAAGAGAAGAACCGTCTGCTGCAGAGTGTTGCCGGTGTTGACCAGGAGGACGCTAACGTACGTCTCTCGACGATGCTACTGTGGCATTGATGTGGCTATGTATTCCGCGGTTTGCTGACCAATACTTCCGTTTTAGGAACATCATCTTCAAGCTGTTCTTTCACAAGCTGCGTCGCAAGCTGCTAGTGGTAAAGCAACTAAGGACAATGAACAACTTGCCGCCTTCATTCCCATCCCCGAGCATTCAGGCTTTGCAGAAAACTACACTTCCCTCTATCCTGCCGACCGTTGGAAGGATCCTGTGTCTTATATTCAATCCAGTTCTGTAATCGACGAGTATACTGCTGCTGCTCTCGCAGATGGCTGTACCTACTATATGGATGAGCGTGACAAGGAGTGGCTTGACCGTAACAACGAGGAAGCTCGAGGTGAAGGTACTAGTGCCCAAGGTTCTGTGCTAACTTCCAGCGGTCGAGTATCTGGTCGAAGTGCGAAGGGGAAAGGAAAAGAATATGAAGACGCCCAACCCTCACTCATGTCTGAGGACGAATTCGA
Organism: Lentinula edodes; assembly: GCF_021015755.1. Lineage (NCBI taxonomy): Eukaryota > Fungi > Basidiomycota > Agaricomycetes > Agaricales > Omphalotaceae > Lentinula > Lentinula edodes. Next base: position 397,546 of record NW_025764320.1, read on the forward strand.
GCTCGTAATGGGCCTCTTTGAGAAGATAACTCAGGAGAAGACTGAGTTTTTGCATCACGTTCGTTTATCTTACCTTCCAAATTTTTTTCTCGTGAAGGCTAATACTATACTCAGAGTCTCGAGTCAGGTCAAATGCACTTTCCTGAGTTCTCAGAATACCAAGAAGTCCTATCTCTACCTTTACCGCCTGCCACTTTTGCTTCGTACTCTCCTCCGACATGGTTACCTCAGCCTTCTCATCTGCTTCGTCTCGCACGTGTTGTATACCCGTACTGGAAGGAACGGTGTTTAGAACGCGCTGGTCGAAGGATTATACCCCATCTAAACGTATGTTTTTCCTAATATGTTCTATCTCTGCCGCCATTGACCATTGTCCTAGTTTGATGAGTCTGATACCTTGAATGAATCTTATGTTTGTTTTCGAAGACGTGAAACGAAGGCAGTTCGGAAAACGAGAGCCTCTCAGGCTACCTCATCTGACAAACTTACCCGTTTGCAAAGCGAATTCGAATACCCTCTCCAACTTGCCACGCAGTTACTTGCTCGAGAGCAGCTCAAACGAGACTCCGCTAGACAATCGCACCATGTCTGGAATCTACGCATGAAAATGGTGGATCTGAAGATTAAGAATCCTACCTTTGGCGACAAGATTGACGAGGAGCTCCTAATAGATAAGGAACGACCCACCAAGAAAGCAGAGCCTTCATCGTGCGTGCTCTCGACATTTCTCATTATTTTATATTTAAAGCTTTTTAAAGTCGTGTCCGGCTTCCTGCTAAATCAGAGGCTTCCGCTCAGCCTTCTGCCTCCGCACGTGAAATCATTCGGCCCAAGGAGAGATTTGCCTCGTATCAAGGGAAAATTGAACAGATGCTTCAAATTCGCAAAGATCAAGATATGCAATGGGAAGATCATGTCGATGTCTGTCTTGCATCTAATTATATTTCATTTGACTGACACTACCATAGATTGGCTACGTTCAACCTACTATAACACCTTATGGTTCCAGGCTGTTCAAATACATCAGCGCTCCCTCCGAGTTGGGGCAACCCTCTACCGATGCCGATGCTGCTGCAGGATTAGTACCAAAACGATCTATACGCTTAAGATATGGACGCGGTGGTCGTACATTCATTGATCGTAGACCCCATTCTTCGCAGGGTAATTTCAAGCGGTGTCGCAGAATCATGACTTCTGATGATGACGAGGATGCAATGGAGGTTGATGATGTTGAATCACACGAGGAAGCTGATCGTCGACTTTCCGAGCGATGGAGATTCGATGCGGACGACGGTCCCCCGTATGGTCCCAATGGGGCGGAGGAACAGGATCGAGTTCTAGTGGATGATTTCGATTCCAAGTATGTCTTGTTGAACCTCATTTCGTCTCAATAAACTGTCGTTCACTCAACTATACACCAGATTCATAAGCAACTTGCTCGATCAGTCGGATTTAACTACTTTGATGACTGACTTCAGTATTCCTGTAATCAAAGATGGCAAAAGGGAGAGCTACACCCCATATAGGCTCGGTATGACGCCGCCCATGATGCCTATAACGCCTAGAACGTCGTCGCAACCTCAGGTTCCTGTTCAAGGTGTTACACCTGTGTCACAGCAGGTTCATGCTCATCAATCTGTTCCCATATCACAGCAACTTAAACTACCCTCCTCTGTTTCTACTCAGCAAGCTCGCGCTTCTGGTAGTAACCAGCCAACTGTTTCGCAGCCTCCAACTGCTCTCTCCACCGTACAATCTTCTGCTTCCCGCCCTTCGGCTGTTATACCCTCACCTCAGGTCATCCATAATGGCAGACCAGCTATGAACATGCCTCGTGTTGACATGATGAAGCTCGCTTTCAATCATAGTCTTCCATCTGCTTTGCAATCTAAAATCGAACCAATTTCTCAATCCGACGTCGGTAATCACACCAAATCTCAACCCGACGAGCAACACCAACTCGTCCGATCGAAGTCGCAGCAGCAGCAGGTCGCCCAATCGTCGCAACCAGACCAATCTCAGGTTCAGATTTCAACCACAACTGCAGTCAATGGTCTTCATCCTACGTATGCTGCTCTCGCGAATGCCAATCCTTCCGCATACAACATTTCACATTATATGCCTCATTATCCTGCTAACCCTGTCTCGTCTGGCCTTAACAATCAGCAACTACAGCACTTGAAGTCTGTATTCAATTCTGCGAACGCAGGCGGCTCACAGAACTACAATTCTGCGTTGTTTACGCAAATGCAGATGCCGAAAAATAGTAGTGCCGTTGCCAATGGCACATCGGGTACACCTGCTGTTAACGGAAGTTCTAATATACACAATTTCACTGCGCCTCCTGTTCGCCCGATGCAGCGAGTCCAAAGTGGGTCTACTGTCAATGGATCATCGTCGAGCCCTCCTCGACCAGCGTCTACAGTTAATGGTATTCAACATGATCCCAGCGCTTCACCCAGTCCTCGTATGATGCATGCATTGGTCCCTGGAGAACACATTCCTGCGCGTACCTCTTCTGCGAACGGTTCGAGAACCGGCTTTCGGCCTCCCAGTAACGGAATGCAAAATGGAGCCCAGATAGTATACGGTCCAAATTCCATACAACAACAGCAAATGCTTCAGATGCACAGCCAGTCGCCTCCACAGCCGGTATACAACTCCCCTCAGGCCTACTCCCTATCCCCTTCGCCGCCCAAGATGCAGCCTGTTTCTATGCCTAATGCAGGCTCCCCATTATTGCAACAGCAACAGCAACAGGTTGTTGGTAACTCACAAGGAGTCTACTGAAATGCGATCCATTTTTATTTTCATTATTTTTCTAGTATGTACGTTTGGACTATGTAATAGTCTTTTTTGATGTATGATTCAATCGTTTTTCGCTGAGTACATATCGTTATCCCTCCTCAGTTTTATAATTATAACCTGCTTCTCATGTACTTATGCTTTATAACATGTAGTTTCATCAAGGAATACAACTCTTTAAAGGTTGGTAGATAATGTGCGCACAAATCAATCTGAGCATACATTATCATTGTTGTTGTCTAGACAAGACGGGAAACATTATCCGTATCATTATTCTATAAGCATTGTCAGTCCTGCTGTACTTAGAAGAGAGCGTGTTTAACGACGTAAAGTATTCGGACAAGACACAAATGTGACGGTGAATGAGATTTACATTGCCATCGCCACCGCAGAATAGCCCTCTTCAGACTCATCTTCATTGTCATCAAGAACGTGACCCGAATGCTCTTCTTTATCACGAACAGGTTGCGGCGGCGCGTCCAGGGTGTGCAGTAATGAGTCAATTGGAGACATTGGGGCTCTATCAATATCAACTGGGTCTACAATTTGGGGACTGGTGACTGCGCGTCTTGGTGTAAGTGGTTCAATAAACACGGGCGTAATGTCAGGAGCGATCAACGTCGAAGGTGGAATGGGGGGTGTTGGCAATGGTAAAGCTGCAGGTGGAGGTGCCGGGGTCGCAGAAGGCGATTTCGATAATGAGAATCTTCCCACTCGACTCGACATGAAACTACCAATTCCGGCTCCCCAGGAGGTCAAGCGCGCAGGAGAAGATGATCCAGACGAAGTGTCAGTGGAGGCTGATGACCTTGAAGCAATAGAATCGATGCTAGTATGTTTTAATAAGGTGGGCTGCATGAAGCTACTCGTTGAGGAAGAGGCTGAGTTTGAAAGAGAACTGTCCGGGTCGGGTTTGGTCACTAGTTCCGGTTCTTCTGAGGTTGTCATGTCACTGTGGTTCGATGGTGTAGCAGGGATAGGCGTGGTGGGAGCTGCAGTTGACGGAGTTGTGGGAGCACTACGCTGCCAACGATCTCGTACGCCCTCTACGGCCTTGAAAAAACTCAACGAGCCAGCGGTGAAAGTCCGTGTGACGGCTTCGCGGGCCGGTGCAAGTTGTTGCTCTATTTTGAGTTCTTGAATACCTTCTGACAATCGTAATCCAATGTCGGCAACAACAGAGACCTTCTCATTACAAGGGTGCCTTACTTTGCCGTTAGTTCCGGACTCACACTAGTAAAGTGACCTGCACATACCGAGGCTCTACGATGTCAAATAACATGGGATCAGTTGTACGTTCCCAGACCTCATATGCATTTGTGTTTTTGAATTCAGACATCCAAAGGTGATTAAAATCTTCTGTAGAGGTTGGTTCTATGCGAGCTATGAGTGAGTTATAGGGTTTGAGCATACGATATACAACGAACCCGTAATCAAAACGCCTTCTCCTTTAATTAGAAAGTCGCGATATCGAACGGACGCCAAAGCAGCAGAGATATATTCGTCAAACTTGACTCTCAAGTAATCATCACTTCCTTTGAATCTGGGAGCAAGAGGTAAGATGATCCTGAAGTAAGGTGTAACCATAAGCTTTGACATACACCATGCCCTGTAGACGGGGTTGATTTTCTTCAAACCAGGTCTCGTTGACGTCCTTAACGATATCGTCCATCCATTTGCGGTCCGCTGCAGTCAAACCTGCAGATCGCTCGAGGTTCTGGTCTCGAAATTCAAACGCGCCAGTCTCGATCTATATCGCATTGTTGGAAAAATATGTTGCGGGCATAAATGGGCAGACCCACATTAACAAGTAGATCAATCTCCTTCTGGTGTGTTACTATTGAGTTTGTGCTTCCACACAACCAACTCTTTGTCTCCTTCAACATATCCAGTTGCTGCAGCGGAAGGTAAGGTTGAAAGAAAGCATCTCTGCCAAATATATCGAGAGGAAGTCCAGTGTACGTCATGAGACTCTTGCGGTCAGAGGTACGCAGAGATGTAGGGCGCACGAGAGTAGGTGCTCGGGAAGCAAGAGGCGGAGAACCACAATCGTCAAGTGTCTGCAACAGACCGGGAAGCAGAGAAATAAGTGAATATTGATAAGTGCATAAGCGTTCAACAGGGTGTCCGTAGAACATGATCTGGTGATAAGTTTAGCATGCTGCAAAAGACTAAACCTCATATTTACCCGTTTCTGGAGAATGAGGGCCTTGACAAGGATCAGAGTGCGCTGACGGAAGGTGTGTACCAGTTCTCGTCTGTAATGCCTCATCAAGAGCAGTCCGGTCGGTCCAAGGTGAAAGGACGTACAGACTAGTTCCCATATATAATCCACTCTCAGTCATTTGCGTTCGGAGTGAGAGCTCCAATCCAGACTCGAAATCATCAAGTATTTGTACTTCAGAGAAGTCTCTATCAAAATTGTTGATGATGACAGCAAAGCGACAAATCCAAGAAGGTATACCTCTGCTGAAATAGAGCAGTCGTGACCACGCCTAGTTTATCCTTGATCGGACCAAATACTGGCTTTGAGGCTAGTACAACAACAGCCTTTTGGACGGTTGAACGTGTTACATCTGGCGTCTTGACTAACAACGCTGAAGCAGCGATCTGTTGGTTACATCTATGTAATTAATTGAGATGAAAAGAATGATTTCAACGAGAGGTTGAGCTCACGATATGCCGAATACAGTGGTGGGATTCGGCCCTGAGGGAACAATATGGAAGTATGAGTAGTCTTCAGCACTCTAGCGTACATGACATCAACACGGCATTGAAAGACGTATAGAGGGTGACTAACGAGATGTGCACCGTCTGGCAAAGCGAGAAACGGTACCATCTTGACAATTTCCTCGTTCTCGAAAATTTCACCTTTTGACCATTCAATTCTTGGACCAACCTGGAATGTTCAAGGTAAAACAGATGGTAAGGCAAGGAAATGATGTGGTCAATGCGCACCAAGTGATTGAAATCCACCAATGCTATTCCCAAAACGAGTTTTCCAGGAGGAGGTTGGAGCAAAATTGACTCTGGTCTCGCTTTCTTTGAAGACCCTGAAGCGAAGGATTCGGCAATGGACTCTACGTCGCTGTGTCGTCGCGGGGGATATGTCGGCGGAGAGAGCATTGGACTAGGTGCTTTGGGTTCATCGAGGATAGAGCCAGAGGCACTGGTATTTGGAGATTCATGCTGGACCATGTCGTGAGATGCATAGCTCATGTCATCGGCGTCAGAACTGAAGTCAGTGTCGAGCGTGTAGGGCCTGGACTCTCGCTTTGACAAGGTATCCGAGCTCAAAGGATCATCGACATCATGAAACTTGTATCGCGAAGTATTCGAGGATTCATAAGACTCGCTTTGGCGAAGTTGAGGATGGTCGACTTGAACCGAATTTCGAGCAGAAACTGCTGGCGACGAAAGAGAAATTGATCTTTGAGAGGCAGTATCGCCATCATCAGAGTCGGCTGTGAGCTTTTGCTCTTGTAAGCTGGGAGAGTGAGAGGCGAGGTCGTCAAGAGAAGTCATGAAGAATGGAGGAATATAAGAAGGGTATTAGCTGCGGGCGTCATTGCGCGCGCTTATTTGATTTACTGTACAGTGGCTTCGATTTCGCTTTTTGATTCACTACCACGATCGCCCCTCTTCACAAATGGCCCAGAGACAACCATTCTATTCTCCCACTCGGCCACCGACTCTCGCTATGACAGAACTTGTAAAAATGACTCTTGATCACCATCACGCTGCCGACCTTATTTCGAAGTGGCTCGAGCACCGAAACGACACTTATACTGATTGGTTTTTCTCGCGTCGAGACCAGAAACACGACCGTAACCAAAGGCAAATGCTACTTTGGAACAAAGGAGATTTTCTTCTCGAGAATATTTTCTGTAGAACGGTTGATACGGGAAGACTGATTCCTCTTCGGACATGGACAACACACGTTTACTGTCATCGTTCAATATATGATAGGAAGCGTCCAATGATGCCAGTTGTATTCACTATGGTGAGACCTGTTCTCCATTTTGTAATCTCCAAAATAATCTAAATGTACAGTTCAGCTCCCAGAACTGATGTTATTACGCGCAATGCATGATCGAGGATGCGAAGAAATCTTCATAATTGTCACCGATCTACAACGGCAAGAAATGGATGAAGTAACCGAGTACTTCAAGCTAGTCTGTAGACATGCTTTTGGACAATGCAAACCTAGTATGGAGAGGCGCATTCAACTCGAACGTATGTTCTCAATTATTTATCTACTTCAAACGCCTTCACGTTATTTTTTAGATATGCGAATCACCCACGCACTACACCGTCATCGTCGTACTCCTTGCTTCCCTCAAATAGACCTCACCCTTCGTGCAATCCTGTATGAGAAGAGACCGCGTTTTGTGGTTCTTTTCTCTCCTCAACCAACTTCCTACTCGCAAATCCTCTTCACACACCACACCTATGTCCCAGACGAGGAAGTTTTCTTTGATTACCCCACTGGCTGTCCCAATCCCTGTTGTACGGACAACTGCGAGATGCTTCGGTTTCCGCGGAGAGGCTTGGAGACCGCTAACGTATTGGAAATCAAAAGAGGGGGGAAATTTGGTAAAAGGGTCAAGCAGAAGACGATGTGCAACTGGATAGAATGTGATGTTTGTTTCAGTGAGGAGCCTTCGTCGAAGAGGTCGAGCGGAAGTAGTGAGGGAACTGAAAGCTCGGAAAACGGATTGGATCCACCCGGGCAGCGTGTCGTTCCTGGTCAGCTGTGCAGTCAATGCCGACTTGTCAGATATTGCTCATTAGATCACCAGAGGAGGGATTGGCCTGAGCATAAGAAAGTTTGTGCTAGGATGCAGTGGGACTGAAGTTCGACAAAAATCTATGCGTGTCCTGGACTCATTTGGACGGTTTTTGACGGTCTCTGAAGGCGATTTTTTCATTGCACATAGTTTGTTCATTATCTCTTTTCATTCTTCAATATTTGTTGTATGTACTACCATTTTCCGTCGCAATGAACTGACGACCTAGCGACTAAAAACATGAGACGGATTTGATCAGTCCATATGCTCAAATTTCTTGGCTATCGGCCTTCCAATCTCTCAACCAATGTTGGACAAAAGCTACCATCTCCTCGTGTATCTTGCGTATTTCGGGAGGCTCGTCGTCTGGATTTTGAAGCCCATACTCGTCGTAATGGTGGACGCCATCTTCAATTTATGGCATACGTATGTATCAGTCTTTTGAGCATGAAAAGAGAATTGGACACCTACTGGGTATGATCTTGAAGGGTCTCAACATCGTATCCTCCCGGTCATTCGCATAGTCACTATGAGGCGTGTCGGGACGCCAAGGATCGACTAAAAAAGAAATCTCAGAGCGCTGGCATAATGGAGATCATCAAGACCGGCCTTCTCCATCGATTATAGCAAGGCGGTCCATCGCGATATCAAAGTCTCCAAGCTCATTCACCACAGTTACATTGGGTAAAGGAGGGACCGTGAAGTGTTCTCCTGGATCATACGCTTGACGACAGATCTTGGACTCGTATTCGAGGTCAATACGTTTTGAGATGATTCGAGGTACTGTGGGATCCGGAGGCGCTGTCTAATGAGGAAAGAGTGAAACCTAAATCACCGAAAAAGAATGCAACATACTGTAAAATACCCCCATTCTGTGCACACCTGGAATAACCATAGTCGCCAAATCTCACTGAGGGAGGTATCCTGATAATGTGTATCATCAAAGGTTCCAAAACACTGGAAGGCACGGGTGTCGTGGTTCAGAATTTTACGGCAATTGGAGGAGATATCACATCACCTCTTCATGAGAAAACCCCTCTGGACATCTAGATACGACATGCTGATAATTATGGAATATATGAAGCAGTCAGCCGTTGGTCAGCGTTGAAATGGGAAAATATAGCTGTCACTTTTTTGATCCAGGCCCCATAGTTGACTATGGCGATATCCACTTTGAGTCCTCCTGGGAATGATACCATCCTGTCGGGATGCCCATATTCCAGTCGCGTCACATCAGGTTTTTTGTGACCCAGAGGTTGGTTCAGTGCGACGCAAAATTCATCGAAGGTGGTGCTCCCTACTTTGGGGTCCCAAACCTTTGCTTGCCATGATCCAAGAGGGCTCTTAGTATGAATCAGCCCTTAGTGAGTATACCACTTCCTGTTATCCCCTGCATACCTCAATTAAAGAGACAAAGTCGACATCATGTTTCAATCCATGGACACCGAACAATGCTTTGAGCGGAGCAGACAGGACACGGTGGTCCAGGATGGTGTCGATAGTTTCGATAGCTTTTTGCAAGTGCAGTGAACAGGTAGGATCAGCATAGCGGCGAATTATATCCATGTATTCCCAGTTGATGATTGCAGCGTGGGTGACAGCTGAGGCACCTTGAGTATAATTACACGCATGTGTGGAGTCAAGTACTCACCACTAGAAGCGATCGCGCCGTACACGAGGTCCGGATAAAGAACACGCATATGAGCAGCGCGCGCACCTGCGTAGGAGCCCTATGATTGGATGAGCTGTTGCTAAAGCCACACGGAGCGGATGATCAACATACGCCATAATATATCCAGGGCGTTCCCGGGGCTGTAAGGTTCTCGTCGATACCAGAAAATTGTACGTTGGCCATGAAGTTTGCACTGTCAGCTGCAGACTGTGCATTATTCAAGAATCTACCAATTCGGGATGTAGAGAGTATTTCTGAGCGCTTGACCGATGGCTTACCTCAACGAGTCGGTGGTAAGGTTTTTGGTAGCGATAGATTCACCTTGAGTTCGACATGAGCGGCAGACGAGATACAGGCAGGTATATAAGCGCACCATAGTACCTGTGTTCCAGCACGACACCCAATCCTCCTGTCGCCCGAGCAAGTATATCTACGATACCAGTATCCAAAAAGGGTATTCTGTCCTAAAACCAAGTCAGCGGAAGCTAAGCAAAATACTTCCGCAAAGCCTTGCCTCCCCGCTTGTTTCCCCACCGTCAAGCAGAAAAACGACACTAGACCCAGGTTGATAATGTCTCTTGTTTACCCAGTAACGTTGCATAAATGTATCATTGGTGCTGCTTCCAAAATGGTCCAAGGGTTGTTCAAACCATTGAGCAGTGAATTCCGGTTTGTTATTGGGTTCGTGAGGTAGCTGTAGGGGTGCCTCAGAAGAATCTTGCAAAATTAAGCCATTAACTGGAAGCTGTTGTGAGTCGTGCAATTGGTCCAATTTCCAGAAGTTGACTCCTTGAGGACCAAGTCTCAACAAATCAGGGTTCGCAGCGTGAGCCGTCAGGCAACCCAAAGTAGCGAGAACAACTACTCTGAGAATCATGTTAGCGAGTACTGCAACTCCTGACCCCGAGAGCAATGAAAGTTATGGTTTAGCACAAGGCCTACGTTAACTAAGCGCCCAAATGAAGACGGCTTTGCTAATTAGGCAATCCAACAGTGTTGTATCTAATCCGAATCGATCTCCCGCCTTAAACCACAACTCTTTTATTCATTCAAGCAAATCCTAGATGATAAAAACGTTGTTGAGGTCGTGATATACACACCAATGACTGTCATTGAAGTGAGATTCTGAACGATCTTGCACCGTCGAAAGAACAACAGTCCAAGGGAGGGCTGATAAGCTCTAATAGAGTGACCTGGGGCGGAATGTAATGTGTCCGTACACCGTGCAATCATATATGCAAATATCAGAAACTCATTCCTTCCAACTCCGAATCTGGGCCGCGTTCAAGATTCCAGACAGATTTTTTAGGTTTCGAAATTGCTGCATCATCAAGCTCATCTTCTAGAGTTTGCTCTTTATGTTGGGCATCGCCGGAAGCGCGCAAACTGGGCCTGACACCGAGTGACGAGCACAGTGCCTTGTATCTCGAACGAATTTGCCTAAAAAGCTTCGGGATATCGAGATCAGACGAGGCATGGGAAGACGAAGGGTTGACGCGAGGGAATTGGGATATCAGCGCTAGGAGATGCTTGATATGGTGGAGAGCTCGACTAACGACACCTGAATGTATGATTGAGCAGAAGAGCCTGAAGGACTCACTCGTCTTCCTTGCCTTGGCTAGCATATACCGCCTGCCACATTAGGGCAAACCCTTCATAATAACCGAGCTCTTCCCACATTTCGAAGCCCTTCTCGCGGCCAAGGGCCCGTCCTTCGATGAGCCCGTGAATTCGACCATGCGTAAAACCATCGCTGTAGCCTGCATCGTAAAAACTGAGTCCATCTGAGACCAAGCAGGCATATGAATTGTAAGAACACGGACGATTGCTCCAAATTGACGAGAGATTCGAGATCAAAGTCTTCAAACATTGTGTATGCAAATAAGGCGGCATGCGGCAAGGGCCGAACCTTTGATTACTAGCTTTTACTAGTAGTAATGCTACAGACAAAACAGAGAGTGACCAACACACTCTTCGAGATAACATGAGCTGAAACCCGCTGCAAATACACTCTAAATTGCGTACTTCGTCGGGCGGCCTAGCAACACTCCTTCAAACCTCCACCTTATACGGTGGACCGGCTGTAAACTGTGTCATGTCGACCTCCATTGCACCAAAACGCTCAGCCTCCCCTTTAGAAGATGATCGCCCCACTAAGGCTGCTCGACCGCCATGGCAGGAACTTCCAAACACGGGAAAAGCAGACAGGCAGCTTACCGACTCCGAGTATCAGAATTTGAAGTCGTCGCTAGACACTGAACGTTATAACGTTTTCATTTTCGAGGCTGCTCATATTTGCATGGCGAACGGATCCACAGGCAAATCAGTAGTCGTTTCTCAAATAGTATCCGCTATGGGAAAGTGGCTTTCGTTATTGGACACTAAGGCGGCCAACTATGAAAGAACCGTCGTATATCTGCAACAGTGGACTTCTAAACCACGCAATACCCAGGAGAATTACTTTATAGAGAAGGGGAAGACGAGGGGGAAGGGGAAGGGTGAACAGAAGAAGAATGGAAGTAAAGCGACGGAGCGGACGATGATACGTAACCGCCGAGAGTACATCAGTCTGGCGGAGGTCAGGGCAGGAGACTCCCCCATCCGACGTAGTTCTCGATCAGCCCATCAGGAACACCCCCGCTACTGCATTTTTGTTTATGGATTATCTGTCTACAGAAATGTAGATGTTGATAAGTACAGGTCATTACTGCAGGTCACTGATTTCTTTGCTGACCATCCACGCGAACAAACAATGAAGGAGGTGTATGCCATGAAACCGTTCTGGACTGCCGGGTCCAGTTTCGGCTTTGTCGATATGAATGAGAGCTTTCTAACTACCGGTATTGATGATGAACACAGAGTTGACGGGGTTCATGCTCAGACGGATACATCTGATGATGAAATGGACGAAGATGAAATGGACGAGGATGAAGCAGGCGAAGATGAAACGGGGGAGGATGGATGGGACAAAGATTAAACGAAGTAGGGGAATAGCAGATATTTCTTGCATCGTGGCCATGTATAAATAAGACTAAAGTACGGTTTCGTGTATGTTTCAATGGGACTCTGTTCCCAAATGTACTTATATATGTAGCAGCATAGGTGTAAGTACTACACATACCTGGAATACGAAGGTCAATGCTGAAGCCTTCGATCCCAGGAGAGTAAACTAGGATATTTCTTTAATGGAACGAAGAATATCTTATTAACATTATGAATCGTTTACACTACATAGATAGTCCGTCTGATCAACATCGACGATATATGCCCTTCCTCATTTCCTCTTCTCTGTGTTATGCTAAATCAGTATCAAGAACACGCAGACACAGAATTTCCTTACCTGTATTCGAACATGAGCTGTACCCCGACGAACAAGCAAAACACGACTCCAATTAGGAACTGAACTCCGGCAAAGGTACCTACTAATTCATTAAGGAAGAACCGGAGGCCATCGACGCCAATGACGAATCCCACGAGATTGGCCGTTATCATAAGCAGGATGTTGACAACACCGCCTAATGCGCAAACGTGTCGATACCATGAGGTAGAAGAATACTGGAAACAGAGTAAGATTCATGAGATATAGACAGGGGGATGATTAAAGGTATATCCTTACTCGCGAAGCAGGAAGGAAATACCGAGCAAGCATTTCTGGAAGAATGAACAAGCTCACGAGCCAGCCCCACGCAAGGAGTTTGAAAGTGAGGTCATGCCACAATGCAACGAACGTGAATACAAGGACGCTATTCACAAATACATTCTTCATTCCGCCCAGGGGAATGTAAATGTAGCTAATTCCCCAAATCAACATTCTTCTTTTTAAATAAGCTCTGAGAAAAAACTCAACTTACCGGATGATCCATAGGTTATAGCTGCGGTGCCAACTCCTCCAGAAACCAAACGTCGAATAGTTATTTGCCATACACCTGACCATGTTTTCAGGCGGATCAATACCGTCTACCAAAGCCCATAATCGGAAAAAGCGCCAAGGAAGTAGGAGCTAGGTAAGTCGTGAGCTGAATCCCGGCTCGAAAATGTCCTCGAAACTGGGCCTTACCTTGAGCCACACTATTATGAGATTCCAAAACCCTAACATGCCAATTTGTGCGGGAGAGTCGCTTGCCCACGCTCTGGTATCTTTGATTGCGACTACGTACATGAAGTGGAGGACGGCTTCCATTGTCAAGAGGCAACCAATGAATCGGATAAGGTATCCTAGAACAGAAGATCTTGTGATAGTTAGCGGCCGACGAAACTGCAGGATCCAGTTTATTAGCCTCTTTTTCAATGAAACTAGTGAGATCAAGTGACCTGCCACAGAAAATCATTGAACGTCATGATTGGGCCGGCGATGTACAGGGGAGAGTAAAGGGCATATGAGAAATAATTCGCATAAGAATACATCTCGTGAGGATGACTTGTTATTTGACGTTGTCGCTCGTCTAACGAGATACCTGTCTATCTTGTGCCTGGATGAGAATTGTGGTGGAAGGAAGGGTATTGTATTGAGATGTACCGACCTCAACAGAATTTGGTTTTCTGCAAGCCCAATAGTAGTCCATGCTAAATGATACCAAGCGAAGCATTGTGATGTTGAAGTTGATGTGCCATCTGGGGTAGAAACCTTCATATTTCTCTTCATCCTACAAACATCATAAGATTTAACGCAGAACCGAGTCTTAGAAGGACGAACAAGTGCGTACCAAAAATTCTAATGATGGAGTGATTGCACCAAAGCGATACCCATTATAACGATCATTCATGAATAGGATTCCAATGTTGAATGCCCAAGTAAGTACGGGCCCTAACTTGGAGGATTTGCACGCCTTTGCAATTATGAAGTTGATTGTTATGACGACAATTAGTTTCAGGATGCTGGAGCCGTGCAACGCGACTAGGAAAATGAGGGACAAAGCAGCATTCAAAGGGATGAGATGGAGATTGTCCCCGGGTACTTTTGACATGAGATAGAGCTTGTTCCAGGAATATTTCAAGAGTAAAAATAAGAAGGCGACACCAGTGAGAATGGGTATGTTATTTCTAAAAGATCGATATTGACTGTCGCTGTTATCCTAGAAGTTGTCAGGTTCATTGCGGAAGCGTACCGATTGAAATGCTCACCAGGTTCCGACCAAATAACCAGCCTTGCCATAACTTATACTGATACTGTGGATAATTGGGATGGGAAGCTAGGAGCGGGCAAACAAGAGCAGGGATCTCAGTACAATGCAACTTTGAAGAAGCCAAATAGCACATACGATCGCTCAGAGTTATAGGTATCCATATCATGAACGGTAGAGCCAAGCATAATATCACGTAGTAGAATTTGAATTCCACTGTTCCCCATCTGCTAGGTTTCCGGTTGCTCTCGCTAGGAATAGAGGTGCTCCTTGACGATGAAGGTATCTTCACGGTAAGGTCGGTGATGCTCATACTTGTACTTTGTCGATCAGCGAAGGAGAAAGGAGGATGAGGATGATGTGCCTGTGCAGTGGGCGACGTGATGGGGAGAGGTATTTCTTCGCTCATATGAGCTAAGGAACCTCTTGGACGCAAAATCTAGCGAGCTCTGCGCGCAACAGTCGAAGTTGGATATAAAGATGTTGTAGAACTTGGAACGATGACACTTGTAAGTCTTTGAAATTTCACTGCGGCGCTTGAATTTTGACAACAATCGTTTGTTAGTCATCGTTTTCTGTACCTCCTTCCTCTTTCTCCCGCGTCAAATAATCTCCAAGGTTTCGCTTCAGCTGGTTCTAGGGCCCTCCAGATTGCATGAGTTACAAGACTTCCCGCTTTTGCTCCATTACAATATCCAACAATATCCTTCCCAAATGCAAAAATTAGGCGCTTCCCCTATTCATGCCGATATCCTCCTTTGCATTCTGTGCGCGCTTCCAACGTTTGAGGCATTGTTCGCCACCGTCAGGGCCTCAAAAGCTTTTCACGCTACTTACGTTCAACACGGGAAGCGAGTTCTTAACTCCGTTGCCTTCAACTATGTGGGCCCCGCGCTTCCTTTAGCTTTGCAGGTCGCCCGCTACGATTCGCATCTTTCACCTGAGGGATTCAATACAGGACTGTCGGATAATGACCACAACACAGGCCTTCAGGTAGAAATCAAGGACGTTTATCCCTTGGTAAACAATGAAAAAGTCGTCGCAGAGTGGGAGAATTTATTTAGTTTTCGGTACGTCTTCAACAATGCTTGTCCATGTTCATTCTGACGGGGGGTGCAGAAAGAAAGACATGCGTCATGAAACCAGTCAACTTACAAGCTTGGAATCTTGGCAATTCCGAAAGGCAATGCATCGTCTGATGTTGTATACACGTCTCTTCCCAACTGACGAGTATGCCTATTGCATCACGAGCAATAGTGACTGTGTTGATCTCACCACCAAATTAGAAAAAGAACTCCTCACACGACAGGAGTTTCTGTCGGACTGTTTCACCAACGAACTTGATCAACTACGCGAAGTGGCAACTTTTGCGCTGGAAATCATAAGATGGGTTGATAATGTCGATAGTTCTGACATGATAGGTGCATCTCACGTCTGGAGCATGGTGTATTCATCTCACTCAACTCCATACAGCATCCAACAGAGATTTTACTGACATCGCCCTTTCTGTTGGACCTGCCGTAATCCTCGAATGTTACAAAACCCTCGGATTCGAACCCTTGACTGAAACGATCAACAAACTGTGTACCGATACAACGCCCGATTATTTTGAAGATAAAAGTTCACGACCTCTACTCGCTGGGTATCTCTTCAAATCCGTCTCAGCTGTTCTCGAAAATCGCGATGCAAATGACCACCGATACGTATCCCTCAAAATTATTGATATTGATACATTAAGAGAAGAATCTTGTATGATTTTCCTTAACTAAATCACCCGTATACTGAAAGTCGTGTTAAGGTTCGCAGTGTGGTGCTGAATCCTACATCGGGGGACTCTGGGGCAAAACTAGTAGGCATAAGAAATATCATAGTGAAGAGGGGCCGCTCTGACGGTCTATGTAGCTTGGGACTATCTCAGCTTATCCTCCCAGACCCTTGGTACCTATCTCTTTCCCTCCCTGTCTATGTTCATGAAGGGCGAGCTTCATCGCAATCCTGTCGAAATCAAGCACGTCGAGGCACTGCTCGTCAAAACTCCGTTTAAAGAGATTTATGAAGATATCTACAGCAAGAATCTCAAACTACCCGCGTGGCACGACAGAAACGACGATTATTGGATATGCCAGGCATGCCTAACACAATTTGTAAAGGACCACCTTCACTTATGGGTCATTATGAAGCGGAAAGAAGGTACGTCCGCATTGCCAATCGTTTTCGATATCTAAGTTGCTGATTTGAATTTCGTTTTATTTCCAGCAAAGGAACGAATAGCGAATGATTGTTGGTAAGCCTGTAATATGTGCTTAAATTGCACCTGGAGTCCTCAGACCGTTGTCGCAGGTATGGATATAACTGTCGAACCCAAGTCCACAAATCAAATCACGCGCAACAGCTCAATGTGAGTTACACTGGCCCTTTGAACCTATTTTTCAACTGATTGACATGTAAAATAGCATCTGTGCGAGCCGACGCGATGATCATGAATTCCTCACTTGGCTTTCCACAATCGTATGAACTAGTATCTATCACACCTATGTATCGCACCTTGTATATGCATGTTGGGCCAATGCAAACATCGCTCATTTAAATATAAGTTATCTAAATCTGAGGTATACGCTGGGTATACGTTCAAATCTAGGGACCTCCGACTAATTATCGCATCTCTTGGCAAAAGCCTCTGGAACTATATATCAACGTCATCACCTTTCTACAGCTGTTACTGTCGTTTCTCAGCCAATTATTATGTCAAGAACGAGGCCTCATGCACCTGTACATCCTCTTGCTGGATTGAGACCGAGATCACTACGGTCTGGTCCACTGACGAGCTCAACATTTTTCGATTATGGCTTTCATTATTCCACGTATGGAATTCAAACCCATGAAATATTCAACGTTTAAACATAATCTCAAGGAAATTGCGGGCCCATTCATCTTGTATCAATGCCTTAGCGTTATCCTCAAATGGAGGACGATTTTTGGCTAGTGGTGGGGACGGTGCGCTATATCTCGATGGTTGATATTTTTCCTGTATTCACGAAGGATACCATTTCAATCAGATCTGGACGTGCATCTTTGGGACTTTCATCAAGAAGATATCAACAAACCCTGTCATACGCTCGTTGGTCCTCGAGTGAGTACTTTATGACTTGCTACAGCTGAGATCGAGCCGCAGTCCATGATTCCTCGGCTTCATTCACCCAAGATTCAATGTTAGAATAATATCTTTTGCCTGGAATTCTCTCGCTCGAACCAATTTCTCTTCGCGTGCGTCCACCATTTTGGAATAGATCCACTGTCCCTCTGACGAACTGATTAATCTGCAGTGGAGGAACTGACACAATCGTACACCAATACGACGTTTCGCGATTGGAGACTGGCCCGCTTTCCAAACTACCAATGAATATGGTCCGAGAGCATGTAGGAGTTGCTGCTTTACGGAATTGAAGATGGTCTGAAGCTGCTAGTGTTTCGCAGGATACCATACGCGATGTAACGTGTAGCCCTTTTCGTGATGAGGTCTTCTTGAGCGGGAGGTGGGTAGTGTTCCTCTGATACAACACCTACAATCCAGTAGTTTGTCACTCATCAGAAATTGCTCGCAGTGAAGATGGACGAATAATACAACACGACGCGCGTCTCAGCTTCTCGCCCAACATACGAATTGCCGATATCATTCAGCTTACTGCTGAGGTTACATCCGTCCAATTCCATCCAACGGTGGAAAATCTGTTTATTACGAGCGACTCTAATAGCAATGTCTGCCTTCGTGACACCCGGATGGCGTTTGGTCCCCGAAAAAGTAGGAGCAACGAAGGTATAGTCAGGACCTTTCATACGACCATAGCAAGACGAAATATCGGGACCATGAGTAGACCCGAGCCCAGTAGCGTTGCGTTTGATCGAGAGGGTTCGCTTACTTAAATTTCTACACTTGCAAACATTGGCTGATTCAAAGATGTTCTCGTAGGCAAAAAGCTAGCTATAACATCACTAGTTGGTCCATTTCCTTTCACACCGGAAGCCCGTTCAATAAACATGATGTCTCGGGCATAGCACTATTACCCTACAATTTACAGCTTGTCTGATACATATCCTATAGCTATATGTACTGGAAATTCGGTCGCAAGATCGCCTAGTCAACGGACGTACTCTAATTCGTGTACGATGAAGGTGGCGTGAATACATGCCATTCTTGTGGCCTATATACCTAACTAGTAACAGCACGGTTGTTTTGGAGGACCTGGCCCGATGATCTCCGACGACGACTACTATCTTGGAGGATCTGACGACTTTTGTGGCTATTTGGTAAGATCATTGAACCATGATGCACTACGCTGACACCTCTGGCTCAGTGGAAAATCCCCCCAGTAGAGCAATTGATGGCGCAGAGGGAGGAAATACCAGCGCACGAATGGCGGTTGGATGGAAGTAATATAGTGGGTGAGCTTGCATATACCGATAAACTCTCTGTTGATGAGGACACACCTGATCGTTTTGTCGTAGGATTCACAGAGAATGCCGACTCCTCGAAATTCATCCCAACAGAATTACCCACACCGTCCGCTGTCCTAAAAGGTACCCTTGACTTTCTAATAGTAGCATAATCTAACGTTGCGTATTCGTTTTTTGACAGGTCACAATTCCATCGTAAACACTGGCCTCATCCATCCACAATTTCCACTCATTCTTACCGCGGGCATCGAGAGTACAATAACTTTGCACAGCCCATTCCCTTCTTGCCCGTTCTCTCGGCGATTGTCTCTCACCCCTCAGGAAGTTCGCCAGTTACCCAGTAGTACGACCCCTGAAGAAGCTCGAGTAATTGACTCCCTGTTGTTGGGAGTGGAACCAGCGTTTGGAGAAAGTGCTGATGAAGCGGAAATGGACACGATACGATTATTTGACAGGTATGTTCCAGGAAATGTAATTATGTGTGGCTTGGTGATTTGTTGTCCTGCAGAATACTTCGAATGGAGGGTGGGGCTGATCCTTTTGAAGTTCTTCCTTGGGTTCAAACATCTGAAGATGTGGATGACTCCAGCTCTGACGCTAGTATGGTCTAATACAATGAATTTATGTATATTAGCAGTAGCAATATTCTGGAGATATGTATGTAAAATAGGCAACAGTCGTATGCTAGATCCACTCTATATGAAATTAGAATCAGGAAAAAAACAAAAATCTCAATACCAAATACTTCTGGTGCGGTGAGCGGGCAAAATGTGGGCAGTTTTGATCCCCTCAATTTTGTCGTCTCCCCTCTCTAACTTTTTGGCCAGATCCCATAGGAAAAAATCGATCAAAACACTGCTGACTTCGTTAGGGATGCTGTTGCTCTGATTTGGAGCCTCCGCGATGAGAGCCAAAATCGCGTCCTTTAATCTTTCGACGGCGACTATACTTCCCGCACGCAGACTGGTCTCCTCTTTCGATCCAGGTGCTATGTCAATCCCTTCCCCAAGTTTGCGAACGAGGGAAGCTGGGTATACAAGGATTCTGAGATGGTGCAAGATTTGAGGGACCCTATAATCAGCGAACATTGTCAAGTCTTGGATTACAGGTCCACGGATACCGGGAAATAACGGGTGTGTATTAGTGACCGTTGGGTCAGGATAGAATGCAGCCCAAGTCTCAGCGACTAGAATTTGGGCCCGTTTCCAAAAGCAAACTAATTTGAGTCGTTGAGCAGAGAGATGGTTTCAATGCGGGAACGAGTACCTCTTTTGCCGTTATAGAAAACTTCATCTCTGAACGAAGGAAAGGTATCAGTGACCATTTTCACCAGGTCAAGTGCTGTTCCCTGGCCATCATGTCGGCGTTGAAACTCCTCAAGAAACCCTTGGTATGATCCTCCGAAGCTCTATGCATATGAAAATTGAATGAGCACTGATTTTAAAAAGAGGTGGTATAAAGAGGGAGAGACTTACAGTACATAAAATAAATCCAACCTCTCGCATGACAGAAATTCGTTCTTGAAGAAGGGGAACAGTTTCGCTGCATTGACTTGCAGGCCGAAATACAGATTCGATGAGTGAATCTGGACAGAGAACTTTTGAGGAGTAGAAATATGGATCGCTGATTGGAATGTTGTCATCGTGTAAAGCTAAGAACGATATTGGATTGGTCAATGATTCCTCAAAGGTTGCAATAGTAAAATGTTTACCTCTGTTCAACGCTGCTACAAGACTCCAGTACCCTGTCCACAATCTGCGACTGTCTCCTAAGTCGTCCCACCCAGATTTCCATTCAACACCATATCGATCGGGGTGACCTTCTCGCGATGACCAAAAGCTGAAATTTAGTGAAGAAATCAAGAAGATCCAATCGAGGACTTTCTTATTGGAAGGCTCTGAAGCAACGTAGGGCTCGACTGGAATTAAGTGCAGAGGGTGTGTACGCCACGTCCTAGGGGTATATGACTCGACTTTGATTTTGTGGTATATCTTAGCCCAAATTGGCGATTCAGACGAGATGAATGCGCGAAGGTGGGAAACAACATACGTGACGAGCAGCAACGGATATGCCTTCATCGTTCACTTGAACGATATTTGTTTGCTAAGAGAAGCTAATTTAAAAGGAGTACTGGTCAAGAAGGTTGAGGCTAACCTTATAAGCAAATTCAGCGCTGTCAATGACCGGGTTTAGACCGCTGTCCTCGTCAGACCAAGTGAGAACCTTTTCGTCTAGTGGCGTGTTACTATCATTTTGTGTCTCCGAAAGCATGATGCACTGATTAGCATCTAATGTAGAGATAGATTTTTTTTTTGAAGTCTCGGCGCTTACACGTTCCGCAATTGTTTGGACGAAGGCAGTGCAAGCGCCTAACGAAGGTAACGCGAACTAACTTCGGTCATTACTCGGTCAACAGGGTTTGCTTTAGACTTCCTTGCTTTGATGCGAACGATCTCCTGCGGTGACTGGCGGACCGATGCGAGAACGGCCTACACCTCTGCTCACATTCTCTGAACCACCTGCTCGACCTATCACTCGAGAATTCACCCCTACCTACGACGATGATAAACCACTAAGACGTTGGTATCACAATGTTCCTCTTTATGGTGCGTAAAGTTCTAGTTGCCTTTGCATCCTCAAAACTTAGCTCTCTCAGGTGTCATCGCTCTTCTTGTGTCCCCGCATCCCTCCCTTTTATTTGTTCTCATTCAGCATTACCTCGTCGTTCTTAAAACGCCTCTCAAATTCACTGTTCATCTCCTCGTAATTTATACCCTTACATTCATGATGTTCTCATCCCTCATCGTCCTTGTCGCACGCGATCCTGGGCCAGTCACTTTCGAAGAACCGCAAAGTGATGGCAATGCGGAAGAAGTGGGTCTCACAGAAGCTTTAATGTCTCCAGACTTTCTTGCGCCTGGAAGGTTTTGTCGTATTTGTTGGGTACGGTTTCTATTCACACCCTCACGTTCCGATGTTCTCATCCCTCTTCACTGTACTAGACTTCAAAACCTGACAGGACCCACCATTGTTCTTTCTGTGGACGATGTGTTCTGAAGATGGGTAAGGAGTTGCGCTTGAAAAAATTACCTTTTGTACTCAAGTAAACTCCTAGATCACCACTGCCCATGGCTCGGGAATCGGTGCATCGGTCATCGCACCTATCCAGCCTTTTTGCATTTCCTGCTGTGCATCACTTTGCTTGCTATGTACGTAGCAGTTCTATGCGGACATGCCCTCTATTATGCATTCAACAACCCTTACACTGTTGTAAGCCCAAAAGACTTTTCGCACCACTCAATCTACTTACGTTGTTCTTTCATTTCCTCAAGGATGAATTTTCACCCGTTCATGAGATCGGCTTGGTCTTCGCTGGAGTGACTTTCACCCTAGTTATTGGCTCGTTCTTCGTCTATCACCTCTATCTGGTCTCAACAAATCAAACAACGTTAGAACATATCACACCTTTCCTTCTTTTGCGTTACCTACCCGCATTACCACACATGGAGTCCAGTCATGCACTATCCGATCCTCCACTCGAGCACGAACTGTCTTATAGACAAAGGAGGTTGATTAAAGAAGCTCATGGTTATGTACGAGTATATGATATTGGCTTTCGAAGGAATTGGATACAAGTAGTGGGATGGAAGGGACCTTACGGCTTGATGACGCGGTTGCTTTGTGGAGGTGGCAGGTACGTTCGTGGATACTATCCTCGTGCTCAGGCGTCGATGCTAAAGTAACGCATTCCACAGCATGGGAGATGGGAAATCCTTTCCTCGTGCAACAAATGTTGAAGAACGTTTAGCAATTCTGGCCCAAAAATTGGTGCAAGACAAGTGATTAATTCACTTCTTCTAATAGGTTCACGATATACCTGGATTGTAATACTTATTTATATTGGACGATTCTTCGCGCAGAAACCTCTTGTGCATCACTGTTTATATGTTCGGATATACTGTATCCACTCTTCTTTGTATCCTTGGAAGACCGTGAATAGCGGGTACCAACGTGTCTTACCTCTACCTTAGGCTTACAAATGGATCTGACCTTTGGAAGAATAAGTGACAAAGCACTCACTTTGCTTTTGGTCTGGACTCTGCAGGACGCGGGGTTGCACGGCTTCTCGCATCATCTGAGGATGTCTCTGCGGGAAGGCTAGGCGGAACTTGGACGAGGTGAATTACAAATATCAGCCGGGAAGAGATATTCTGGAAAATCACCAGTTCGCAGTAGATGCAGACTGTAGTACCATTTGGTAGCGTTTTCTGACCCCAGAAAGAACCTCGCAACCCCTTTTATCAGAAGATACGTCATTTACAAGCGTTGTACCAGAGCAGATCCGGAGGCAGATCAGGTATATAAGGCTGTAAGCATCCCGATATTTCCTCAACTCGGAGCTTCAGTTTAAACTCATTTACAATGCCAGCCGAAATCGTCGATGTGCAAACTTCTGAAAATCTCAGAGCCATTCAGCTACAGATTCTGGATGGTTTGCAACGCCCTGCAGGGCAGAAGAATCTGCCTACAATGTTGCTCTATGATGAGCGCGGTCTGAGGTTATACGACGATATTACCACCATGGCTCCGGAATATTACTTGTTTGGAGCTGAAGAGGACATTTTGAAGAAGCATGCTACGGACATTGTGATGGCCATGCATAATACCACAGGTTGTATTCCAGGAGAAACCGTGATTGAGCTAGGCGCTGGGTAGGTGTAACTTTCATCATATTACCACCATCACAAATGACACTCACTCATAATCCAGGTCGTTGCGCAAGACCTCACACATCTTACGCAGTCTTTCTCACATCGTCGACAGCCCCAGTCGTGTTCCTCCAATAACTTACTATGCGCTCGACCTTGAAAAGCGTGAACTGGAGCGCACTTTGAATGCAATTGCTATTTCGGATATCGGATCGGATCTCAAAGGAAAGGTTGAAACCAAGGGGATGTGGGGAACTTACGATGATGGTTTAAAATACCTGAAATCTACCGGTCTGTATGCTCCAACTGCGATTGACAGGCCATCAAGATTGGAGGCATCTATGAGGTTTGACGCTAGAGACTTGTCTCCCTCTTCGACTACGTCGGGTTCCGATTCTTCTGGCGCTCATGTGTTCGATGTATCTCCTCCGTCGACTCCTGAAGAGGTTCAGGCTCCCCTCCATATCATGTTCCTTGGCTCATCTCTCGGCAACTTTAACCGGAAAGACGGAGCAGCCTTCCTGCATTCACTTCCTCTGCGTCCTGGATCTGGAGATACGTTATTGTTAGGATTAGATCATGCCAACGAGAAGGATTTGATCGAAGAAGCGTACAATGATCCTCGCAATCACACGAAAAAATTTATTATGAATGGATTGAGAGGTGCTGGCCGAGCATTAGGAAATGAAACCTTGTTCCTTGAAGACAAATGGGATTACGTTAACGTGTGTTTTCTGGTTATCAAGTTTTGACTTTTAAACTAATTCTAGGATAGAGATACGATGACATTGAACGTTGGTCACGCAATTTTGTTCATGCATTGCATTGTGCTGACTTGATCTGTTTTACTCAGGCCGCCATGAAGCTTTCTACAAGTCCAAGATATCTCAAGTGTTGCGTATCCCAGACGGTGACATATCAGTGGAATTCCAGGAGAACGAGCTTGTCAAAGTAGAGGAATCATGGAAGGTATACCTGGAAATCAGTAATTTTTCGAACAACAGTTTTGCTGACGCTTTACTCCATTCAGTTTTCAGAGACCGATGCTTATACTCTTTTCTCTGAGAGTAATTTGCGACCAATTGAAAGGTGGATCGATAGCACCTCTCGATACTCACTATGGTTGCTGGAGCGTCCCGCCTTCATTTTCCCTTTGCTCAAATCTCCCAATGCATGCAATTCATCTAGCGAACTGGTTCCCAAGAAAACCTATTCTTCTTCCCCCTTTGGTGTACCTTCTCCTCAAGAATGGGTGAACCTCTGGGCCGCTTGGGATATGATCACACTACGGATGATTCCGCCTTCAATGCTTTTCCAAAAGCCAATCGATTTGCGTCATATCTGCTTGTTTTATCTCGGTCATATCCCGACTTTTCTGGATATCCATTTGTCGAGGCTTTTGAGCGAGCCCCACACGGACCCTGTAGGATTCAAGGTTGGTCCTCTAACCCAATTTCATCGCAAACTTATTTCAACTATTTGTGTTTGCGTACACAGGACATTTTTGAAGTATGTACTCGACCTCAACCTCGAATTATTTCATTAACACGTCAATAGCGAGGAATTGACCCAAACGTCGATGATCCTTCTCAATGCCATGTGCGTGTCAAAGCTGTCTTTCATTCTTATCCATTGAATGCCTCCCCAGCCTCATTCGGAAGTCCCCCAGAACGACAAAGATTGGCCGAGCCTAAATTCCATTTCACAATTCCGCTCTCGCGTCCGAAACCGTCTTTTAAAACTCTACAATGACTTCGACAACGGAAATCTCACACTTACAAGGAAAATGGGAAGAGTTTTGTTTATGACCTTTGAACACGAGGCTCTTCATGCAGAAACCCTCTTATACATGCTCCTGCAGCGCGCTGGCTCCGGGACTATTCCACCTCATGGTTTTGCTATTCCAGAGTGGAACTCTCTGGCATCCAGTTGGAAAAGTATTCCTCCATTGGTCGAGGATACTGTCACATTAGGCCCGGCTGTAGTGGAGCTGGGACATGATGATGCTGAAGGAGAAGATGAGCTCAAGGATTATAAATTCAATGTCGAAGATCGCGAATTTGGCTGGGATAATGAGCATCCAAAGCGGCACATTGACGTTCAAGAATTTCGTATCAGTTGGAGGCCTATCACCAACGGTCAATACTACGATACCTTCAAAAAGAACAAGGACAAGTTTCACGTTCCTGCAAGCTGGGTCGAAGAAGACGGTGAAATTAGGGTAAAGTTTCTTCACTCTCTTGTACAGAATCGCGCTGAAATGATACTCTAAGGTCCGCACTTTGTATGGTCCTGTACCCCTGAGTGTCGCAGAGGACTGGCCTATTTTCGCCTCGTATGATGATCTATCTACTTATGCCACGGTCAAGGGCGGACGTCTTCCCACCGAACCCGAATTGCGGCTTTTCTATGATAAATTCCAGTGTGGCTTCGAAGGGGGAGCTAATTTAGGTTTTCGGAACTGGCATCCCGTTCCGTACGTTGCTCTCATGATGGAACTCAGTATAGACTAATATTGTTTTGCCTAGAGCCACCACTGGTGGCAAACAAAATGGCGGTAAAGGCCATAACGGTGGCGTCTGGGAATGGACGTCAACCGAGTTTGACAAATACGATGGTTTCACACCATCGAAATTATACCCTGGGTGAGCGTTTAGTATCTGTGCTACTAACGGGAAGATGTTTATCCTGTTCAATAGCTATTCGATGGACTTTTTCGATGGCGCTCATCAAGTAGTGGTGCGTTTGTCCGATACATCTTGAAAGTCATACTCAAAATTTTGCTGACAGATTGGAGGCTCTTATGCCACTATCCCTCGCATCGCTGAAAGAAGGTCGTTACGAAACTGGTATCAGCGTAATTATCCGTTTGCCTGGGTTGGGGCTCGGGTCGTATATGATGCTTGACTCCGCTGTTTTGAGACTATGATTCTCGCCATGTAAATGTACATCACTTCGAAAATACAGTACGGTGTATTGAACCTTCAAAATAAGAATAGCTTTGGCTTCTCTTTCGGTTAATGATATTTCTTTGTTCCGGACCTGAGAGACTTTCCGAGTCTCATGGTCAGTACACATGTAGTACTAGTAGCACACATGGATTGTACTTGTGCTTTGCCGCATCTTCGCCTTCCCTACTTAGTTCTTCCATGTCCACTGCAAGCTTACCTTCGTATTATCTTGCTCCGAATCTTTCACACACTCCTGCATACACAGAGGAACCACAAGAACATGAGCAACGTATAGCCCTCTCTGACCGCCTCCGTTCTAGAAATTCTGGAACATTTGTGAAGCAATCTCGAAACGGAGAGGCAAGGTTAACCTTGAACGCTCAAAATGGGCCAATCCCTACGTATGGTTCAGGAGGAATAATCGATGGTACGATTGACATTGCGAAAACTGAGAATATAACGAGCATAGATATCAAGGTGTGTAAACGACTCTGTGGTCCAACAAGTCTTTTTGACTTTAGTGCTGTACAAGGTGGAGGGCCATCTGCAAGTTAAAGAAATAGCAGAAGGGGGAACCATTGACAGAAAAGTAGATCTTGCAAGTTCGGTGCTTTGGTCAAAGGAAGAAATTGCTCCTTGTCCAAGCTCTTGTGATTTTCAACTACCCTTGCCGCATACTTTTGAGATAGAGGGTCAACACTATGTAGATGATAACTTGAAGTTCGCTTCTACTGAAGCCGACCTGATTTAGTAATTCAAACAGAATCTCCCCCCGACGTACAATGTCAAACTATCCGGCCTTCCTGGATTCGTTGCTTTCATAGAGGTAAGTAAATGCAGTTTGGTTTCCTCTCATTTTCTCAAAAGATGGTCACTTAGTATTCGATACACGCGGTTATCCGTAGGTCGACCGTAGCCACCGCTCTCGCTCCTCGGATGAAAGCAAGCTTTCTTGGTATCAACGTTGGAAACACGTATGTTGATTCCCCGGGCCTAGTAAGGTTAACGAAATATCTTATCGTCAGCTATTCCAGCGTACTGTCAACGCCTTTCATATACTATCCTCGAACACGTCCGATGGTCCCCCTGCCTGCCCCCATCAGGCTGACACAGAATCGTTTTACTGGAACGCCAGACTGGCAACTCTATGAATCCGTGATGGCTTCTCGACGCTCCTCCTTGCAAGATATCAGCACACGACTATACATACCCGCTTCCCGCATCTTTTGTGCTTCGCAAAACATACCGTTCCATGTCACATTTGAGTCATCCGCCCTGTCGTTAGCAACTTTCTTACCATTCGGACCTTCGGGTAATCCCTCCACGAAGAAACCCACGCGCTTGCAAATTATGCGGAAAGTGACTGTCGACGTGAGGTCGGTGAAAATCCACCTCCTGCCCCAGAGTTTTTGATTGACTTCAAGTATTCTTTGATTAGGCACCAATTGATGCTTGGGACTAGCAAAACTGACATGTGGCGGGTGGACTGTTTGGGAGAAGCCACATTCAAACATGCGGTATTGGAACAAAAAATCCAATGGTTATTACAGCTGATTTTGTATAGGGCGATGGTCCTACATGGGTCTCTTTCTCCGGAGATATTTCCATCGATCCTCCGGTGAAGGTTATGGGGTTTAAAGTTGGTGGAATAGCGGTCAAGGTATGAGTTTTCCTTTTGTTCAACCACCTAGGATCTGGCGTAGGTTGAGGCCAGTAACATTAGGATTTCATGTTATTTTCCATGACGCCTCCAGAAGCACAGCAAGCCCCATTCAGTGAGTTAAGGCAGGTCATTCCAATCCAATTGACGACAGATGTATGGTCTTCGAATGGTAATAGTTTTGGAACGGATCTGCCATCTGAGTCTGTGCTTTCCTTGCGGTCTTCATAGATCAAAATGCGGAAAAACCGTGATTCAATAGAACTTACATACCTTGTAGCATATGGTCCAGCAATCTGTAATGTTAGGCCCGATGTCAGGTTCGGGATTTATTATATAGCTATTAGCTGGTCAAGTTGCTTGAGCCTGTGCTTATTTTATTGCTTTTTATTGAGAGCAGCATCCCCGCATCCTTTGCGAGCCTCCGAAAAGCCTCCCTCCGAGGAACATAGTCAGACTGAGCCAGATTCCAAATCCACGAAGAAAAAATTAAATGAATCTGCTCACTGGATTTCTGTGTTCAACAAATTGAGCAGAACCTAGCAGAACCCAGCCGCTAACAGGTGTTGCGAATGAGCGCTTATGGAGGCGCTTACAGTTCGTTCGGTAGCGCCCGAGTTTTTTTTCGATGACTTTTGGTTTCCTTCAAATTTTGTTCCACTTCTCTTGCTTTTCGTCAGTTTTCCAGAAGTCAAGTAATTGAGCGAGGCAGTAGATCTGGACCCCCCAAATCCTCCAATCCAACACAATTGCGTGTATGCCAGAGCTGTGAACGATGTCCGTTGCAGTTAAAAAGTCACCTCTTTTCAATGACCGCAAGTCATTCAAGCGACCTAGACCATCGTGGGCACACAATGCTGAAGACGAACGAAAGCGTAAAACTCCTGTGAAGGCGAATGGATCATCGCCAAACAATTACCACCAGAATTCTTCCGATACACCGAAATCAATGAAAACACGGAAGCCATTGCCCAAGAAGCAAAATAATGCTCTTTCCCTGGGTTCCTCACCTTCCATTGTCTCTTTGAAGCAGATAGCACTTCAGGAGCAGCGCTCCAAACTTCCCATCGCAAAAGGTACGAGAATTTACGATGTTTTTGGCTATGTCAAGTTTCTCATCCTGAGATAGGCAAGGACGCATTGATACGGGAATTCCAGGAGCACGACGTAACTGTATTACTAGGAGAGACTGGATCGGGAAAGACTACACGTACGTTATATACACACTAGGATACTCCTACGTAGCTGATTTTGTTTCCTTCTAGAGATACCGCAATATTTATTGGAGTCCGGAATTGCACGAGGTGGGATGATTGCAGTGACCCAGCCTCGGAAGGTCGCAGCAACCTCTCTTGCTATTCGTGTAGCAGCTGAACAAAATGTCACCCTTGGAACATCCGTCGGATATTCTGTCCGTTTCGATGAACGCTTCAGCCCAGAGACTAGAATTAAATACATGACCGACGGTATGATTGTACGAGAGCTCATGTCCGACCCATTATTGAGCAAGTACAGTGTTGTTATCGTGGACGAGGCACACGAACGATCATTGCGAACCGATCTCTTGATTGCCAACCTCAAAACTATTCAACGACAACGTAATGGTTTTCGGGATGTCAAAGGGAAAGGAAAGGATAAAGCGGACGCGCCTAATCCTTTGAAAATCATCATCATGAGTGCGACACTGGATGCTGAAAAATTTGGCCAGTTTTTTTCTGGGTATGTCACCGTCGACACTCCACTTGGATACATACTCATATCGAATGTTAGAGCAAAAATCCTCTATGTTCAAGGTCGTCAGCACCCGGTCAAAATCTATCACTCATCGCAGGGGCAAATAGACTACGTGGATGCCGCAATGCGTACGTTTTACCAAATACATACCGACTATCCACCGGGAGACGTCTTGATATTCTTGCCTGGTATGTCTCCGAATTTAATTTCCAGACGTTATCGCAAACCTTGCACCAGGTCAAGAGGATATTGAAAGCTTGGAGAGGACCATTGAGATGTACGCTAAACAACTGCCGCAGGATAGCCTGTCGGTATGTTCAATCCTCAGTCGATATTTTTCCAAGTTCAACTGTAATCACTATTTAGGTATTGATATGCCCCATGTACGCTGCTCAAGCCGCTGGACAAAACTCGAAGGTGTTTCTTCCTGCACCTCCTAAAACCCGAAAATGTATATTGGCTACCAACATTGCGGAGACTTCTATCACTATACCCGGGGTGAAGTATGTTATTGACACAGGGAAGTGTAAGGAGAAACGGTATCTCGCTAGAAATACTGGTGGCGGTGATTGTTGAATACATCGTTTAAATCCACAAGACTTACCTGCCGTTTTTCCAGGGCTTGATACCCTATTGACCAGAGACATCACACAGTCATCAGCAATGCAGCGGGCTGGTCGTGCTGGTCGTGAGGTAAGTCATACTTGACGACGATGCTACCTGAACATCAACTAATCGATACATCAGGGATCGGGACATTGTTTCCGACTGTATACGGCAGATGCATTCAAGGCAATGCCGCTATCCGCAGAGCCAGAAATTATGCGATGTAGCCTTTCTTCTAGTCTCCTTCAGCTCAAGTGCATAGGCCAGGACCTCGAAAAACTTGAATTGATGGATCAGCCAGCCGAAGAATCAAGTACGTCCTTATATTACACTTGTCAAAATATCTTGCGACCAACTATTTGGGAACAGTGAAATCTTCACTTATCGTACTATTTCTACTGGGTGCTCTCAACCGCGAGAAGGAAATTACCGCTGTGGGGCGACAAATGGCCTCATTTCCTTTAGAACCCGTCTACGGTCGAGCCATCATTGCATCCAAGGATTACGACTGTACGCACGAAGTGTTGGACATTGTGTCGGTCCTGTCCGCCTCTTCCAAGCTCTTCGTTGAAAGCTTTGAACAACGTGACGCAGTATCAGAAGCTCGCAAGAAGTTTCGACACGTTTGTGGCGATCATCTGACAATCCTCAACGTTGTGAAAGCATACCAAGAGATTGCCCAGTCGGAGGGCAAGGGCGATCGGAAAGAGTGGTGTCGGCGTCACTTCTTGAATGAACGCGCGCTGCTTGAGGCGAGTGACATTCGGGACCAGCTTCGACAAACATGTCAAAGACTTGGTATCGATCATAGCGTTTCTTGTGGTGATAAAGAAGATCCAATAATATTTAGCCTTGGTCATGGATTAGCTATGAACATTGCTCTTCTACAACCAGACGGAACGTACAAACAGACCATAGGACAATCGGTATGTTTTAGCTTTCACAGTCAAGCGTTTTCTTGTTTATTTCTTTTGTGTTGCAGATTGTCAAGATTCACCCTAGCTCCGCGCTTTGCGACAAGAAGACACCAGCTATTATTTACGATGAGTTGGTGAGATAATTTGATGTGCTTCATTTGTCACCGGTTTGGCTCATTGTAAAATCGTAGGTATACACAAATCAAATCTATGCTCGCGGTGTATCCAGAATACCCAAATCTTTCATCATAACTTTGGGAGCGCTCAAACAGCAGAGCTAATGTGTGCCTGTAGTCACCTATCAATGCCTTGTACGAGTCATGGGACGAGATGATTTTTCATCGAGCGTCGCTATACTCTACTGTAGAAGTTGTGAAGTACTCTTCCGGTGCATTTGTCTACGCGCAAAGTGAAAGCCTCCAAATACAATTACTCTCGGTACAAACAACACAATAATATACAGCGGCGGAAGTTTTTATGAATTTACAAGGTATGATTGGGACCATTCAAAACGCCCTCTAGTTGGTTTCGGCGTTGGTGTTCGCGGTGTTGGCGATTCCAACTCGCTGGTTAGTAACGTCGTAGACCGAGTAGAAACGTTGAAGCCAGGTAAACCCGTCTGAAGGGTGACTATGTCAACTAGGTTAAGCCCAAGAAACGAACGGTACGTACTGATGAAGTCCAATCCAATCCCCGAGATTTGGCCCATGCTAGCAAAAACAGTATAATTCGAATCAGCATCCCCGCCGAGCGCATTGTTCAAGGACCTCGGCCAGATTTGGGCGTTCGGGGTCAATTCAAAAGTGGTCTGCAAATTGAACACTCTATAAGCGTGATTTCAAGAAAAGTATGTTTACTGACATCTCCAATTTTGTAGTTAAGGCTTTGCAGGTTCTTCAACTGCTGGTTAGTCAATTTGAGGAGCCCGGTCGTCTGGTCCATCGTTGCGCCCGTAGCCTCCTGATAGGCCTGGAAAGCATCATCCGAAATCATGATCAAGGTGGTACCTGAAGTTCACACAGAACATCATACACAATGCTGCATTGAACTTAGAAAGTAAGCTCACCGGTATCTGTAAGATAAGGTCCAATGTTAACTGACTAGGTATGTAAGAAAGATGCTAATTGAACACTCACCAACGATTCCAGCGGTTTGCTTCAAGATCATCTTCTCGGAAGAACCATATGTGATTTCCTGATCAATCCCTGAAGGAAATAATTAGGTCTTCCAGAGATTGAGGAATATTCTGACGGTACGACGGACCCCAGTATTTTGAGGCAGGGGAGGTAGATGTGATAGGCACATAGGTCACGTCGCCAGTAATCCTAGATTTGCACAGCTAAATGTAAATAATGAAATTTTTGAGGAGGTGTTGCTTACTTGCTCTGGTCCACCTCGCCAAACATAAGCTCTCCGTTGGCCATGGTACCGTTGCTCTGAGTTGGGTTGTAAGAAATGCCAATGCATTCGGTCTTGATCAGTCCTTGGTCATGCAAATTGTCGGTGACAGTGGCTGACGGTATTGTCAGAATCAGTAATCTTCTTGAGGAAGCAGCAATTCTTACGAATTGAACTCATTCCCTCGACAGTACCTAGAAGTACTTCCTAAGAAGCGCATCATTATAATAGAGAGGAGTTCTTACTTGAGGTAAGATCGACAGGACCAATTCCTATGCAGTGGACGTGCATAAGGTCATGAACACGCGCGATACTATGGACGATTACCTAGAATTCCATCCATTCCCCCGCCAAAGCCTTGTGCTCGACTGGCGACAGCGAAAGACTGCTTGTCGAGTTTCAGAGTCGAGTCCTTTCCACCGAGAATGATCGTTCCGGTATCTGAAAACGAGGACGCTGTTGATGACGCAAAAAGAGATAGTAGGAAATGCATACATTCGGTCCCAGTGAAGGAGCCTGATCCATAGCTTACGTTCTGAAGTCGTTGATGTCAGTGTAACGAATCAGCCAGGAGAGGGCAAGGTAAAACATACAACAGACTTCCGAGTGCTATGACAGGTCAATGAAGTAAACAAAAGCGCATATGTCCACATCGACGGCCACGCACCTCTCGCAAGAAGAATCAGGTTCGAACTTCTTGTTTGCGCCGCACCAAGTGTTCGAGCTCCCTATGTATGACTCGAATCAAGAGGACTGATAAAATTCAAACATAGAACTCACCAGTATCGATGAGCAAGCTGTATTCTGAGCCGCCGATGATGCAAGGCATCATGTACGTGACAGCTATTGAGACACAGAAGCGGTCAGAGAGTGCAACAACAAGCGCATATACTCGAGGAACTCACTGGCGTCGTCGACTGTGATAGCTTTCCCACTAGCGGGAGCGGGTGTAGAGCCTGAGCCATCCTCGTGGTGACGATGATTGTCCTTGTTTCGTGCTTCATGGATGGCGCGAGGACCATGAGCAATGGTATCCGGAGAGAGATGCTTGCGAGCGCGTCGAAGATCTTTTTCGACGAGGTTTCTGAGATTGTCGACGTCAGCGGCGAGCTGAGGAGCAATCGGAATCGAGTTGACGACAACACGGGACATTCTATATGTATACTACGGGATGGAGGTAGAAGGAAGGAAAGAATCCTGAAGAGAGAGTCTAGCTACTCGTCCTCTTATGCTCTTAGAAGTGAGTGTGTGAAAGAAGCATCGGAGGTCTGTCATAAGCGAAAAGAAGGTCGCAATGTTTCAGATCGTCTCTGCCAGACGCGTCCCATCTTGCGACGCGTCGAGACATGTGACATTCGAATAGAAATTAAGCGCCATAACTAAGCGCTTGTTGCTTCCATGAGTTGTTCGGTTATTCCGTGCTTTGATCATGCAGTATGGTGAAGCAGTTCATATTACATTGTGGTACCATTTATTACATAGCTTACATACACATAGTCCAGCAAACATAAAGTCCTGCGAAGTCCATTTGCACTCGCTCACTGTCAACTGAGTCAGGCTCTTCACAACAGGCTCTTCTTCGTCGTCAATAGTCAGTTGGTCTCAGCATCGGTGTTGGGGGTCGTTGCGATTCCCACTCTGTTGTTAGTTGTATCGAACACAGAATAGTATCTTTGAAGCCAACCAAATCCATCTTTCAAGAAATCTAGTCAGTACCTACAGCTGAGAGACAAGGCAGTTTTCACATACTGATGAAGTCGAGGCCACTACCCGAGTCGTTGCCAAGATCGGACACAATGAGATAAATAGAATCATCATCGCCTCCAAGTACGCTGTTCATCGACCTTGGCCTGATCTGCTGTGAGAACATGTCACCATCAAAGCTCAATTGTAACTTACCAGATTTGTGCATTCGCAGTGAACTCGAAGGAAGTCTATACGAATCGTTAGAATGAAAAGGGCAGCGTGAATGGAAATGATAAACTAACATCTCCGATCTGGAAGAACAGGCTCTGGAGGTTGGAAAACTCGGAAGAGCTGAGCTTTAAAAGACCCGTGTTTTGGTCAAGGGTTGCCTTCGTCGCCTTCTGATACGCCTGGAAGGCATCAGTAGCAATCAGGAGTAGTGTAGTGCCGGTATCCACGATTCCAGCGGTCGAGTCGAGGATAGTGGTTCCAGATGAACCGTAAGTAATTGTTTGGTCAATACCCCAATAATTACTGGCAGGAGACGTCGACGTGATATCGACATAAGTAACATCACTAGTGGTCCTGGTGGAGAATTATATATCAGCTCCCCGTGCTTACAAGGAAGCCAATGATCAGTGAGTACGTACTTGGACTGATCCACCCCGCCGAAAGTCAACTCTCCATTAGCGATATTCTCGCCAGTGGTTGGGTTGTACGAGATTCCTGCATCACGGGGGTTATCATAACGTTTTGTTGACCAGATAAATTAACATACCAATACTCTCGGTGGAAATTGTGCCATTGTTTGCCAAATTATCGGTCACGGTGGGGACTTCGCTGGTTCCCGAAACAGTACCTAAGTGAACCTCGGTCAGAAAAGGGATAGTATATAAGTTTCCGTCAAACCTTGAGTCAAATCCACTGGTCCGATTCCTATTCACCAGTTAGCTACTATATAATAATCAATATCCAGTACTGCAGCCTACCTAGAATGCCGTCTGTATCGCTGAATCCTTGGGCTGTCGAAGCGACACCAAACGATTGATTAGGGATGGAAAGTCCAGAGCTGCCCCCGAGCACAACAGGGCCCGTGTACTCTGTCCCGCTGAAGGAACCGGAGCCATAGGACACATTGACTGACTCGCGGGTTGATTCAACACTTGAGTTAGGTTTGAACTTGGTGTTTGCACCACACCAAGTGTTCGAACTTCCGGTGTCAATCAATAAGCTGAAGTCCTGCCCACCAATGGTGACATCCATCAGATAGGTCACCGCAGAATCCGTTACGTCGATGGAGTCCGAATTACTGCTACCACTTGGAGTAGTAGTTGCTCCAGATCCACCGGTCGCATGGTGATGATGACCATGGCGCCTCTTGCGAGCTTCAACGAATGGGTTGGGACCATGAGGGTGCAAACCAGCCATGAACTTCTGCGCCCGAGAACGATCATGTTCAACAATGTGTCTGAAGTGCGAGACAGGCTTGGTCCTGCCCAATGCACTGGTAAAAGGAAGACTCTTCACAACGACATGATGGTGAGACATCTTGCGTGAGTTGAATAGTCTGAAAGGAGGACAAAAAGCCGTTATGAAAATCAGGAGTTGGAAAAGGTAGCGAGAAAGGTAGGAATGGAGAACAGAAACAGCGCTCATGAGACGTTTTTATACCATTTTGTGAGTTCTACATCATACCACCTGAAAGACGTTGTAAGATCACAAAGATAGCGGTATGGGAAAAATGCACCATATGCTTCGTATACCGTCGTCAGTCGTCCTGAAGCAGTGTCTAAATCTCAATTCACTTCAATACTTCATATTAGGATCACCGCAGCTCGGTTTATCATGGTGTTCCTTCGAAGAAGCAGTGATCCATATACGGATACGTGCCCAAAGTTCCTGGTCTTCCACACTCAGCGAGTCAAGGAAAATAGTTACATACGAGATAAGGAAACTGACCAGATGCGTCATCCTTAGTTCTTCCCATCTCATGGAGGATCGGTATCGGGGTTTATTTTGAGCTCGTTCTTCCATTCCAGTTGATCATGCATGACATACCTGTACAGAAGCTGTACGCATTACTAGAAAAAGATAAACATGAGATTGAACCAAGGCCGACTCTTAGGACCCCGGTACGCGCCGGTACGTCGTCTTGATGTACTTGTCCCGTTTGTCAATAGCAAGGAGTTAATCTTCATTCCGCCGTTGAATACATGCCCTATCCGCAAATACGTTGAAATACGGTCCCGCACACATTTTCCCAGTTCTCGGACAAAAAAAGGATATGATTTTTTTGCAGCATTTTGAGCTGAAAGCAATTTCGTTCAGATCATTGGAGCCTGGAGATAACCGTCTGAGAAAATGTGGAGGGCAGCGTCATTTGGAGTGAATTTGGGAAACCTTGAGAACTTCTAAATGAAGGAGTATACAATATATATCATGGGTCGCGACGGTACAGTGATACAGTATTTTCTGCAAAGCAACGAGCGGAAATCCTATATGAGATGAGCGAGAGATGACGTTCTTCTAGTGGCGTATACATGTGCGACGCACCGATAAAGAGACGTACAACGACAGTTGGATTTATGATTGATCGTACCGCTCCGATAGCTGGACTCCAGGAAAAAAAAACATTCCGAGCAAGGATACATTCTCAACGTCATGACCTATGTAAGGAGGTTGAAATACATCAACTATCCCAGGTCGTCTTCTAGACCTTGATCAGAAAAATAATCAGGGAGCTGGTCCTCGACTTTTTTAATACACTCGGTCAAGCTCCTTCTCGCAGCCAACTTGCAGTCATGCGCCATATACGTCGGACCCGACCTGTCGTATTCTTTCTGGACCTGCCTCAGCCGCCCAATAACATCCGCCAGTCCCAAAGACATCACCGCTTCGCCCTTTGTCTTGTCTTTCCAGAATTCCACCCAGGCTTGCGTACACCCAGGCTGGTGCCAAGTAGCACTACACGACGGAGCATGGGTGAACGTTGGAGGAGTCGAACGAAATCGTTCCCAAGTTCGTGTAAGATACCAATATCCGGAAAGTAAGCGGACTTGTTGCGCAGGTGTTATCTGTAATGGCACGTCGACCCCATCTTTTTTTTTCAGATCGTTATTAGATTAGGTTTTCGGAAATTGAGCGCGGGTGGGATCTTTAAAAATGCTTACTCTCTTCGGTTCCCCGTTGTCTCCCCAGGCTGGTGAATGATCCTTTCTGCATAACCTCCAGGTACGCAGCACCCCTCAAAGATCGGAGATTCAAATCATCCGCCAAAGCCATAGAAAGATAGGCGTAATGTAAAGACCTGCTCATAAGTTGCCTGAGGAGTGCAATCATAGAATTCAGCAGACGTTCGTGATTACAGAGTTGGGCAAGTTGAATGAGTCGTGTGAGCTGCTCCGTATTCTCTATCAGCGCGAGGTGAGTTTGGGTGGGGCTTGTATTTAGAGTTTCGTTCCCAGAGAAGAATGACGACGAGGATGAATGGTGAGGAGAGGGTCTTCGGTTCACATGCTCCTGCACAGCGTCCAGGGCCCATGTTTCTAGAGACTTGAACGAGTACTTGTTGGATATACGAGCAATATCGATGAGCTGTGTCAAATCTGCACTCGATGAGTTCACCACTTGTAATTCAGGCGGCCTGATGAAATCATCAGCTGATAATTTTACCGGCAGTACAACCAGACATACAAAGCATACAACGCCCATACTGTATGTAAGTTAAACTTCAGCAAGGACTCAAAAAATCCTAGACGAAGACCCTCACTCACAAAAGTGACGAAATTCAGAAGATTTGTCTCCTCGAAGGATTATGGGATTGTCATCAGACAGACCTTCAACATTGTGCGACCCTTGCGGAAGCGTGAACAGAGTACTGAAAGAAGAGTTGTCTCGAGACAAAAGACTACGATGCACCTGGGCCATCTTTAAGCTATGGTCCCAAGAATAAATAGTTCACCGACATTGAATAGTGTGTCTTCAACCAGCAAAATACAACTTCCATCCTCAAAGTAATACGAGATATCCCTCTGAGCCCTAGCCTGTCCTCTAAGATCGATAGTCGAAGGTCCAGGTATATTTGTCTCGTCCATGGACATTGCGGTCGAACAGGCTGAAGATAAGGGAACGGAGACTAGATCCCCTTGCACCTCGTCGCTATCAGATCGCTTTCGTTTGCGGATAAGGCTGGTTGCATCCAAAGGAGCGAGAAGAGAGTACAAAGTCGACGAGGAAGGAAAACTAGAATCTACAATGCGTTTATGGTCGTCAGCCATAACATGCCATGAACAGCAAATCACCGACTCTGAAAGAGGAGGTCCTTGTCGGGTTCAAATGGGCCTTTTTTGTGAGATCATTTTGCATTAATTCAGTTTCGTTCCGAGTCCTCCGTAAAACATCTGTCAGCAAGTTCATGTGATGTGCCGAATTTCGGATCACAGTTACGATGTAGTTGAAAGATTCGTTTAGACGTACGTAAGCTGTTTTCTTTTCTCGTTTCAACTTCCATCTCGCTCTGAGTTCGCACTATGGATATAATGGATGATGAATTGCCGGACGACAGGATAAGCGAAATGTGTAGGTTGGGTTGTACAGTTGAAGCCACAGCCATCACTCAATTGTTTTCATTTTTTGCATTGGGTGCAGTTCGTAGTGCGGATGCGGACATCATCGTTCGTTCTTTCGACAATGTAATATTTCAAATGCATGAATGCAATTTGCAAAGCGTCGCAGATAGGTTTCTGCAAGATGACGAAACTAGCGACGACTGGTTGTTGTCTTTACCCGAGTCGGGCGCTGTTCTTGAAGTTTTATTTCGATTTGTATATCCTCGTCCTCTGCCGGATCTCGAGAAGTTGGAGTTCGAAGACTTGTTATTGGTAGCCGAGGCAGCAGAAAAATATCGTTTTTTTAGCGCAAAATATGCTTGTCAACTTGCGTTGAGGTACGTAATTAGCTTTCAGAATGTCATTCTATCCATGGCTCTGAAACTCGTGTTACAGGAAGTATTGTAGTTCGCATACGATGCAGATTTTGCGGTTTGCTTGCGAACATCACGTTTATTCGTTGATCACCCATTTGCCTCAATCGTTCTTGATTGATACACCGTTGATGGAGGTCTCGGAAATTTTACCTTCCTATGTTCATCAGTTTTGGGTAAGAGTTGCGATATTCTTCCATCGCAAGTATAATTGACGTTGATGATTATGTAGGGGGGTTATCGTGAACATTGGCTGGAATTGCTTCATGGTGTAATGTCGAGGTCAATACCGTCGCAGATATTTGAACATGACACATCTTGTGAAGGTGTTAATGTTCCGTCGTCGAAAATCGTTCTACAAATTGTGCGGGACGTCGATAGGCCTAGTTCTCTGTTATCTCCTCGACTTGATGAGATATTTGAGAAGAGGTTCATGAACGCATGTGGGTGTTGTCGTCGTTTCCTTTTCGAATGGAAGAATGTGATTAAGACAGAAGTCGCCGGAATGCCTCCTTTCGTTATCCCGGAATAGGGAAGACATTGACTAGTTCGAAGCACAGGCATGTTGTTTTAGCATGGTATAGTACAGGTCGGTATGAACGAAAATTGTTTGTATATATTGCTGTCGTTGTGTTGGTTGTATCAAGAAGTTCTGTGTTTACAGTGGTTTCAGAAAATAATCACAATTAGAAAAATTTTTTTGAACATAGTTCGCTGCATTTTTAGTTCCCAATTTCGTTGCAAACAATTATGCAATGAACACAGAGATCGTAAAAAGTTGCGGTATATTCTAGAATTACACTGTTACAGGTAGCTAGGCATTACATGAGTGGTACTTTGTGGGCAAGTGCAAGAAAGAGAACGAAAAAGTCGAGTGATAAATAGTGCTAGACTGTATGGGTGACGAATAGCAGTATTCTCAACGGCGGTGTATCCATCGTAGCAGGAAAAGTAGGTACTTCATCAGCGTACAAAGACTCTGTTTTGGCTTCGTCATTGTTAATTACCGACAGGCGATGTGCGGTATATGGTTCGACTGTGTGGTTGGGCGATGGACGTGGTGACTGATGTGGATCGTGAGGCGGAAGACGTGTCTGCGAACTGGTTGCGGATGGTTAGCGAGGCTGTCGTGGATGGAGCAGGGGATTTAGCTCCAATTGTGCTTGCCTCTCGATGTAATGTTTCTGTTTCTGTATGCTTAGTAGGAGGAGTGAACGGAATGGACTTGAGAGGATCGGAGCGTTCGATACCACAAATCTTGGTGGAGGATTGGGTTAAAGCTTTTTGCTTTCTGTGCACGACGAGCACGAGGTTTCAGTAATGCAGTTACGTTAGTGATGTTGCTTCGTGCAAGGGATGTGATTTCGTCTGCAACTTCGGGAGCAACATGAGCATTATCAAGATAAGAAGGAATTTCAGGTTATTGGAGGAATTTCGGTGTCGTTCTTCCAAGCTTTATGTATCCGAGTTGAAGCGGAAGTCTGTGAATATGCGGCCACGGAGTTTTCAGAAGCTGCATCGTCGATCGATACTGCTGAGGCAGGGTTGTTGCTATTATGTTCCACTGCAGGGAATGCTGTGGGTGCTATCGAGGGTACTTTTGCTATATACCGTATAGCGGGAGGGGCAATAGAAAGAGGTGAAATGTTCAATGGTGGAAGCGATGGTCGAGGAGGAGATAGAGATATAGGGATCTCATGCATCACGGATGAGGAGGAAGGCGGAGGTTCGAGCATGTCGATTACGGTGTAGTTCGACGAAGTTTCAGGGTGTATAGGCCGGGCTGGGATAGATACAGTCTCCACATATGGATGGCTCAGATCCGCTCCTCTACCGTCTTTGCGAGACCGTGTTCCATTGTTCTTGCTACTTTTTCGACTCTTGTTTTGTTGAGAAAGAAAATAGTGCAACCCCGCAACAATCAGAGCGACGAGAATCTTTGCAATGAGTCCTCTGAATATGTCTTCAGTTGTAATATCAGGAATATTGTTGTTGGTACTAGTCGCGCTGAGGCATTCGAGCTAGATGAGGATGTGGTAGTCGGTGACATGGTCGTAACAAGAAATTAAAATGGGGGTTCATCGCTTACGAAGGAAATGATGGATTGTGTAGCTGCTCGCACGTCAAGTACAGCCTGAGGTTTAGGCCGAAACACTTTGTTTTTATCTCCACGTACGTCGAGTGTTTCCGAACCACTTCCTCGAGGATTTTTGCTCGGCACATACTTGGGGAAGTTGTAACTGAATTGAAAAGGTGAAGTATTCAACATTCAATTCCTGTATTCTGTTGTGTCACTGTGGCATAAGAGCTTTTACCTTTTACTTATTTGAGAAAAGAGTATATTGTCAGAAGGTGGGCGGCATTTCGTTTTTGGTGTTGGAGGTTGATGTGTGTGTCTTTGTTCGGTCTGCTACCGATGAGCACCTAAGGTGTTTTTGAAACAGTTGTTTTTCTTTTCCGGGTGCGTCCAATTTCATTGCACGAAGAAAGAACTTCTAAGAACTTGGATGATGTATGGGCGATGTTGGATGAATGGAATGACGAGAGGCCGTTCAATTACGCTGAAGCGCTCGATGCTGATTAGCGCTAGGGTATAAGCGCCATCAATGACGTTTCCTGCATTGCGCATCTTCTTCATGTTAAAAAGCGTCCCAAAATGCAATGCTGCGTCTTCAAATTGGCTTGCTTTGTAGAAGGTCTGTCTTTTCGATGTAAATATATAGGTATCGACTGCGAAATGGTTGGTGTTGGGATTGACGGATCGGAATCTTCATTGCCCTGAGTTATGTTGGTGAATTATTATGGTGTGGTACAGATGGATGAGTTTGTGCG
This sequence comes from Lentinula edodes, assembly GCF_021015755.1. NCBI lineage: Eukaryota > Fungi > Basidiomycota > Agaricomycetes > Agaricales > Omphalotaceae > Lentinula > Lentinula edodes. The sequence goes on from NW_025764320.1 coordinate 439,859, forward strand.
ACAGAGAGAGCGGGTGGTGGATTATTGGAGGTGTGATTCGATTAAGGACACGGTAATAGGAGAAGAGCTTGGTTGACATGGAAGCGAACGGATTCATAATCACGAAGTCAATAGATGGCAGTAGTTCTTGCAACTGAGTTTATATTGAGAAGAACGATGATGCGTTGTCACCAATCTTGCGTATATCCAGGATGAGATCGACGGCATTTGGTAGGTTGCCTTTGGAGGTTCGTAGGTGGCCTTTGGAGGTTCTCTCAGAAGTTGGCGCAATACGCATTATCTGAACAAATGCACTAAGTAATCGGAGTGAAATAAAGAAGGAACACCCCTGCGTGCAACTGTTTCGGCAGCGACAATGATCAGGGTTTGGCACACGTGAGACGCAAAGCGATCTTTGACTATGGAAGCCGTGGTTTTGGAGGAAGTGAAGCTTCAAGGAAGGTACGTGTCGCTTCATGAGATGGTTTTCCCAAGCTGATTGATTCAGATGTACAGATCTATGGTCGTACGATCGTTCTGTGTGAGTAGTCTGTAAAAATGTGAGTCAATACCGGGCGAACGAATTATATCTTAGGTTGTGTGTATAACAGCTGTTCGCACATGTGGTAACTGGATTTGTGCCCTCTGATAGCTGTCATGGTTTTTCATAGATATACACACGTAGTATAGGTGGATGACATGAAGAAGTTCATAGTTGATAAAAATTGACAAAGCTTGTTCAGATTTGGGATGAAGTGCATAGTCGATTCTATGGAATATGTTGTATGTTTGCAACTTCAATTCTATACAATATCACATTTGGGAGTGAATATGGTCATCATAATATGTATCTCATGAACCAAAACTAAAAGTCAAACTTCAGTTTCCTTCCATTGTTCGCCCATGCGAACCCACATCTTTTCTTGAAATTGTACTCCTACTAAAGATGAACATATATCATGTAACGGATTGAAAGCTTCGGAAGGCTGTAAATCAGTCCCGTTGATACGTGGGACGATGATGTATTCGATCATATGAAGTCGATGTATACTTTGTCGGAAAGCCTTTACGACGCTGATCTGTAGAGAATTTTAGTACTTTATATTGATTGTAGAAGATACATACAGCTCCTTCAACTGGAACATGTGCCGAATCAAATAAAAACTCTTTTATGTTTGGGCATTGCTTGAAAATAATATCCAATGCAGATGCTTCATTATCACCGTCATCTTCTAAACAAATCCCCATTATAGCGACACGTGTGGCATTAGGGAGAGACGGTAAATGTAGAAGCAATTCGGCTGCAGTTATATGTCTTTCTGTGAATGCGGCAGTCTTTAATCCACGATGCTCTGGTGCAGAACGGAAAAAATGAGCAGGGCCGATGTATGATTCCAAATAATCGGGTAAGGCTTGCTTTCCAAGAGGGAATGCTTCCGTCTCGCAAATAGGCCAACCCCCACTGAGTGTCAAACGTTTTAATCCGCGTAGTGTTCCTACAAAGTTGAAGAATGTTTGTTGCTGCTGCAGTCGTTGCAGACGATTTCTTGACCATGCATAATTTGCGGACATCACCGTCAAATCATACAAGGTTGTTGATAGGAGTTGTGCGTCATCCATAGACAACACCGCAGCTAATCGTTGATGCCAATTAAGAAACAACACTTTCAACGTAGGACAACTTTGTAGAAATATGAACTCGTCTTGTTCCTTGTCCCAAGAGATGTTTTTCAGTTGTAGATGGATAATGGTGAGTTTGACGTTATTGAAAGAAACTGGTCCGTCAAATGTACAGCTATCTAATGAGAGGGTTTCCAATGAGGGAAAAGAGGGAAATATGATAGGAAATGTGCGAGGGAGATGCAATGAAACAAATTTTAGGTCAGTGAGACTGGAAAAGCATGTGAGTATTGGAATGAAGTTCTTCCATTTCCCCAGAAGCGTCAAACGTTCTAAAACATTTTCGAATCTGGTTGAGTTGTGTTGATTTACGCCGACGGTTAAAGTTTTAGCATAAGGGAAAACAGAGGTAGGTCTGTTCAACCATGCAGTTCCGCAACGAAGGAGAATTGATGGTGTGTTGCACATGATGTCGCGGTACAGAAGAGGATATATGATATCCGATAGAAAATGGCATGTCGAAGCCAGAGAGCATAAACTTCCTTCCGTTAATGATCCAATTATGCACCATAATTCGACAGGCAGCATCAATATCGGTGAATAGTCCCGACCGGGTTGTCGACCTTCGTTGAATGAGAGAGAAAAATCTGTATCCGTCATGGCTGTACTTTCGATCGTCGTTTCTTTGGAGCGTTCTTGTAGTAACAGTTGGGTGATATTTATGAAAATAAGCTCTAATTCATTATTTAGATAGAGTTATTGGTTGTATCTACAGATTCTTGTTTTGGACACGTATATACTTTATACATTTGGATTGATTATATGTAACAATGGAATGTTGCTTATGGATTACATATGTATATAACTGTACATTGTTACATTGCAACTTTTTTTGAACAATGATGAATTACTGTTTTGAGTTACAGTGTCAACAGATTCTGGAATGAATTTTATGGATATAAGGAGTCTATATGTTTCGGACATGACTTACAATTTGCTGGTTTTCCGATATAACAGATGTTCCACACAAACACAAAAACTCACGTCGATCCAGAGGTTAGATTTGTTCTTATTGAGTAATTTATGGTTTTTAATAGGACTGTGAATAAAGGCTACATCGTTTGTCAATCTGACAAGAGCTGATTTCTCGACAAAGACCAGTACCAAAACAGCAGCGGCAGACTTTGAACACAATGCGGGAAATTCAGATGAATACAAATCGACCATTGTTTTCCAAAAAGACCGCTCTGCATTTTCTTGTCTCTTTCTTCCTGATGGAGAGAGATTTGAAGGAAGAGTTGATATGAATGAATGTAAGGAAATAAATTCGTTCCAAGTGTTGTTCTGTATGAAGTTTGATATAATAGGTGATGAGCCAATTTTGTCAACTTCCACTGGTCGATTCGTATTGTTTCCTATTGAATACAATGAGGTATGAGTAATATTTGTTTACTTACACATTAGCTGACACGGTGTACAGATTTGGTCAATGTACAAAAAAGCTCAATCGTCATTCTGGACATCGGAAGAGATTGATCTTTCGAATGACATCAACGACTGGAATAACAAACTCAACGCTAATGAGAAATTCTTCGTTTCTCGCGTCCTGGCGTTCTTTGCTGCGTCGGATGGTATTGTAAACGAGAATCTGATTCGTCATTTTTCCAACGAAATACAGGTGCCGGAGGCGCGGTGTTTCTATGGTTTCCAGATTATGATGGAGAATATTCATTCTGAAACCTACTCTTTGCTTATTCAAACGTATATTCGAAATGCACCAGAGCGTTCGATGTTATTCAACTCTATTGAAACTATTCCGTGCATCAATAGAAAAGCAAAATGGGCGCTTCAGTGGATTCAAGATAATAAATTCACTTTTGCAGAGCGTTTGGTAGCATTTGCAGCGATCGAAGGCATTTTTTTCTCTGCGTCGTTTGCCTGCATATTTTGGATGAAGAAACGAGGATTGATGCCGGGTTTGACATTTTCAAATGAACTCATTAGCCGCGATGAAGGAATGCATACCGAATTTGCCTGTCTTATTCTGAGTCTTCTCCAGCGTCGTCCTCATGTTCGGGTAATCACGAGCATTGTCATGGAAGCTGTTGACATCGAACAACAGTTTGTGAAAGGTAAGTTTTCATAGTGAGTCTTAACTTATTCGATCGGATTAACGTACATTTCACAGAAGCTATTCCCATCAGGTTAATTGGGATGAATTCTAATTTGATGTGCAATTACGTCGAATTCGTTGCCGATCAATTGCTGGCGATGCTAGGGTGTGGAAAAATCTACAATACTGGAAATCCTTTCGATTTCATGGATATGATATCTGTGGATGGTAAAACCAATTTTTTTGAAAGACGGGTGTCGGAATACCAAAAGGCTAGAGTTTTCAATGATACAGAATCAATCAAGCACGAATTCAAGTCATTGTGAGTCAAGTTACACCTATGTCATTGAATTAACTGAAGCAGATTTAGTTCATTGTCAGAGGAGTTTTAATTTGAGTAACATTACTTCAACTGTGGTAAATTTGAAACAGATCCATGTAAAATCAGTAGAATTCTTAACCAGTCTATTCATGCCAGATTGGTTTTTTTAGGATGTTAGTACATATGTTATGTAGGAAAATATTGAGATTTCATGTTAGGAATATCTTGCTTGTTGTTATAAACCGGATCTGCAACTGAGGACCCAGCAACTAAACAGAGCACAGGCAAACTGGTCTGAGATAATGATAAAGATATATTTACAGTTTCTACTATGTCAAATGTTGTTGAAGCTATGGAAGTACAATTGAGTAAAGTGCTTTGTGCATAGGTGATGGACAACTGTTCAAGTTCTGATTTGTTGTTGTGGATAACTCCCTGTGGTCGCCCTATCTTGAGGCTATTCCATTAGTCGAGTTGAGTTTGTGTCATGGCTTTAATTTTGTGGCTCTTTACCATCTCCTTGTGACCTGTTTGTGATGCCTTGATCATAATCAGACCAGCCGTAATACCAGGCTCATGACTGTAGATCATACAAGTCCTGATCCTTTTGCTTCGGAACTGTTTCTGTACCCCCCCAAGGAGGTGCATGTTTTCATGGAACGGTCACCCCACTATCACAATCTCCACAACTCAGTGGAACTTCCCTCAACACATCAGATAATCCCAGCAACACTCCCTTGTTTGACAGTCATGCAAATTTAGATTACAGCAGTTTTGACAGTCAAGGCTCCTAATGTTTTCTTGTTCACTTTCTGTACCTATATAAGTACCTTCATAGCATAAAGATCTATCGCTTGGTATATTTTGAACATACACCCTTTTGCATATGTCCAGTTGCTATCCCCTTGTACCTGGTAACCATACAGATTTCTCTTTACTCTCTGTTTCCTTATCTCAGTTTTTGTGCTCTTGTTTCTCGTCTCTACAATCTTCTATACAATCCAATAAACACTTTTACTCTATGTCTAGGCAAACCAAGTGGGTTTTGAAGCACCCTCAACCAATACTAAAGTTTTTTAATGTGTATCGTTTTGGTGAGTCAACCTCCTCTGAACCTCCTTGAGCTCCAAAAGTGCTCCACGAGCTCTGGTACCTTGACCTAGGTAATGTTGAATCTATCCCTTACAGCTTCTTTGTTGATACCTCCACCACTTGAGGATGTCAGCCGCTATGCTCATCTTGGCGGGACCTCCTTCCCGGGCTTATACTCTATTGTGAGCTCTCACATTTGAAACCCACATCAATTATGATCTACAATGATTCTACGTTGATGTTCCTAGCTATTGCAATCCATACTATGCAATACTCTTACGTCTACCAGTTCTAGTTACCTCCACCTTTCCCGTTAATATCCTAGGGACCTCCCTGGACCTTCTAGGATCCCCTTCAAGGGTTATATCTCACAACTTGAACTTTTTCCAGGTTATTCCTGTCCTTGGTTGCGGTTTTTGTAGCTCCCTTCAAGCTTCAGCTTCCTTTTAGCATGTTACAACATAAACTTCTAATACCAAACCCACCATTAAGATCATTTCTGTCCATTACCAATTGGACAGCGATTTTGGTCCTTAATCTCCCTCAATCACATCACCCAGCTCCCAGTTACAGCAGGTCCAGAGAAGTACAATGCTATCTTAGTAGTAGTCTGCTGTCTCACCAAACAGGCGATATGTGTTTCTTGTCGCATAATGGATAATGCAGAGGATTTTGTCGATCTATTCATAATACACATTTTCCCAGAGCATGTATGCCCTCCGATATCACTTCCAACCGGGTCTCCTTATTTGTGTCTGAATTCCGGAGGGAGTTTTGTAGGGTGGTAGCAATCAAGTCCCACCTGTCCACAGCATATCACCCCCAAACCAATGGACAAACTGTCATGCCCTATCCCATGTTCTCCCTGACTCCTAGCTCCCCAAGTGCGCCCGTAACACCTCTCACTAGCTCCTCTGTCTATTAGCTTCCCGTAGCATCATTTTTATAACCCTTCCCGTTATCCAAATCCCTTGAAGGCTTTCCTGACACCCATATGGAACCTTGCTATCACCAACTCCATTAAGTATTAATCTCGATTTCTGCCTCATGTTCCCTTGTTCACTTCCTGTACCTATTTAAGTAGTAAGCCCCAGCTTGATATATTTTGAAAACACACCCTTTTGTATAGGTCCAGTCCTTGTCCCTTTGTACCTGCTAACTATACGGATTTTTCTTATTCTCTGTTTCCTTATCTCTGTCTCTCTACTACTATCTTGTCTCTACATTCATCTAAACAATCCAATACATGCTTTTACCCCATATCTAAGCAATCCAAGTAAGTCTTTGACCTCGCTCAGCTCCAGCTTGCTTCTAGCACTCTACAACATAAATCTCTTATACCAAAACCTACCTTAAATGGGTACTTGAAGCAACCAATGTAATACACAATATGCGAGTTCACTGCTATCAAGTTTATTTAATAGCAAGGGGTAGCATTGTCAAAGGTTTTGCAAAGATTTCAGCGTTAGGAAAAGCTTCGATCAATCAATTTGATTTGTTGTAAGGATTTGGTATATTCCTTTGAGTAACGTAGATTCAGCACAATTTGTGCTTTGATTGTATTGATGTGGGTATATCAAGATTTGGGGGTTTGAATGAAAGTAAATTAAAACCGAAACACACAGATCCCTACAGAGGGCTAGAACTATGTGCTGGCACAACCACACAGTGTGATTTGCCCTTAAGACCAACAACTGATTCTAAATTTGAAGAATACCCAACAACTGGATATACTTCTCGCAGTCACAAGGAGCAGAATACGACATTTCTATACTTACAAGTGCCAGGCCCGAATGGCTGCTAGTGAAGAGGTTTCAGTCTGGCAGGAATGTGTCTTTCCTTTTTATGGATTAGCACTGCAACGTCGTCCCAAAATCACTTGTATTCCAGATACATTGGATCACTATTTATACATATAGGATATAGAGTCACACAGTATAATTAATTTGATAAAATAGACCTTCGGAACCGCAAGGAAACTTCTGCAATTAGTCAGATATTATTTAATTTGAATCTAGACGTTCTTATTTGGTCCATAATGGTTCCAAGATTCTAGTATACCTCCAAACAAAGCTGGGTACTTCAGTACTCGTTTAATTTAATTGTTTTGGAGAATGACTCGAATGGTGTTCAGCTGTCGTTGCTGTTCAACAGTTAGTTTGATCATTTGTCACCTTGTCCGGAGGCAAATCAGCTTTCCTCAATTCTAATTCTATTAATCTGATTTCTCTGGATTAAACTAACTGTTTCTCTCTTTGAATAGACACTGATTGTGACTATATTCTATCAAGGGAGTTATGCATAGTATTCATTTAACTGTATTTTTCAATATTTCCTATGTCAGGACTCTTTGACATTCATTTGATATGTCTTTGGAGTCTTGCAGTATTTGGATCGTTGTTCTACTCATTTTCGTCAACCATGCAACCTGATTGGTCTATTACACTAAATCACAGGCTTTTAGATTAATGCATGATCTTGTTCTAGAAGGAGTATTCAACAATTCCTGAGTTCTAGAAAGTCATTGTGAGTCAATTCTTGGTTCACGGTTTTTTGAGTAAGCTCTTCCAAACTCCTGTTAGTGTAAGGTCCAATAAGAATACCCTTGGTACATCATACGTGAATGGTCATCCTTTGGATATAGTCCGAGTCTGGTATAATCCTGCTTGACAAACAGGTAGACTGCTATCCAAACATAGTATCGGGAATGGGTAAACTAACCAACTTGTGGTAGTATGGGTATATGGTCCCTTCAACTTATTAGATTGATTTAGTATTGACTTTGACTGTCAATCTGAGTCTCAATTACAGTTCTCTTGATATGAATCTATGTGTGAAAATGTCACAATTCACATCATAGACATCTAGCCAAAATTTAGGTGTCTCATCGGAGATGACGTTGCAGCTGGAAGATTTTATTAGGATCCAGGAGTGTGTCCCGGAGGATGTAGCCTTGGTGTTACGTGAGGTCCTAGAGGCAATGCGGATCGAAATATTGGGAAACAGCATTGAATTCTCAGAGTTATGGGTACTGTTTCTATCAGTGGGAACTCAGCTAGAGATATATCTCTCTGGGAAAGCTGAACAGTGACTGATGATCCCGACAAACAGGTCAGACTTCCTGTGGTTGGACCTGGAGCGGATGTTAGAATTGTTAGAAGCAGAGGTCCATTACAGACAATCATTCCAAAACTTGAGGGGAATACTTCTCCTCCTCCCTAATGCTCACCAAAGAGAGAACAAGTTCTACGGCGAAGTGGGGTACGTGTATTGTACTGAGCATCTAACTACAGATTGTCATAAAGTACACAGCCCCTATCATTTTCCTTTTCTCACCGTCTCGATATCTTTACTTGTACGATACATCACCCCATCACTGTCAACTCCCATCAATTACTGATTCACCTGATCCACCATCTCTTTCTATTGGCTTCCACCACCTTCGTTGCCCCTGAACTGTATAGGATTACATCGTTGTTTTTTTGCAGACCAGATTATGTATATATAGCTAACCCTCCACATCTTGGTCCCTTATCTTGAACTCTCTGTCATTATCTGGGACCAGTTTGCCTCCGCTCTGCTTAGTCGCTCTGCCTCGGTGATCTGCTTCGTCGCTCCACCTCACCGCCTTGCTTAGTCACACCGCTTTCCTGCTCTGCTAGTCACTCCGCTTTCCTGCTTCGCTAGTCACTCCGCTTTCCTGCTTCACTAGTCACTCCGCTTTCCTGCTTCGCTAGTCACTCCGCTTTCCTGCTCCGCTAGTGACTCCGCTTTCCTGCCTGCTCCTCTAGTCACTCTGCTTTCCTGCCTGCTCCGCTTTCCTGCTCCGTTAGTCACTCCGCTAGTCACTCCGCTTTCCTCCTCCGTTACTCACTCCGCCTCTGCCGCTTCGTGACATTAGGTCAAGATCCATTACAGCACTGACAGTCTACTGATAAGGTTGTCTTTGCAGAACCTGCATACATCACATCTTCTACACCCATAGATCTTTTTGATCATACTGCTACAACCGATTTCTCTGTTCTCCAACACGCACTTGACTCCAGAGATCAGCATCACATCCACCATGGTGGTGATAGCTGGTACGACTGTGACTCTCAGCCTTGCCCCCACGCGCTGTCCAATTCAGTCCAGAACCCAATTACCATAGAAGATACCACATTTTTACCAATTCGCCATTCCTGATCGCCTACTCCTACTATTTCGACTCCTGCCGAGCTTGCCCCATCTACCTCCGCTGAGGATCTCTTGACTCAGCTCATCAGATAAGTAGCTAACCTTGCTACAGCGATGGAGGAATTCTCATCCTCCAAGTCAAGCACGAACAAACCTGAAGTTTTCAAGGGTAAAGACGGTTCTGAAGCGTGTTGCTTCATGGCTCAGTTTCAAAGTTGGGCATCGGAACAACCTGATCTCACCAAAAGCCAAGTGAAACTTATCAAGTCCACCCTGGGCTTCTTCACAGAAAGCACCAGAGATTGGGCAACTCCCAATCTGCTACACTTCAGTGCAGAAAACCCCCCTTTCGGAGGAAATTGGGATACGTTCCTGAAGGAATTTGGCCCCGGCGACGAGGAGCGAACTAAAGGACATCTGAGTCCTGAGGTAGAGTAGAACGTACTTTAAGGCGTTGAGCCTGAAGACTTAGAGAAGAGTTAAGTTGGAAGGGAGATCTAAGTTGATAATTAAACTGAGGAACTACAGTAGTGTACAGGCAGTATTTATATCTACAGAACGGAGCATCGGTGCGGAGCGCCAGACTAACTACTAGGAGCTATACATGTAGTACCTGCAGGGTAAAGTAAAAGACAATAAGGAGGGACTAGAACAAAAGGGTATGTGTAGTGAGAAAGAACAATAAGGAGAGATTACAATAAAGGTGGATTATGTCGAATACCGGGCGGCGGAATGGAGGCCCAAGGGCTGGACTTGACACAAATCTAGAATGAAAAGTAAGAATCTCGCTGATATGCTTCCTAATGCAATTCCATCAACACCAATAGGCGATCCCACCAGCTACACAATGCTGTTCCCGATGTCAAAGCAGCTGCTAAAGACCGCCATCGAAAATCACAGGAAAAATACCGCATCAAAAATCATGAAAAGTTGGCTTTCAAAGAGCAAGAACGCCGGGAGGTTCAACGTGCTTGGCGTGTACTCAATTCAGAATTTAATACCAAAGGAGCTTCTGGTGTAATTGAGGAGGAATGAGGATAGTTCATGTCCTTTGGTGACTACTGCATCGTAATTATAGTAGAGGACTACTTACTGTAATGTCAATGGTATCAATGGAAAGATTTTGCTTAACAGAATATCACAGAGTAAATGACATGTTATTCAACAAAAAAATTCGAGATTAAGCAATATATAGGACCATGGACAACAAAAAAGTTCGAGTAAAAAATCATGGTTCCGCAATGAAGTCTACGACCTTCCCCATATCATCAACAAACTCATTGTCATCTTCCAAAGGTCCCTCATCCTCCAAATTATGATCTTCAAACTGCGGTTGTTAATCATCAGGTGTTGAATGTGGAATGTTGGATCTACTGGCATTGTGATCAAGCGATGTAGGTGGGGAGGTATTGGGTTCATGCATCTCAGATGCCGATGGGTTGTGCGGATATGTGGCGTGGACAGTGTTGATGCTCTCATCATAATATGGAGTCCATGTGAGACCTGGAAGGTTGTAGGTTGCATTGATGCGAGAAATTAGTAATTTATTGACCTCCCGACGGTGGGTCACATATTCGAGCACCGGTCCTAACATCAGCAACCCCCTGAGATGTTCCAAAGTACTGGCAAAAAGTTTCTCTTTATTAACAATCTGGGTGTGAAGGCGCCGGAGCTCAATGTTAATGCGGTGGATCTCCTCCCGGACCCTACTCACCTTATGAACACGGTTCATAAGTTCATGGTACAAGGAAAATGTTGTGCCGCATGTCTCGTAAGATGTCAAACTGATCAATGAAAGAAAAGTGGGTAAGTTTTGTCCAATCGAATGTGTCACAAGGGGGATTTAGCATCAACACATGCTTATTGTATTTGTTGACAGTGTTTCGAGTAGCTTTCGCTCGACGTTGAAGTGCTTGAGCAATATCAGTTCTCATTTCGTAGCCTAACATGATGGCAAGATAGATCAGAATCCAATATAGAGATTGGCAAATAAAAACTCACCTGTTCCCAACATGTTAAGATTGTGCATCTCAAACAGCTGTTTCATAACAAGAAGATGCAGGTTCTCCAGAGCTTGGAGGTATTTGCATTCAGTCATACTTGAGGGCCACCTTGTACTCAGAGTCCAGAGGGGTCCATTGCCGCTGTACATCCATCTGACTCTCCATCTGGAGGATCTCCCACAAGACATTGTCTCGCTTCTCTCCAAGAAAGCGACAACGAGTTTTGGATAGCCCCGAGGAGTATGAGGAATGGGGTGGTAGCTGCTCAAAATCTTCGGGCTCTTGAATGCGGAATGTTGTATAAGATCATTCCAAGGCTGCTCTAAAGAAAGACCCGTAAGCAAAAGATTTAGATACATGATGATGACTGACTCAATATCTCGCAGTTGTTGTAGCAGTTCAACATACGCAACATCATTGACCTCCTGCGCACGTTCTTTTCCCAGCTCCTTGAAATGTCTAGCTTGGTTCACCCACGTTGCCTCCAAATCAGATTCCGTCAGGTTGAATTGTTCAAGGTCATGCGCCAGTTCCGCAGCCTCAGTTTCAAGGATGTGGAGCACTTGGATGTAGTTGTTGGAAAGCATGGTCCCAAGATTCACATATTTATCAGAATCCTATTGCCGAAAGAAAAGGTCAATGAAGACTTTGTGGTGGTAGCGGCTCATATATCGCGTGACTGCAGCCAGTTGATTTGACTGTGAAAAGATTCGTTTGAGAGTTTCGAGATCTTCAAGACCCATCGCCTTGATGTGTGTTGGGTGAAAAGATTGTTCGAGGGAGCTCGGGAACTCACTCGGATTGCTTAGACGTGAAGTAAAAGCGTGTATTGGATCGTATAGACGATCACAGAGACGATAGATAAGAATTGAGAGAAACAGAGGCAGAGAAATAGAGAGTAAAGAGAATTCCGTATAGGTAGCAGGTACAAAGGGACAGGGACTGGACCTATGTAAAGGGTGTGTGTTCAAAATATACCAAGCTAGGGACGTTTATGTTACAGAGGATACTTATATAGGTGGGCTGAATAGTAACGGGACATTGTAGTAAACGAGCATCTAATGGGGTTGGCGTGAAGTGCGGAACCCATGAGGCTAAATTGATAGGGGATTGTCTGGCGGCGTACGCGAGTCGCGGAGCTGTCGCTTCAGATGGAGGTTAGGTTAGCTAGGGTTCCGTGGTTCATGGAGGTTTATGGGAGGTTATTTGGGAGGTGTAAGGGAGCTGATACACTGTTCTGGGATGTCTAGGAGGGTAACAAGGGGAGCTTTCGGGACAGGGCATGACATTACCCCCCCCCCCCTTTTACTCCTCCGAGCCTCCGAGGAGGTTTCACTTCGAAATATCACGTGGCTTCCACGTGATCGAAAATTTTTCGTTTATAAGTTTGTTTTCCCTCCCCGTCTGCTTTCTTTATCTTCCTGTCTATCATCACCCGAGTAAAACTTGACTGCCATGTCTGCGCCTCACGCTTCTACTTCTGCCGCGGTCTCCGATGTTCTTGGCATACCTCCCTCCTCTCCAACTTGACGCAACTCTGATGTGGAGGAACCCTCCCTTGGCCAGCTATCTCTGTTCAAGTCCGTCTTTGGTGTGGGGGTCTCACTTGCACGCTACATCGTCGACGATCCGTTGTGGTCTACCTTGGCTGCTGCGGGTCTGCCATGTCCCACTTGCGTTCGAGGTAAAAAGGAAGGCAGTTGCTCACTTGTTCCTCATCTTGCTCGGTGTAGCAACTGCGATGATAAAAAGCCGTGTGTCCTTGGACGATTAGCGCGCTTTCGATATTTTTCCCGTAAGTGCTCTCGCGACTTGGCTTTCGCTCGTCGTTTTCTGGAGGTCCACGGAGACCCGGGTCAGCGCACCCGCTACTCCCTCCCAACTGAGCAGTGGCGGGTCCTTTACGATCGCGTTGAACAGAGCACTAATTCGACCAGTGCACTTCTTGAATTGAATCCCTTGGATGATCAGGATCAGCGTGAGCTTGATCGTCAGGAGTTTCGGGAGTTTCGTCAGCGCCAACTGTTGGTTCCTGGACCATTGACGTCGGTTCCTCGTACCTCCCCGTTAGCTGATGGTTCCTCTCTCCTGCCTCATGCTCCAGTTACGAAAAAGCGCAAACGATCTATCAAGGTGGATCCTGGTTCTACCCCCAAGCGTCGACGTCCGGAACAGGCTGTGGATAGGCTGTCCCCCACCGCACCTCCGGTTCCTTGGGTCGAGGGACGTTCAGATTACCGTTGCGTGGTCCTTGTCCTCCGTCCTCCTAACGTTCCCGATTCGGAGAATCCCAATTTGCCGGGAGTACGACACCTTGTCCCTGAGGATTCCCATCGGTCGGCTGTACCCCAATCTCGATCTCAGGGTTCCACCGAGATCCCTCATCGCATTCCGTAGGCTGGTTCGTTTGAGCAATTCGTGCCTCCAAGTGAGGTGGAGGATTTTTCCAGGAGCAGAATAAAAACCCCTCCTGTTCAGCAGGTCAGTTTACCTTTCCTCCCTTTTTTTCTTCTGATTGAACCTTATGCCTCTCCAGCGTTCCTGGGAGCCTTTGCGCCCCTATCCTCATTCCCAAGCTTCTTCCGCTCTAAGGGTGGAGAATGATCGTTTGAAGACGGAGGTAGAGGAGCTCCGAGTGCTCCTTACACAGTCCCAGGGTCAGGTTTCGACCTTGACCGTCCTCCTCCGCAACACCTCTTCGTCGTTGGATCTTCGGAGCCAGGAGCTTGAATGTAGTCGTCGGTCATTGGAGGAGGTGGCGGCAGACCGTGCTGAGTACCGACGAGTTCTGTCTCAATTTCAAGCTCTCGAAGCAGAATTGTCTGAGCCCTCTTCTGAGGTATGTTTCGTTCTCGTTTGTTTCCTTTTCACTGATCTGATTCGTCTTCCCTGTTCAGGACCTTTTAACTCGTTTTTGTATTGCTTATGCTGGGTCGGATGCCTACAGGGAGGTGGCGAAGCGTCAAAAGGAGGAACTCGGGGAGCTCCGCAAGCAAGTCGATGATGCCAGCAATCGTTCCTTCAATGCTTACTCAGATCTTGACGCTGCTAATGCTCGTGCACTGTGTCAACGAGATCGTCTGGAGGAGTTAGAGGAGTTGGTTTGCCAGTATCGGAATAGGGCTCATGTTGCAGAGGGTTTGATTAGACAGTACCCCGAAGATGAGGGTCTGTACGAGGTTGAATTGCCCTCCCTCTCGGAGTTGCAATGGAAGCTTGATGCCTCGGAGGCGTTAGTTCGTCGGTTGGCCACTTTCGCCCACCGACTCTACCGATCTGATCCTGCCAACCTGCTCCATTACTATAACCGGTACGTAGGGGGTCTCCTGGAGGCCATCACCCTCCTCCTGTAGCGCGGTCTTCATCACAGTCCCGACCGTCTTGCCTCCGTTATCAACTTCGTTTTGGATTACTTGTCCCAGGCTCGCTTCACCCATGGCGAATTACATCTTCGGTCGACAAGCAGTCTTCTGTATTACTATTCCAACGCGGCGGACCGGGTTGGAGGTTTATACCAGGAGATGTTGACTCATTTGCGTTTCCCTTCTCACGACGCCTTTGTTACTGCCGCGCAACACGCCGGATATGTAGATGCTCGTCCTGGTTCCTTGGAACCTCCCCTTCATAGGAGATTCTTCTCCTTTGACCATCCCATCCCGATTTTGCCTTCCCCTACCTCTGATCACCTCCCCGCCGTCCCTGCTATGGATTTCATTATGGTCTTCTGGGAGCGTCTCATCGCCAATTATATTCGCAATATGATTGACACCTCAGGTCCCCAGTACTCGTTTCCTTCTCTGACGGAACTTCCTGACGTTGGGAGCGGTCCTTCCCTTTCGACAGATTCGGTTTTAGCAGGAGGAAACAACGAGAGTGTTCCCAAGGGAATTGTGGAGGGGGAAGGGGGAGTGGGCACTGCTGTTTGTCGGAACACCACCACACCCGTGGAGGAGGGTAGCAGGGATCGTCCTGAGGGAGGTTCAGGGGCTCCCCTTTTCCTCCCTGATTCTCGTTCTCCTTCATCCCCCATTCCCCTTCCCTCCGTCCCTGTCGTTCCCAACGTTATCGACCTCATGATGATGGATGATGATGGCGAGGATCTTTATGAGACCCATGAGGAATTTGAAGCTAGGGTGCAGGGTGATGTGTCGGTTAAAAGCGAGAGGTCTAGTCCCGTATTGTAGTCTGCTGTGCGATTTTATTAATTTTTTGCTGTTGTTTTTTTTTGTATGTTTTGCTTAGCGTCGCGTAGTCCATTTCTTGAATATAGACTGATAGGCGTTCGATGTGGTTTGTGGGTAGCACGCTGAGTGAGTGAATGAAGATAATATGAAAATGAAGTTTGGAAAAGAAAATGAGGAAATCATAATTTGTTCGTCGTGTTGTGTTGTCCGTTATTCGTTAGTTCGTGCTCCTCCGTCTCTCTCCCTCCTCCTCTCTGCTCTCGCTTCCTGTGCCCCCTGGTGATCCCGTTCCTTCCCCTCTGTCATCCTTTGCTTGCTTCTCCAGTAATTCCCATTGGTCCCTCCTTAGTTTCCGCTTTCGGTTGTGTGTGCCGTGCCACTGTTTTACAAGTTCCAGTGAGCCTGCCATTCCTCTCCATCCCACCCACGAGTTGAAGTCATCATCGTAACCCTCCCATTTAACCAGGTATTCCACCTCCTCCGACTTCCCTTTAACGGGTCTGGAATCTAGGATGCTCTCCACGAAGTGTTCCAATTCCCCTTTTACGAAGATTGGAGGGGGTGGGGAGTTCTGTCGTTTGAATTTGTCGTGGAAGTGGGGCTTCAGTCTATCCACGTGGAACACGTTGTGGATCTTGTGGAGGTCTCCCGGGAGGTCGAACCGGTAGGCATGACTCCCTATTTGCGAGAGTATCGAGTACAGTCTCGTCCATTTGTGATCCATTTTTTTCATGGGTCACCTAGTTTTGACATTCTCCATATTCAGCCAAACTTGATCGCCCTCCTTCCAGTCCGGGGCCTCCTGACGTTTTTGGTTCACATACTTCATATATCCCTCGTTAGCTGTTCGAATTCGTTCCTGGAGGTACGTATGTAGCTCCTTGAGGTTTGAGGCGTACTCGTTGACCTCCGCTCCCTGTACCCGTTCCAACGTAATTGACAACTTCGGGTGATATCCTTTGTTGTCAAAGAAGGGTGAGACACCTGTCGTGGTGTTGGGGGTGTTATTGTACATGAACTCGGCTATGGGAAGCAGGAGGTCCCAATCATCTTGGTCGTAGGCGCAGTAAATTCGGAGATATGCCTCTACCGACTGGTTTACACATTTCCGTTTGCCCATCTGTTTGGGGGTGATATGCTGTGGATAGGCGAGACTCGATCCCTAACACTCTGCAAAGTTCCCTCCAGAATTGAGACACAAATAGGGAACCTCGGTCTGACATGACATTGGAGGGCATCCCATGTTTTGAGAAGACGTGTGTTATGAAAAGGTTGGCGAAGTCCTCCGCGTTATTCGTCGTATGACATGGAACATATATGGCCTGCTTGGTGAGTCGGCAGACTACTACGAGGATAGCGTCGTACTTCTCCGGACCTGCTGTGACTGGGAGCTGGGTGATATGGTCCAAGGAGATTGAGGACCAAGGTCGTTGTCCAATTGATAGTGGACGGAGGTTCCCATAAGGTTTGGAGCGACTGGCTTTGGCTCTCAGACATGGGTGGCAGCTCCGTACGTAGTAGTTCACGTCCTTAGACAGTCCTTTCTAGAAAACCAGCTGATTTACGAGCTTCTTGGTGCGTTTCTCCCCTGGGTGTCCCCTTAGTTTATGGTCGTGGTACGGCTGTAGGACCTCCCTTCGTAGAGTCCCAACGTCTGGGACGTATATACGACCTCCCCTCTTTATCAGCCCGTCCTCCCAAAAGAGAGATTCCTCCTTGTTGCGTGCAATCCTCCTCAGTGCTTCAATTATAGTCGTGTCCTTTGGATCTTCCCTTACTCGATTCACTAGGAGGTCTTCATTCATGAGGATGGTAGTGTTCAAACGTTCTGGGGGTATGAGTACCCTTTCCCTCCCTGCTAAAACCTGATCCCTTGAAGCTCCCTTCTTTGGGTACACATCTGATCTTCGGGTGAGCGCGTCCGGCTTGGCTCCCAACCTTCCTGGGCGGTAGTTGATGACAAAATCGTATCCTGAAAGGAGTTCTGCCCACCGGGCTTGTCGTGCTGTCAACTGCTTTGTAGTGGTGAAGTACTGGAGATTGTTATGATCTGAGTATACTTGGATCTGGTGTCGGGATCTTTCACAGTACGCCCTCCATTGTTTGAAGCAGTCCACAATAGCCAGAAGCTCCTTATTGTAGATGTCGTAGTTCAGTTCTGCGGAGATCATTGATCGTGCATGGAAGGCGATAGGGTGTATCTCGCCTGTTTCTGGGTCTAGTTGTGAGAGGATCCCTGCTATCGCCAAGTCAGAAGCATCGCATTCGAGCACCACTGGTAGGTCCGGGTTGTAGTGTCCTAAGACTGGAGCCTCCGAGAACGCTGATTTCAGCAGTTCAAAAGCACTGCTACACTGGGGGTTCCAGTTCCACACGGAGTCCTTCCGTAGGAGCTTTGTGAACACCTTGGTAGTTCCCGAATAGTTGTCTATGAACCTTCTATAGAAGTTTGCGAATCCTAGGAACACCTGGAGTTCCTTCACCGTTCTTGGTTTTGGCCAGTCCATTACTGCCTTCACTTTCTCTGGGTCCATGGACACTCCCAACGGTGATATGATCACCCCCAAGTACTCGACGGTGTCGACATGGAACGCACATTTTTTCGGCTTTGCATGGAGGTGATTGGCACGTAATCGTTCCAGGACCTTCCTGATGTGCTCCACATGGGACTTCTCGTCATCTGAGTAAATCAGTATGTCGTCCAGATAGATCACCACACAGACGTCCACCATATCGTGAAAGATCTCGTTCATGAAGAATTGAAATGCGGAGGGAGCATCCGTGAGCCCAAAGGGCATTACCAGGTACTCGAACGACCCATACCGAGTTCGGAATGCAGTCTTGCATTCGTGTCCCTGGGCTACCCTGACGTTGTTGTATCCTGCGCGGAGGTCAATCTTCGTGAAGATCTTCACCTTCTGTAGTTGATCCACTAAAGTGCCTATCAGTGGTAGAGGGTACCTATTCTTCTTCGTAATCTTGTTCAGGGCTCGATAGTCAACGCAGAGTCGCAGAGTACCATCCTTTTTCTTGGCAAACAATACAGGAGCTCCCGCGGGGGAACTGGAGGATCGTATGAACCCTTTCCCCAACATCTCGTCGATGTACTCCTTGAGAGATTTCAGCTCCTTCTCAGACATGTTGTAGAGCTTCCCTATGGGAGGGATCGCATCCCCTTCCGTTTCTATTTTGATATCGTAGGGTCGGTGCGGAGGTAGTGTTCTTGCTTCTCCGGGTGAGAATACGTCCAGGTAGTCCTGGTATTGGACGGGAATGGATTTCTTTAATTCCTCCATCTCCTGTCGCTTCAATGCTTCCTTGTCAAGCTCCTTGATGACCCCCCCTTGTTCCGGGCTAGGGTTCCCATTCTCAGGATCCTTTGGTTGTTGCATTCTTTTTAGGTCGTTGCTATCACTTGCCCGGAGTATTTCTTCGGCAGGGGACTCCTCCTTCGTGGGCGATATATGAAGGAAGTACGGTGGGGTTCCCTCCCTCAGTAGACGGTCCATCCCAGCAGCTCCTATTAAGCTGATGGGTTTCCCTTGTATGGTGGGGTCCGATTTTCGTTCCACCACATGGGTACCCGCTATGAGCTGCTTTCTCCGGAAGTTGTTGCGTCTTATTGAACCCTTGGGAGTCAGACCAGACCTTGAAGGAATCTTGGGTATGTTCAGGCTTTCGATGTCTAAGGTGGGAAGGTCGGGATAAGGTCCATGTTCCCTCCTTTTCTTCCTCCACCGGACTTTTTGCTTAGCTCCGGGCCAGGAGGAGGACCGTTCCGTGTCCCTGCTCTTTCATTTTTGATAGGTCTCCTCTGAATCCTTTGCTGGTTTCGGGGTTACTTTCTCTATGGCGGATCGTCTAGCCTCGAGGATTTCCTCCACCTCTTCTTCCGTGCTTTTGCACGCGAACGCTAGCCATTCGTTGATCCCCATAAGGATTGGGTCGTCTGGCCCTAGATTCTTGTCCGAGGGGAATAGCTCGTGTGGACCTGGTAGACTCGCCTCGTACTCTTCGTCCTTTACTTCCTCTAGTTTCACCCCTGTCCTTGGAGCTCTAGGAGCTTCCCGAGATTGTTGAGGAACTTCTGGAGGTGGTTGCGGGGCTTCAGGAGGTGGTTGGAGAGTTCCTTCGAGTATTTCTTTGCCGTTTACCCCCCTTCCTAGCTCCTCAGTACCTCCCTCGGCGCCTGGTTGGACAATTTCCGACGCAAGGGCTGCTGAGATTCGGACATTTCGGTCCTGGAATGTCAGGCAAAGTTCCTTCCAGTCAATTACTGGGTTGTGCATGCGTAGCCACGGCAGTCCTAGCACAATTGGAGCCATAGGGTGTAATCGAGTTACTAGGAACTCCACCTTGTGAATTGTTCCATCCGCAAAACTGATCTGATCAGTGTAGGTTTGAGTTATCAATCCTGCGGAGGTAGGTTTCCCGTCGAACAGCTCCAAAGGGATACTGTTTGTTAGGTCAACCAAATTCTCTGGATGTCGCATAGCGACGGTTTTGTCTATGAAGCATCTAGTTGCTCCACTATCCACTACTGTGGCGTATTCTTTGTCTTCATCGAGGTCGGAGAACGGAAAACGTGTAAGGATGATGAAGGAATTGTAGGATCGGGATGTGAGACGAGCTGGCTGACTCCCCGTGAGTGCAGCTCTTATTGTGGTAGGCGAAGGTGTTGCGGGGCTTCGCAGTTCGCCCTGATCTACCTCGAAGCCCCCTGCCCATTTCCCACTTCGTCCGACAGCTCTTGCTCACCTCCCTTTGGTGAGTCTAAGATGTGAACGTTCCAGAGATCATCCATTCCTTCCCGTTCTTCCACGACAATCCCAGTGCGAATCCGTTCTAAAGGACGAGTTGAATCGTCCTTACGACCTCCCCCTTGGTTGGCCGTCCCTCTTCCTCGAGTTGAATCAGCCTTGGAGGCTCTCTCTGAGCTCCCTTGATCCTCCGTTGGGTGTTCTAACGTTTCTGGGTTAGGGCAGTCCTTTGCCCAGTGCTCCTTTCGTCCACAACGCATGCAGAGTTCCTGCCTTCGTCTTCTCCACTTCTCCGCTCTTTCCTCAGGAGTCCATTTCCTCCCGGTATCGGTAACTCCTGCTCTGAGGACTGCTTCAGTCCATTCTCCTCCATCCCTGCAGTGACAGCAATCTTCATCCTCCTCCCGGTTTTCGCTATTGTAACCTTCTTCTTCCCCCCAAGCTGCAGACGCCCTTTGTCGTCCCTCTGTCCAGTTGGACCTGTTTGGGAACCTCCCTGTCACTACTGGTTTCGGATTTGAGGTCCAGACATCAGCTGGATCTCGTTCCCGACGCAAGGGGGACTTGTAGGGAGCTTCAGGTGCTAACTCCAACCCGGGGAAGCGACTCAGCCATCCTTGCAGCGCTTTTTTCACCGTGGAGGTTCCTCAAACTCTCCGCTTGTGCACGTACAGCTCCGTCCAACTTTGTAAACACTTGGGTCCACTCGTCGTAGGATTGAGGTTCCTCCCTTCCGGTAACAACCTGTAGAGGCAACCAAGGAGCTACCCCTTTCTTGAGGTATGTTACCAGAGCCTCGTCATTAAACCCGGTCAGGGGAGCGTATTCGTTGAAGCAAATGAAGAAGTTGGCGAAGCTTTCCTCCGGCATCTGCTTCATCCAGGCCAACCTCCTCCTTGCCTCGTCCGCCTTGTTGATGGGTCCAAATTTGGAACCGAACTCTTGTTTGAATTCTGTACAGTCTTCGAGACAAGTGTACCCCCCCTTCAGTCGTTGTCTATTCAACGTGTCGAAGTGGGAGTGTGCTGCACCAGTGAGATGACTAGCTGCGGAAGCGCACTTGTCCTTTTCACGAGCATAGATGGTAGGACGTACTTCAAACATCCTTTCCAAACTGAGGACCCACGTCTTCCATGCCAACCGGTCGTTACCTGCGAAGCTTTCGATCTTACCAACGTCAAGTTTTGACTCGATAGTAATTCGGTTTTTCTCCTCATTGCTCTCCCAAGTGTTCCGTCCCTCATTGGGGTTTCTAGGGGCTGCTTTACGATGCCAGCCTTGTTTGGGATCGTAATACCAGGGTTGGTCCGGGTCGTAGCAAGTTGGGGGTACTTCAGGAGCTCCCGTGGGAAGCTCCACTCCGTCGTCACCGTTCCTGTCCCCGTTCCTACTTGACTGGGTGCGTTCCCCTTTGTTGGACCCTTTGGAATCATTATTACCTGGTCCCGCTGAGGGTGGTGGAGGAGGAGGCGGTGGAGGGGGAGCTCCTCCCACCTACTTTGATCCTGTTCCCCCTGGCTCAGAGGTCTTTCTCGATCCCTCGTTTGGCTTGAAAGGTGTGGAGGGGGTTCTCTATCAGGGGGTCTGAACCCTCCCCTACCTCCCCTACTTGCAGCTACTCCACCGTCTTCTACCGCGTACCTTCCTCCTTCCGGTCTCACATACTCCCCGAGCTCTGCTCTTTGCACGCGAGCTCCCCATTCCTGAATCCGCCTCCTATCCACACTCGGGGTGGCAGGTAGCGGGGCTGTTTGTCCCTCCTGAGGGTTCCCTTCCTTAACTCCTATAGGAGTTCGTCTGGTAAAGGATATTGGCTCCGTAGCCTGCCAGCTTCTCGGCTGGGGAACTATGTGAGAGGGACCCCCCCTTGTTCCCTCTATCATTACCATGGGCGCTTGCACGAATACTTCTGCCATGTTTCCTGTTTTGGGAGTCGGTCCACCAGTCGGTATTCCCCCCGCTGCAAATCCCTTCCTTACTTCACGGAGTTGTTCCTGAAGCGTCTCAATGACTTGAGCCTGCTGTTGGATCATGACAGCCGTCTCCTGAGAGCGTGCCGACTCGAAAGCCATGCCAGGTCGGTTCGTCTGAGCTCCCGTTACAAAGGGAGTTCAAAAGGAGCTCCCTGCGGGGGTACTGCCTCTTCGTGAACTGCCAACGTTCTTCGTTGGTCCGGACCCCTTTGACTTTCCATTCCCACTGCCTGAGATTGCATTGATACTGACCCTTGATAAGGAATGACTGATGGATTGCTCAGTCTTGGACGAACGTGTACAGGGTTGGGAGCCAACCGAGCTGTCAGATCTTGTCTGGAGATCCGGGATGAATGTTGTGTGCCATCTATCCTCACCTCACCAAACTGGTATCGCTGCATCGAGACTGGGGTTACTGGTTTCGTTTGCAGGTTAACTCTGGGGGGAGGAGTCGAATTTTGAGCCAAGGCATGTACAGTGGGGGAGGTCCCAGAGCGTAACTGGGGGCTCCTCGTGGCTGTGTTACTGGGGTTAAGGAGTTCAGGAACCTCGATATTCCTGGGCGATGAATGTTTCTGTGCCAGGAAACGACCATCAGATCCATGGAGCTGCCCTTTCTGGTCAAATTGCTCCGGAGGGAACTCCCCTATGCTTTCGAGTTCGCATTGAACCATATACGAGGTTCCCCGATTATCCGCGACCAGTCTGCGACGGAATTCCAAAGCTCTTTCTAGATTCGATCCAGAAAGTTCCTCCGACAGCATCAGAGTGTCTGATTCCGCTAGTAGCGTCCGGTGTCGGGTCTCCTGTGAACACAACATTGCTTCGGACTCCTCACTCCTCACCAGAAGTTGGTGCATATGCCTCATGGGCGTGTACATGTATACCGCCTGTCCGTTACGGACCCGGACGGGACTATCCTGATCAGGCATTGACTCCACTGGGGCCAGGAGGTGAGCAGTAGTGTATCTCCTGCGTCTACAATTTTTTGCAGCAATTGCGTTAGCATCCTCGTTACTTTCCTCATCGATTTTAGCTGCTGCCGCCGCTAGGTTTGCGTTCCGTAGTATTTGGATCGCCTGGTAGTTCGGGACGTTAACCCTCGAAGGGGGAGGTTTGAACCATACAGCTCCGGATCTGTAGTTAGATGCTCAATAGAATATGCGCAGACCCGCTTCACCACAGAAATTCCTCTCGTTTCCATGGGTATGAGGGCGGAGGGGAAGTATTCCCCTCGCGTTTTGAAACGATCGTCCGTAATGAGCCTCTGCTTCTAGCAATTCTAGCATCCTCTCGGGGTCCAGTAGGACGTTATACAACCAGAGAAAGTCTGATCGATTTGCTGGGGTTGTCAGCCAGCTGGGCCTTCTCTGGGAGGTCTATCTCCAGTTGAGTTCCCACTGTTAGGAACTGTACTCGTAGGTCTGAGAATTCGAGACCGTCTCCCAATGTTTCGATCCCCATTGACTCCAATACCTCCCTTAGGACCATAGCTACATCCTCCGGGATACACTCCTGAATTCAAATGACGTCTTCCAGACGCAATGTCATTTTGTACTGGGAAGTTGGTCCTGCTATGGTGTATTGCGTGTGTACGCTCCCAGTTGGGCATATTCATAGCTGGGCTCTTTAGGAGACTGGAGAGCGAGCTTCCTCGTCTCGGGGGAGGAAGGTTAAGGGACTGTACTGGAGGTGTTGGTAACCTCTGGGATGACGTCCGAGACTGTTCGGATACGGCAGGGGATACCCTCCTCTCTGGGAGTTTTTCCTGTTGTCGTACTGTGAGAGGGTCAGTACTCTCCCCTTGTATCCTTTCGATAGCGGCTACTTGGCCGCTGACTCTTCCACCCGCGTTCGAAGCTGACTCCATGTCTAGCTGCGGTACCGGTCCAGGGGGAGGTCCTCTCGTTCCCCAGGTAGGGGAGTATGCGAAACCTCCCATGGGACTACTGGCAGATTGGGCGTAACCCATGGAGGTATACCTCCGTTGTGGTGGTCCCATTCCAGGTTCCACTGGAGGGGGTCCCTGAACCTCTGGTTGACGTCCCTCTGGGGTCCGGATGTTGCTGGCGGTTTTATCCCCAAACGACTGTTCTGGGATGGACATCAGGCGTTGACCAGCTGCCACCGTGATGACAGTGGAGCTAGCAGCCTGGTTCGACTTTTGAGCTTGTGTCGTGTTTCCACGAGATAAGGTGCTCTTTTGCTTCTTTGATTTGGTATTGGAACTAGAAGGTCGTTCCGTTGATGTCGCCGACATTTTGTCACGACGAGTCCGTTCAGTGACGGGAGAGCTTGGTATAATGTAAGACCTGGGTCAAAATAGGTCTTAGGGTAGGTTTTGGTATGTGGAGGTTTATGTTGTAGCGTGCTAGGAGCAGGCTGGAGCTCAAAGGGAGCTACGAGAACCGCGACCGAGGACGGGAATGACCTAGTAGTGGCTGGAACGATGAGATGGTGACCCTTGAGGGGTCCCTAGGAGGTCCAGGGAGGTCCCTAAGGCGTAGGGAGGTTAAGGAAGAGTGCGGGACCGTATGATATTGCGTAGTAGGAGTTGTACTCGCTAGAACGTCAATATAGGATCGAGTAGGTCGTGTGTGTAAATGGGTCTCGAGGGTGTAAGCTCCTGAGAAGGGATGTGCCACGGAGGGTAGGTCCCTGGGGCTAGGCTTGAGGATGGACGTCCTCGAGTGTGGGAGGTGGCAACGGAGAAGCAGTATGTAGTTTGACGTGAGGGGTAGCTTCGACGTTACCTAGATTGAGGTCCTGCAGCCTATAGAGTAGCTAGGGAGCTCGAGGAGGTTTGGGGAGGTTGGCTCACCGAGGCGATAGGCGTTGGGGAGCTTTAGTATTGTTTGAGGGAGCTCGGGAACTCACTCGGATTGCTTAGACGTGAAGTAAAAGCGTGTATTGAATCGTATAGACGATCACAGAGACGATAGACAAGAATTGAGAGAAACAGAGGCAGAGAAATAGAGAGTAAAGAGAATTCCGTATAGGTAGCAGGTACAAAGGGACAGGGACTGGACCTATGTAAAGGGTGTGTGTTCAAAATATACCAAGCTAGGGACGCTTATGTTACAGATGATACTTATATAGGTGGGCTGAATAGTAACGGGACATTGTAATAAACGAGCATCTAATGGGGTTGGCGTGAAGTGCGGAACCCATGAGGCTAAATTGATAGGGGATTGTCCGGCGGCGTATGCGAGTCGTGGAGCTGTCGCTTCAGATGGAGGTTAGCGTTGGTGGGGAGGTTAGCTAGGGTTCTGTGGTTCATGGAGGTTTATGGGAGGTTATTTGGGAGGTGTAAGGGAGCTGATACGCTGTTCTGGGATGTCTAGGAGGTTGACAAGGGGAGCTTTTGGGACAGGGCATGACAGATATTCTCCATATCATAGAGGTGTACACATGAATTGGGATTAGTCGTTACTGAGTGCTAAGTCGTTAGCAATACAAACACGTCAAGTTATACGTAAGTAGTACAGCACGCACGAAGGAGGCATACGCAGGCATACGCCCGTTTGGATTCGAGAAACAGCGGATGGGAAAACAAAATCCAAAGATTAAGAGGAATATAGTGTTTTCTGAGAATGAACAGAAGATCCTTTTCTGCAGCAACGGCAGCGTGAAGTCTGGTTGTTGGATCTGAATAAGTCGAATCTATATAAACCACGATTCGCACAAAGTTTTCAGGATACGGCGCGGTCTGAGAAAATTGAGTTGTGAATGGTTTCGAGAGTCAATGTGGTGACGTAGTAAGAAAGCTAAGTTGGTATAGCACCAATCGTAGGAGACATTAGTACAAAGAATTAGCGACATACGTCTGTTGTACAATCTCTAGCTATGAAGATAAGCACACCGAAATCAAAGTCCAATCTTCATAGTACTTTACGAAGAACGGGTTGTTATGATCGAACAACGCAGGAGCAGGAAGTGTTGCCGTAGCCGTATGAGCTTTCACGGCGAACTTGGTATCTCCATCGCTCAATCGTTTCCCTAACGGTTACAGTCGTTGTGTTATCTTTCGAATGAAAGGAAGTTTTTTTTTTTTTTGAAGGTATTTGTGTTGTGTCCGGGGCATGAGACGTGATTTTTGAGAAATTGGGGAGGAAGGAACTAATGTAAGGTGAGATTTTGCGCGCCGTGACATCAATACCCAGTTGACTGAAGAAATGAAATAAAAATATTATGATTAGACATACAAAGGCGTTTCCGAAGTCCGTTGTCTGTTTTGTAATTGGGTTGAACAGTCCCGTTGCTCCCAGTCCTGCATTTCGACCGACGATTTCTTATTACATCGTAAATTCGGCTCCACGAACGACTTCGGGTTAGCTATTCAGCTTCAATAGCATAAATTCTCTCCATCGCATCGACAAGCATGTTCGTCTCCTTGGCGAATTCTTGCAATGTACAGATACAGCTGAGATATGAAACGGAGCTGAGTGAAAGATGTAAGAGGTAAGATTCCAAAGAGGAAGCGACAAGTACATCGAAAAGACGTGTTCAGTGCTCTGTCCACTACTGAGAAAGACATTTTTACGTTTCGACATTGACGTTACAGTGTTTGAAGGTCCTCTCGCAGAAACGGGGGTTATAGGCATTGATTCTTCGGATGAGTATTGAGAGATTGAGGTCCGACCTAGAACGATCTTGTAATAGAGTCTCATCATAGCGAGATTAGAGGTGGTTTGAAAGCAAAGTAGGCCAGTTTGAGTCGATTGAATCAATTCATCGAGTTCTAAAAAGTGGAACTGGTTGTGGTGTGCGACGATGGATTTGTTGTGAAAGGATGAAGGATTCATGAAGGCGTTCGTCACTCGTGGTACAGGTGCTGTATATGAGAATAGAATTAGAAAATGAAGCCTTGATATAAGGAGCAAGTCACACACAAAAAGAGCTTTCATGGGGGCCCGAGATCATTCACCACGTCTCCGGACATGACAGCGTCTTTGTTCAGCATTGCCGTTTGTTCGTCATCATCCTGCAGTATAGAAACTGTCAATGAGTGATCGACGAAAGGTCCTTGTTTACTTGACGGCACTCGGTGACTTTTCTTGCTCATTGATTTTCGTTCCACTGCACCTGGTTGCGTTAGTTGAAACTGCAGCTTTGCCCCTTTTGAGTCCATTGAGTTGTTGTGGTAGTCGATTGAAACTATTCATTGCGTCCTGATAAGCTTTTCTCCTTTCATCACTGTAGGAGTCAAGTATAGGTTCACTTGCTCAGGTAAGTTTGGTGAAACCGCCGGTGGAAGGCGTGTGATAAGTGTGGAAAGTTCTTCTTCGTTGACGTGCGTATTGTGAATATATTAGTGTATGTTAGGGAACAAATAATTGTACTCGCTTCACGATCATCATAATGGTCATCATTTTGCAAGATACGAGTGGATGAATACGCCGAAGTGTTGCAAAATCAATTGGAAACAATCACCGTTGTTGAATGCATATCGACTGAATCACAATCGGAGTCTGATTCTGTAGGACTTTATCTGGCAAAGAATTCATCTTGATCAATGAGCGACTGGATGTCGATGGAAACATGTGATTCTACCATGCTGTTTCTAGGTGTGATGTTTCCGATGGGTATTCTGGTAATGTGAGCCCTGCTTGTTCTCCTGAACGAAGTCGGAGTGGGGGTAATCTGACCTCCATTTTCCAACAATTGTCCGAACAGTGACCGCTCGCGAAGTGTATAGTTTCTTGCATTAAGCCGCAGGAGAGCGCTGTTTGGTTTGCGATTCTGAAGAAGATCAGTGGTGGTAGCGCTGCGGCTAAGTGAAGGTGTACTGAGAGGTTCCTCGAAGCTATGCGCCGTCCATGAATGACGTCGACAGTTCAGGTGTCGTTGATCGTGTACAGTATGATCTGATAAGGACCGAGGTAGGTTCTGGTTGAAGACTACTATCATCAACACTGCGTCCAGCATCTATATCGCGAACAGGACCGTTACAATAAGAAGATGATGGAATATAGGGTATCCAGGACGAAATAGAGTTGATGTTTTGGTGGTTCATTGTTATAACGGGCAGGGAGCACAAACATCGTACCAAAAACATCGTCCTCCTGTGTGGGGAAGATGACGTTGTATGAATCTGAGGAAGACAATTGTTCGAAGGGGGTGCGATTGGAATTAGGGAACGCAACGAATAGTTCCGACAAATCGGAGGTATTTGTCTCGGTCAGGGCGAGCGCGAGGTGGACTGAAGCACCAGAAGCAGCGGTAGTGGGGATTCTGATTGGCGGGAAATACTGAGTGACTGCGATAGGTGGATTAGAAGAAGGATATGTGGCGATGAAGTTTGATGCGATAGTGAAATTGTTGTTGGGGGTCAAAGGACCGATAAAGGCACTCCTCCAGGGATTTGAATTCTGGACGGTAGATTTGAACCACGTTGTCTGATGAGCTTCAGTTTAGAAGATTGAGAAGTTAGCGGGAAGAAGCTCCTGTAGTTCAAGAAATAAACAAAAGAAAAGTTATTATGCTATCGAGAAAATAGTGACCTAAAGAACAAACCTTGTCTAGGGGAAGTCCAGAAGTTTGAGAATCAGCAAAGGTGTTAGCAGTGTCAAAGGCTGCATTCGTCGCGATGAACGAAGCGACATCATCTGAGCCGCTGCTACAGATACGAACAGAAATGGTGTTAACAAGCACGTTCAGGAGCGGGGGTTATCTATATTTAGAAGCCGGGGGGTACATTCCTGGATAGTATTCGCATCCATCTCCTCCAAAACTCTTTGTAGCAAAGTGATGTGAGTCTGTTCATCGGCAAAACATCGTCGTAGTTTGCCTTGACAGTTGCGGCAAACTTAGTCGCTTCAAAAGCATCGGCGGAGAACTTGGCTAAGGCTTGAGTGTAGAGAGCGCCCTGGACGTGTTCGAGGATACGAGCGTAGTTCAACACCTCTGCATCGGAGATCAAAGAGTAATGAGAGGAATTCCATGTAGATGATGAAGAAGAAGAGTGGGACGACGCTGAATCACGCGATTTCCGATCAATATCGATTGTCTGCTTCGAAGGATCGTATAGGTTTTTTTGAAAGAGAAAATCCCCAACCTAGAAAGAAATAGATCCTATTTCATCATCGGCGTGTCAAAGTGGAAAGTTGAAAAATCAAAAGAATTCAAGGAAATATAACGAAGATGAGGATGGCTTGGAAGTTTCACCGCGGCTTGTATAGTTGGATTTTGACACAAAATGTCTCAAACGCGATAAGCCACCAGCTCCTGTATGTCATGTCCTTTGATTTATTCAGAATGAGTTCACATCAATGTTTAATAGGACATGGTCGAATCGTTAATATTCAAGAAAAAAATGAAATTGTAAGGAGAATAATCATGGATATACATCTGTTTGTGACAACCAATGGTAAGATTGTATGAAAAGAAATCGTTGGTGTTTTTAATGTAGAGAAATGACAATGTCGTCAGAAAGGAAAGAATGTATCAATGATCGCAATACATCCAAGTTTACGTGCGTTTTCGGAGGCCCAAGTTTTATCATCAGCATAAGTTTTCTAGATTCTTCACTGACGTTTAGATAAGGATTATCCTGATTAACGGTGAATGTTAATGATTTCATCAATAAAATTGTATCCAACTAACCATGTTCATCGTTGCGAATTGTCGTTGAAGTGTTAATATTAGTTTCGCCAAGTCTTGCGCGTTTGAAGGAGATATAGGAAATGCAGAAGTATTTGCCAAGTCAAACAGCTTTTTGAATTCAGACCAAAAAGGTGTTTTTGTAATAGACGGCTTGTTTGTATTTCGGACGATGTTCTGAATTGCTGCCATTGCAGCGTCTCCGCTGAGAGTAC
The DNA here is from genome assembly GCF_021015755.1 of Lentinula edodes. Classification (NCBI taxonomy): domain Eukaryota; kingdom Fungi; phylum Basidiomycota; class Agaricomycetes; order Agaricales; family Omphalotaceae; genus Lentinula; species Lentinula edodes. The sequence continues at coordinate 469,898 of NW_025764320.1, forward strand.
TGTTAGTAGATCAACGGTTATGTTATATGTTATTCATACCGGAGTGTTCTCGTTCTGATAAGTTCATTTATAGTGACAGCCTCAGCTCTAACCTGTGCAACATTATGTGGTCCAACGACATAGTTTTCCTTCGCTTCGGAGATATCCAACGAATAAACGTCGATTGTGTTATATTGTCGAGTATACGCCATATCCCAGCTGTTCAATTCGAAAAGATCGTTGGTAGGCATACCATCACTCAGATGTTCGAAAATAATACGGTAGCAGTGTCTGTCACCGACGTATCTGGACAACAGAAATGAAAGTGATGAAGATGGATTGCAAGCCTGTTCGAACGTCGGGGTATGCATTATGTTGAATCCACGATCCTGATATTTTCGTATTGGATACATTTGAAGTTCGTTCAGAGGTGCTCGAAGATTGATAAGCATTGTAGTTTTCTCCTCCAAGGTGAGCTTCGAGAATAAGCAGTAGGCAGCTCGATGTGTAAGTACGTTCATTACACATGCTGAGCGAAGTTTGGAATCAGTTTCTTCTGTAGATCATCAAGTAAGACTTGAACAAACTTGAATGAAAACAAAATATGGTTTCCAGAGGTGGACCTGCAGTGGCGATGAGCTGTATCTTAGATGATCCTCGAACGAAATCCCAGACAGTCTTCACAGAATTGAAAGTGTAATCTGACGGGTCTACATCGTTTGGTACAGCTATCACTTCATTGTCTTTGCCTGTTTCCAGGATTTGAGTGAATGCGTCGGTGAAATCGTTTTTTTGGTTTTCTTTTGGTTTGAATAGATAGCCCTGTGATATAAACCATTCACCCGCAGTTTTACAGCGGTTGATTTGGCAATATGTGTCTAGATCGCCACTGTATTGTTCTCGGTTGAAGAATTCGAGAGCCGTCGATCCAGAAACGATAAGAGCCGTGGAACTCTGTATAATGAACCGGTGAAGAAGTAGTGTATTAGATAGCGCATCATCCACGTGCCTGTAGCCGTTGGAACTCGACGATTTCTTTCATGTTGAAGAAATTCCGATAAGCATGTTTAATGGTGAATACACGTCGCTTGTAGTTTGTAATATCAGTGTTTGCGATCTTGGACGTTCTACTGAGAGAAGCAAGATCGTTTAGAGTTAGCCCATCCAATATCATCTCTGAGGTCTCTAAGGGACTAGAAGAAAATTAGTGCGAATAAGAAATCGAGACATGATATGTATACATTTTCTGATTGAAAATTGAAGGAGACATAAGATGATGTTGAAAATTTGACGGGTGATCTGAAATAACTCGATAGATATGCAAAACAGATTCCATGTTTATTTATGCATTTGTAGTGAAAAGTTTGCACACGAACCTATTGTTTTTCCTTTATGGTGAATGTTTCCACATGTCAATTTCACGAATTATACGTTGTGAAATATTTCCTTCGAATGTTACTTGTAATCAACGTTGAATATGGTAGACTATCAATCCGATTTATGTAGACAATTCAAAGAAAGCGTTGTTGTTGTACGGAGAAGTCGAAACTTTGATCTATAGTCAACATGTACAGATAGATATGGTTGTATTCATGCAAGTAATCGTATCTATTTATACTACATATGTGGATGATACAAATCGATATTGATGCAAATGTAGGGAAAATAAATGTCAAACATGTTGGTGTAGATCAATGAAGGAGTAACAACATTAACTGGTATATAGATTATATTCATATCACAATCTAGTACAAGCATCGTCAATGAATCAATCTGTTAGTCATTATATGTATAAATTTTCGTGCTTTAAAAGTGATATAATTCATATAATTTTAATGAACTAGAACAGTTTCTGTTCTATTCAGCCCAACAATGGAATCTCTTCAAACAGTTGCTTCAACTCTTTCTTGCTCTGCTCCTCCCTGGTTGTCACCAGAACATATTAATAGTTGCAGAATTCATTTTAGAAAACTTCCTATCCGTATGTTGTCATCATTTGTAGGAAGTCGACGTCAAAAACATACTGTTGTAGATGATCTTGTACAAAGATTGTTACGTTTCTCTACGGATAATGCTGTTAACGAACCAGAAAACTCAAATGTATACTCAGAAATACATAAGCGATGTAGTTTGCAATTTGGTGAAGTTGTGACAAAGATTTTGTACACACATTTTCGTGCTCATCATGAGATTGATCGGTGTGATGATCCATTGCTTGCAAAGAGCAATTTGGGTGTAATTATTACTGTGTTTCAAAATTTGACAAAGGAAGAGATGTTGAATATGAAACAAGCTTTGAAGATATTTGAACGCAAAGATAAATCCATGTTAGTTTTCTATAGTTTGAATGATGAAGGTCGTTCAGAGATTAGATCAAATGATGTATTCAAATTAATGGGAAAGTGTTTTCAACGAGACTACAAGAAGTATTATTTCAAAGACAATATAGGAATATGTGATGATTATTTGTATCACTACGGCATCCCATTGACAGACATTGGTTTACAGGATGTTGTGTTCCAAGTGCTGGTGGCTCTGGGTTATGCGCAAGATATTTTGGAACAAATACTTTATTCAGTCCAAAGTAAAGATCTTTCATATTCAAATCGAAATTTTTATAAGAAGAACAAGCGAAAACAAACACGTATTGAACGTGCATCTAAAGAGTATTCTTTACTGCACCAATGTTCTGAATCGTGGCCGGAAAAAATTTCTATTGAAACAAAAATGAATTGTGTGAGAAATTACAGACAATTCGTTCAATATTTGCCCCCATCGATTTGTGCATGTTGCGGATCCGAAGATGGTTTACGTACTGGATCTTATAAGACTCAGGCAGAGTGGCCTGATTTGTCTGTTCTACGGATAAAAGATCCATATATCATTGCAAACACCCCCCACTCACGGTTCATTTACATCTGTAGAGATCTAGATGGATTATTATTGAATAAAGAAGGAATCCGTTCTGTTGATGTATCTTGCACAGTGTTTGAGATATATTTCTGCCATGATTGTTATGGTTCATTAAGGCGTTTAAAAATGCCACGGTTGGCATTGAACAATTGCTTGTATCGAGGAGAACCATTGAAACAGTTAGAAAATGTGACATGGGTGGAGGAAATGGCTTGCAGCATTTATAGAACAACGGCACATGTTACACGTATATTTGGTTCTTCTAGTGTTACTGATCCACTTCAGTTGCATGGTAATGTTTGTGCTCATCCACTTAATGTGTGTGCAACTGCAAAGAAACTACCTTGGAGTCCTACAGATTTGAATGATTTGATTACTATTATCTTTGTAGGAAAGAGGAAACTCACAGAAACAGATTTGCTCAAATTTAAACCTTTCTTTGTGAGGAGATCTGTTATAAGAATGCTTCTTTCTGATCTATGTAAGCGTAACAGACTGTATAAGGATCTGTACTCTATGGATAACAGTGTCTTGAATCAGTACCCAGAAAATGATATACTACCAGGCCTTGCAGAGCGGATCATCTACGATCATGAAAGTTCATCTACCAATTTGTTTGGTACTGAATCAAATGGTTTTGATGATCATCCTGCTGAATTACTTAGTAATTCTGTAGAAGAAAGTATTCTATTAGAACGATCTGGATTATATGATCCTGAATCACAAGATGTACCAGCCAGATTCATGACAGCTTCATCAATTAATAACATTGCACAGTCTTTGTCATCAACAGATGTTAATAAAAAAGATGTTTTTTTAATGTATGAAAGAGATCCAATTAATGAATATAATAATCCTGACCTGTTTCCTGGAATGTTTCCAACATTATTTCCATTGGGGATTGGAGGATTTGAGGATGATCATCAGTGTCCGGCTGTTTCGCTGGAAGCTCATGTTGAACATTTACTTGATCAATCCTCACGTGAATTTCGATATCATCATCTTTTTTCTTTTGTTGCTTTAAATTTAATTCAGAGAAGAAAAGCACATCTTCATACATCATTATCAATTTCATCAAAAAAATTTGCAATGGTTGCCCCTGCTTTTACAACAGTTACTGCGGATGTTTTATTGGATTTAGCACAGAAGCTTAAAGATGAAAAAGACAAATCTGACTTTTCAGAGGATGAGCAACATGCTTTTCAGTTGTTGAACCAGGTGAATATAATTTCGGCTAAAATTCCAGGATCTCAAGCATCAAGAACCACAACACGTAATCATATCAGATGTTATTATGCTTATTTTGGTATGCCACAGTTGTTCCTCACATTAAATCCATCAGCAGTGCATAGTCCAATATTTCAAGTAATGTATGGTGAATCTGATATTAATTTAGCTGAACGGTTCCCCCACGTTGTTCATCCTCGCAGTGAGCGTGCATGTCGGGTTGCTCGAGATCCTGTTGCTGCAGCGGATTTTTTTGATTTTATGTATCATACTATATTTGAACAATTACTTGGTTGGGATTTCAAAGTTGGCAAGAGTACTGATCATGGAGGGATATTTGGACATCTCCGTGCTTTTTTTGGCTGTGCTGAACTTACAGAAAGGGGATGTTTTCATGGACATTATCTTTTGTTTCTACGAGGTGGCTTAAATCCTTCTGAAATTCATGAGAGATTAGGTCGATTAGATGGATATTCCGAGAAATTTTTCTCATTTTTTGATGACATTATTCACCATCATCTTCCATGTATTGATTTTGTTTTACCTGAAGGTTATGAACCTCGAGTTGAAATGCCACCGGAATTTCATGTGATTGACAAGAATAACACTGTTTCTACAGAGTTAATATGTGATTGGGAAAAACTGTTTGAAGATGAACACAAAAGGATAGGTGAAAGATTTCAGAGACATCGTTGTCGCCCAGTATGTCATAAAGGTCAGACAAATACAGATGTTTGCCGTTTTGGTTATCCCCATGAAATTGTTGAGAATTCTAATTACGACATCAAGCAAAATTCAATCATTTTTGCACGTAAAGAAACTGATGTCAATGGACACAACCCACAATTGTTGGTATGTACTAGACACAATCATGATATTAAATGTATATTATCTGGTAAGGCTGCCAAAGCTGCAATGTTTTATATTTCTGATTACATAACAAAAATGCCACTAAATACAGAAGCACTACTTTCAACATTGTCAAAAGCAGTTGCCTCATTAACACCTGATGAGTCCGATGAATCAGCTGTGTTTGATTCAAAAAAACTGTTACATCGATGTCTAACTCATTTTGGGCGCAAACAACAGATTCATGCACAGCAATGTGCAAGATATCTTCGCAGACAAGGAGACAATATGTGTTCACATCAAACAATCCCATTGCCATCTGCAAATCTGATGATTTTCATTCAACAAAAATATTTCAAACATAGTTGTAATTGGGAGGATGACAGCAGCACCGATGACTTGGATTTGCAACTTTCACTTAGTGTCAAAAACGGTAAAATGATTGGTTATAATCAAGTCATTGATTACTGGTATCGAGATTCACTTCTCGATGATATGTGCTTTTATGATTTCATCCGGTATATCTCTCTACAACCAAAAAGTAGAACCAGAACACCAAATACTTCAACAACACGTTTAGGAGTATTATCCCGGTATAAATTGTCAGCCAATCATCCACTTTGTGATACTCATGAGCTTATTCAACATACGAATTACAAACAAGGTGATGTAGGAAAAGAATATGTTCCTGTCATGATTGGAGCGATTCCCCCAAGAAAAAATCAACAACAGTATGCATTGTTTGTTCTTGCTCATTTCAAACCTTTTTCTGAAAGAAGGGTTCTTGTGAAAGATGATAAAGTTGAATCGGAATTTCATAACCTACTGATATCACCTGAACATCAAAAAGTATTAAGTAACTGGGAAGAAATACATGAATGTGCTGATCAGCGGGATGCTGAAAGATTACGTAAAAGAGCAAGTATGTTGGTGCAAACAACACACGTCCCAGTAACAATTGATGAAGAGCTAGATGATGAAGATGAAACATGTTATGTTTTTATTGATGCCAAAACATTGAATCCTAAGAATTCAAAAGGCAATGAAGATAATCATGAATTGCAGTTGTTAAAAATGGATTTAACCAAGTCAGCTTGGTTAAATCACCCCCCTGAAAAATTAAAGAAATCTATGTCAACTAGCTCAAATGTTTCAGTTAAGCTACCTTCATTAAACTTTACAAATGTTCATAAATGGATAAAGGACAGTAAAATGATTGCAGAAAACCTGTCAAGTGCACGTTTTAGACAAACTAATTTGTCTTCCCAGAACTCATACAAAAGCAATGAAGACTTATTACATACAACCAAAGGCACATACAAAGATTATTACAAAAGTAAAATGACAACCAATGTTGCAGACCATAATATGTCAGTGTTTACTCCAGCAGAGGTAAAAAATCTTATTGCAAAAGAATATAATCTGAGTAATGAGCAGAGCGTTGCATTTGAAATTATCTCTTCAGTTGTTATATTCAGGGAAATTTTGAAAATTCCTGAATGGACTGAAAAACGCCCATTGATCATGAATTTAACAGGACCGGGAGGGACAGGTAAAACACACGTGGTTCAAGCAGTTCAAAAAGTTATGGAACATTATGGAATGGGTCATGCCTATCGCGCACTAGCTCCTACAGGTAATGCAGCTTCTCTTATTAATGGTAAAACTATCCACTCTGGTCTTAACATTAAAGTACGTGAACATGGAAATGGAAGATCAAAGCGAAATTTAGGTGAATTAAAAGAAAAAATGGCAGTATATGCAACAGTAAAGAAAAACAATTCTTTACGAACAGAATGGAAAGATGTATGTTTATTACTAATTGATGAGGTATCAATGGTTGACTCAATCCTTTTAGCAGATATAGATGGATCTTTACGCTATGCAAAGGAAAAGCCTGATGATTTCTTTGGAGGTATTAATATTATATTTTCAGGAGATCCTTTCCAATATCCTCCTGTGGGTACTTCACTATATACACCTATTAGATCTACAGGAAAACAAAATGAGGATGAATTAATGCGGAGACTAGGAAGAATGGCATGGAAGTCTATCAATGCTGTTGTAGAACTTCATGTGCAAAAACGAATGGAAGATGATCCTGAGTATGCAGCAGCTGTGTCTCGATTACGTATACGTGAATGCATTAAGTCCGATGTTGACTTGTTCAACTCACGTGCAATCAAAACATTAAGTAATCCTAAAGGTGTCATTTTTGATTCTGAAACTGACTATCTTGCCTCCATGATTGTTTCAAAAAATACGACAAGACGGGCATTGAATGAATATAAAGCAATTGCTATTTGTAATGGTGTGGAATCTCTTGAACTAATCAAAGTTGTTGCCCATGATGAATTGAAATATAAGAAATATACTCAGAAAAAATCAAAGCATGAAAATTCATTTCCCTCAACTTTTGAACAAACACAATTGCAATCTATGGATACTTCATCTGCAAAATTTAGGGCTAGTTTGCCAGGAATATTAAATTTGTATATTGGAATGCCTGTAATATTGAAGCATGAAAATATTAATACTGAACTCGGAATCACAAATGGTGCAAGAGGTTGTTTACGAAAATTAGAATTGTTAGTTGATAATAATGGTTTTACGTATTGTGAATATGCTCTGATTGAATTTTTTGACTGTAAAGTACAATTACCAGGATTACCTAAAGGTTATTTTCCAGTTAAAGCTAGATCATGGCACTTTACCACATATATATGGAATGATAAACATGAGAAAGTGTTGGTTTCTGTTGTGAGAAAGCAATTGCCATTTGAACCTCTATTTGCACTTACTGGCCAGGGTGCTCAAGGGCGCACATTACCTGCCATTTTATGCATGTTGCATTTAGGTGGATATGGATCATATGTTGCTGCTTCTAGACCACGTACTCGTAAAGGATTGTTTATTACAAAGAAAGTCACACTAGATGATCTCAACACACCTGCCATTCCTTATGATCTTTGGTTTGAAATGCGTCGATTTCGTGCCATTGCTCACAACACTAAGATCATCTGGGGTTTTGATAAAGGTGATTTGAAAGAAGTCCCTGATGCAGAATCAGAAAAGAAATGTAATTTATTAAATGTACATTATGAATTTAACAACTACACAGATATTAAACGCCAATTGGATGATAGCAACGATAGTCCAAAAAAAAAAAAAATTGCAAAGACTAGTTCCAAATCGAAATCAGAGGGTAATTGTTTTGTTGCAAAACCATTAGATCACAATATGTTCATTATCAAAGGACCTTCTTGGGACAGTGAAAATTGGAGTTGCTCATTTGACACAGCATTTATTGTTTTGTACAACTGTTTTTTTTCAATGTCCGAAAGATCTCGGCAGATATGGATGAATCAGTCAAGATCAAAACATTTATTCAATCACTTACAGAAATTGTTGTCAAATGTTATGGAAACAACTGTTGATAGAATGAATGTTATGCGCAATGAATGGCGTAATGGATTATTTGATCAATTTGGAAGAGCTTGTGTTCAATATGGTCATGTTCTGTTACCAATCTCCACACTTATTCAATGTCATTTGCATGTCTGTGAAAGATCCTGCATACAACTTGAGAGGATCTGTGAACAACATAGTACCTGTTATCAACATAATTCAGGTTTAAAATGTTACAATTTAATTATACCTGCATTGGAACCTTTAAATTCATATAAAGGAATCGTGAATTCTGTGCAAGATTATATTGATGTGATGTTTATGAATCATCATAGCACTTTCCCAATCAACAAAGAGCACAACAATCCTGAATGTGATGAACATTGTAATTCAGTGACAGAAATGAACAATGAATTACCACCAATAATAGCATTTGAAATGATTGGGGTGAATAATATAATACCATCCAATGAGATACATGTATCATTACATAATGTCAATATGAAATTGACTTATGTTCTCAATTCAATTATATATCATGGAATGAATCACTTTTGTGCACGTATTTTCAATATGTATGGGACGTGGTTATATGATGGACAAATTGATGGTGGAAAGCTTCAACATGACAAAATTTCACATAATAACCAAGAAAATTTAAGCATACTGAATGAAAAATTTGCTCATATCTACATCTATGTTCGAAAATGAGAAATCCAAGTTGATCACAATGGAGTTGTTAACATTTCAAGTTTGGTAAGGATGGGTTGAAGGGAAATAATTTTAGTGTCATGAATGCGGCACTTGTAGAGATCAGAGCAATGTTTCATAAATAGCTCAAATTGATATTGTGTGATATCAGGTCTATTTTTTCAAGGTGGTTGGTGTGAATGTGTGGCAACATACAGCATCGATAATCACTTCTAATCACATTTAAGATCAAATGAATGAATCAGCTACTGAAGCATTCACACAATGAACCGGCCAGAAGTTTCATTGTTATTATGGTGCTGATAACACCAAGGACAACCTCTGGATAACCTTGTTGTACGGGTTTTTCTAGGAATTGATTCTGGTAAAACAAAATGTCAATGGGACTTAAAGCGTTCTGAAGAAAATCGGTTTTAGAGTAGATGATGAAAGTTCTAGGCAGTTGCTGTTGTTTGTGTATGCAATGGCGATGAAAGCTGTCACGCAAGTGTTGCAAATACTGCGACGGACATTGCAACATGGGTTCGGTGTTATTAGTCAATCAACAGCAGAGTTTGGTGGGGTAAATTCTGTTCAGATATATTTGTAAGTCAATTTGTCAAGTTTTGTCTGTCTTTCAAATTCGTTGTCTTTTTCATTGACGCGAAGAACTTTGATCCATTTCCGATAGATGAAGTTTGTTTGTTTGCCCGTGAAGAGTCCTTTCAAAACTTGTCAATGTATGAGGAACGGAAGGGCTCTGGCGGACATTTTACGGACTGACGTGTTGTTCACTCATTCGATCCACTAATTCGGTCACCCACCTTCGTATATCCTCCTCTTTAACTGTGACGTTGTCGTTTTCATGAAAATTTGCAAAAGTTATCGGAAGTTCTGTTTCAGTGTCGAATTCGAACAGCGTTTCGTTCATTAAAGTGAGGAACCTTGCGAAGTTAATGCGTTTGTCGACTGATGATACACAAAAAGTATCTCGAGGCCTAAATGATAGGAGGTCGTCGATTATCGTTTGTGTTGGGGTTATGCCTTCTGACCATTGTGAGCAATATATAGTGCAAGTAGCTAGACGACGCTTACCGAGGTTTCTGAAAATGTCTCGTAGATCGCTTTCGTTTCTGCACCCATCTTTTTCGTGGTCAATCACTTGAAATTCTTTGGTAAGCTGTTGAATTTAAGGTGCCTGGAAAAGCGAGAATAATTTCTGGGAATTTATGAGCTTTTTAGTTGAAGGAAGATTTGGCGAAAGACGGTTGGTGTACCTTGACATTGTGCTTAGAGAGCTTATGTAACAGATTCGTGCGTCAACGATGACAGTAAACGTCATTATCGTCGTTCCGATGAGCTTCAGCTACATCTCTACAGCTATGAACGAGGGTGAACTGCAAAGTTCTTTTCGCAATGCCTTCCGAACAATCCACATGTGCATTTTGCGATGATTTTGAAGGAGAGGATAGCGATGTTATTGTGTTTTGTGATGGATGTAACCTCGTTGTCCACCAAGGTGTGCTGTGCGCCATCCAAACCTAATGGTTCCTCACCTGAAGGCTGAAGTATAGACTGCTACGACGTTCCTTACATACCTGAAGGCCAGTTGCTCTGTCGAAAATGTACCGTGTCTCCAGAGAATCCTGTGGTACGTTCATCTATAATCTTGAATCTTCTTAAGTCCTTGTTTTAGCTCGACATCGTACTGATTGTAAAACGTTACCATAGACCTGCATATTATGTCACAACGAAGGAGGTGCCTTCAAACAAATCGTCAACTCTGAATGGGTTCATCTTCTTTGCGCAATATGGGTTCCAGAGACGCGCGTGGCTAACAAAGTTTTCATGGAGTCTGCTATCGGCGTGGACAAAATATCCAAACATAGATGGAAATTGGTATAGTGCCCCCCATTTTCCAACTACCGCAATGCACACGATCTGAAACCTCTTCTTTTCAGAAATGTAGTATCTGTGATATCCGCCCAGGCGTCTGTATACACTGTGCCAAAACCTCCTGTTTTGTCGCTTTTCACACCACATGCGCCCGGAACGAAAAGCTCCTCCTGCCTATGAAGTGCACTCAAGTCGAAAGCGTCCCTTTAACATGCTATTGCGATAAGCATTTTCCTGTAAGCGCGCCTTCCTCATAGACTTCACAGGAAATCTTTCACTCACATTTCTGCACCTGTTGACTGATTTCAGAAAGAACAGCAAGAAGCTCGCAAAGCAGCATTAGCTGCTGAAGCCGACGAAGATGATGAAGATAAAAGGAACCGCTCATCTATAGGGTCCAAATGTGCTCATGCCTTTGCTAAAACCTACAAATGCGGTCCTCCGCTACATCCAGCGATCGTCGTCGATAGGTTCACGCAGTACATATCGAAAATCAATCTCAGGAAACCCGCTAACTTCTTTCTTATGGTTTGCAAATATTAGAGTCTGAAGAGGGAAGCGAGAACGGGTGCACCGTTGTTGAAGAGGTTTCATTTGGAACCTTGGACGGCCGCCGCTGCTGCTGCAGGGAAGGGAAAGTTAAAGAGTGAGGAGGAGAGATGGTTAAAATTTGGGGTGTGTCGATACATATTTCAGTGCTTGTCTTTTGTTCGAGAGCTCAGCAGGTTTCCTTGTGTAGCAACTACGTCAAGTTGAACAATATTTAGAAAAACTTCGGGAATTGTCTGCGCTTATTTGGAAACGGGAAAGCCGAAAGCTTCAGCAGATGGAGATCATTCAGTATGTCTTTACGCAAAACGTGTACCTTCATGATCCCAGGCTATGCTCTGCGTTTGAGCGTATCACAGGGTGCGCAATTCTCTTTCAGTCGTTGTTCTCCGTCTTTTTTCTCGATATTTTCTGATTTGTCGTGAGGTTCGTCGCTGCTAACGTATGATGTAGATATGATAAACACGATTGCTTTAAGAATTCTGTGCACAAAGTGGACGTCCCCGATTACTTCGCTGTTATAACCCAACCAATGTGCTGGTTAATGATCGATGCGAAATTGGATCGACATGAATATTGGGATATGAAAGATTGTAGGGTGAGTTGATTGATTGGATGTCGGTTTTTGAACCACTGACTTGGCTCTCATTGCTTAGAACGATATTGAACTCGTCCTAGTCAACGCGACAACGTACAACAAAGCTGGATCTCCGTTTTACGAGATTACTCAGAAGATTTTGAATTCTGCAATGCCAATCTTGTAAGAACTTGAACATGCATATACGAAGCAGGCTCTGTCTATCCTTGGCGAGCCGCTTGTGAAGACAATCGAATTTTCAACTACTGTAAAAATGGACATGCAGAATACTCCTATATTTCCTTCAACATCGCTTATAGGAAATCTCGAACCTCCTCTAGAACTCGTGGAACTCCTCTTCGTCGAAGCAATTAGAGATGAAAGCTTACTGGTCCTATTCGTTGACCCAATTTCCTCCCTGATCAATATCGAGCTTCCTGTTCTCAAACCGTCATCTCCTTCGCAAACGCACAAAGCGTGCAACAAAGGACCAAAGGCGCGTAATCTGAAGCGCCAAAGCCCTGATCGGAGCGAGGAATATAAACGGTACAAGGACAACAACGCAGAGGAATGTGCGCACAGAGCGGAAGTAGAGGCTGCAATGACCGCCGCCGGTCTAGCTGAGGAGCGCCTCGTTATTCGCACAAGCAGATCGAGGGCTGCTGCTGCTATTGCTTCTACGGTGGGAACGAGCGTGGAGAGTACGCTTTTCGATGTCCCGAGGAGAAGGAGCAGAGGGAGAAGTAGACACGGCGATGATAAGAGAAGAGGAAGGCTTGTCAAACGCAGACCTCCCTTATTCTTCATTCGCTCGTCGGTCCAGGTCACGGCTTCCGGTAGAAACACCTTCAGTACCAGAATTCAAGAATCATGTAGACAATCAAGTTTCGTTCAAGCTGTTCAATAGTGGCTGGATCCTGCCATCCGACCTGAAACGGAGGACTCGCGCTCCAACAGTTTCTCCCACCTGTGCCTGCTACTCATCCTGCCTCTGCGATCGTGTCAGTGCAGGATGCATCTTCTCTTCCGCCACCAAGGAAGAAGTTGAGGCTAGATCGGAGAACTTCGAAGTTGTCGGTATTCAGTACTGCTGAAGAGGACAATCAAACACTCAATTCTAGAATTGGTTCTGCCTTCTTCAATCTTGGTCAAACTTCGTCTGCGGGTCATTGGACCAGAAGTGATACGGCGGGATTGCGTGCTTTATCGCAGGCTGTTGCTGTCAGTGATGAAGATAACGGGCACAAAACGAATATGTATGATACTCCCTCTGTCCGGCTAATAGTTTCTGCACCAGGGGAAAACCCAACGGATGCCCAATCTACGGGTGTCACAGCTGTTGATACCATACTCACTCCTGTGGTCACCGCCACTACCAATATTTACATCGCCGAACTCACGATCGAGCCAAGTGGTCTACCTCAAATAGGAGAGATTATTTGTGGTGCCAATGGCAAACTCATCATTGAAGAGCGCGATTCGTTTGCAATCAGACGTGAGAAATACACGCGTAGGAAGGCGAAGAGCGACAAGCTTACGTACGCTAGTGGACTGGAACAGGTAGTCACCACTTTCGCCAGTAGCTCCCTTGCTTCTGCTTCTACTTCTGAACCCATCTTTAATCTCGATGTGGTTCCGTCGTCTGCGTCGGGATTGTTTCCTTTAAATCACTTGGTACAGACGGAGCCGGGAAACCAGCAGAAATTGGAATCACCTAAACGAGAATGATATAGTAACGCTCTTCCAGGGAAAGGGGGTGGGAGAATGGAAGTCGGATCCGAATTGAGCCCACTGAGTGAAGGTGGAGAGGAAGATGCCGCTGTGATAAAGCTGATACCGCATTCACCACCGCCTGTACGTTCGATGCTGACCTCCAAAATAACTGGTACTAAGTTCCACAGATCTGCTGCAGCTAGAACATCTGTTGCTTGTGAGCCGTCTGCTGTTTCTGCAACTATACCACCTATATCATCTACATTCAAAAAAGCATCCGAAGTGGAGAGCTTTGTTAAAGTGTTTGAATTTGAACCTGACCAACAGCTGCAAGGAGGAACCCTTGTTTGGGCCAAAGCTGGTGTGTATCATGCGATATTTGATCTTTTTTTCGTTCTTTTTCTTTTATCACTTTCGACTTGATCCCAATGTAACTATTTTATTGTGCACAGATACTTTCCTCTGGTCGCCTGCAGTCGTTGTTGGGATTGACGAGCCAACGGTTTCCCCGGCGGCTAAGAAGATGTATATGAGTATGAAGAAGAACAATAAAAATTTAACGCTGCATGTTGTACGATTCTATGATAAACAAGATTTTTGGTGAGTTGCCTTCCCTTCCGATCTTTCCTCGCAGTATCTGACATTTCAATAAAGACAATGTCTGGGTATAGAAACACTGCTGTCTGTTGCGGACGACGATGATCCGTGGATATTATTCATTGCTTGATAGCCTGTGTAGATGCCGACCGTTTGTACAACTATACCGCAATGGATAGTTAGTTGCCTCGCTTATCGAACCTCGGCGTGTCGTGCCGATATTACAGTTGATCTGACGGTTGATGGGTTAGGGGGTTGCCGCCCAGATTGGAGTATCAAATTATAGTAATTATCTTTTCTTGGTTGGTCCAGTGACTTCGAATTCAGGTAGAATGCCATACGGCCCTATTCGGGATCCCAAATTAAAAACTCACCTAAACTCAGATCAGGTGATGATGGAAGTGACATTTCTTTCTTTGCCTAATTAACAGTTGACTCAGAAAATAATGGGAACATGAGAATTTTTTTTCCTTGAGGTTTGAATAGTGATGCATAATGGTCATATTATCTATGAAAAACTTACTGAGCTTTACCCTTCTCAACATTTCTAAAGGATTCTTTCCTGCATTCTCTGATTGACAATAGCCACAAAATATGTTTAAAAGTGACTCAAGGATTTAGACCAGCTGATCAGCATGAAATTTGCTCTACATGTCAACTAGCACTGTCTAGTGTCAACTGTTTTAATAGGTTTTGGATCCAACTTGCTGTGAGTTGCCTGACTTGGGCTCCCAAATGGGGACTAAGCAATGTTTCAAGAACTCCCATTAACAGCCTTTGGTTTGCTGTTTCTTCTTCCAATTCCTTTATATGGCATGGCTGAGGATTCAGCCTTTGTGGCCTCAGAGATGAATGCAGAAGCAGTGGCCTGTAAATGATGCAAAGACTGCCCTATTGTGGGCAAGTACCACTTTGTTAGACCAGCTCAGATTGGAATAAGTCAATGGGTCTGCCAGTTGCATTCAGTACTATTTGAACAAGAAGAAAGAATAGACTATGTGTTAAGATCACGTACACTGCAAAGCTGTGCCAAGGGCCATTCGGTGTCTAAGGGCAGAAGGTCAAATGGGATAGTGGTGAATTGACAATACCACCATTACGCCACTAGTCCCCAGAGATCAAAAGTAGAAGATGTTATCATTCGATGACTCACATACCATCTATGGAACATTGTTCTCATATTACAAACCACTATCTCACTACTGTGTTATCAGTCTCACCATCGTGTACTATTACTCTAGGACTACCAGTAGGATACATTGTATTGTACTTCCTTTCTCTCTCGCTATGTTTAGTTGTAACATGACATCGTCTACCTTGGACTTGTATATAAACCTGTAGTATTCACCTCGTCGAATAAGCAGTCCTCTCTACTCCTTTATCATCTGATCTGTGTGATCAGCTACAGTGCTGTGTGCACTCTATCTCTTACTGCCATTGCTGCTGAATATAACGTGACTATATTCTAACAGGTTATGGGCCCCGCCCTAACCTAAATAAATAAGGAATACGGTGCATACATTGATTTATCTCATTAAGGACTAACCCTCCTCGCAAAGTCAATAACTGTCCAACCAAGCCAACTGCAGCTTGTGCTTATAGGGAACATATTTTTGACAAAAACGATGTCAAGGATCAGTATCACAATCCCAACGGCAGCAAGTACAGAGTTTGCAAAGATCAACCTTGTCCAGATAGATACAACAAAATAACAACTGGTTATAACCCCAGCTTTGCTAGACTTATCGACAGAAAGCAAGAAGACCTTATACTTGGATGAGGAGCACTCACAGAGCAGATTGGATCATCATCATCCCAGAAACCACAGGGTATGCCAGAAGCAGCATCAGCCCCTGAACCAGAATATCCTGTTCTCCCACCACCTAGCTCAGCACTAGACCGACCCTCATCACCGATATCATCACTACCAAGATCTTCGCCACTTGCACGAGATCCGGAAGATCCAGATCCAGGAGCAGAAGTATCAGATCCAGAAAGTGACGAAGACAACGATAATATGTCAAAAGTATTCAAAGCTTTTGACAACGTATCTACGCTTAAAAGTGATGGATCTAACTGGGACACGTGGAAGAATCAAGTGGAGCTAGCCATCCGATCAATTGGATTTTCAGAGCACCTCACATCTGATCCAAAAGATGACGAAGTATGGGAAGCTAAGAAAGACAACAATGAAAATTTATTAAATGCCATCGTGGGCCACCTATCAGACCAGATCTATAGACAATACAAGAATTACAAAAATGTGTTTGATTTGTGGAAAAATTTGCTGAGTGATTTTGATTCAAAAAGTGCTCTCACTGAAGCGCACTTACAACAACAGCTTCATTCCATGCGCTGCCGTGAACCGTCAAAGGTTAATGAGCATTTGGATAAATTGTTGGAAATCAGAGACAGTTTGGAGGTGCGGAAAATCACCATTGCCGAGGAAATGTTCAATAATACGATCATCACTTCCATCCCAAACATATCCAAACCAACAATTAACGCATTGGTAGTGATTGCAGCAAGAACTTCAGTCCCGCTGACCACAAGGGAGCTAGTTTCGACGATACGTGCTGAAGGATCTGGTCATACCCAAGGACAGTCTGGAAAGAAGGAATCTGCAAACTATGCCAGCGGAAATTTCAACTGCAGCAGGGGTGGATTTAACTGAAATTGTGGAAACTTCAGAGGCCAGTCGAGGGGCAGAGAAAATGGTAATAGAGGAGGAGGTCAAAGTTGACCAATCTCTAACAATTCCACATGGTACAATTGCGGTGGAAAAGGGCATTTCGCTAATAAATGCAGTTTGCCAAAGCGACAACAGACCAACGAGGCCCAAGAGAGTTCTCAAAAGAAGGAGAAAAACCAACCGTCTGGGAGCGGTAGTAATTATCGGAGATTAAAGAATAAGGAAGTGGGATCCTCAGCCACCATTGAGGAAGTACCTGAGTCATCATGGGCAGCCGTGGAAGTTACCGCAACTACGTCACAGGAAATATTTAATTTCTCTGAAATCGCTAGTAATTATGAGACAGTCTTCGTAGCATCTCACAGCAGCAGAGCAATTCTGTTTGACTCAGGATGCTCATCCCACATGACGCCACTTCAAGACAAACTTCAAAACATGCGTAGTGTTCCTACCCGTATTATCCAGGCAGCTAATGCCGAGACTTTCACATGCAACATTGCCGGAAATCTCCAGATCGATCTTCCTATCAACACTGATGGAATTACGAAATCACTTACACTCCAAAATACTCTCCTATGCCCCAACACACCAGACACACTTGTATTGCTGGGTAAACTCGACGACGCAGGATATGTGATGGTGATCAAAGATGGAACTCTTAAGATCATTAATAGACAGGGGGAGACGATTGGAATTATTCCCAAGACAAATGGTCTGTACGAGATTCCGAGTGCAGAATATGCCTATGCCATAAAGGCGACCAGTATGGTGTCGCTTTATGAAGTACACTGCATTGCTGGCCACCAGAACTATACTTATGTCAAGCATATGTTCAAATCCAACCAGGTTCATGGGATCAAGTTAGATCCTAAGCAGATGGAAGAACCCAAATGCCGAACTTGCATGCTTGCTAAAGCTACCAGATTCCCAATCTCCAAAATCCGGGCATCTCCAAGAGTGGAGAAATTTGGGGATGTATTTCACATGAATGTATGGGAACCAGCTTCTGTCTAAATGCTAAATCATTATATCTACGCATTGACAATCATCGACAAAGCAACCAGTTGGTTAGAGGAACCACTGATGAAGGGCAAAGATGAGGCTTTCGCCCAATACGTAATACTCCAAACTGGTCTCCAAACTCAATATGGAATAACGGTCAAGAAATTCCACTCTGATTGAGGGGGAGAATTTCTCAGTGGTGAATTCACAGCATATCTGGAACGATTAGGCACTCAGTGTAGTCTTACAGTACATGACACTCCGGAACACAATGGCGTAGCGGAACATAGTTACAGGACACTACTCAATGGAGTATGCAGCCTCATGATATCATCTGGATTACTGTTAAGATCATGTACATCGTGTAACCGTGCCAAGGCTACAAGGTGTCTAAGTGCGGAAGACGAGTGGGACAGTAGTGAAGTTATTAACAACACTGCCGTTACGCCGTTAGTCCCCGGAGATCGAGAGTAGAGAAGGGAGGAACTAAGGAGCAGCCAAGTCGGAGCGGCGGTATTGCCGGTGACGAGGAGCGAGCCAGAGGACGTCTAAGTCCTAAGGTAGAGTAGAACGTACTTCAAGGCGTTGAGCCTGAAGACTTAGAGAGCACAGAGTGAAAGAGGGAATCTAAGTCGATAATTAAACTGAGGAACTACAGTAGCGTACAGGCAGTATTTATATCTACGGAACGGCGCAGCGGTGCGGAGCGCCAGACTAACTACTAGGAGCTATACAAGTAGTACCTGCAGGGTAGAGTAAAAGACAATAAGGAGGGACTAGAACGAAAGGGTATGTGTAGCGAGAAAGAACAATAAGAGTGAGATTACAATAAGGAGCAGATCTTCGGAATACCGAGCAGCGGAATGGAGGCCCGCGGCATGGACTTGACAATTACCAAAATGGCTTTGGGGATTCATGATGGGGTACACAGTGTATGTATGGAACAGGACATCAAAGAAGGCAAATGGTATGATTTCTCCGTGGGAAAAACAATTTGGGACAATCCCTGATATCTCTAACTTTCACATCTTTGGAAGCACGGTTTATGTTAAACATGAAAAGGAGCCTGGGAAGCTTGACCCTCAAGCACAGGAAGGACGATGGGTAGGCATTGTGCCAGAGTCCAATGATTACTTCATCTATTGGCCAGATTGCCACACAGTTTCAACTAAATGTAATGTGCAATTCTCTGATAGGCATATCCAACCCGTTGAGGGGGAGGATCAGGATTTGGGAAATCTGGAAACATCGGTCACCGAGTCGGAACAGCCTATCATACCAGTACCGGAGGAAATTGCTGAACTCATCAACCCAGATATAATCACAGGAAAACGCATCAGGAAGCCGACCAAGAAGATCCAGGACATCATCAACGGACTTGGAGAGCCAAACCAAGAACTCAGGCATCTTACAGCATCACTTGGTCAAGTAACAGGTGAAATCATTGCTGACCCCACATCAGTTGCGGAAGCAATGCGACGTCCTGATTGGTCTCAATGACTCACCCGGTCTTCCACGTCTTACAGCTGGAGCCGGTTACGCCGAATCCTTTTTCGAAACATACTCAATCTCCTCCACCTCCAATTGAAGTTGATGATGAAGAGAAGTACAATGTTGCCGAAATTCTGGACTCTGTCATGAAGTACGTAGCCCCTATCATTTTCCTTTTCTCACCATCTCGATGCCCTTACTTGTACGATTACATCACTGTCAAATCCCATCGATTACTGATTCACCTGACCCCCATCATCAATTACTGATCCACCTGTTACCCTTCTCCTTCTACTGGCTTCCGCCACCTTCCTTGTTCCTAATCTGTACAGTATTACATCGTCATTTCTCGCAGATCGGATTATGTATATAAAGCCAATCCCTCACAGCCTGGTCCCTTATCTTGACCTCTCTGTCATTATCTGGGACCAGGTATGTGCTTACTTACTGCTACCTATGACTACGATACTCAATATATCTCTGTCATTATCTGGGACCAGTTTCCCTCCGCTCCGCTTAAGTCGCTCCGCCTCATCACCTTGCTTAGTCGCTCCGCTCCCCCGCTCTGCTAGTCACTCCGCCTCTGCCGCTTCGTGACATTAGGTCAAGATCCATTACTGCACTGACAGCCTACCAATAAGGTTGTCCTTGCAGGATCCGCATACATCACGTCTTCCACACCCGTAGATCTTTCTGATCATCCTCCTACAACAGACTGCTCTGCTCTCCAACACGCACTTGACCCCAGAGATCAGCACCATGCCCACAATATCGGTGATAGCTGGTACGACTGTGACTCTCAGCCTTGCCCCCACGCACTCTCCAATTCAGTTCAGGGCCCGACTACCGTAGAAAATATCACCTTCTTGCCAATTTCCCAGCCCCGATTGCCTACTGCTATCATGTCGACTCCTATTCCGCCTGCCACACCAGCCCCACCTACCTCTGCAGAAGATGTCATGACTCAGCTCATTAAACAAGTAGCCAATCTTGCTACAGCCATGGAGGAACGCTCATTCTCCAAGTCCAGCATGAACAAACCCGAGGTATTCAAGGGAAAAGATAGCGCTGAGGCGCGTCGCTTCATGGCTCAGTTCCAGAACTGGGCATCGGAACAACCTGATCTCACCAAGAGTCAGGCAAAGCTTATCAAGTCAGCCCTAGGGTTCTTCACTGAAAGTGTGGGTGACTGGGCAACCCCGCATTTGCTACATTTCAATGCGGAACATTCCCCCTTTGGAGGAGATTGGGAAGAGTTCCTGAAAGGGTTTGTTCAACGCTTTGAGTCAGTGGACCCGGGTATGGAAGCTCGCAGCGAGATCAAAAATCTCAAGCAAGTTAAAGGTCAGACAGTCGCGGAATTCGCTCAGAAGTTCAAGGATATTGGGGATCGGACTGGAATGTCTGACATTGATTTACGGGAACGTTTCTTCACTGCCCTACTTCTGGAGATCCGACAAAATCTCATCATTGTAAACATCGCCCAAGGACTTGCTCCGACTCTGAAGGAGGCAATCAAACGAGCCATATCAGTAGACGTCTACATGCATGATCCCACCATGACGGGCCGAAACTCTGGACACGCTCCCACACATACTGCTCACACTACCCCTGCTGATCCCCATGCTATGGACATTGATGCAACCCACACTAGTAATGGGAATACTAGGGAGGCATTCCTAGCTCGTATGCGAGGACGATGCTTCGGCTGTGGTGCCCAAGGTCATGTCAAGCAAAACTGCCCACACCGAGAAACCACCTGCCGTTACTGTGGACGACGAGGACATCTGGAAGCAGTCTGCCAAGACAAGTTCATGGGACTTGGACGAGACCGAGGCCGACGCCAGCAACCTCGATGTCAGCAGATATCTGCTACGGGACCCACACCATTCTCCCTGTTCCCAAATGAATCCGTCCAGATCGCTTCCTCAACTCCAACATCTGCTCCTGCAACCGTACCTGCTATTCCGAGCCCCCCTAACCAGGACTTCTCCAACCAGATTGGTCAAATAAGGGAATTACTTGATCGTGCTAACGCTATGTCCTCCTCATCCTCTGGCTTGCAACAGGGTTTTTAAAGAGGGTACCCGCTTCGGCTGCACCGAGAGTACCCCGTAATCAGTTTGTTATGTTCGCTACTTCTTCGTATGACTCGCACCCATCATGTACAATATTGTCGATCCGAGAATTAAACTCCACTTCCCCACATTTCTGAATTCATGCGAGACTAAGAGGAAGGAATCATAGTATAACAACTGCAGCCATGGTAGACTGTGGAGCTACCGCCCTGTTTTTAAACCAAGACTTTGCCACCCGGAACCATGTAAGATATGCACCCCTTCATAAACCAATCGACGTTTTTAATATCGATGGAACACCTAACCGAGCTGGACGGATAACCCATTTTGACGCCTATGTTAAGATCATGTACACCGTGTAACTATGCCAAAGCCACAAGGTGTCTAAGTGCGGAAGACGAGTGGGACAGTAGTGAAGTTATTAACAACACTGCTGTTACGCCGTTAGTCCCCGGAGATCGAGAGTAGAGAGAGAGGAGCTAAGTAGCAGCCAGGTCGGAGCGGCGGTATCACCGGTGACGAGGAGTGAACCAGAGAACGTCTAAGTCCTAAGGTTATAGTAGAGAGTACTTCAAGGCGGAGAGCCTGAAGACTTAGAGGAGCACAGAGTTAAGGAGGGAATCTAAGTCAATCTAAGTTGATCTAAGTTGATCTAAGCCGATCTAAGTTGATAATTAAACTGAGGAACTACAGTAGCGTACAGGCAGTATTTATATCTACGGATCGGCGCATCGGTGCGGAGCGCCAGACTAACTACTAGGAGCTATACGAGTAGTACCTGCAGGGTGAAGTAAAAGACAATAAGGAGGGACTAGAACAAAAGGGTATGTGTAGCGAGGAAGAACAATAAGAGAGAGATTACAATAAAAGGTGGATCTTCGGTGTACCGAGCGGCGGTATGGAGGCCCGAGGCATGGACTTGACAACCTAGCACTCACAGTGGATAATCAAGAGCGGTGGATGGACTTTCTGATCACCAACCTAGGAGGTGAAGATGTCATCCTTGGACTCCCCTGGCTACGGAAGGTAAATCCGGAGATCGATTGGGAGAAAGGATGACTTTCAGTAAGGCCCCCTTGAGTAGCTATAGAAGAAGTCCCAGATGAGGAGATCTCATACTCTCATTGAGCCGCCGCTAACTCAGAAAGCCCAATCCCTGAACTCCCAAACCTGGAACCTCCCACCGAACCCCCTCAGATTGAGATGCCACTGGAAGCGACCCTTGAAGAGAGCGAATCAGCAGTGGAAGAAGAATCGCCAATACACCGAATCCGAGCGAATCATAAAACTCGCCGGGCATGGGTAAAAGCAGGAATCCTAGAGGGACAGACTGAGGAAGTCTGGTGCACCGCAGGATTCACTTACTCCCAGCAGCTAGCAGAGGAAGCCAACCGAGACATACCTGTCAAAACCTTTGAAGAAATGGTCCCTGAGCAGTACCGTGATTTCAAGAAGGTTTTCTCAGAATCCGCCTCCGAATGATTACCTGCCCACCAACCTTGGGACCATGCAATTGATCTCATACCTGGAGCACCGGCGACCATGCGCACCAAGATTTACCCCATGTCCCTAAATGAGCAGGAGGAGTTGGATCGCTTCCTAGAAGAGAATCTGCGGAAAGGCTACATTGTTCCCTCCAAATCACCCATCTCATCCCCAGTCTTCTTTGTGAAGAAGAAGGACGGGAAACTCCGTTTTGTACAGGATTACCGGAAACTGAATGAGTATACGGTGAAGAACCGCTACCCCCTCCCATTGGTGGCTGATATAATTAGTCGGCTTCAAGGGGCTCGATATTTCATCAAGTTTGATGTACGCTGGGGCTATAACAACGTCAGAATCAAGGAAGGTCATGAATGGCAAGGGGCCTTTGCAACCACACGAGGGTTGTTCGAGCCTAGGGTTATGTTCTTTGGTGTCACCAACTCCCCTGCAACGTTTCAAGCACTTATGAATGCTATATTTGCAGACCTCATTGCAGCCAGAAAGGTAGCGGTTTACCTAGACGACATCCTCATCTTTAGCAGTGATCTTCAGGAGCATCAACAAGTGGTACGGGAAGTACTAACCCGGTTGGAGAAGCATGATCTATACCTACAACCGGAGAAGTGTGAATTCGAACAACAGCAGATTGAATATCTAGGCCTCATTATATCGGAAGGGAAGGTGAGGATGGATCCGGTAAAGGTAGCTGCAGTTCGCGACTGGCCAGCCCCCACTAACCTTCGAGAGCTACAAGGGTTTCTTGGATTTGCTAACTTCTACCGGCACTTTATCCGGAACTTTGCAAGGATAGCCAGGCCCCTGAACGACCTCACTCAGAAAGATATATCCTTCACCTGGATGGACACCCAGCAACAAGCGTTTGATACCCTCCGAGAGGCCTTTATCTCTGCACCCATCCTAGCCCTATGGACACCGGACAGACCAACCCAAATCGAGGTAGACGCTTCAGGCTTTGCTACTGGCAGTGCCCTCATGCAGAAGCAAGATGATGGCCAATGGCATCCCATTGCCTTCAGATCAGCCTCTATGCAACCAGCAGAACGAAACTACCAGATCTATGATCGGGAAATGCTAGCCATTATCGAAGCGTTGAAGGACTGGAGGAACTTCCTGGAGGGACTAGTCCAGCCATTTGACATCATCACTGATCACTCTAACCTCGAATTTTGGCGCACAGCTCAAGACCTCACCCGCCACCAAGCTCGCTGGGCTTTATACCTTTCACGGTTTGACTTTCACATGATCCATCGCCCTGGTAAAAGAAACACTCAGGCTGATGCTCTTTCCCGTATGGCAGCCCACCAAGTACTAGACAATGAGGATAATCGACAGCAGACAGTCCTTAAGCCCAACCATTTCACCAAAATTGCAGCTTCTATCCTACGGAACCCCTTAGAGGATCACATCCGGAAAGCCTCACAGCAGGAAGCACAGGTATTGGAAGGTCTCAAAACGGTCAAAGAGCATGGACTACAGTGCTTGGCTAATGGAATCGCCGAATGGGAGGAGGACAACAGTCTGGTCTACTACCGAGGACAAGTGTACGTGCCAGCAGACAATGATCTGCGCACTGAAGTACTACGTCAATGTCATGACCATCCCACTGCTGGACACCCTGGGCTCCACGGAACACTTGATCTACTTAGCACCCATTTCTGGTGGCCAACACTGCGCTCCTTTGTGGAGAATTACGTAGAGGGATGCGAGACATGCGCACGCAAAAAGATCCAAAGACACCCACGAGCTGTAACTCAACCACTAGACGTACCCTTGGGCGTATGGGAAGAGGTAGGGGTGGACTTGATAACGCAATTACCGAACTTCCAAGGATACGACGCGGTTGTAGTCTGCACAGACCTCTATGGGAAACAAATTCACGCCTTCCCATGTACCAGTTCCATCACTGCAGAAGGGGTTGCTGACATCTACTACAAAGAAATCTTCCGTCTTCATGGGCTCCCTCTTCACTTCAAGTCTGACCGTGGGCCTCAGTTTGCAGCCAAGCTCATGCGATCCCTACCCGCTAGACTGGGAATCAAATCAGATCTCACTTCCGGGTATCGTCCTCAGTCCAATGGTCAAACTGAACGCGCCAACCAAGAAGTAGAAAAATACATTTGACTCTACGTAGGTTGTCGGCAGGATGACTGGGCAGAGCACCTTCCAATGGCTGAATTTGTAATCAACTCGCGAACCCATTCTGCATTAGGCATGTCCCCATTCGAACTAACCTACGGATATCTCCCCTTGTTCAACATTCCAGTTGGACAACGCAGCGGGATCCCAGCTGTAGACAACCGCATACAGATACTCTGAGAAGCCCAACAGGACGCAGGGGCCGCCTTGCACTTAGGGAAAAAGCAGCAGAAAGAGGGATACGAATGAGGAAAATGGAAAGCTCACCAGTTCAAAGTCGGAAATTTTGTCTGGCTCAGTGCAGAAGACATCAACCTCCAACTGTCCAGTGAAAAGCTAGGAGATCGGCAGCTCGGACCCTACCGAATCTTGGAGAAGATTGGACCCCTGGACTACCGCCTTGACCTCCCTATCTCCCTTGACTGCATTCATCCTGTGTTCCATGTTGACAAACTCTACCCCTGGAAAGGTAACACTATCAATGGAGAAATACCACCACCACCAGAGCCGCTCTACCTAGAGGATGAAGACGAACCGGAATATGAAGTAGAGGAAATCCTGGATAGTCGGGTCCGGTGGAAGAGGTTGGAATACCTGGTTAAGTGGAAGGGTTACGACGCAGGGCATAACTCCTGGGAGCCAGCGCCCAACCTGAGCCGGGCTCCAAAAATTGTTCATGCCTTCTACAAGAAACACCCCACAGCAGCAAAAGCTTGACCATCGAGGGCAATGGTCGTAAGAAGGGGGGTAATGTCATGAAGTACGTAGCCCCTATCATTTTCCTTTTCTCACCGTCTCGACGCCCTTACTTGTACGATTACATCACTGTCAAATCCCATCGATTACTGATCCACCTGACCCCCATCATCAATTACTGATCCACCTGTTACCCTTCTCCTTCTACTGGCTTCCGCCACCTTCCTTGTTCCTAAACTGTACAGAATTACATCGTCATTTCTCGCAGATTGGATTATGTATATAAAGCCAATCCCTCACAGCCTGGTCCCTTATCTTGACCTCTCTGTCATTATCTGGGACCAGGTATGTGCTTACTTACTGCTACCTATGACTACGATACTCAATATATTTCTGTCATTATCTGGGACCAGTTTCCCTCTGCTGCGCTTAAGTCACTCCGTCTCATCACCTTGCTTAGTCGCTCCGCTCCCCTGCTCCGCTAGTCA
Organism: Lentinula edodes; assembly: GCF_021015755.1. Classification (NCBI taxonomy): domain Eukaryota; kingdom Fungi; phylum Basidiomycota; class Agaricomycetes; order Agaricales; family Omphalotaceae; genus Lentinula; species Lentinula edodes. Next base: position 496,385 of record NW_025764320.1, read on the forward strand.
CTCCGCCTCTGCCGCTTCGTGACAGACTCCAAGCTGGACAGAAGGTATAAACGTTCACATTCCATGGCAATCTCGACCTATTCCTATTCCTAAGGCTATTCTGGGTGATGTGATATCAGTGATCAAGAACAATGAAGAGGCTGGATGTTTCTAACCAACAACTTCGAGTTATTGTTCTTCACTCTTCTCTGTGGCTAAAAAGCCTGGATCTAACCCGCCGGTTCATTTGGTCATTGATAGGCAACTTCTCTGTCATGCCCTGTCCGCAATCAGACCAGCCCCAGCACCCGCCACACGTCCTCACACTCCCTATCCATCGTTACACTTCCCCAAGACCTGTCCAGGACAATACCACCACCTCCCTGAGGTACCTACCAAAAAGCCTTGACGGTCATCCTGAGACGCGCACAAAACCCTCCTATTACTAGCCCCATTAATTACCGATCTCAATCACCTGCCACTCTCAATTATATGCCTCATGTCCTCCAGATACCTTGATGTTTCCTTGTTCACTTTCCGTACCGAGTATGATTCAGGATCATTGGAGGAAGTGTTGGGGAAGGATCATTGGGTTGCAGTACGTTACTATACTTATGCTTTCACTTTCTTTTATCTCTCTAGTTTGTTTGATCATTCTTTCCCCTCTCGCTTTACGATGTCTACCAAATGCCGAGGCCGCCGAATTGCTTCCTCAGAGCACACCCGTACCAGGCATTGAGCTTGAACCACCCAACTGTCCTCGCTGATGATCGTAGGCGAGCGGTACGGTCAACCAGTGTTGTGTGTAATGCCGGGTCATATTTGGACGCGCTGGAAGCTTTGGGAAGCTAATGATACTTCACCTTTGACGGATTCTTTTCTTTATCAAATACTATATATGTTTCTGATTGGCATGTATGACATTGGGCGACGCTAACGAGCTTGCCTCGTTTTTGTGTGAAAGAGAAAGGAAGGAATCTAATGGGCACTCCAACCAACCAATCTAATACACAATATGCGAGTTCACTGCTATCAAATTTATTTAATAGCAAGGGGTAGCGTTGGCAAAGGTTCCGCAAAGCTTTGAGAGCTAAGTACGAAGCTTTGATCAATCAATTTGAATCGTTCTAAGGATTCGATATATTCCCTTGATCAAGGTAGATTTAGCACAATTTGTGCTTTGGTTTGTATTGATTTGGGTATATCAACAATTGGGGGTTTGAATCAAAGTAAATTAAAACCGAAACACACAGACCCCTACAGAGGGCTAGAACTATGTGCTGGCACAACCACACAGCGTGATTTGCCCTTAAGACCAACGACTGATCCTAAGTTCGAAGAATACCCAACAACTGGATATACTTCTCGCAGTCACAAGGAGCAGAACACAATGTTCCTATACTCACAAGTGCCGGGCCCGAATGGCTGCTAGCGAAGAGGTTTCAGTCTGGCGGGAGTGTGTCTTTCCTTTTTACGGATTAGCACTGCAACGTCGTCCCAAAATCACTTGTATTCCAGATACATTGGATCGCTATTTATACATACAGAATATAGAGTCGCATAGTACAATTAATTTAATACAATAAACGTTCGGAACCGCAAGGAAACTTCTACACTCAGTCAGATACCTTTTAATTTGAATCTACATGTCCTTATTTGGTCCATATTGGTTCCAAGATTCTAGTATACCTCCAAACATAGGTAGGTACTTCAATATTCATTTAATTTAATTGTTTTTGGAGGATGACTCGAATGGTGTTCAACTGTCATTGCTGTTCAACACTTAATTCGATCGTTTGTCACCTCGTCCAGAGGCAAATCAGCTCTCCTCGATTCTAATCCTATCAATCTGATTCATCTGGATTAAACTAATTGCTTCTCTCTTTCAACAGACACCCATTGTGCCTATACTCTATCAAGGGAGTTACGCATAGTATTCATTTAATTGCATTCTTCAATGTTTTCTACGTCAGGACTCTTTGACATTCATTTGATATGTCTTCGGAGCCTCGCAGTACTTTGATCGTTCTTCTAGTCATTTTCCTCAACCATGCAACTTGATTGGTCTATTAGACTAAATCGCAGTCTTTTAAATTAATGCATGATCTCGTTCTAGAAGGAGTATTTGATAATTCCTGAGTTCTAGAAAGTCATTTCGAGTCAATCCTCGGTTCATGGTCACTTGAGTAAGTTCTTCCAAACTCCTGCCAGTGTAAGGTCCAATAAGAATACCCTTGGTATGTCATACTTGAATGGTCATCCTTCGGATGTAGTCCGAGTCTGGTATAATCCTGCTTGACAAACAGGTAGACTGCTATCCGTAGGTTGTATCGGGGATGGGTAAACTAACCAACTTGTGGTAGTATGGGTATATGGTCCCTTCAACTTATTAGACTGATTCAGTATCGACTTTGACTGTCAATCTGGGTCTCAATTACAGTCCTCTTGATACAAATCTATACGTGAAAATGTCACAATTCACAGCATAGACGTCTAGCCAAAATTTAGGCGTGTCAACGCAAGAGAATGCATGGCCGCCCGAGTTCAAAATCAAGATGTACTTACCAAAGAAATCTTATCCCTCTTTTTGTGTAACTCTCATTGTGTATTGTGAATTGTGAAATCATCGCGAGGACAATTCGTCTCAGCTAAGTGTTTGTTTTCTAAGGTATGTTTTGTGTAAATTTCCCGAGTGAACAAATGTCACTCTCTTTAGGATGCTATCGAAATCCTGGAGCCAACCAGTCCCGCCTATGAGCATGCCGCTCCCGCTGGCGCTTATAACACCCACCAACACTGACGTCACTTCTCACAATTGCTCAATGAAGTCCATGGAGATCAAATCCCATGGTCGGATCGGAACCGGCAAAGGTTTCAACAAGCCGTAAGGCCAATGGCAGCGAGGCTTATTGTGACCACAAGTAGTGCAGGAAGTAACGTAGTCACGAACAAAGTCTCTGCCCTTAGGCCAGATGTATTGATGAAGTACAGCTTCTAGAGTGCGGTTCTGGTCGAAATAACTCAAGCGTCCAGAGCGAAATTGCTAGAGATTGCCTCTGAGGTGTGCAGCCTAGGTATCCTGCGTGTACCAAAGCGACAGCACCTTCATCGTCCTCGCCACATGGAATGACTGCAACGTGGGCCAAATTGTGGATGTCAAGAATGTTGATGTCGAAATCTTTTCCATCAACAAAAGGAGAGGCATCTGGGTCAGTGTATGTAACAATATGGGGTGGTGGGAAATACTACCAGGTGGTGTAGCCATCTATGCGAGCAGGAATGAGTGGCTGCCAGTTTTTGTTCAGCCGGAAAATGTGATATTTCCAAGTTCTTCCATCTAGCCTTTGGTGATATTTCCAAGTTCTTCCATCTAGCCTTTGGTGATATTTCCAAGTTCTTCCATCTAGCCTTTGGTGATATTGACCAGTTTGGTATCGGTGAAAATTTTTGTGAAACAATGGGTTGGTGCTCAAAGGAGGGCAACACTCTCCTGTTAATCTTTGTTTTTTTTGATGGTTCATTATCTTCTAAACCAATTACCAATATGGCAAATATTGCTGTTCAGTTCCCTTCTGGCGAGCTGCTTCTATTGCTCTTTTATGTTACACATTTAGATTCATCTTGTAAAGCAGTATTAGGTTACAGTTTGTTATCCCACTACAATTCATTGATTGACTGGGCATATCAAAACATTATATTCCGTAACACTTCACATCTTGATTCTCCACAGACGTCTGTGCCTTCTGCCACCAACACTATTGATGCAAAGGTCGCTGTTTCATCATCGGAACCTTTGCTGTCGGTTTCACCAACAATTTTGGAAACCCCTCCTGGGGTTCCATCTCGCTCCCACTGTCAGACGTTACGGGCCAAGCCCCTTTTGTCTAAATTCCCCTTTGAACCCATCTACTGTTATCCTAAGATCTCTCAATTTGCTGCTCAATTGGAAATTCACGAGGTCGACATTGAACTCATCAGTGCTGCAGTCTTTAACAGGGCTTGCAACGATGCTGGTATGGAACTCATTCTCGTTCATGCTACCATTATGTATCAGACAGTGATGACAACTGGAAACAAACCATCTTTAAACCTGGCCACTTCATCAAAATTGTAGCTTCAATCCTACGGAATCCTCTAGAGGATCGTATCCAGAAAGTCTCAGAATGGGAAGCACAAGTATTGGAAGGCCTGGAAACAGTCAAGAAGCATGGGCTACAGCGTTTGGCCAATGGGATAGCTGAATGGGAAGAGGACAACGGGTTGGTCTACTACTGAGGCTGGGTATATGTGCCAGGAGATGACAGCCTATGCACTGAGGTACTCCATCAATGCCACAACCATCCAAGTGCTGGCCATCCCGGACTACATGGGACGCTCGACCTGGACAGTACCCATTTCTGGTGGTCAACACTGTGTTCTTTTGTGGAGAAATACATTGAGGGATGCGAGGTTTGTGCCTGTAAAAATATCCAACGTCACCCACACTCTGTGACTCAACCACTGGATGTACCATCCGGTCTATGGGAAGAGGTAGGGGTCGACCTGATAACACAACTGCCTAACTCCCAAGGTTACAATGCTGTCTTGGTCTGCACAGACCTGTACAGGGAACAGATCCACGCTATTCCCTGCACCAGCTGCATCACAGCCGATATCTGCTATTGAGAGATTTTCCGCCTCCATGGTCTTCCTCTTCACTTTAAATCTGATCACAGACTTGAGTTTGCAGCAAAACTCATGTGATCCCTTCTCGCTAGGCTGGGAATTAAATCAGATCTAACCTCAAGATACTGCCCTCAGTCCAATGGCCAAATTGAATGCGCAAATCAGGAAGTAGAGAAATATATCCGCCTCTAGGTGGGACGGCGACAAGACAATTGGGCAGAACACCTCCCCATGGCGGAGTTTGTGATTAATTTGTGGACCCATTCTGCCCTAGGCATGTCCCCCTCGTCCTACTGAAAAGTTCTCTGAAAAATATCTTGGTTCTTTCAAGGTCATCAATCAACCTGGTACTTTGTTTTACAAGCTCAAGCTCCTGGATTATCTTTGCTGAATTTACCCGGTTTTTCACATCTCACAGCTGAAGCCGGTTACGCCAAACCCATTTCCAAATCGTACTCAATCTCCTCCACCTCCAATTGAAGTTGATGGTGAAGAGGAGTACAATGTTGCCAAAATCCTGGACTCCAACCTGGATAGAAGGTACAAGTATTGTCCTCTTCGTTATTACATTTAGTAGGCCGGTTATGGAGATACCGACAATGAATTGTCTTGGGTTGCTGCTGATGAATTAGATGCTGATGAACTGGTACCCGCTTTCCATGCTCAATACCCTGAAAGGCCTGGTCCTTGATCACAAAAAACTTTTTATTCCTTTTTCCGAAATTCCATTCTCCACCAAAGATTACTTTGTTGCGTCGAGAAGGTAAAGACAATGATAGCAAATTAGGTGTTTATTCCTCTCTCTTGATTGCTTATTCTGTTTTTCGATTACTATTTCACTTATTTTTCATTCACACTTGAACTAGGTATGCTTTTATTTCTGACGCTGCTTTGTGGCCCATTCGCTTTCTGATTTCAAGATGCGATAACATTTTTATATACAAAAAGTCAAAAAAATATATGTAGGAAGGAGCAAGAAGGCAAGAAGACTACAAGAAAGGGCTGGTGGACCGATGTCTGATGTCTGTTATTCTACTACTCAACCTCCCTCTCCTTTCCCTTCTCAGAGGCTGCCCTGTTCGCCTTTGTCAGTGCCAGTGCCTCACCTTCTCCTTTTTCTTCTACCTCCTTTACTTCTCCTTCTCCATCTTCCTCTATTCCCTTCTCCTGCTCCTCCGCTTCCTTTCCTTTCTCTTCTTTGTCACTTTCCTGTACAACCCTCCGCTGTTTCAGCAGTCGCTGCCACTTGGTAATCCTCCTCGATGGTCCCGCTGTTGCTGGTCCTATACCCATCATTGCCATCCTTGTCTCCATGGCTATAAGTTGGGCATGTCATCTTCCTGTCTTCTCAACAACTGGTCAAGGTACTGGTGGGATTTTGAATTGACTACCCAAAGAGCCCAGAGGTCGGCGAGGCTCTGGGCCATTTAACTCTCCATGACGGCGATATGCTCACCAGACCTGCCTTCCCATTTGCCTGTCGATGGTCATCCCGAAAAGAAGCACCGCACCTTAGAGTTGTGGCAGGGCTTACAGATTACGGAACCTCACTTGCCAGCCTGCTGAAGGCAAGGGATTTTCTTCACCTTGCACCTCTCACAAATCATTGTCGTTGTTGTCGCCGTCATTGCCATTGTCCGGATCTCCATCAACTAGTTGAAAAGAAGAAGAATAAGTACATCTTCAAGAAAGAAAACTGGGAGCACTTATCTGCGCCTGGACCTTCTCTCTCCATTTCCCTTTCTCCCTTCTAATTTCTACCACCGGCCTCCGAGGGAAGACCAACATCTCACTGGGTAAAGTGCCCCGCTGACTTCTAGCTGTCGTGGCCTCCGCTAGCAGCCGCTGTTGTTCTATGACCTCTGCATTCTGCTCTTGAGCCCGAGTGGCCTGATCTTGTGCCTGTTGTGCAGCTTTCTTTCTCTCCGCACTCGCCCAAGCAGCAGCTGTCTTCTTCTTCCTCTCTTCTTTTACTCTCGTTGCAGTTGCCTCTTCCTCCGCGTTCCGCACTTTCACCCTCTCCCCTGGGTTCCGGCGCCCCTGCTGATGAGGATGGCAGAGTAAAAGACAATAAGGAGAGTCTAGAATGAAAGGGTATGTGTAGTGAGAAAGAACAATAAGGAAGAGATTACAATAAAGGGTAGATCTCGGAATACCAAGCGGCGGAATGGGGCACCGAGGCATGGCCTTGACAATATGCAATACTAGACAAATGCCAGAAAATCAACAAGAGAATAACAAGACTGTACAGCATATTACAGCATGGGAATAGCCTCTGTTTTTTAACCACCACGTCACCCTGGATTTTAGCTTTGAATTTCTCACAAGACTCATATAAACTCTTGCCATCATCATTAATCATTGTGAGGTTGATGATTTTGGAAACAGCTCTCTCAACCAATACTAAAGCTTTCCAACGTCTATTGTTTTGGTGAGCCAACCTTCCCCAAACCTTGCCGACCTCACCAAATGGTTGATGAGCTCTGGGATCTTGACCTAGGTAATATCGAACTACATGCTGCTTCTCTGTTGTTACCTCCAACACTTGACAGTGTCAGCCCTACTTCCACTTCTCTGAACCTCCTTCCCGGGTTTACACCCCATCGAGAGCTCTCATGCTCAGAACCAACATTGGTTACAGTTTACAATGATTCTGCATCTGCAAAACCTGGATGTTCACGAGAGCAAGGGTCCTAGCTGCAGAGCGCTGTCCAGCACTGAAAGCACTCCCAGCAGTGCTGTCAGCTGCTCTTGAGCTCTTAGCCAAAAATACAGGTTTTACAGATGTACATTGATGCTCCTATCTACTATAACTTGTAGTATGCAACATTCTGATGCTCTCTAGCTTCTGGTTACCTTTAGCCTACTGGTTAATGTCCTAGGGGTGTCCCAGGACCTACTAGGAACCTGTTCAAGGGTCATTCCTGTCCTTGGTCGTGGTTCTTGTAGCTCTCTTCAAGCTCCTGCTTGCTCCTAGTACGCTACAACATAAATCCCTTATACCAAATGCACTCTTAAGACTAATTTTGACCCAGGTCTTACAATTAATCTGTTCTGAAAATTTGAACCTGCTTAGTGTGAAGATTTCCTTACCACTGTTCTATTTATCTGCAAAATATGTATCTTTGACTAATCATTTGAGACCAGCTGAGAGCACTTCCTGGCAGCCAAATCACCCAGAGCAAGTCGAAAACCTTGCTTTTGAAAGCAGCTTAGAGCACCTCAGAGCACTTCCCAGTAAAAGCACCAAGAGCAGGCTTTGATTTTTGCTTTGGGTGTTTTTGTCACTGGAGAGCACTCTCTGGCCAGTATCCTTGCTCTGGCAAGTATACAGGTTTTGCAGATGTATACCTTATTACTAATAGGGCTTATTGAAAACATCATAAGGGTTCTACTAGTAGTACTGTGTATCTCAGGAGATTGTTTTGTCCATTTTACCTGTAGGATAGTCAGATTGAGTATGTTTCATGGATTAAATCACTGTACATTATCTACTTAAATTAGTACAGGGAGGGTAATTAAGACATTGTGAAATGTTTGGTAATAAATGAATTGAGCTACTCTAACATCCCATTGAGGCTTGTTTTGATGATTTTATTTGTGCAAAAAGTCAATAGCATGGTGGTTGTGGCTATTTAGTTGTAATATTAAAGGTTTGGCCCTTGCCGTACGCGGTCTTTCCTCCCAGTCATCTTGTTAAATGCATGGATGTATAGAACTTTTGGGTTAGCAGAGGTCAGCGGTGCGGTCGCATGCATTTTTCTTTGCGATTACGGGCCGTGTAACCTCGTTATGCCTTAATCCTGTTCGCTCTGTCACGCGGTAGCAGTGTACAAACAGCTGTTTAATGGCAGGAGCAGTCAATGTCAACGTGTTTTTTATCGGCAGCTTCCGGATACAAATATTGTTCGTTCTCATTTTTCTTTCTCACTCTATTCTGCTGTATCTGTCTCCAGTTGATTCCTTCCACGTCAAGTGCAAAACCCCGCTGGTTAATTCCTAACAGAAGGCTTTCTACCTGGTGTGATATATGTTTCTGCGGATAGTAATGAGAGTTTGTACGCGAATTTCTCAAAAGTTCAGCGGATGAGAATACTGCCGTGCCCTTGTGAGTAAAATTGTTTGTGTCTTTCAGAAGTCGTTCTTGTGACTTGATTGATTAACACGGATGTACAAGTAGAACAGACGACAGAAAACTTGTTATGATTTTCATTGGGGAAAGACAATATTTTAAGACAATATTTCAAGACAGTGAATGGGACCCGATTGTCTGCTCTGACTATTCTCGTTCGTCTTCATCTTTCATCTTTACAAAAATCATACTTAATTCACTGAACTGTGTAGGGTCAAACTCCTTACTCATTTTACTCATACTCCACATTTTCTATGTGTACCTCGATCGCGAACATTAGTCAACCGAACCTTGTGCAGATATTTAACAATGTGTTGGTTGAGAATGAGTTGTACGATGCAGTTGCAGCACTACTTACCGTCGCTCCCAAACGAAGCCTCACCTGTTATCGGTGTTAAACCCACTAGCGGACCCGGACAGGCCTCTTTCGCACATATGGATTTCAAATGAATATTGTCCATATCCCCACATACCTGAAGTCGTCTACCCATAAAACACCTCAATGTGAGATATGAAAACATTCAATAACACAGCCATATACAGTTCATTTTGTATAGTCCATACTAACCACATTCATTCTCTACGTTTTCCTTTTCCAACCTCTGAAATTGATATTGGATCTTCTTTGTCATAGATGGTTTCTTCTATTACTTCGTCGACATCCATTTCAACACCAACACAATATCCGTCATTCGATAGATGATTTTGATGGCCTGGAAAAGTGCGGATTAAATGACATACTGAACATTGTGTCACTGCTGTGGTGACGATAGTCCAAACATCGGAACGTATTCCCAGGCGAGAATTCCATTCCAAATAAGGTCGACCAATTGAAGTATTTAAAGAATCACGGAAAGGACGTTTTTCACTGTCCTCAGAAATTCCGGGCTGAATTTCACTAAAAGACAGTCGTCGAGGACGACCCATCGGAACTTCAGTAACACGACGGAAGTGAGTTTATTTGTTTCGATCATAAATCGAAGCAAATACTTACCGATAGGAGTTCCTGAAGTGTTCATACATCGACATCCAATAGGTCCTATATTCAAGTGACTCTCATATCCATCCCATGAAAATTCACACCGGCAACCAGCACATACTTGGCTATGCATCAGTAAATTGTCGAACATGCTCTGCTTGATTCCAATCGTGCTGTTGAGATTCTTAATGAGCTTTCCCACAATTGTGTCATAGTATTGTAGATGTAAAAAAGTGGTTGATCCTGAGGTTTTGTTGGGATCAAATTGAAGCAATAAAATGGGCGTAATTTGTGAATCATATGCTGGATGCAACCGAGGATATTCTTCAGGCAATTATTGGTACATAAATTAATTTAAAAATCATGTTCAAACCAAGAAAGGTAGCAAAACATGATAATAACTTACTCCGAAATACTCCATCTCGAAAAGCAGAGCGCAGAACTTCGATCAAATCGACATCTGCAATATTTGGTACCGATCACGATCTTTCTAGTGTACTTAACATCAACTTACCTGGAAATCTTCTTTGCGTCGCCTTTTCTTCACTGTAAAATGACTCTAACATTCCTGTTGTGATTATTCGCGGTTTGCGACGGGCAACGAGTTCCATACTATTTGTTCCTTCTGAATGATTTAAATCAGACCAGCATGAGCATAATTTGGGAACATCTGTACCAATGTGAAGTAATTCTTCTTCTACTTCTTGAATTGAAGATGATGATACAGTCGACAGTTGTCGTCCAGACAAGTATGCTGAACGAACCATATCTGGGTATTAATGCAATTAGCAAATTTCGACACTGTAACACATACTTTTTACCAATGGTTTCAGTAGAGTCATGTAATGATGCACTCAAATCAGTTATGTTTTCCTCATTCCATGAAACTTTCACTGTAGATAAAGTTCAGTTCGTGGTATTACGCAACGCCAGAAAATGTTTTATTTACTTCGAAATTCACATCCAAAATGTGGAGCCACAAATTCATACCGTGTCCTCCCATGTGAACGGTACGTCCGTATCAACATCGTACATTCAGTTTCGGTTAGAAAACCGTTGGTGATATGTGCACAAATTGGACCTTTATAACCGAGCATATTCACATAATTGATAGGGCAAACAGCAGTCATGGTTCCTGAAATAGACTGCTGAATAGGACTTGTTACAAATTAGTTCATGTTAACGGTTACAAGGAAGCATGAATACTCACGCTGTCCAGCTTACCCATTGCATTATTGACTTCATGAAAGTGACCAATTTTCCCCTTCGTGTACGCCGTTTGAAATCCATGAAAAGATCACGAAGCAGATCGATATCGTTATGATCTGCGATTCGTACATGGACAGGTAACCGTTGTGCAGAAGCGATTGAATTGCGACTGGCTCGCTGAGATTTGATACCTTTCTTTACCATTTTCAAGTGTGAGGACCGATGCAAGGCAGCTGTCGAATACGAGGAAGAAATAATACGGTGCTATATGTACAATCTGGTTAAAAAGCTATGAGAAAATTCACATTGATCTACATAAACGCAATCATGCGTAGATTACCTCCATTCCAAGGACGCAATCTTAAAACGAAAATGTAGTAATACCAGTGTATATTTAGTTAGAGTCATATCAGCAAAAGAAACAATCTACAATGCAATAAATTATACATTCTATCGTGAATTAAGCTCAGGCTTAGCTTACACTTCAAAGCAAACTTCATACTTTTCTAGTTTCACGAAGAAAACAACGATAAGATTTATTTCATCATGAGGACGTGTAAAAATAAAGAGGAAGATATGTTGGTAATAGAAATATTTAGGAACATGTGTAGAAAAAATGTAAGTGCTCAGAAAGCTAGAAGAGAGAACGAATCCGTGGACAATTCTTTTCGGCACTCAGACCGTAGCTAGAGTTCATAAACAAATTGTGTATCCCCTGAAATTCCGTTTATTCCTACAGTATACTGGACGCCAATTGAACATTTATGTCTTGGAGTACTTTATCTTCGACCCTGACCATATCAAACAATCATTCCTACAAGTAGCGATGGTGGTTCGAACAGAGCCCTCTGAGCTCTCGACTCTGGTCCCAAAAATGTATTGGACATATAAGCAACAATAAACACTTGGTAAAAAATCTATTCAAGCAAACCTTTTCGCAAAGCATTGTATCTGATAAGGTGTTGTTACATCCTAAGATAATAAGCAATGTTGAAGACGCCATCACCTTGTGCGCTATGTCCGTTCACAAATTCATCAACAAGTTGATCGCGAACTTTCTACATGTGTCGTACAAGTATATCGTGAGAAACATGAATATCGACCTATAAAAGTAAACCTATACCTCGTTCACACAAATCCAACTACTCTTAAGGATGCCTGAGATAGATTTACGCTCTGAAGGTGAGTTTTGGTGTTGCGTTCAAATTAACATGTGATATGAAATTCATTCAACAAAGTCGATTCCGAAGATACAAATGATCTGCAGGTACCTCAAATTAAGAATGATTTTTTGACTCAAGTGATTAATATTGATTGCGCAGAATGATGTTATGCCAATAAACTCGTTCGAAAATCTCGATTTTTCCGCTCGGGATACTCTATATGACCAGGTGGAACAAATCGTCAATGAGCATATTGAAACTATTACACCGATAGCGATTGCTATGCAGTTCTATAACAACATTTTCTCGAAATCACAGATTCCGGAACCTTCAACCATCTCCATACAACGAGTTCCTTCGATGGGAGATCGTGGAGGATTATGGCTTGTTGATCCTTCGAGAAACGTGATAACGATCGCAGTGGTGGCTCAAATTAGCTCTTACGCAGATGATCTTAAATGTGGAGAATATCTAGACATGAGTATCTATAATCAAGAAGTACGCCGTCCCATACAGTTCATTTTACAACAGTGACCGTTAATGCTTCGCAGATAAGCCTGGATTCTTTTCGAAGAGCCTCAGCTCGGTTATTTTTCAACGAAGTTTATACTCCACAGGATTCTACTGAAGAAATAAAGCTAATTTATCAATCTCATTCCACACGGTTTCAAACATTATTGAATTGTTTGCAAGCTATAACATCGAACTACCTTGACTCCGTGAAAGCTATGGACAGTAAGTATTAATCCTTTGTACAGAAAGGTTATACTAACACAGCAATAAGAGAAACTGTATCCGACACAAGAAATCAATATGTCTACCTTTGTAGAACTGCACGATCTCGGACATTATGGTTTGCAAGGGAAAACCGCGAATATTTTTCAAAACGTTCCATCTCGGAAAACAAGACAATCCTCAAGTATGATGAATGTTCGCGGACAACTACCTGATCCTAGTAAGTATTAGTCGAAATCAATTCAAACGCCAGCTGAATTGTTCGAATTATTCAAAGGAAAACTACGTAAAGCGGAAAAACAACAAAATCTTCGAGCGCTAGAAACGAACGTTGTTGTTAATGGTTCGTTTGATTTGTTCATCATCCACAAATTCACCGATTTACCAGTTCGTAGCGGTTCCAGTCACGCAGAGAGTATTAGGTCACTGGCCGGATTCAGAGGGTTTCATTAGATCGTTGGCAGAAAAACATGATTTGTCATCGGTTCAGATGCATATCCCCGAAGTATACGACGCACAAGGAGTGCTGATTCACCCCATGGATTATGAAAATGTTCTAACATGTGGACGAATCGTACAAGTGGAATTCAATTTCCATATGTAGGCACAGACATAACATATTTAATTCACGACACTGAATATTTCCAGTTGGGATATTACCAAAGCTGCTAACGGAAAGGCAATCAACAAACCAAACCGAATATGTTCCAATATCATCCGTAAAATTGCCGTTCTTCCTGATGATGAGGACGATATTCGAGTAATGTTTCACTCTGAAGCTGTCAAACGGTCAAATGAATTAGAACGTCAAGCCGCAGAAAAGCATATTGCGGAAGAAGCAAGAGAGCTCGCTCGACGAGAGGAGGTACTTCGTCTTGAACAGACTATGGCCAAGGCAAAGATTGTTGCTGAAACCAAGAAAAAAAGATTAGAAGAACTCCGTCAACAAACTGTTAAACCTCTTACATCACCCACCTTACGAAAACGAAATTCATCCGAATCACTTGGTACAGGCAAAGCAGTTAAACGCGTACGTTTTGATACAGAAACGCCCGAAGAATTTGAAGAAGGTCAGGTCAATGAGGATATGTATGTAGATTTTTCTTGAAACTAACATTTAGTATGTATGTAAGCTGTGGATCCCATAGATGTAGAAAACTGATTGAACCATTCAGTATATGTCATAGTGATATTCAAAAAATTACTATATCTTTGTGTTCAAACAGTCTAAATTTAAGATTGAAAAATGAGTTAGAAAAAAAGAGCAACAAAGATGCAGGGGTTGTTCATTTTTCAAGAGTTGAATTAATAGAGCTTATTAGCAACGCACGGCAAACTACTTTTCTTGGACAGAAAACTGCCAAGCATATACTCGAAAATTCAATAGGTGGAGCTCTCCATATACATTTCTCAGTGAGTGGAGCTGCTGACTTTTTAAGAAAATCGGGGATCTTTGCAACGTAGAGTGACTTTGCAGTGGACTGCTAATAAGCTGTAATGTAAATCTTGTTTTTGAGCCTACTACTTCTAATTTCTATTCTGACAAATTCGATGTTGACTTACAGCGTGTTCGGAAAATGATGACATTCGTGAAATTTACATGAGCTCATAAAATAAAATATAACCAAGTAGCGCCGGCAAGCGGCAGGGCCCGCTACCCAGTCAACGGTCTGGTTTTATAGTTATTACATTTCAGTTGTAGAGCGAGCGAATGCGTCTGAACTAATATTAACAATATGGCTGTATTGGGTTCCAGTGCCCCTCAGAGTGCCATTGACAAAAGCATCTACAGTAAAATAAAAAAATTAGCATAGATTGTAAACACTACAGTACATAGAATAAACGAAACAAAAGACCATTTGTCAATCTCATAGAAGAGAGAATAAATTGTAGAGGCACGTAAAAGTAAGTTTACGAAATGACTAAAAAGTGTTTGCTAAAATGCACGTGATGAGCCATTTGATCGCAAAATCAAAAAGCTCGCTCTACAAGACCCTTCAACCTCTAAAGAGGTAGCGGGAAAAATAAAAAGGTACCCAAGCCTTGACGTCGGGTAAGAACGCGTAATGAATAGAGTACGTTCTGCCTCTCTCTCCTTTCCGCCGTTTTTTTGCTTGCACCGTTTGTCCAAGACCCCGTCATGTTTCCAAGGGTACCTTCATGCTCTCCTCCTCGATATCAGTATATGTACCCTCCACGTGGGAACTTGTTGTTCAATTCTGAACCTGGACGCTGCCATACCCAGCATACCCGTGGTTCATTGACCTTGCCAAGGCTACCTGAACTGGATACCTTCTTCAACAAGGATGCTGAACCTTTTCGGTCCCACCGCGCATCTTCAGAAGATTCCTTACCAGATCCGTCTAATATACGTGAGTCATTTTCAATGCATTGTTGCCTCGTTTACTGAATAGCACTTTTGTACCTTATGTAGTCGAAGAAGTGTATACACCGAGGACTGTCAATTATGGATTGCACGCCGTCACTCCAGGTCTGTTAAATTCCTATGCCATTCAACACGCTCATTGAATAGAATATCACTTAGTTGCTCCTGTCGAATTGTCAAGTGATGAAGAAGTGCAATTCGCAGACCCAGAACCTATTGCCCAGCCTGTTTCTATCAAACGGGGCCGCGGTCGTCCTAAAAAGGCTCCTGTTGCTGCTTCTCATAGCAAGATTATTCTGGTAGTATCTTCATTTACCTTTGAGCTCCTCTTGCACCTCATAAAGCCAGACCGCCCTGTTGCTGGTAAACTCAAGAAAACAAAAGGCAAAGCTACAAAACAGGAACCTGAGAAGCGAGGGCCAATCTATGTCTCTTCAGAGACTGACTACGCTGCTTTCCTTTCTAAAATTGCTGGTCTTGTTCCCACTCCTGTCACTGGCCTTTGCATTCAGTCATTTGAGTGGCATTTTCTTTCACCAGCGACTGGTCCTTGGCTTCCTATTAATACGGAGGAGGGTTATCAGTCTATGCTTGGTAAGTTGAGGAAAAAGCATGCAAAGGATGAGGCTTACGTCATTATTCAAATGAAGAAACCTGTTCAAACGATCATCCCTCCTACTGTTGAATCTGTGATTGATGAAGACGAGACTTCCGATGATGACTTTCTGGGTCCCGTAGCAAAGAAGGTATTTTACATACATTATTTGCTCATCAAAATGCTTACACCCGTTTAGGGAAAGATCGATGATGAATTAGAAGGCATTACGCAGCAACTTCAGTCACTGTATCCAGTAGGAAAGTGTGAGCATGACCCAACCATTTCTTGCTTTCATTACCGTCCCAGCAACCTCTATTTTGAACTGACCCGTGGATGTCTTCTAGTCTGGGCCCGTGACATTGTATGTTATCTTTATATGGTTTTGTTATATCGAACCTCATTCATTTCCACTAGAGAGACAATAAACTGGGCATTAGCTGAACTCAAATTCCGCTTTCATCTGCACTATTCCATGCTAGTCAGGCCATAAAGAAGCCAACTTCACCAACTACTCCGTCGACATCTGCAACTGCTCTGCCTGCCCTACCAGCAACTCCGATATACCCCGGTGGTTATCCCAATATGCCGATGGTGCCTTATGGTCCATATCCGATGCCAGCGCCAATGCCGCTGCCAATGGGAATGTATCCGTATGATGGCATGCCTGTTATA
This sequence comes from Lentinula edodes, assembly GCF_021015755.1. Lineage (NCBI taxonomy): Eukaryota > Fungi > Basidiomycota > Agaricomycetes > Agaricales > Omphalotaceae > Lentinula > Lentinula edodes. Next base: position 512,903 of record NW_025764320.1, read on the forward strand.
ATTGCCATCATCTATGTTGATGTGGGAATTGCCGGATGATTCATGCTTAGTGTCACATGTCTGCAGCTCACCCTCCTGGTTCCAAATTCCAGCTACAAATCATGATCCTCAGAAAAATGACATGGAGCACAGTAGTCTGGAAGTCTTTTATCTACTATACCGACCTAGATTAAGTAGAATGCCAAAAAAACTTACAATTAAAATTTACTGATTTCTGAGTCTTGTACAAAACAGAGCAAATCAGTCAGCCTGAGCTTCATCTGCAGAACATGGATATTTGGCCAAGGGCTGAGAGCAGATCCTAGTACCAAAAACACTGAGAGCAGGCTGCTCTGAGTGCTCTCACTGCTGGCAAATGCTCTCAACTGGTTTTAGATCCTTAGCCAAAAATACAGGTTTTGAAGATAAATTGTGGATAGATTATCCAGCTAATTCTCCTGCAAGTAGACTTGACATAACGGTTAAGGTTATGGCTGTTCCCTTCAATATGCCTTTCTGAGCATCCCAAAATATACAGTATACATGGATGTCTATCCAGGATTCCTGAAGCTTCCGCTCCATCAGTGCTTCTTTTGTTCAGTCCTCAGATCACATTCCAGCGATTCCTGCTATAAACTCTGTCATGTTGGATTGGGAGTACCTCATTGGGAGTTACATTTGTGATGTGTTCAACCTTACTAAACCTCAATATGTTGTTCTAATGTCTCTTCAGTTAGCAATCAGTTGGGTTTTTATCAAACCCTTGCCTCATTTTCAAGCAGCAATATTGACTATTGGGAGGGTGCACAGCTTCCCATAGCAACAGTTGCAGAATCTCTGTTTCTTTCCAATTTGTTGTCATTCTCTTCCTTTCCTCCTCCATGCTCTGCCGATATTGTCTCAGTTGTCATCAGCCTCATTATGGTTGATGATAATGACCGGTTGTATGAGGCTCAGCAGGAGCTTGCTGGTCAAATTCTTGGAAATTTGAACCTGAAACAGAAGAGTCCTGATTGAGTGTTGGAACCATTACAGAGGTTGTTCTTTGGCTTTTTTGTATAGCTGTGTATATGACTTTAGATGTGGCTGGGAAAAGTTGTTGTTAACTGGGGGAAAGGCCACAAGTGGCAGGTGCCGAACACTTGATGACAGTGGAGGCCAACATCTGCAAAACATGTCTACTCGCCAGAGCAAGGATACTAGCTGGAGAGCGCTCTCCAGCGACAAAAGCACCCAAAGTAAAAATCGAACATACAGTTTTTACAAATGAATCACCATTCAAATAGAGTGATGCTCTGACTAAAAACAAGAAATCACGCTTCAACAGAGCATTTAAAAGCTTTCCCTTGCCCTCTCAGTAAGTATGGGAATTAAAAGAAACAGCTATAAGTTTCATCATTATGCCAAGTCTATTCAATGATAATACATTTACATCTTATCTGCAAAATCTGTATCTTTGACTAAGGTTTTGAATCATCACATTCTCTTAAATTGTTCTGCCCAAGCCATGGTATAGTACACCATGTCCGCCGACAACATATATTTGTTCACCATGTCGCTCCAATCTCATCTTCTTCCTCGCCACTTGCCACCTTTCCACTTGTGGCAATCAATTACATTCTCATTTGAACCGCGTATACCCCCATTGCTGTTACATCTGCAAAACATGTGTACTTGCCAGAGCAAAGATACTAGCTGGAGAGTGCTCTCCAGCGACGAAAGCACACAAAGCAAATATCAAAGCCTGCCCTGGGTGCTTTCGCTGCTGGGAAGTGCTGCCAAGTGCTCTGAGCTGCTTTCAGCTATTTAGCCGAACATACAGCTTTTGCAGATGTACCATTACCATTTGCACTTGGAGGTCTACCAGGACCACCACTGGGATATTCCCACCAGAGATTACTTGTAACCCAGATCTGCACACTTCAGCTGGCGCTCGTTGTAGTTCCAATAACAGCCCAGATAATCACAGGCCGTTTTTCATGCTCGCCTAGGGAGAGTGTGAAATGAGTTGTGGGCCAATAACTTGCTTGTAAAGATATGAGGTGGATCAGAGTTGCCAGAGGAGGATAATATACACCTAATCAACCCAGTAAGCTGGTAGGGAGATAAAGGCATTGATAACCAATCAAAAGGGCCTACGGAAATTATTGAGAATGGAAACAACCAACTGCAAACAAAGAAATCTACCCAGAGAGCAGATATAATATAATTGATACATTCTGGTGGTCGTTTCACATCAATCAATATGGTAGAATTAGGTGGATGGTAGATGTGATAAATGTTAAACAAGATCTCAAAAAAAAATTGGGAATAACAGATAGATGTTAAGAAAATTTAAAAAGCAGAGGGTTTAGGTGTTGTTGAGGGAGGATAGGAGGAACAAAAGGTTTATGGAGAGGAGTTTTTTAGGGCATCTGAATGAATGAGTATGTAACATCAGACAGTAATTGCGTAACGTACTGGTTCGTCTATTTCCATTTCAGTCTCCCAGCCCCTCTTTTTCCAGGCTTCATATTGATCATTCTTTTGCAACTCCTAGTATTTGAGCCTGTGGTGAAAGAAAACAGTTTTTTTTTGAAGTCGGGGGTCTTTTCTTCACTGTGTGTTTATGGTGAAGTGAGGCAGCCTGGATCATGTTGTTGTCATCTCCGTTGTTGAGATGCATATCCCAGGAGCACAGAGCAGGGGCACTGGACCGGATAGAAAAGGGATGTACTGAAGGAGTGATAGAGTAATAAGAGTTTGTAAGTCGAAGAACAGTAGGTCTTTTGGGATGAGCAAGAACGAAAACAGGAGTATGACTTACTGTACAAATTTATGGAGAAGACAACCATGATAAGGCTTTCCTCTTTGAAGGTATTCTGTTATCAGAGCGGACTTTGGTATAGTGGGTATGACGGTGTTATTTTTGGTGGATAATTGGTGGATCTTGTTGGATCCAAGTAAAAGATGATGAATTCAAAGAGGACGAGTTGTGTAATTCAACTGAATTCCTTGGTATATCATGAGTTAAATCATGTCTGCTAGGGAAGGGCATTAGAAATACACGTCCTGAATGTTCTGTAGACATGATAGAGAAATTAGTCAAAGATACATTGGGCATCCTCATAACTGACAAAGTGAGATAAGGAATTTGACAATAGCAGAAAAATTCCAAGCAAGACAAGGCTGCAAAAGATAATCTTTCCCAGATTATCTTATCACCGTCAGCCCTGACATGATCAGTGAGACTGTGATGTACCCACGTGAGTTATGATGGATGAGCTCTAACTTAACTTAGTCACTACAACTAGTGTACCCCTGCGGGGACCTACACCTTGCTTGGTTACATTGTTCATCTCTTATATACATGGACCGACACAGCTGGAGCTCACAATGTACAATTCATAACATAGAATTCTTCCAGTGTGCAACTATGCCTATGAAAAGAAGCTTTCTTCGGGAGTGTATGTATCGGTACTAAAACAGCAGTGCTCATTCTAATACAATCATGTTGAACAACACGTTACTGCTTCTGAAAAAATCCAACCATCTCTGCAAACCAGGTAACTCCGCCAGATTGATTTGGCCTCTGGGTATTGACAACATTAGTGAAACTTGTGTGATCGAGCTGCTAGTTGCGTTACTTGCATTATCCTCAATGGTCTTGTCACTGGATTGTAAGAATCTGCCTCATGTGACGTGGAATGCACTAACCAGCAATGATCCCTGATAATGTTCTAAAATCGTGAAGAACAGTGTAAAAAGTTTGTGGGCTGTATCCAATCCTAAGACGCAGCCGGTTTGGATTGCTGCTGATAGTATACTGTGATATGTAGCCCACATTGGGTTCTTCTTCATCTCCTCAAACACTTCCGCGCGTGACAGAACTTGGGTGCACAATATTGACATATCACCGCTGACATTGTTTAGACAACCATGTCAGTAATGTGGAAAAATGGAAAGAGGATTGGCTTACTTTAAGTGAGATCGTTGTTCAAGCCGCCCCAATGTAATCAACTTTGCTATCATCGAATCCCACAGCTGTGGCGCAATGATGTATTCAAATTTTGAGTGGTTCGTACCTAAAGGCATGTACATGAAGCTGGTGGTATTCAAATGATAGCTCATATTCCAACTGTGGGCTTCGATAAAGTCTGGTTTCGGGTCAGCAGTACCGAAATGGTCGAATTTCATTACATGACAGTACCTGTCGCCCACTGAACGTACACGTAAGAAAGACAAAGCGCTGTCGGGATTGGTGGTCATCGCAATTGATGGCATTTTGAGGAAGGTGGAACCCAGGTGGCTGAAGTTTTGTCATGCCCTGACCGACCCACCATACCCCTGACCGACTCTGAAGAACCTCCCCTCCGTCAGAAGAACCTCCCTCCCAGTTTCTTAACTTCCCATGGAACTGCTTCACTCGCCCCAGGATCTCCCGGGTCCTCCATAAGCCTCCCCGCCTCAACCCAGCCTCGACAATACACCCCGAGTTCCCATGATACATCATTCCATAGACCTTCCGCCGCAACAAACCCCATTTAGCCCTAATCTCGATCAGTTACCTCACACATACCAGATTCCCTAAATGCTCCCATGTTCACTTCCCGTACCTATTTAAGTAGTACCGCAATGTCCCCAAGCCCCAGCTTGGTATATTTTGAGCACACACCCTTTAACATAGGTCCGGTCCCTGTCCCTTTGTACCTGCTACCTATATGGAATTCTCTCTACTCTCTATTTCTTTATCTCTGTTTCTCTCAACTCTGTCTATCGTCTCTTCAATCGTCTATACAATCCAATACACGCTTTAACTTCACGTCTAAGCAACCCGAGTGAGTCTCCGAGCTCCCTCAAACAATACTAAAGCTCCCCAATGCCTACCGCCTTGGTGAGCTAACCTCCCCAAAACCTCCTTGAGCTCCCCGATTGCTCCATAAGCTCTGGGCCCTCAGTCTAGGTAACGTCGAACTACTTGCCGCTTCTCCGTTACCACCTCCAATGCTCGAGGACGTCCACCTCCAACCCCAGTTCCCGGGACCTCCCCTTCCGGGCATATACCTTCTCAGGAGCTTATACACTCAAGACCTAATCTCTATACGACCTAATTCAATCTCATGTTGATGTTCTAGTGAGTACAACTCCTCTTACGCAACGCTACTAGGTTCTGTACCTCCACCTCCTCTATCTTACGCCTTAGGGACCTCCCTGGACCTTACAGAAACCCCTCCAAGGGTCACATCTCTCAATCCCAGTCACTACTAGGTCATTCCCGTGCTCGGTCGCGGTTTCCGTAGCTCCCTTTGAGCTCCAGCCTGCTCCTAGCACGCTACAACGTAAACCTTCATATACCAAAACCTATCCTAAGACCTATTCTGACCCAGGTCTTACAAGTTTGCAATATGAACAACTTGGTCATCTGTGGTTGTGACGTCCACGCTGTTGATAAGTGCGATATCGTCGACCAAAGTCATCTGAGAAAAGAGACTGTACGCTGCACGGTGCGTGAACACATTCATCAGGCATGCTGAGCTGGATTTCAGATGATAAATTGATACAAATAAGCCCACGCACTTGAAGGTTGTGAAATCACAACTTCGAGGGGTGAATTGGCGGCGGGAAACGCGCTGTGAAATAGCGATTGTTTTGAAGTGTTTTCGCAGTTACAAATAAGGGAGAGGATCTTAGAAAGCGTGGTAAAATCTTCACGCGCGCTAAACGAACTGACATGGAAAAGGACCTATGCAAGCAAGGTGACTTATCTTTCTCCAAATGTCAACCAAGGACCGACATTAACCGAGTCAGTTTTGAGCAGCCCTCGCAGCCGGCCATTGGTCGTTCTCATCGCCAGCCAAAGCATTCAATGGCGTTCCTTTTTCTTGGTCGGAGCTTATTCGCAAATTCAACAAGCATTGCGAAGGTTAGGTAGACGCAGCGAAAGTTCCTTTTTATCTCTCTTGCTCATTGCCAACTTTACAGACGAAGATCAGTATCAACCTCTACGACTAGAAGAATATCTACTGGAACTCGGCGATGAATCTATTCTGGTATCGGAAAGGATGGAAGAGGCTCTGAAGAAAATAGAGTCTTCGAATCTTGATGTCAGTTTATGCTCCTTGAATCCATCTATTTTCCTGAATAATACCTCTTTACTAGATATTGAATTTTGCATTGGCGTACTATGCATATGCTGTTACTTGCTGTAGATAATCCTTCCGAATGCTTGGATCATCTAAAAAAGGTTACCGCCGTCGTGCACGTACAAAATCACATCCCTTTCCTCGCGACACTCAGAGCAAACATACCGCGCGTCCCAACGGGATGATCAAGTATTTCTACCTCTCCAGCATAAAGCATCGCAGGAACCGAATCGACAGTATCTATTGCGGATATCAAAGATGGTTGCGCTTGGGAGATAACGGAAACTATCCGAAGCTTATATTTACACGGTGATCTTTATCGATATTCATCACAGGACCCTTGTCTATGGGTTCTGCTGCTGCTGATTTCAGGCAGTCGAAGCAATCCCAATTCCGCTACCCTTCATCCACATGCAGCCAGCCTATTTTCTCCCCTCGCACTGCCTCTTTTCTGTTCGAAATTTCCGGAAAATGGCTTAGGACTTCTCCAGGCTCTCATCTGAGTTCCTCGCGTCAACGTCTGAATGGAGATGGAACAAATTCAGATGGATATCTGACAGAAAAGTCCTCTTCTCATCGTCGAAAGCATTCTGTCGCAGGCAAATTTCGCGCTTTAACTCTACCGCCAACCGCTGGCCAGATTAAGCTTTGTCCTTCTCGCCCGATCTTCCGAAGGACTCCTTCCCCGTCTATCGGGTCTTCGTCTTCCTTATCATCGTCGACTTCGGCACCCGCTGTTCCTCTTCCCATTCATTCATCAACTTCCTGGATTGGCCGACAAGTCGCTGCCACTCTACAACTCTTCACAAAGACCGAAGGCGATTCACAGACCAATGATGTTCATCCTTCAACAGACCATCACCAGCGATCAGCTTCCCTCGGAAATAGCGGAGACGTTGCACAGCCTAAATTCGAATTCGTGAAGCGCTCAGAATGGCCTGACCGTGAGGTGGTCGTGCTCAGGAGAGACAAAAGTACGGTTACGCTACACAGAGTCAGGACGAGAGAAAGCTTCAAGTTGGCCAGCTCTGATCACAAACAGCAAGGAGATAACAAGGCTCAGGAAAGAAAGCTGTCTGTCACTGACTTGAATCAATGGCGGAAAGACGTTAGCAAATGAGATGATGGCATTGACCGCGGACGACGACGTGAACGTACCGAGGATGAAATAATTTCCCCATTACCTTGGTGGAGATTGTTAGAACAACTGGAACTAGCAAATGTTATTCACCGCTCATCTTCACGTTCTCAACAGTTAACGGCAGTCCATTCTCCGCATTTATATTTATCAGCTGCACCTCATTATGATTCTGCCACACTGTCGCCCTGATCTACCCACGACGAGTTTGGTTGGGATTTTGCCTCAGGAACTACCTCTACCACTTTCCCTTCTCCAGATACACCTTATCACCATTACACAGATGCCGACGGTGCTGAAAATACTTATCTCTTGGACATGGGCCTCAACATCTCCCAGGATACCCTTCCTCACATTCGACTGCGGCCCTTTCGTAATCAAGTTGGTGGTCACAGCGCCATCTACAATTTTACGAAACGCTGTATGGAAGGTTCGCTTCCTCCCGCGATACCTTGACGTAATGCTTGTCTCATACCGTCGTGTTTTGAAAAGTGCTACATTGTAGCTCAAACCTTCCGTGGATGGTCACGAAGAGGCCAAGACACCTAGACCTCCCTTGCAAAAAGCAGCGACAGACCGACCTTCAGCCGGGGGTAAACACAATGAAGAGTATACAGACACAGACGAATCCGAGATGCCTGAGGTCGTGTTGGACCGCAACCGGCATATCGTCCCTGAATGGATGCTTCGTGGCTCACGTAGCCGCTCTGCTTCCCAATACACTGTTGCAGGCGTGCCATCCGCTGTGCGAAGATTCAATTGTCAGACCCTCCACCGAGGTACATCCTCCAGCCCTAATCTTGCCAGCCTCGATTTCGGGTCAGGTATGCTTAAGCCTAGTCCCCTAGCGCGCTATCCTCCTTTTGTTTCTAGCGAAATGTCCGCACCAACTCCAGCGAATTCGCCCAAAATTCTAACGAATGGGTTGCGTCCAGGATTTCCCGAAAAGGAAAAGAGGAGGATTTTTTTGGTCAAATCTGCTTCGGACGAGGATGATGGGTTTGGATGTAGACCGGAACTTCCTTCGTTTCATTCAGAGCATATGCCCTCACCGTTGTTCGGAGGCCGTGGGTCTACTATGGTCAATACCAAGCTAAAGGATCACGTCTTCAGCATTGTGCTTCGTCGTCTGAAGCGCCGTTCTGGTGGCCGCTGGTTAGGAGACACGTGTATAGTGGATGACGCCGGAGAGGTCGCTGATGCGGAGGGTGATGCTTCTGATTTTGACAACTCTTCCAGTAAAACCCGAAGGCGACGTGGGCGAAAAATCGCTGGCGATTCATTGGATCGTCTGCGAGATTCTGAACATAGCCAATTGCGGAGGGTGCAAAACGAAATCATGATAGCGTCGCCTTCTAAGCTTCAGGCTATAGCTTATGAGCAACAGATTGAAGATCTTCGGGGACAGGAACAATTTTATCACGAGGTGGGTCTGTTCGACATGGACGTCGAAGGTAGTCTGCCGCCACTGAGAAGTCACAAGTGGGCAAATTTAACTAGCTCTGAGTTAGATACAACTGAATTACCACCTTCTCTCCGGAAGCGTAGCCGGTATAGATCATTAGATGAGCGCCCTCATCGAATGACGTTGACTTCTCCGATTAGGATTCCTCCGCTCAAGGAGCCAGAACTCTCCACGAACGATGTGAATCCAAAACAACTTGACGATGGAGAAGAAGGACCTAAGCATGATTTGGATTCAGAGTTCTCTCGACAAAATCATTTCATCCTCATGGAAGATCTAACTGGACGGCTAAAGCATCCGTGTGTGATGGATCTGAAGATGGGAATCCGCCAGCACGGCATGGATGCAACGCCCGTGAACAAGAAGAGTCAGCGAAAGAAATGCGATCGTACAATGAGTAGGTCCCTGGGTGTAAGGATTTGTGGTATGCAGGTATGTATTGTCAATCGGGCGTTTGCCTCTTGTTAAACGGATCTCCTTTTTTGGTAGGTTTGGAATATCAAGAGCCCGACTTACATCACTCAAGATAAATACATCGATCGCGAAATCCGTCCGGAAGACTTTCCTGCAAAGCTCGCATCTTTTCTACATAATGGAGATCGCCTTCTTGCCTATCAGATCCCTACGCTACTGCAGAAGCTATATGGACTTGCTCGTATTATCTCTCGTTTGAAAGGATATCGGTTCTAGCGATGCAGTCTTCTGTTTATATATGATGGAGATTATGAGACTCAACAAGCATATAAAGACCTGGTCCTCGAAACACCGACCTCTCGCAGCAAGCGTGGCGAGTCTCTTGAGCGAGGTGCCACCGCCTCTTCATCTGATATGTCTTCCTTTCGTATGCTTCGAAGATCACACAGCGGAGAACTCTTGTTGGGTCCGATGCAGAAAGGTTCCATTGACAAGGATAGGCGCAAGAGAGGATTCATTGACGTTCGCCTTGTTGACTTTGCTCATACCACCACCGGTCGAGACTGGTTGCCATATCCGGAGGACTTTGACAAACACCTGCCGCATGAAGTAACAACAAGCTCTCAAGGATATAATGCTGATATTGATCCGGAAACTGGACTCATATACGCTCGTTTTCCCCCTCGTTATCTCGAGGACGCTGTCATGGGCTTTATATGGGACTTGAAGAACCTGACGCTGGTCCTCGAACAGATGTGGAACGACGAGAGGAAGCTGAGGTTCAAGCTTCTTCGTGAGAATCCAGATTGCGGTGTCAAAAAGTTGCCTGCGCTTCCTACTATAGCATCGCCCCACGAAAAGCCCCCCCTATCGGTCCTCGAAAGGCCCTAAAAATATATGTTGGCTCTTTTTCTCTTCTCACAATCGTAGAAATCGAACTAGCATTAACTTTCGCCCCGATTCCCACTTCCACCGGAAATATGGACTTCTAGTCGTTCATCAGATTCCGCGAAGTTTGGCGATGGGTTGAACGGTTGCTGTGGCGCGCTATAGTCCTCGGTTCCCTGACTCTCAATGTCTACCACGACCACAAAATTACTTGTTGTAGAGAGTCAAACTCGTTCTGAAGTTGGTTAGAACATCATTCTAGCTGTAGCGTGTACTGGCCATCAAATTTCCGCTTCTCACATTGATTGACGATTTCAGTGATATACCTCCGGGCACTTTTGCTGCGGCATGGGGCAAGAATGCCCGAATCGGCTCTGGTTGGAACTGCCCGGAAGTCGCTGCAATGGATGAATACTGTTCGTAGTGTTATACAACAGTATCGTGCCATTCTCAATGTTTCCACCAAATTCCCAAAGGCTGGTGAACGAAATCATACAGTTGAGGATTACGTGGAACAATGTGTTGCAGTATGGGAGGTTAGTGGAGGTGTGGGAGAATACGGTGGGTGGGTCCTCGATGTATGTCTTTAGATCCTAAATATGTGCGCACTGTCATGACATAATTTAGGTGCTCTGGTGGGCTATGTGATTAAAATTTAACTCATACACTATTCAAAGGCATTTGACGCGGTTATTGTACGTCCCGAGGGACATTCCTCTCGCTCAACGAACACTCAGACTTTATGTTCAAATTGTTTCGAAAGTTCATCAGGCTTGCACAGCCAGTGGAATCACAGGGGGAGAACTCGAGCACGAAGCTGATATGGACCAGAGCTGGGGCGAATATGTGTTTTTGGTGCACGAATGTTCTGTAGGATCCTCTCTTCAACATCCGCCAGGTTTTTGACCGGTAGAGCAGGGTGATTATGGACGATCTACGGGAAGCAGAAACGTTGATTGACAAAGCGAAGACGCGATTAAATGTTTCGTACCGAGAATTATCTGCTAGTGTCGTTTTGGCAGAGGGAATATGGTTGATTGTCATCGCCATCAAATGTGAGTGATTCTCTAGACATTCGATACGTCGTGATCACGGATCTCTCCCGTTTTCGTCAGAACTTAACTCAGACCCCCGCCCCTCTAATTTTGCAAAAGTCCATGGGCTGTTCCTACGCTCCGTAGACACATTTCTCACAGCATCTGCACATTATCATATAGCACTATCGTACGTACGATACATTCCTTCCACATCTTGTCCCTCTTCTGAAGATAATTACGAAGATAATTACAATCAACACAGCGAAGTTCTCTGCGAGCAAAATCTGGAAAAAGCTATCTTACACGTAGCAACTGCGGCTGAGAGCAAACCTTCCCAGATTAGATATTGGTATCTCATCGGATTGCTCTCAGCGACAATGGAGCAATGGGAAGCTGCACAAAGTGCACTAGAGAAAGGCGCTGCACTTGGGGAGGTTCTCGATGTTGCACAAAATGTTCAGAATTTGACTGATACCCAGAGCACCACGAGACTAAGTGTTCCTTCGCAAGGAACAGCAAAAGTTAATGACCACTCACCACGTGCTATTGTGAGTTTGCCCTCTTCAGATTTCACACTCAATTTTAAAAATTTTGTTAGCCCCGAACGACGAAGATGTTCCTCTGGTGTCTGCCTTTGGACTAAACACTACAGGTTTATCCCAGACCCAGAGCTTACTCCCGTCTTCAGAGCTGCTACAAGTTGTTGCTGATCATCCTGAACTATCAAAGCATGTGAAGTTTGAATACGTACTACAGTTGAGGAAGACGCAGGTAGCAATGATAGAGTACGTCGAGGGCGCCGAGGGTGTAGCAGACAAGCTTCCCGAAGGATTTTAGTGAATCGCGGAAAAGAAAGGTATTAGCGGAGATCAGACTCATGGTGCGAAACCCCGTTGTTACGAATCCTGTTTCTTTACTGATAGCAATTCATTAGCCCGCTTTTCAATTGATATGGCGCGGTCGGCGGATATGAAACTCAGAACACCAACTGAGCTCGTATTATCTATATCGGCTTCCAACTCATAGGTCGGCCATTAAGTCAAGGGAATACATGATGCTGCCGCTGAGCAAAGTCAAGATCAATTATCCTTAGCGAACATCAGTTCGACTGAGCTTCAGCCTGCAACTCCTATCATGATATCTCCCGCGATTTCGGACTGTCGGAGGTATCTTGCGAATCGTCAAAACCCGCTTGACGTCAAGAAGAAGAAGAGGAATGAAATAGAGTCGGACAATGTATCTGATTCACACCTTCGGATTTCTGCACACATTCACGACCGGGACGCGTCAAAATCTAGAGAAATGCAACAAAAATTGAAAAGCCAGGTCGACAAAGGGAGTGCTCGGATTAGCACGATTTCGAAGAAAATTGGTCAAGGTGTAGTAAAGAATGGGAGTTTGAGAAGGTGAAATTCCATAGCCGGTACCAAGGACATTTTCAACAGTTGTGATCTAATTTCTCATTTCGATTTCTAGATTTGTATACAGTCCTACGTCCGAGATTCTACCAAGCTTTGTCGATCCATTCTCGCAGACGTGTAAGCGCTTTTTCGCCAGTACCTGAGCTTTTAGATGCCTCCTCTCTGCGCCACCACCATCTACATTAGTGTCTACATCCGATTCCAAATGGAATCGTCGCACCACGAAGGAAAACCGTCCGCCAAGCGACCTATGGCGAATGCCGACGGCTATCTTCAGGCGCTTGGGCAAAATTGAGCAAGCAAAGGGTGCCATAGAGGAGGCGGAAGGGAGGGATGAAAGCAATCCGGGTGTCTGGGTGCAGGTATGTTCACTCGTCAGTCGTAAGATACCATTGTAATCTTTAATTTAATAGCTTGGTCTCTACTATGTTGCTCTAGACCGATTTCTTGCAGTAACAGAGCCTTTTCAGTAAGCATTGTTCATATCATCTGATGACGTCGCTGCTTCTGTCCATCTTGTTCGTTTATATCTCTTTCCCGACGAAACCTCGCACAAAAAGTTCAGAGAAAAAGCTGTTCCAGAGGATGTTGATTTTGTGGCAGGATTTTTAGTTCATCTCACTCAAGATGCAGGTTGGGATGTTGCTGAACCTTGGAATTTTCTTGCAAAAGCGTATGGCATGCAAGGTCGCAAAGAACGGGAGCGAAATTGTTTGACCTTAGTTCTGAAGCTTTCGGAAAATAGGGGTGTAAGAAGTTTGGGTGCTGCTCTAGAACTGGGTCTGTGATTTTTGCATTTGCTTTGCTTAACGTTTGTCGTTGCATATCTACTTTTTCGTTGGAAAATGTTGCATTCAATTTATATCCCTTTATCGCATGAAGCAATTACACTACTTGATGCTCGGTAATTTATTTATCATCAACATTCTTTTGCTCGAACACGTAAAAGCAGATTGTTAGAAATTACTACTAACTATAGCGATATACAACAAAAACAAAACAAAAATGTTTCAGCACTGGATAGATGTAACACGTTCAATACCCACGCCGCTTCCCCAAGACCTTCTTACTGCTTCAAAAGTTCTGTGAGCTTCGGCTGCCTTGTCACGTCCACTCCCTCCAGCAGTAGATGATCTATCATCCACCAAAAAATCGTTCAAGTAGCAGTGCTCCCCTTCACATGCAAGATCAGCATAATAAGCTGGAGGCATAAGACTGACCGCTCTTGTGCCTCTGGCGTACAAGTAAGTAGAATCATGGGTTCCCTGTTGTATTTCATCCGCGGTGAATTTCGTTTCAACACAAATAACAATTTAGTACATTGGTTTTGCGTGTCCTTGGAGTCTAGCACGAGCTCGAAGATAAAAATCGAAGTCAAAGCTTAAAGTTGAGCAATGTATTAGGATAACAAGTGGGGACAGTGATTATTCGAGACATACACATTATTAATCCCTCGGTCAACAATCGTCTTTGGTCTGGTATTGTCATTTCCATCAGCATACTAGGAATCAGTGGGATAGAATCTGGGAGGAGTTGCGATGAGTTATCACAAAAAAAAATCACAAAGTAATAATATCTGGCATGATGACGTTTTCCACAGATGACTATAGACAGTAGAGGTCTATAGGGTTCTTTTCGGTCTTTCGTGTTCAACCTTTTCAACGCATTCAAGATTTGGGATAATTCCTCATTCAAGCCGGTGTCGTACTGGCCCTACATATGTCGACTTTATATGAATCAAGACGATATCAATCATTAAACGTGATACTGACCTCTGAAACGCCATCTCGGAAAACAAAAACACGATCTGGAAGTGCATTGTTATTTGTTTGATAGCATTGCAACCATTCGATGATCATGTCAGTTAGTTCATCCAGTATCTATGAAGAGATTAATAAAATCATGATGGACAAAATAACTGAAGGGATTTACCTGTTTGATTTCATCCGATTGTTGGATGCGCACGCTTGCAGGGTCCTGGATAAAGTCACTGTGCACGCTAGCAACAACTGCAGCGATAGACGGTATTCCCTTCTGGATCTTGGTGGGGCGAAGGAAGATTAGGTAAGAGTAACGATGGTGAACCTGAAGAATCAGTCATCCCTTTATTCCGCATCTTCGTTGGGAAGCCATCTACGAGGCCACGCAATCGAGTATCAGTAGGCTCTGAAAAGACCGACGGTCGATCGCGGACTACGAGCACAGACCAATTTGGAAGTTGTGCGCCACGGTGGAATTTAATATGAAGGATGTTCCAGCCTCTATTCGCGACTCTTGCGTTCCCGATTCGGTAGTTCAGCCGTGGAGGAGAAAACTCTCGTCGAGGGACAGCAGCCATTTCGTTCATCAGTTCGACGCCGATCCCATGTAAAGGTGAGGTAGAAGGATTTGTATACAAACCAAGTTTCCTGGAAGTCGTCACCGATGATGGTTTCTGCACTTATTTTCGGAGGATTGCCCGCAATTTTGATCATTTGAGAAGTTTGCTGTTCGTTAAGCTTCCCACGGAAGGGTTGTCAGATAACACCAATTCCGAATTAGTCTGAGAAGCTGCCCAGGAGGCTTTTTCGGCCAGCAGTAGGTCGCGTTCGGCGCGTAAAGCCACCTAGTTTAGAGTCAGAGGATGGAGATGCGTTCAAGAAGAAAGACATATGCCGTCCGGATTGGCAGCGCCGTCTGGCAGAGCTGAAGGGGAACCAGACGATTCCTTTTCAGGTTTCAACGAATCAAGGGTAACCTCAAGATTATGCGTCCGTCCTTCTAGAGCAGAAACCTTTTCCTCTAGTTCCTTTTTCTCAGTTGTGAGCTTCGACCTGACGGCGTTCAATTCGCCCAGTTTTGATTTGAAGTTATTCATGTTTTTGGCATATGTTTTCTTGTAAGTGGCAAGGGTGTTCTCAAGTTTCTCGACCTGTTTCTCAAATTAAGAAACTCGTCGAGAACATGAGAATTTAATAAATAAATAATTACGCGGGACTTGGTTTGATTCAGCTCATCCTCTCGTTCTTTGATAACGTTTTCTGATGAACATTCCTCAACTTTGAGACGCTCAATCTTGTCCTTGAGGGCCTGCATCTGAAATGCATCGATACGGTTATAGTATTGAACAATTAGCGCACGATGGACTGCAATGGTATGATGGCAAACCTTGGTCAACAATTGCTGATTGCGTCCTTGCCATCTGCGGTTCTTCTCTTCAAGCCTTTTCATTTGAGTATCTCGGTCCTGAAGCTCAGTTTTAGTGACACGGGCCTCCTCTTTTGTAGGTTCCAGTTGGTTTACAAGAAGGTCTAACTTCGTTTCCAATTCCTTGATACGATTGACCCGAGCTTCGCCATCCGCTCGTGATGTTGCGTTACTCTCCGGTAAGATCTTCAATTAGTTGATTCTGTGAATGAGTTCTTCGTGCTTTCAACTTTGCACCGCATGTCGCAGCTTCGACAGCTTTCTCTCGTTCCTAGAGGTTGTTAAGAAATTTTTCTGTTCTACTTCAATGCACAAACCTCAGATAAAGTCTGTCTGGTTTCATTGAGATTTTGCTAAAAATGATCGATCTGGAATTTAAGATGGGTGTTCTCCGGTTTACTGAGGTCAAGCTGAAGGTCCACAATCTCTTTTTCTTTGCGGATATAAGCAATTACGAAACGCATTTCCGAAAGGTTTACGTCGGAGCTATCATTCGCATCTGCTTCATTGCTCGTAGACGTTGTTGTTTCAGCTGCTTGGCGAATGTATGCTGCCTGAGAGCTGACCGTTTCAAGGTGATGGTGGAGTATGTTGTTTTGCTTTGTCAGATCGTTGAACCTGGAAAAGTATTGGAAGATATTACACCGATCAACAATCGATATTACTCACCGTTGTCACAGATCTTTCGTCTCGTTGTCAAACGTTTGTTTTTGTTGTTGCCAGCTGCCTTCTGAGGTAGCGAGTTTGGAACGGCAGCAACTTCGTAATCCCTGACAGTGGTCTGAACAGAAGCTAGTTGCTTTTTCAAGTTATCGAGAGCCTTGATTGATTCCGCATGAGAGAGAACTTCATTAGAACAACGTTCCTCGACTACCTTGAGAGGAAAGGATTACTTCTTTTGGTATCGTAGAATTTTTGATGGATTACCTTAGCACGTTCTTCTTGTTGTTTAATAGCGTTTTCATGGGAGTTGCGGTCGTTTTCAGAGGTACTGAGATTTACGATCGTGTCTTCGAGTGTCTTCTCGTCGTTGGACCAAACAACACGATCATCTTTATATTGTTTCTGTAGGTCATTGTGCTTAGTGGTCAATTCCCCAAGATCTGTTTGAACAATTTGCAGTCTTTCTTCAAGGACGCATCTGTCGGACTACCAAAGGTATGAGTGAGTTGGCAGAGAGGTTCCATACACCATAAACGACCTACCTCGGACTTGGCAAATTGTGCGTCTGTAGAGGCAATGTATTCTTCGTGAGTGCTTTAGAATTCGATCAGGGCAGTCGCATTCGCTTCGCTGATACTCTGGAATTGTTGTACATGTCCTTTTGCTTGGTGAGTTCAAACTCTACGACTTTGAGGACCGATCTGATAGAAAGAGTGAGTGTTGAATGAGGCAGGTATGGAGACTGCAAATACCGTAGTCCTGCTACTTCACACTCGAGCTGCTGCTCCCGAGTCAGGTCAGATTGTTCCATGGATATGCACCGCCGGGGCGTTCACAGACTGCAAGTTTCTCTTCATTGTCTTTCATATGTTTGGTAAGATTGCCAACACGTTCCTCGAGGTGGTCTTTGCTAATTTCAACTACAGCTAAAGCTTCCCGAGTTTTCGACAACTCTTGCGCCTGAGCGGTATTATGAGAGACGCCTGCTGGAAGGTCAACTTTAAATATGTACCGATTTGTTGAGGCGATTTTGCAGATCTCTGACCTCTATATCTTTCTGAAGCGAAAGGTTTCTGACGGCTTCGCGTTCTTGCGTAACTTGATTTCTCAATTCTTGCTTGTAAGAGGAAAGCGATGAATACCTTGTAATCCTGCTTGATAGCGAAGAAAACCCACGACTGGCTCACGGTTAGCTGGAGTTGATTTTCTAGACGACAACGGTCGGTCTCTCCGGATCGCTCCAATTCTCTATGCATTCTTTGAACATTGCTCATCGAGGTGGAAAGGTGAGAACGTTCCAAGGCCAAGCTCTTGTTCTCTTGGTCTAGGCGACTTTGGATACTCTGAATGTCGACGAGACAACATTTGGTACGTGGGAATGGACCAAACGTACCTCCCAAATGCCTTTCTTTGCGCGTAGATTTGGCACACTCACTTCGAAGTTTTTCGACATGTCCAGAGGTCACATGCAGATCTTTTGTGACACGACTACACTCAACGTCAACACGAGTACATTGTCTAGTAATTGCTGGTTGCGCTTGGTAAGATATTCAGCTTTTGGTTCTGAAGGCCGATTTGATCTTGAAGCATTTGAAGGCGTTCTGTAAAATACTATTGATCAGCTGCTTGTTGAAACAGGACAACGATTTAAGCCATACCAATTTGATTTTGATTCTTAGTGGACGCTTTGGCGAGCGCCGCTTGTAACTGTTCGATTTCTCCATGAGTAGCAATGTTGTCTTCCCTGAGTTTCACCGAGTCGACTCCCATCTCGGATTAATATGTATCAAACTGACTCTGAATTCCAGCCAGCTCTTTCGCGACACTAGACGACACGTCTGAGACACAAATTTCGCTGGAGTCGGTTGGGATATCAGTGTGTCCTTCGTTATGATTCGACCGGGCAATAATCGCTTTAAGTGCATCCCTTTCCTTCACGTAGGCCTGGATAACATTGTCGCTGTGTTTCTTTTGTCGGTCAAGTTCGGCGACGAGATTCTCCATTGGTTCATGAGCCTCCCTGACTGCCTCAGCCTGCTCCTCCTCCATTTTCGCCTTCTGTTTTTTCTCAGCTTGTTCCATCTTTGCACCCATGCCGCGGACAATTCGACGAAGACTTTGATTCTGCAGCTGCACTTTATCGATGGAACGGAACAGAATAAGGTTGTTGGTAATGACATCCTCAACAACTTCCGCTGCAATGACGTTTTCTAGATCTTCATCTGACGAGAGATTTCGATCATCAGGACGCCCAATCTCTTTCAGTAATGCTCGAACCTGGAGTCCAAGGTCATCCAGCTATTGCTGCAAAAGATCAATCTTTCGTGACGTTTTGTGGAGTTTTTGCACGTTGTCGTGCGCAGCTTGATATTGCACGTCGCGGTCGGAGATGGCCTGAGCTAGTTTCGACGCAAGTTGCGAAGCTTCTGATTGAATTCGCTCGTATTCTATTCGTTGCTGCGAAAGGACAGGAGCCTATGACAATGACATTAAATATAGGTCGATAACGATCTGCGACGCTTACCCGTTCCTCAAGTTGGGCCAATATGTTTTCCATTGCTACATCCATGTTTTTCTTTTCATAAAGATCCTGAAGCTGAACGTAATGCGCGTAAACTTCCGTGAAATTTTTGATGCTCTTCTGGGTCTTGCTGACCATCGCAATCGTTGGACTGAGACTGACCAAACGATCGTGAACTTCGTCAAACACACCCGAGGTTCGTCTTGAGGGAGTTCTGGCAGCACCGCGGCCTGGAATCGGAAGTTCACCCCATCCTATTTTGTCCAATACTTTCTCCAACTGTTCAATTTTATTCTCTGCTTCCTCACGGGCCCGCCTTTCCTTCTCAATGTCAGCCTTGACATTAGCCTCACGCTCATCAGCCCTTTCACTGAGTTCGGTCCAATCCCGTTCCATATTCTCGACAAAGTCTTTCGCCTGCTTTTCGCGTGCCTCCGACACTTCGACAAGACGATGCAAAGAATTCGTCTTAGTAGAGTACGTGGCCTCCTGCTTCGCAATTTGATCATTGACATGTTGTACTATTGTGAGTTCTTGTGTTAATTGATGAGTTTGAGAGGCAAGAGATGTCTGCAAAGCTTTGAGATTCGCCTGTAAAGAGTTATGGTTCTGCGTCATGTCGTTGAGACTGGCTTGGAGTGCAACCAGTTTCGCTTGTTTTGTCCGTCAATTCTTCAGACTTTGTTGTTAGTTCTATATTGACGCGCTCGACTTCGGATTGTGCCAGTTGTAATTGTTGTGTCAGAGAAACGAGTTTGAACTGAGAACATAAGTCAATCATTGAATACTCTGAAGTAGTATATTGACAGACCTTGTGGGTGTTTCGGTAGCGCGAATTTCCCTGAATTTTGATTCTAGCTGTTGATGTTCTGCACGGGCTTCTTTGAAATTCGAGTGCAAGGTATTGATTTCGTCTAATTCGCTATGAGGTTGATGTATAACGAATTAGGAAGAAAACCGAGCTCACCGCCACCTTGGGATCCATCCTGCTTCAAACGACTTATGACATTGATGAGGTCCCGGTTCTCACGTTCTGCGTCTTCCAGACGATGTTTAAGCTCTTCTGCCTCCCGAGAAGAAGAAGTTTTCGACGAAGCAAGACCTGTGATACGTGTTTGCAGCTAGTTTTTGGATGCCACTGGAACAATGAGAGAATGCACTAGCCAATTGAAATAAAGAGAAGGCGAGTTCAACACACAAAGATGGTCTCTCTCCTGCTTGATCTGTGTCAGCTCCTCTTGCAGCCGCTCAACTTGCTGCTCCAAATCCTTCGAGGATCGTTCGCGGTCCTGAAGAGCCTCATCAAGTTCGACATCCTTCCGCTCTGGTTTTTCCCGCAGACCATCTACATCACGCTGTGCAGCATCGACCACACTCGACTGAACTAGCAGAGGTTGGTAGAGATTTACAAGAGGTTCTGGAGACGGTGAATGAATGTCAAATTGGGAATGAGGCTGGTGAAGCCTTCGATCTCGAAATCCTCTGGAATGGGGATAGTGAAGGAGGAGCTATGGGAGTCTTCGGTGGTACTTGGTTCACCTTCGTCCTCTGTAGTGGAAGGAGATTTGCTCGTTCATCGAGTCCCCACCATTCTGCCTGGTGGTAAACTCTTTGAAAGATAAATTGCCACTAACTCAATTCGGCAATCCGGGCAGGAGCTCATTCCTATGTCGTTTGTGTGTCGCATTATGAATATACATGGGTGCATCCTGTCACAGTTCTGAGTTCAACCGAATCTCCAAGGAAACTAACAACGTACAAAGATTTTGAAACCTTGAAGTTAAATGTTGTGAACCTTGAAGGTCGTCCGACGTCGCGTCTTTCGCAAACAAGTCGCAATTGTGTTCACGGATGATAAAAAAATATATTAAAGCATAACCCAAGAACACACTAGAAACTACTAGAGATGTTCGATGAATATCTTTGAATAAGTAAAAACTTCCGAGCAGAAGAAGCCAAAGGCATGTATATGTGGATAAATTATAGACTGTAGGTAGGACAGAATATGATTGTGTATCAGCATTGACGACAGACGAATGAAAAGTGGAAATTTCGAGAAATTAAGCAAGAATTTAGAGACATCGCATGTATGGCATGAACAAGTCGTAAAAAGCATATGTAGTACAAAAAGCATAGTACAGTGAAAGATGGTAAAACATGCGCGGACAGCAAGCATTTGCATTAAAATATAAGAAATGGATGAAAACGATAAGGATAGTTCGTTTTGTCCAAGGTTTTGCCAAGACACGGCTTGGTGGCGTATTACTGACGCACTGCGACCGTTGTCCCAGGTGTCGCAGGTCGTGACAACCCCGTTGGTGTCGAAGACACAGCAGCAGGCGTTTTCTTCTTTGATGACCAGCATCCTCTCATACCACTTCGTCCTCTACCCTCGCTGTTTTCTGTATACCCACTGTGACTGTTCTTGTCGTCGGCGCTATACAGTGAAGGGGACTCATTGTCCAAGTAAGGCGCGGGCCCGGTCCTATCTTTGTCTCGCACTCGTTCAAGCTTCCTTGCCTGTTCTTCCCTCACCTCTTCGGGAGAAACATAGTATGTGAACGGGTTGCCCTTCGACTCATGATGCGTAACGCGAACGGGGGTTGAAGATTGCTTCGATGAGCATTTCCGTGGTCTTGGGTCCGTAGGCAAATGGAAGACGAGAGACATCGGACGGGACTTCGTATCTTGACTCCTCGATGTCAGAATCATCTTCGTCTATATAAAAGTCTTCATCGCTGTTCATGTCTTCAGCAAATCTCGTCGAATTTTTGCCATTGCTGGGTATTCAAGTGTGTGTTAACCGGGAGTTGGAACGTGCTCTGACTCAAGATTTTGACCTCGACTTCTCAGCTGCGGCGTTCTGGAGTTCAGGGATACCCGTACGTGGGAGTAAATCCATTTCCAACTGTTGTTGGTTATGATAACGACCCCAAAGGTCGAGCTCACGAGGTCGAGTAATGTAAACGTCGTCATTCAGAAGATCTGCTACTCCATTGAATATATCGGCTTTGGGAAGAAGTGGGGCAATGTAGTTAGTATCGACACCGGAGTGCTTGAGACAAATTGTGAGCTGTGTGATTATAATTTCAGACGGGTTGAAGAGACGATAGAAGACATACACACTTTCACTGCAGCGTTCATCTTAGTATCCCTTAGGAAATAGGTTCTCGTCACCTCTTTACCTACACCAGCATACTCATTGAGATCCAGATAGAGCGAACCAAGACGGGGATTTCTTGGCGCATCCGGGTCGCCGGGGATGACTCGCTGCATGAGAACAAGTTTGAACTCTTTCGGAAGAAGCTCAGATGTTTCGCGGTCAATATCCATCTTGATTATAACATCAGGATCATGGTCCCATACGATAGCATGGTTCTTCAGTTTGTAAAACGGAGTCATACCGCGGGTATTCGAGTAGCTTTCTATTCTGGCGATGCTAGGGGTTGGAGGAGCATTATGGTTCGTGATAGGGGTTATATTCAAACTCTGCGGAAGATTCGCGGAGGAGGGGAATATGATGCAGACGAAGACGTTAAGGCAGAAGAGGTGCGTGAACAGTCGGCGCACGGAGGATTTAATAGCTCCTGATAAGGTGACTTGGGGTGAGGTGACGTAGACGACATATATCCTGAAACAACCACAGCTGAGATATTGACATTTTGGTCATCGACAATGGAGTTGAAAGATGAAGAATGGCGATCAGCGGCTGCTTCCGCACTGCCAAAGCTATCATCACCCACCACCTCCTTGGCTTTTCCCTTTTCGGCCTTCTGACTTCCTCTACGCTTTCCCTTGACTCGTTTCAGCAGTCCAGTCTGAGATTGAACATTTTTGAATTTCCAACGTGCAGCAAATTCGCCGTGTACTAAAGGCACGCTGGAGATTTGATGAATATGAATATGTGCGTGGAAGAACGAGTGACGTGGCAAGAGGTTATGGAGTTGAGCTCGCAAGCCATGGGTTGGGGTATCGCTATGACAATGTTTGTCATTTGGACGAGCTGGTGAATGATAGCGATGTCCATGGCCATTCTGATGTGTAGGTGTTAACGGTGTATGCATGTCCGAGCATATGCTGATAAGAGATAGCGCTGATTCTGGACTGCTATGGGAATGTGGAGGGTATTCTTAGTCAAGCAGGAGCAAGTTAAGAAGACAAGTAAATTATGGGAGGTGAAAATCCGGGTTGAAACATAACGATGGGGATCAAATCCATAAACGGGCCGAGAACGCTGGGAACTCCGTGTCGTTTATCCATGACATCAACGCCTTTTCGTCGAACAGTTTCTTCTTCCTTCAATGGATGACTTCCCGTAGGAATTATTTGCAGGACACCAGACAATTAATTTGTGCCACCAATATAAACGAACCTAAGCGAAGATGGCCGGAGAGCGGCTTCTCAAAAACTGCATCAAAACCAACTTACAACGGCCTCCCTACTTACCCTGTTGTAAACTGGTTTTTGGTGTAAGCGAGGGTCCCATCAACAGTCCGTACGTCGCATCAAATACCGTTAATAGTTAATTGCAGGTTAACTGCAGAATAATTGCAGCGGGAAGTCACCCAATGTCGCATGCACTGTAGTCCGAATCCTCCTGTTTCGCGCAATCTGCGCCACACGTCCGATCGTATTTTCATTCAAATGCTGCCGTCGCTCGCGAACGGTTGTTAGCCGCAAAAGTTGAGTAGATGTGTTTGCTTGAATTCCTAGTCCACATGTGGAAAGTTCACATCTAGAAATCGACGGACTAACTCCGAGGCGGAATGATCTGTTTTTTGCATGTTCGTGTAACAGGAAGAGGAGGAGTGCGATGAAGACGGAATGATGAATGGGATCCAAGCACTCATTCGCCATGAGAGTAGGAGGTGTGCCATCGACTTCGTTCGATGCAGTAACATTTTTCAAACGATCGGTGATGAATTGCAAAGTGAGTATCAGTGATGAGACAGCTTCGTTCAACGATTTCACCCGACTGACAGCATCGTATAAGCCCCGGGACGTTTTGGTAAGGGATTCCACATTCGTTACAAGTTCAGTTGTACTCTTAATCTCGGATGAGAGCGTTTGTGCAAGGGACCCGTTGAATTCGAATTGGTGAGTAAAGAAGGGATGAGAAGGACGTGGAAAAATACTCGCAGATGATGCAAGGTTTCCTCTAGGCAGTAGCCGCTTCAGTAATGCGTCTGAGGGAGTCACAAATGCGGTGCTGTGGCGAGTAGTTGGTTGCTGCATCATCACACTTTCAATATCCTCTAGAAGTGTCTGGGCAGAAATTTGAGTTTGAACATAGATCTCATCAGCATCTCTAAGTGGTAAAAGTCAAGAAAAGGACATCGGTCCTTTCTCCATTGCATTATGACATTCAACACAAACTTGGTTATTTTTTCCATATCATTTACACACTTATCATCGATTCTGTCTTGTTCATCCAACAGAACTTCTGGTACTGGCTTTCGACTGTTGTTGATCAACTTGTCGAGAAATTTGCCGGAAGCTGCTACGCTCTCGAGGCGCAGTGACCATACACGAGTAGAAAACATAGCAGCGACTGGAGAAAGTTATTTCGCTAATCTGAAGCGTGTATTCTGAGAGAAGGTAGGAGAGTTGATCGATGTATCTAACGCAGCTGATGCTAAGAAGCTCTCAAAGCCTCGCAGGTGATCTTGGAGAGGAGTAGGATCAGATTTGGGTGCGTTGGCGTGGACTGAGGCAGACCATTTCGTGCAGGATTGCGGGAATGTTTGTAGATCTGCAATGATTTTCCGACGATCAACCTAGTTGGATATTCGGTTCTCTTCCCGCGAGAGCCGTACTCTTAATGTTTCCGAACGTTTCCGTAACAGATGTAACAAGTTGTAGAGGGCATAAATTCTCGTTAGCGTCAGCTCAGTCAAATAAGTATCTCCAGGAGACAAATTTCTTTGGGTGGCGGTTGTTTCCTGCTATTAAGTACGATGACAATATCGACAGAAATTGAGAGCGTAGGTCTGGTGAAACTCCGTAGCTTCTTCAGTTTACCTGTAGTAAGTATTTTGATCTTTTTTTCAAGCGTATCGTGGTCTGCAAGCCATTCTTTGACCTCCTCGTGTGAGGGGAAGCCAGGAACCTCCTTTGCACAGGTTTAAGCTACATCCAATCGAAGAAAAACTTCCATTGGCAGCATTTTTTCGAGAAGCTGTTTATTATTGAGTTTGACTGTGCTTGTATAACATAGTGGATTCTCTTGCATATCTTAATCTTTTTGTTAATCCATGTCTTTCTCTTACCAAAAATGTGTAACTGGATGACTTGATCAGATTCAACAGCCTCCTCGTCACCTCCTGCCCTTGGTATAGTAGGAACTTCGGAAAGTTGACGTTGTAGGTTTATAGCATTATCTGGGTCGATATGGATTAAATCACCTTGGGGGCAGTCGTTTCAAAACAAATGGTTTCCGGAAGGTAGCATCTGCAAACATGGTCTGGAAGTTGAGCCGCAGTACAGATCTTGCGAAGGGCTTCACAATGTTGACGTCGAAATTGGGAGATAGGATTAAAGAATGGATAAGAATAAAGTCAGGAAATCATTACAGAGCTGTGATCAATTTCTCGCAATGGCAAATCGCACAACAAGGCGGTCATATGTTCTTACGTTTTTTGTGCTACAGTTATCCCGTCCTCGTCATTTATTTCGGAAGTTTTTGACCTTGTATTTGCGATCTTTGTAAGTGACTCGAACAAAGAAACTCAACATCATTTCTTGTTGAGTTTCGTTGTCGAAAATATGTTCAATCTTCCTCCAGCCTCGGAACCGTGCGCTATCCCAAATTTCTTCTGGAAACCCTTGAAAAATCTTGGTTTCTTTCATTATTTTATTGATGTAATTAAACACTGGGTTTTCGTTTTGCTGCTGTTGCTGTGATAATCCAACGCCTTCTTATCTGGGAAAAGTTGGAACTAAATATATATTCATCTATCGAATAGATATCTCTTTGGTTTTGTCAAAATCTGTAACGGCAACGATTCCATCTTTGTATTTGCTTGAATGCTCCTCGCGTGAGTTTGTCGAAATCGATCGCAAAACAAACGCGGAAGTTTCACCTCACCTAATTGGGTGATTTATACATATTCGGATAGCTACTGTTATAACGCTGTACATAGGAAAACAAGATTTTATAAGATAATATCTACACGCAAGAGTTGACTTTCTTCATTTCTGATAGTGTTCTTCCACAAAAGATACATGGTTTTGAAAGAACGATTAGTGTAAGTGAGTTTCAAGATTTATGTCGAAGCTTTTCTGGATCTGACGACTACAGAGCAAACTATTTCAGGTTCCACGATTGGGGCGATGAACATTGTGAATGCCGCAATATTCCTTTTCCATAGTCGATGAGGATGTGATGTAACGAAGGGTCCCAGTTTCACGGTCGGTATAAGCATCATAGTGCAGAGAATCTGAAGTAGTGGGGGTAGCACGATTGCATCTGTCAAATTCGTTCACACAAATCTGATGACTGGACATGCAAAATCGTTTTTCGTCCTGGACCATCGACGATTGAGGTGCCTCGGACCCTGCTGTGTATGTTCGAGGATCATCGTGGCGGCTGCGAATGTTTGGACAGTATTCACTTGCATTTTCTTATGGTGCCATTGAACGCGTCAGCAAATAGAACAAATGCAGCCAAGACATGCTTTTGAAACTCACCACAACGAGGGTTCTCGCTGAATTGTTGGTAAGACGAGTTGAGGATTTCGTACTGTGCAGTGGGGGCAGGTAAACGAAGGCACGGAGACGGATACGACAATGTTGGGGTATAATAAGGATTGATCGGTGTTAAAAATGTGCGCAAAGGTGACTGTTCGTTGTCAAGATATGACGTGGAGGAGTCGACAGAGATAGGACTAATTGAAGTCGTACGATGTTTCTGATCAACAGAGTATCCGTACGTTAAGTCCTCTTGACCGGAGTCGATCGTTCTCCTATTGGGGAATTCGTTGTGGATTTTTTGGAGTTGCATGTTGGTGGAATTTTCAATTTCGTGCGGATGAGACACCTGCAACGGAACAAGAGTAGTCTGTCATTGAATGATCAACTACAACTAAAAGATGAAGAATAGAAACTTGCAAGAGGCAAACAACTTTCGCGCGATCTTATTGGATTTTTCACGATGTTCGTTGCACTTGCCTGAGATAAAGAACAATAAATAAAATGTCTTGCAAAAATAACAGTTAATCGCTCACTGAGATAATTTTGGTAAGTTCCGTCATCGACATCGCAATCTGTTCATCTACACTCTTTTTATACCATGTAAGAAGCGACTCATATTGTTGTTCGGTGATGTTCATAACATGCAGAACTCGTAGTTTGTTGAGAATTGGTACGCGTGAACATTTCATATACGTTGGGCAGTTTCCACATTGGAATGCAGAAGATTGAATTTTGCATGTCTTGTTTCTCGCTAAACATCGTTCACATACCTATCGATCGAAATCAGTGTTTCAATTTGTAGTATTTGCGAAAGAAGGACACGAACAATATGACGATATGCAATATTGAGCTCTCGTCTCTCCTTTACTGAACCATGTTTTCTATAAACAGCATAGAACATTCTCTTCATATCGTCAGTAATCCATGATCCCAAGCCGCCGCCGCTGTGGGACAGTTGGGTGCTGCAAAATTGTCCCCTTATTCCATCAAACCGATTTGCGCCGGACGTCTGAACTGAGACTGTATCGTACTGAGAATTGGTACGCGTAGTGTTATATGTTCCTGGTCCAAATGACTGCTTTTCTTTGAGACAATCGAAGTCCGAATGTTCCATGTTTGCGGTTGGAGGTCGTTGTGGCCGTGGGTGGGTACGAGCAGAGAAAGTGGAAACAAGCAACAGTCAATTTAAAGCGTACGAGACAGATCTGAAACCGATACTTTATTGGCGGGGTTATAGTCAAGATCTTCCAATTCTCAAAGTTAAAAGCTAAACTTCAAAGTTGACTTGATGAATCATATGCAGCTCTTTCTAGCTCTTTCCACTCCCTTGGCTCAGGAACAATAATGAAAATGAGAATCTGCAACGTGTACTGGCGATCTGCGATGGTGAGAGCCCCGGAAGCATCCAAAATTTTGACCGCCCAAAATCAGCCATTTCGTTGTTCGATTATAGCGAAGATTACAGAGTACAGTGCTTTGCGAAAAGGTTTGCTTGTATGAATTTTTTACCAAGTGTTTATTGTTATTTATTTGTCCAATACATTTTTAGGCCGAGGCTCGAGACGGCTCTCTTTGAGGACCACCAGGGCTAGTGTTGCCGGAAGGGGAGGTCAAGCGGAGCGTGAGGTGCGGACCCGGGCACCTTAAGGTGCCTTAAGGCCAATTTTTTGAAGGTCACCTCAAGGTGATTGATCTCCACAGCGGCACTGCCGCTGTGGCAGTCGGCAGATGTACAGGAATCAAAGATAGACTGATAGTTGTACATCGTACCGTACACGGTACATAGCCTATAGGTCTTATGAATAGAATCTGCTTTGCAAAACTTTTGCGACATCATTGAGAGCTTAACGAAGTTCTCCATTGCTGAGAGTATGTAGAGAGACATGCAAAAATTGGCAGTAAGAAAATGTAAGTACTATTGAAGAATATGTGTGTACAAGTGGGTGAGCGTAGGTGGGGCATAGTAACTAATGAATTTGAGCTTGAGCTCTAGCGAGGAGCTTCGCATGCAAATCAAATAACTGTTGGTACTCCCGCAGCTCGCTCTCGACTTTACTGGTTTCCTTCTGCGCAGCATCGCGTTCCAAGACCGCTGTGTCCCTCTCTACTTGTACTGAAGCCAACTCATTCTTTGTTTGATCTCGCTCTGCCCGCAAACGTTGTTCTGTCTGGAGAGATTTCTTCTGTTTTGACTGCAAGTCGTTGATCAGATCCTGCCGGCTCTCTGCAAGAAGCTGAAGCTGATCCTGACTCGAGGCAAGCTGGGCCTGTGACACTTTGACCTTGCCTTCGAGAGTTTTGACTTCAAATGACTTCTTCTTGAAAGCCAGCATGAGGTCGTCATACTTCTCCTGCAACATCTGTCGAATCTGCTCGCGCTCTTGAAATATATAGAAGGAAAATCAGAAACATGAATATTCAAAAGATAGACCACGCACCAGAAGCAGGCAGCTGACTCTCGGGCTCCCCCTCTTCAACGTCTTTTCTGATAGTGTGCTCAGGCTGCCTCTGCATGGCAGAGAGTTGTTCTTTCTTCACTTTTGAATTGGATAATGGGGTAGGAGGAAGATGGGTTGGTCCATTGCTGTGGCAGAGTAATTAGTGACATATGAAAAAGTAGAAATTTTGTTAGAAACTTACGAAAACGTACCAAGTGGTGAGCGTTGAACACTATTGCCTGGCATAGGCCTTTTGGAAGAAGGGGAATCATAATAGAAAGTATCGTGTTTGCGTTTGAGTGCAGACATGGTGGCGGAAAAGCAATTACTAGATTTCCTTTTCTGTCTTTCTGTGCTTTCTGTTCGTTCAAATTACCATGCATTATATCTGTATTATACTTGTAATATACTGACAGGCAACATATAAACTTCTGACTTTCTACGATGATTCCATTAGTTGACAAAGGTCACGAATCTTCCCCGAGGCAAGCATTGAGTGAATCATTGAAGAATCTATGTTGAGCATAGTACCTCTGTCCACCTCTTCATGGACTTGTGCAATCCATGAATTTGTGAAGTTAAGGCGGTCGGAGTGGTAAACATGCTTCAAAAACTGAAGGACTTCCATCATTTCTGAAGATAACCGGGACCGACGTAAAGTGTCGGTTTTCTTTCCCGAGGAGAATGCACGTTCGCAAGGTACAGCTGATGCCTGTACAGGAAGAACATCAACAGCAATGCGGTGGAGGCAGGGATACTTGTATTGATTCTGTGCCAGTTGAAGATCAAATCGGTATAACGCCAAGTATAGAATCGGAATGCACTTACCAGATCCCAAAAGCGAACGATATCAAAGTTACTGAGCTCCTCTGGATCATTCAGAGTACCTGCATCAAGCCAGTTTCGAAGCTCATCTTCAACAAGCATATCATCGGAAGGTGTTGACCCAGTGGACTCTTGGGACGAAGATGCTGAGTTGACAGATGATAGACTTGCAGTTCGGGCAAAGGATTTCTTGAGCTGATGCATTGCAAGCATACCTGCACCTTGAGCACGTGCAGCTGATGAAACAGTACCTGGTACAGTACGTCGACTGACTGATGTGGGTAAACTTGTTGTTGATGATATTGTTCGACGGTACTCGAGCATCTACATCACCATTAGTATAAGTATATTCATTAGAGAAGATCGTACGCACTGCATTCTTCAACCAATTTCGAACCTGGTCTTTCTCACTTCTAAGCCAATTATCAGAAACCCAGTCAAGCTTTGTCGTTGGATTAATTGCTGTTTGAGTTAACGCATGAATTAAAAAGGCAGCTTTGACAAGACAAGAATCGTACCCATTGCCAATCCATATATACGTGTTACTCGTGCTTTGTTTGTGTATTCACGAAGTTTTTCTAGTGACACATCAATGACATGTGAGAGGTTCGGCAGAGTAGACTTCATGAGCCCAAGGATCTCAATGAGACCCTCGTACAGGGGAAGAACAATTGATAATGTGGGGGTTTTCTCAGCAGAGGCCAATTCTTGAATAGAGTGGAAAGCAAAAAGATACTCTCTTATGTCATCGAGAACTTGAAGTTCGACGGGACTAAACAGTTCCGTATCACAAATCTTGGGATCATTTTGTACAAATTGACGAATGGCCTTGAGAAAGCATTAGAAGAGCTCAAATATAACTTAGTGAGATGCCTACTGGATATAGTTCAAGGAAGCGGTCAACCATAAAGAAAGTTGACGACCAGCGGGTATCAACATCACGGAGAAGAACAACAACACGCTCCAAGAGCATGGTAGTATCGCTATAATCAGATTCATCATCCACAGAATTTCCTTCTCTCTCCTGGGATCTCTCAATGCGAGCATTTCGAATCTCTTCACGCATGGACAATACCGTATTGCGAAAATCATCACGACGGTTACCTGATGCGCGGCACAGATTTACTAGATGTCGTACTCTTGAAATGAGATCACTGGCAAGCGCATTCCGGTATTCCTCTGAGTTATTGGGATTGTCGAAGAGAACAGCAGAGATTTCGTCTGCAGATAGGCCATCATCATCAGTCTGTCCATTTTGAAGGGGAGGAAGTGTTGTGACAAAGGAGAGGCCAGTCTTCACAGCGATATTAATAACATGGGGAAAGCATCTGATACAATATCATCGAGTTAATGACTATATAAACAAGATACATGACATACCGGACTCAATTTCCATCACAATCGAAGGGGATATCACGCTTGGTGAGTTCAAGATCGAGTGCGGACATCATTGTATTGTT
Organism: Lentinula edodes; assembly: GCF_021015755.1. Taxonomy (NCBI): domain Eukaryota; kingdom Fungi; phylum Basidiomycota; class Agaricomycetes; order Agaricales; family Omphalotaceae; genus Lentinula; species Lentinula edodes. Next base: position 544,152 of record NW_025764320.1, read on the forward strand.
GTTGGAAGCATTGTCGAGTGTGATTTGACCAATCTAAATGGCAATTAGAAGTTATGATTGGGGATGAAATTTGATTTCGTACCCGGTCTGCAATACCATACTCATCCAGAACTTGCATAAAGCTTCGGGCCATATTTGGGCCATCGTGACTGCCACTAACTTGACGGAAAGCAATCAAGCGTTAACGAGCTTGCCTCGTTTTTGTGTGAAAGAGAAAGGAAGGAATCTAATGGGCACTCCAACCAACCAATCTAATACACAATATGCGAGTTCACTGCTATCAAATTTATTTAATAGCAAGGGGTAGCGTTGGCAAAGGTTCCGCAAAGCTTTGAGAGCTAAGTATGAAGCTTTGATCAATCAATTTGAATCGTTCTAAGGATTCAATATATTCCTTTGATCAAGGTAGATTCAGCACGATCCGTGCTCTGGTTTGTATTGATTTGGGTATATCAAGAATTGGGGGTTTGAATCAAAGTAAATTAAAACCGAAACACACAGACCCCTACGGAGGGCTAGAACTATGTGCTGGCACAACCACACAGCGTGATTTGCCCTTAAGACCAATGACTGATCCTAAGTTCGAAGAATACCCAACAACTGGATAGACTTCTCGCAGTCACAAGGAGCAGAACACGACGTTCCTATACTCACAAGTGCCGGGCCCGAATGGCTGCTAGCGAAGAGGTTTCAGTCTGGCGGGAGTGTGTCTTTCCTTTTTACGGATTAGCACTGCAACGTCGTCCCAAAATCACTTTTATTCCAGATACATCGGATCGCTATTTATACATACAGAATATAGAGTCGCATAGTACAATTAATTTAATACAATAAACGTTCGGAACCGCAAGGAAACTTCTACACTCAGTCAGATACTATTTAATTTGAATCTACATGTCCTTATTTGGTCCATATTGGTTCCAAGATTCTAGTATACCTCCAAACATAGGTAGGTACTTCAATATTCATTTAGTTTAATTGTTTTTAGAGAATGACTCGAATGGTGTTCAACTGTCATCGCGGTTCAACATTTACTTCGATCATTTGTCACCTCATCCGGAGGCAAATCAGCTCTCCTCGATTCTAATCCTATCAATCTGATTCATCTGGATTAAACTAATTGCTTCTCTCTTTCAACAGACACCCATTGTGCCTATACTCTATCAAGGGAGTTACGCATAGTATTCATTTAATTGCATTCTTCAATGTTTTCTACGTCAGGACTCTTTGACATTCATTTGATATGTCTTCGGAGCCTCGCAGTACTTCGATCGTTCTTCTAGTCATTTTCCTCAACCATGCAACTTGATTGGTCTATTAGACTAAATCGCAGTCCTCTAGATTAATGCATGATCTTGTTCTAGAAGGAGTATTTGATAATTCCTGAGTTCTAGAAAGTCATTTCGAGTCAATCCTCGGTTCATGGTCACTTGAGTAAGTTCTTCCAAACTCCTGCCAGTGTAAGGTCCAATAAGAATACCCTTGGTATGTCATATGTGAATGGTCATCCTTCGGATGTAGTCCGAGTCTGGTATAATCCTGCTTGACAAACAGGTAGACTGCTATCCGTAGGTAGTATCGGGGATGGGTAAACTAACCAACTTGTGGTAGTATGGGTATATGGTCCCTTCAACTTATTAGACTGATTCAGTATCGACTTTGACTGTCAATCTGGGTCTCAATTACAGTCCTCTTGATACAAATCTATACGTGAAAATGTCACAATTCACAGCATAGACGTCTAGCAAAAATTTAGGCGTGTCAGCGTGACCTCATGATGAGATGGCCAGATACATCCTTCATCATGTAATGCGCAGTGATAGCCATGAATCCCTTCAAAACACCGTTAGACCACATATCCATAGTGAAAGATATCCGGCCAAGGGAAGCCTGTGCTATAATTAATCAGAGCTGATTTACGAGTAGGAGATATGATCATACCTTCATCTCCGACGAAACGTTCTTCCAGTGCTTCTCATATTGTTCTAGGATTAGCTCTGTTAACCTGGTACGATGGGGTATATCACTTTCATGAAGATTACTCCCTACGTAAAGGAGCAAGTCCCGAAGTTCAGGACAGTCAACTACATTAATTGACTACAAGGGATAATGGGGATCACATAACGCAATGGAAAATCTCTGATAAACATACCTGATCATCCACAGCAACCCAACGAACAACTTTCTCATGAAATGTATCAAGCGAGAATGGTTCGTTTTTTTGAATCAATGGGTCCTTATTGCGAGAATTGAGACCAATACTTTCCCAGCCCTTGAGATGCTCGGACAAAACAACCTGGCGATACTCTGCCCAGTGTTCATTCTGAAGGTGATCCCGCATAGTTTCTGTTTGACCGTTAGTGTTTTTCCACGCATGCCACTTTCCATGCCCACTATGATTATCACAAAGTAAGCTTCTGAAGCAATGATAGATAACGAACCCAAACATACATGCAGAAACGACATGCCAGAAATGGTGCATTATCGACACGGGGTCGCTTCTTGACCAGGTTTTGATCATGTTGAATAGGTGTCGATGGCCGATCCTTGGAGTTGCAAGGGTATGTATTGAACCAGACATCAGACGCAATATGAGTTGATTTCTTTTTGTCTCGTTTCAGCTTCGACAGGAAGATTTTCGAGTTAAGTGTCGGATTTTTACTTGGAGAGGCTGATCTCCGGCTGTGGGCTGGTATTGACCCAACACCACAGGTGTCTGCTGTAGCTGTAAGGCTTACATGAGTTTCAGAGGTAGCTGAAGCTGCGATACTTGTAGAAACTGGAGCAGAAGCTGTAACTCCATTTTCATCAAGACGCGTACGGTGTGAGCGCCGCGTATTTCCACCACTGCGAGTTCGTCTTTTCCGAGTACCAGGAACTTGCTCAGTATCTGAAAGGTCATCTGGCTGTGAATTTTGATTTTGAGTCGCTACGGGTTCATTCACAATCACAGGCTGTAAAAACCTTCCAGATGGTAGAGGAAGAGAATTCGGGGAAGATTGACCAATTACGTTGTGATGAAATGATTGAGTAGGGGCATTGAAAGGAACTTGGTACATAGGAAAAGCACCTGGGGGGGTCATTGGCGTATATCGGCTGTAGTAGTGGAAGTGCGGTTGTTGTGATTGTAGGGGAGTGTATGGCACATGGCTCTGAGTGGTCGATTGAGGACGCAGAGGAGTCTGAGGCAGTCCAGCAGGAGGAAAGCCTTGATCCATGGCTTTGCTTAGAACGTGCAAAACAAAAAAGAAAAAATTTCATTGCTATGAAGTTTGAACATTTGAAACCCTGAATTAGCCCTGGCTCCTATTCTTTAGCGAAGAGCCATGAATATCTACAGACTACACAATAGATGAGAGCCCTAGCCCCTAGCAAAGGGAGAAGATACAAGGAGAAATAGAGAGACAAGTTACAATTTACAACACAGTGAGTGCGATGATTGATTCACAAGATAGCTGATATCAATGATGGACCTCAAGGCGAGCTCTGGTTTGCCGACCTTAAGGTGCCTCAAGGTATCGGAGTGCCAAAATTTGCACCTTAAAGCACCTCACCTCTGAAGGTAGCTTCCCTTCCGGCAACACTAACCAGGGCCGTCGGGCTTCAAAAAGTGATTGATGAATCCTTTTTGGGGTAAAAATATATTGGACAAATAAATAAATACAAATAGATGTGAAAAAGTCGAGCAAGCAAAGAATTTCGCAAAGCACTGTAATTGGGCGGTCCTTGTCTGGTGTAATATAGTTTAGAAAGCACCGAAGTAAAATTAAATATTCTTGAGTTTGGGTGTTTTCCAGAATTGGTAATTACAGGCATCTGCAAAACCTGGATATTCGGCTAAAGGCCGACAGCAGATCCCAGCAGATTCCAGTGCTTTCACTGCTGGGAAGTGCTCCAAACTGCTTTGAGACTCTTAGCCGAATATCCAGGTTTTGCAGATGCAGTGAAACTCTGTATAATACATACAGATTGATCATCTAAATCATAGGCCATCAGCAAGAGCTACTCAAGACTCCTTGAGAAATGCCATGAAAAGAAAAGCAATGAGGGCATCAGTGTTGTGATAATTAAGTATGTCTTTTTGATATTTTAATAGGTTTACCAGTGTTTTAGTGGTTTCGAATTCACCTAGAAAACAACAAAGCGTCGGAATTTTCAAGTATGATGTTATAGACACTAGGTATACAATTGACCAAATCTTTCTACCTGCAGAGGATTATGATTCGTTGGTTATTATTTTGTTTGCAAGCAATGCATGTTATTGTTTTACACCTTACCTTGACATGCATGTGCATGTGAGCGTCGTTCATGCGGCTCGGAGGGACCTGTGCTAAATCTGATAATCTTGGTCGGTGCTGGCGCACCTCTGCATTGTATTTAATTATGATTAATTATATGTTTGTTTTTGTAACGGGGCTATGAAGCATTACTTAAAAAGGAGCAGCTTCCCACCCTTTGCTTATCCCATACACAGCCATGAGTATTTTACCTTCGTGAGAGTTTGCGCGGCAACAGTTTGTATTTGTTTACTTTCCGGTTCAGTTGTAGCCAGCTCTAGCCAGTATCACTTCGCTTTGCTCATGATGAAACACCTGCACACCTATATCCGGAATGGAGGCAGAAAATCTTACCAAAATGTTGGAAGAGATGAGTTAAAACAAAGAAACCATGCAGTGTTGACATTCTTCTCATTGCTGTTCAAAATGAAGGGATTAAGTTCCCAAATGCTTACATAAGTCGCTCCAATAACAATGTTCGATCTCATTGTATGACAGAAATCATATTACTTTACATTCTAAGGAAATTTTGCATTTTGCCACAAAATATCATTATCCGTCGTTAATTGTGGATCCTCAATTAACGCAACAATGAAGTACAAAAATACGGAGACTACCTTCTATATTGCTACAGAAGTAAGAAATACTTTGCGGAAAGTGTAAGACCTGGGTCAGAATAGGTCTTAGGGTAGGTTTTGGTATAAGAAGTTTACGTTGTAGCGTGCTAGGAGCAGGCTGGAGCTCGAAGGGAGCTACAGAAACTGCGACCGAGGATGGGAATGACCTAGTAGTGGTGGGATAGAGAGGTATGACCCTTGAAGGGGTTCCTATAAGGTCCAGGAAGGTCCCTAAGGCGTAGGTAGGGGAGGTAGAAGTACGGAACCTAGTAGTGTTGCGTAGTAGGAGTTGTACTTGCTAGAACATCAATGTAAGATGGAATAGGTTGTAGTGGAAGTGGGTCTCGAGTGTGTAAGCTCCTGAGAAGATATATGCCCAGGAAGGGAGGTCCCGGGAACTGGAGCTTAGAGGTGGACGTCCACAAATGTTGGAGGTTGTAACGGAGAAACGGCACATATTTCAACATTACCTAGATTGAGGTCCCAGAGCTTGTGGAGCAATTGGGGAGCTAGAGGAGGTTTGGGGGGTTAGCTCTCCAAGGTGTTAGGCATTGGGGAGCTTTAGTATTGTTTGAGGGAGCTCGGAGACTCACTTGGATTGCTTAGATGTGAAGTAAAAGTGTGTATTGGATCGTATAGACAATCGTAGAGACAATAGACAACAGTAGAGAGAAATTGAGATAGAGAAACAGAGAGTAAAGATAAATCCATATGGTTAGCAGGTATAAAGGGACAGGGACTGGATCTATCCAAAAGGGTGTGTGTTCAAAATATTCCAAACTGGGGCTTCAGGACATTGCGGTCCTACTTAAATAGGTACAGGAAGTGAACAAGAGAACATCTGGAGACATGAGGCAGCTAATCAAGGAAGGGAGGTAATCGAGATTAGTGCTTAAAGGAGTTGGCGGTTACGAGGGTTTTGTATGCGTGTCAGGATGAAGGACATTTGGGTAGGTATATCAGAAATACTTGGGGAGGTGCAGACGAGGTACAGGAGGTGGATAGGATGAATGACAACGTGTGGCGGGTACTGGGACTGGTCTGGTTGTAGTCAGGGCATGACAGAAAGTTGTGTTGATTCTCTCCGCTCTGATCTTTGCTATACATTAATTTCTTCCATTGGATGGGCCTGTGCATGACGGAAAACTAATCGGGATGGATGCAGAGTTATGTTCATGAGCCACTGTGAGGCACCCTTCATCTCTTACTATTTAGGTTCTGATTTTCAATTCCTTTGCAGTTTTAGCCAGTTCCAATGGCATCCTATTTGATCTCTATTGCACCAGGAAATGTGGTTTATCGTCCTTTTCCTCATCTTCCTTGCAAGTAATGGATTTCCGGAATCTGGTCAGAGCTAGAGTTAATTGAAGTTGCTTACTAGAATTTCAACAAAGATATCTGAAAGATGATTTGGAGATGTATGTATATCGACCCAAATATCAATGACTTTGTGATCAAAATTGAGAAAGGAAAAGCCCCAAATGATGCTTACAATGTGTGAATGACCATTTTTCAAATCAAAATCATGCTGAACTGAAATCTTATTTCCAAGCAAAGTTCTGTATGATAAAGGTGCCAATTTGATTTTATATTTTGGTGCATCTCCGTCTTCTTTGTCAAACGATGGACCTTTCGAGTCTGGGTTTGGGCCTGAGCGGGGGGGGCTTTTGGCAGCCTGAATGTTTTCCTGTCCTATGTTCGAGCCTATGTGTCAACTTTTATGGGGAAGAACATTACAGAGGAACAGCATCATGGTGAAAATCAAGGCCCTCAACAGTATTGATTGTGGGGTAAGTGGCTGGTTGCCGTTTAGGAGGGACATTTTGGCTTATTTTGAGTTGCATAGCTTTTGATTCCACAGCGAGGACTTGGAACTTCCCGTCTTCAAATTTTGCCACAGGGCAAACAGAAAGAGAATCAGCGCTGAATAATTGGGTGGGAATGAATGAGAACGAACGACAAATTGCAGTAATGGAGGTAGTATTAATAAGCAAACTGAGAATGTTTTGGGCTGAAATGGGACAGAAAAGTTAGTTAATATGTTTCTTTACTCACTACACGAATGCAACCTATACAATCCTCCTATCTATTGACACGGTCTATCATATATATGTGATCTTTGAGTTCCAGGTCCCACTCATCATCAGGGAATAGACAAACTTCTCCTCGTCAAGTTGTCATGCAGCCAAGTTAGTCTGCACAGCCATTGCAAACACTCTTACTTATGCCTTCTGTACCATCTCCAACACCATCACCACTAATTGTCCAATCCCGGGGGAGTTGTTCTTGCTCACTGCTAATGATTATTTGCACAGACTTGAAGGCATAACTCTCGGTCCAGAAGCCGCCCCGCGTGTTCACATAGTACTCCTATCATTATCCCAGGAGAACCTACAGTTGTTGCACAACAATCTTCAGCTTATGTTTCTTTACAATATCTAGACCTCATATAACTTGGCATAGTCCTTCAAGTTCCAGGTCACATTCACCCCCTCATGCTCCGGTTCATCTCACTGGAGTCTTTTATTATGAACCTTCTTGATACATTTGTTGTTGATCTCCTCTAATTGTGCTACCAATTCTTTCTCAGTATTATGAAACTAGAACACTTTCACATTCTCCAACTTGAGTTATTTCTCCTTGCACTGATCGATATCATCAATGGTGCCAACTTAACTGTCGAGATTATGATTGTCTCCGCCATTACTGTTGTGATTATGATTAATGTCATCATGACTCTCATGATGGTGTTTGTTACCGATTTCCTACACACCGTCTTTCTCGTTTGTATTTCGATTCATGTTCTCAATTCCCAGGTCAGGATCATGACTGTCGGAGAAGATATAACAGATCATGGTCAGAATTTTTGTAAAAGGAATCACATTTTTTTTTTCCTATTATATCTGTTTGTGCAGGTGTTCTACCTGGTTGAAGCTATGTTTTTACTTACTCTCAACCCATGTACCTACTACACTTAGTGATGTTCCCAGTCATACTTTTCGCAAGAAGCATTTTCCACCTGATGCTGATTTCCCTACTTCTGACTTCGAAGCGGATCATTCGGAGTATGTCGCATCACATTATCCTTGTCATGCTTGTAACCATCCATTTTTGGGGAAACTTGTCCGGGGAAACATCGTTCAGATTACCTTTCTCAATCTGGAACTCATCTACCTCCGTAAATATATAAGGGAAAAGGACGACTCGCACCACAAACTGCTGGTCGTCCCTCCCCTGGGTGCATTCATCTAAGTGCTCACAGTGGTTATGTATTTGAAGAAGCACAAAGAATTCCTCAGGCCATTTGTAAGTGTCCTTTCACTGATATTCACAGTCAATGATAAAACTTTTCATAGGTACGCATTTCCCTCGCACGGTACGTGACGACGATGGCCGCATGGTTCTTGATGATGATGGATTTCCCTTTCAGTGTATTTCCCACTGTTCCTGATGGGGATGGATCACCAGTTCGATGTACCCCTACAGGTCGTGCTGTGAATATGGATGAATCGCACCAATGATATCCTGGAGAAGAAGTATTCGCGGTCTGCCATGATTCCCGGTGTGTAGGAGTGCATGACACATTAAGCGATTGTGGATACCCATATTGAAGGAGAGCCCTCGCAACCTACTGGGGGTATGGTATAGAGAATTAACTCTCAGTGTAGCTCTAGTTGCATATACGGTGGTATGATTTCGGTATGTTTCTGTAGATATAGCAGGAAGGTGTTGTTTTTCCATGTGCTTATAACACAGACAGCATTGAAGGGAACGCCTCGGAGAAGGTAATTAAGGGTGGTGCCAATGCGGATGCCGTAGTCTTGGAGGATGGGTAGGCTGAGATTCTTGGGTGCCTCGTTGATGCGCAGGAGTAATGCATGTTTTGTTAATGGCCTTCAGTCTGTTTTGTGTTGGTTACGGTTGTCAAGCCGGCTCAGGTAGAGATTTCACTCAACAGTTGAAACTTGATCTTCAGGAACACCAACAAGTGGTACGGGAAGTACTAACCTGGTTAGAGAAGCATGATCTGTACCTACGACTGCAGAAGTGTGAATTTAACAACAACAGATTGAATATCCAGGCCATATTATATCAGAAGGGGACGTGAGAATATACCCGGTAAAGGTAGCTGCAGTTTGCGACTGGCCAGCCCCCACTAACCTTCAAGAGCTACAAAGGTTGCTTGGATTTGCTAACTTCTACCAGCGCTTTATCCCGAACTTTACAAGTATAGCCAGATTCCTGAATGACCTCACTCTGAATGCCCTGTCGGTAGAGTTTCCTTCCTTATACTGCCAGAACTACCCAGAATTGCCTCATAATCAGATCAGCCCTTCCGCTTCTCTTAACGAACCTGCGAACCTCCCATGGACCTCCCATAACTCTTAACAAACCTCTCGAGGCCCCAACTTAGTATATTTTGAACACACACCCTTTGTCATGCCCTGACCGCAACCAGACCAACCCCAGCACCAGCCCACATGCTTCTTTACACCTCCCCAAGACATCCCTGAGATAGTACGCACCTCCCCAAGACAGTACCACTGGTAATACACACCTCCCTAAGACAGTCCTGACAACCATCCCGACACACATACGATAGCACCAGCTCCATTAAGTACAAATCTCGATCACCTGTCTCCCTCAATTACCTGCCTCATGTCCCCTAGACTCTGATGTTCCTTTGTTCACTTCCCATACCTATTTAAGTAGCTCCGTAACGTCCCCAAGCCCCAGCTTGGTATATTTTGAACACACACCCTTTACATAGGTCCAGTCCCTGTCCCTTTGTACCTGCTACCTATACGGAATTCTCTTTACTCTCTGTTTCTCTACCTGTGTTTCTCTTTACTCTTGTCTATTGTCTCTCTGATCGTCTATACGATCGAATATACGCTTTTACTTCAAGTCTAAGCCTTCTGAGTGAGTCTCCGAGCTCCCTCGAACATTACTAAAGCTCCCCAACGCCTCAATGCTTGGTGAGCTACCCTTCCCCAAACCTCCCAGAGCTCCCTAGCTACTTTGTAAGCTTTGGGACCTTAATCTAAGTAATGTCAAAGCTACCTCTTACATCGAACTACGTATCGCTTCTCCGTTACCACCTACCACACTCGAGGACGTCCATCCTCAAGCCCAGTCCCCAGGGACCTACTTTCCCTGGCATATACCTTCTCGGGAGCTTACACCCTTGAGACCCATTTACATCTACAACCTACTTGATCCTATATTGATATTCTAGCGAGTACAACTCCTACTACGCAATATCGTATGGTCCTGCACTCTTACTTAACCTCCCTACGCCTTAGGGACCTCCCTCGACCTCTTAGGAACCCCCTCAAGGGTCATCATCTCGTCGTTCCATCCACTACCAGGTCATTCCCGTCCTCGGTTGCGGTTCTCGTAGCTCCCTTCAAGCTTCAGCCTGCTCCTAGAACGCTACAACATAAACCTTCATATACCAAAACCTACCCTAAGACCTATTCTGACCCAGGTCTTACACCCTTTTGCATAGGTCCAGTCCCTGTCCCTTTGTACCTGCTAACCATATAGATTTCTCTTTACTCTCAATTTCTCTACTATTATCTTTTGTCTGTACGATCGTGTAAATGATGCAATACACACTTTTACTCCACGTTTAAGCAACCTAAGCGAGTCTCCAAGTTCCCTTGACCAATACTAAAGCTCCCAAACGTCTACCGTTTTGGTGAGTTGACCTTCCCCAAACCACCTTGAGCTCCCCAACTGCTCTACAAGCTCTGAGACCTTGATCAAGGTAACGTTGAAACTATCCCTTACATCAAAGTGTGTACCGCTTCACTGTTATTACCTCCACCACTTGAGGAACTGCGCCGCTACTCCCACTTGCCGGAATCTCCTTCCGTGGCTTATACCTTATTGAGAGCTCACATGTCCAAGACCAACATCAAATACAACCTACAATAATCCTATGTTGACATTCCTAGCTAGTACAACTCATACTACACAGCGCTTTTACATCTACAGGTTCCTGTTAGTTCTACCTTCCCTCGTTATGTCCTAGGGACCTCCCTGGACCTTCTCCAAACCTCTCCTAGGGTCATTTCTCACAATCACAATCACTACTAGGTCTTTACTGTCCTCGGTCGCAATTCCCATAGCTCCCTTCAAGCTCCAGCTGGCTCTTAGCACACTACATCATAAGTCCTCATACCAAACCCAACCTTAAGACCAATTCTGACCCAGGTCTTACAGACAGCTGTGTAACCATTCAACATTGGCAGTTGCTCAATGAAGTCCATGCAGATCAAATCCCATGGTCGGACCGGAATTGGCAAAGGTTTTAACAAGCTGTAAGACCTGAGGCTTATTGCGACCACAGAAGATGCAGGAATTAACGTAGTCACAACCAAAGTCCCTGACCTTGGGCAAGGTGTATTGACGAGGTACTGACTCTAGAGTTCAGTTCTGGCCAAAATGGCCTGAGAGTGGATAATCATGAAAGTAGGGGAGCACTTGAAGGCAAAGGTCGCTGTGATTCGGAACATAAATATGGTCATCAAGGCATAATCACCCATTACTACCTAAGCTCCAACATTTATTGAAAGGATCTTTGGCAAGTTCCAAACCAACAACGGAGCTCGGGTCCTTTGGAAGAGCGACAATAATAGCTTGATGCAAAGCCTTGAGATCCATAACAATAGAGGCTCGGAGTATTGAGCCTTCTAAGGAGGTAGCTTGAAGAGAAGTAGTCAGTTGCTCATTAGTGAAGATAGGTCGGAAGTTGTGATGGTTTGCATGTAGACAATATCCCCCTCTTTTAAATAGATATTGCAGCATCTAATTATTGAATTGGGTTTTTTGCCAAGCTTCCCCAATCCGAAGCAAATAACCTTGTTGAATTGGTGGAGATACTCTGACCAACGGACCTGTCGGCAGGTGAGAATCTTGGTAGTAGAGAAGTAGTCAAGATTTTTATGATTGGTGATGACGTTCACCAGATCACCCGAACCTTCCAAATAATGGCGCCAAGCTTTGAAGGCTTCAAAGATGGTGAGAAGCTCTTTATGGTGAGTATTGTAGTTGAGCTCCGCAGCGTGAACAGTTCTGGAGAGGAAGGCTAGAGGGTGAATTTTACCTTCAACAGTCTGCATGGAGAGAATCGTCGCAATGGCATAGTCAGAAGCATCAGTTTCGACAATGACAGGACAATTGGTTTCCCAGTGAGCAAGAATAGGGGCAGAAGAGAAAGCAATTTTGAGGTTTTCAAAAGCTTCTTGACAGTCATTGCCCCAGATCCAGGGAGTGCCCTTCTGGGTAAGCCAAGTCATTGGCACAACAATATCACTATAATTATAAAGAAAACAATGATAGAAGTTTGCAAAACCCAGAATGGACTGAATGTCCTTAACCTTCCTAGGAACAGGCCATTCCAGAATGGTCTGTACTTTCTCTTTGGACATGGTCAATCCATCAGGAGAAAGAATATAACCTAAATACTCAATGGTATCCATATTTAATTCGCACTCGTCAGGATTGGCATAAAGCCGATGTTCCTGTAACTGCTGAAGATCCTTGACGTGTTCCCAGTGTTCTTCCGGTGTATTGCAGTACATCAGAATGTCGTTGAGATAGACAATGACATACACATCTAGCACGTCTGAGAACATGCCGTTAACAAAACGTTGAAAAGCAGCAGGTGCATTACTAAGGCCGAAACGCATAACTTTCCGTTCGTAAGAGGAGCCGTATTGCATCTGAAAGGTGGTTTTCCATTTGTTACCTTCTGCAATTCCAACTATATGATAAGTGTGAGTGAGATCTCAATTTGGTATAGATTGTAGCTCATTTGGGAGCGTCAAGGAGATCCGAGGTCAATGGCAGGTGATAGCAATCCTTCTTGATGATGCAGTTGAGACCGCAGAAGTGCACGCAAAGTCGAAGGTTCTCATTGTTATTGGGAACGAAGAATACCGGAGCACCATGAGGCAAGGAAGATGGGGTGAAGGCACCAGTAGTCAGCTGTTTGTCAATAAAGTCTTTAAGGGCGACTAATTCCTTTTCAGACACTTTGGAATCCCGAGCGGCGGAATGGAGCCCCGAGGCATGGACTTGACATAACTCAAGAAAGAGGGAGGTGTATATGTGCAGAAATGATAGCCACTGACATCTGCAAAACATGTATACTCGCCACAGCAAGGATACTGGCTGGAGAGCGCTCTCCAGCGACGAAAGCACCCAAAGCAAAAATCAAAGCCTGCTCTGGGTGCTTTCGCTGCTGGGAAGTGCTCCCAAGTGCTCTGAGCTGCTTTCGGCTATTTAGCCGAACATACAGGTTTTGCAGATGGATGTGTCCCCAGCAGATATAAAGGAGTTGGCTGGTTAGCTAGCTAGGGCCCGATTGGGGTAAGGTGAGCAAGAATTATTCACCATTCAACTGTGATGAGCTGGAGCACATGGAATGCCAATGCTGTCGGATTGGATTCTCAAGACTGCCCTTATATTGAAATAAAACACGGGCATAATCCTTGACTGGGCCCTTACAAAGACAATATAAGCGATGCTCTCTAATTATTTGAGGTCTGTTTCTCTGATCCCCGCGCATCCTTTCTTCTGCAATTTGTTGATTGCGAATCACAATTTTGATCAGCGGTTTCCGAGTAAGTGTTTACGGAGTTTATTAGAGAACAAGCTCCGTTGATTTACATTAAAAGCTATTCAATCGATCGGTTGCTGTTGAAATATTGCGTCATTGAACCAGGACATCGTTGTCTTTCGTAACTAAAATTGAACGTCAATCGACAGCACAGGCCGAGTCATGGTGTACAAGAACAACATGCCAAACAAATGTTCTATATCTTCACTTCTGAATCCTATTTCTACTTTGAATAACGATGGGTCACCATCAGATTTTTCTTCCAGTGGCAATATGCCTCTTTCCCATCTTCCTACTCGTCTGGGTAACCCTTGTCGAAACGAATTTGACCAATACTCGTGGAACCCAAACCTCCTGGAGAACAAACGGTCGGGGAACTTATACAGTGCGTTGTCAAAAAGCTTCCTGGATCAACACTGATGTTTTCATCCCAGACAATTGTTGCGGTCCCATCGAGCGGAACAACATTCCCAACTCTGCAAGTCGTGTTTTTTTTTTCTTTCTTTTTTTTGACGATGATATATACTAATTATTATTCCAATTCGGTAGCACGATATTGGAACGCCTTCAGCTACCGATCGTTTCTTCGATTTCGGTTGTGGGCAATTTCATGGAGGGAGTCATCGAAACGAGGTTTTCGCCCCCACAGGAGATATCTCTAATTTCAATAATTTACGGTACGTGTTGTATTTGATAATCTCCTATCGAAGCCATCATGTCATTTTTTCAATGTTCGCAGGGTTAGAAACGAGGACCACATCGATTTGGAGCAACCAGCGAGTTCCATGGTACGAGCCCGCGAATATCCTTCGTCTAATGGTACTTTGTCGACTCTCTCTCACGGAATGACAAAAAAATATTCTTTATATCGATCCTCACCTCTGGTTATCACACCCAGTACCGGAAAAAAATCATCACTGTCGAGAACATGCTCTGCTTGTGGAACTACCAACACCGTTGCATGGCGAAGATCGAAACTACATCCTGGCAACCATGTACGTCGTTAATGATCTTTGTGTTCAGTATTCAAACCAATAACACTTTCCTATCCTTTAAGCTCTGTAATCGGTGTGGCCTATGGGAGCGCAAAAATTGCAAGGAACGAACGACATCATCTGAAAGTTATACCTCGCCGATGGAAAAATATGTTGTTCGGTCTCTATATTCTGCCAAAGACAACGTGTTAATGTGACGGTTCATAAAGCAAGCGGGAATACCCTTTTAATTCAAGGTGGTAGCTCTCTCTTTTTAACAAAAAGCCAGTGCACTTGGAAAGTAGAACGTAAACTTTGGAGGGTTTTGACAACAAAGGCCGTGACGGTCAAGACATGCTGGCAGTGTATTGTATGTCGATAATTGTCATGTAAATAAAAAATAATATGGCGTTGTACATATAGTGTATAGTTGCAGTCTTGGGAAAGACGTTATGGAACCGTATCAACAAAAAAAAACCCACTCAGCGCTACTGTCGTATAAATATGACCCCTAGACTAGCACGAATCAAATAGCTTTGGCAGCTTTGACCACATGGCTTCCTTTTGCTCGGTACGACAGCGTCACCGAAGTCAATTTGGTTGACGACTTAGCACTGCTAGTAGTAGGCTTATTGTCATCTGTCGAACGCGAGTTTGACTTTGGATTGGCAGAAGCAGAGTCTGAAGCTGACGGAGACAACGTAGACGATGTACGATCCCCCTCACTTCTTGTTGTAGATGTTCGGATCAAGAATTGGTATCAGTCGTCGAAGTACAACTCGAAACCGTATCGGGGGGGAAATCACAGCTAGAATTGCCGTCGAACATCGTCGAATTGCTAGATGAAGTAGATGATGAATCGGTTTTGGAGGTAGCAGACGTTGCATCATTGATATTTCTTATTAAGCAGGGCCAATTGTTATCATCCTGTGTTCCATTCCAAAGACTCAGCACCGGCTCTGCGAATTCAAGAGTATTTAACAGTCTATATTTGAATTCAGATATGTTCATCTGACCGAATGATGCAGACATCCCTACTCAGTGCACATTCAAAGTGATTTTGAAGGATGATATTCGTGAATGACCAGTAGAGGAAGAACTGGTCCTGATGAACGCAGTTCAATTATCATGTACTCAACGCGTTCCATTCCATATGGAAATGGCATAACATGGCTTCTACTTTTCAGCCCCTTTACCTTCACTGGCAGTAGACAGGACACACGACATGGACGATGGTATTCCTCAAAGTCATTTGAATTTTGACAACGCTGAAATACATTAAGCGAAAAGATTATATCTAACCTAACGACGCATGAAAATCAGTTGCGGGAAGTTATAACGATATAGCAAGAACAGACTTCGATTTGGTTATAATTAAGGACCGATTCGAACACAGTGGAGTAAAAAGCAACTTCTTCTTTCTTTTCTCAGTCATATACCATCTGTTTCGAAAGATCCGTCGTGGTTCCGTGTCCTTGTTATGTCGGACGAAGTCAAATATCCTTGGCTCGCAGTGAGAAATTTTCTGAATGCAGTGAGTGTCTCTGATTCGTCCGTGCTCTCTGTTCTTCAACAGTGAACTATCGAATACGACTGAAACTGTACCGAATATAAATAAAAAATCAGAGTAGTTCGAAACATTCGATCAACTTATCCCAGAAAATCGTTGAATGATACGCACCCAAAGTTTCTTCGGCAATATCACTCATGCCGTTATCGAGGTCGGCAGTGTCCATTACGGGGTCAACATTCTTTCTCAGTATGATTTTACTTTTCCGAGGAGCTTCGGAACTTCGAGAGCAGAAGCATTGAATGAATGGGCGAGAACTCCTATTTCATAGCGGAAATAGCATCGGATGCGTGGATAACAGAAAATGTGTAAGTTATGACTGATTAGGTGGACGTAATGAGCAACGACGGTGTGGCTATATGGACAGAATTAGTGCAGAACATAGCCATACGACTCTTCAACCTCTTGCTGGAAGATGAACCAGCCACAGTTTCTTCTAAATTACGAGCGGCTGCATCCGGCACGAGTACCCCTATTAAGACGAGTACTTTCTTCAATGGGTCTTCCTGTACATGGTTTGATACTTACTAGTGTAACAATCTTGAAGCATTTGTCATGAACAACATCAATGCTGCATGGGGATTACATCGCGCCAGAGCATACGGTCGTTCAGAATGTCAGGTTCTCGAATGCATTGACAGGAACGCAAACCGGTTTTCACGATTTAACAGAGGATCCCATTCGGCCAAACATTTTTCAATTCCAACCATGATTCATCGTAACCTTCGTATTGACCCTATCAAAACATTCGCCTTCGAAAATCGGTACAACGCCCATCGAAATGCCCGTGGCAAGGTTCTGGGGGTCAAATTGGTTCAGGATGAAGTTGACGTTAAGATTCTTGACTTGGTATGCGAAACCGCGAAATTGGGCTTTGAGAAAAAAGATAGACATCCAAAGATGTCGATGGATGCTATCATGGCGATTTTAGCTCCGGATTCTTGGATCAAGGTGGCCTCCCGGTTTTGGACAGGATTGAAGTTACTTTTGTCTAGCCAAGTGCCTTGGGATGAAAACATGAAACTGGAATAAGGAGTACAAAGTCAAATACTATTACTTGAGCGCGAAACATGAATATACCGATGTGGATAGTGACCTTGCTCGTATCAGCTGCAGACGGAGCCAGTGCGACAGTCTCTGAAAACCGTTTGAAGGTCATCCGATGCTCGGGCTTCGCTCTCGAAAGAAATTGATCCCAGGTGTCTACGTTCTTAGGAGCAGTAAGCACCTTCTAACGATTCTTGAGCATTATAGCCAAATTATACGTCGACATAAACATTTGTAGTGGGCGATCTAACTCCGGTGACAGTCTGCAGCGAACAATCTTTTCCTTCACCCCGTGTATTCAACAACGTTCGAAAGGAAAAGTCGCCGCTGTGACCATCGTATTGGCTTCCGTAAACATCGTCAAGACAATGTTGAAGATAGCGGGCGAAGTACATCAAATGAACTGCGATCTCTGCTGCTTTGTCCATGGAAGGTTCTGGGTTGAGAAGAGCGCAGAGGAACGACAACGTCACGGTTTATGATAATCAGATCAGAGGTGTTTATGACAGCATCGACATTGAATCTTCCTTGGTAGTCTGAGGGGAGGTTGTTGACTGTTTCGATTAGGGTCCCAATGTCCGCACAGGATTATGGACAGTGGACTAAGCAGTGAAAGTGCAACGGATCCTCCAAAGGAAGGAGATCGGTGATACTACGAGTTTCAATGTCGTGCTGCGATGAACGAAAGATAGAAGCCATTGCCGTCAAGTTCAGTACCTGTTTTCGGAGGTCTGTAGAACATGTAAACATTGGCATTCCGCAAGAAGCAGCGACTGCCGTACTAGGTGGGCCGTCGATTTGAACGGTGAGTCGCTCGAGACGCAACATTTCCGGTGTTGCAAACGTATTGTCCCGGAGCGTCGACCAGATTTAGTAGATTCCCAGACCGAAGATAGCATCGTAACCTCCTTCAAATCCATCGAACGGCCTTTCAGAGTATCAAAAACAACAGGAAGCTTTTCCGAAACAATAATGACTTGATCAGACAGGGATTGCAAGGCCGAATAATCGACCACCCGTCGTGACACGATCTCACTCAAATATTGAGTACGATCTATGAGCTCTCGCATCAGAGGCAACGTCTGCGAATCCTGGGCTGAAGTTAAATACGTTCGAAGTCTTATACATAAAACTTACAAGACTGGAAACCAACTCTGAACTCAAAGTGCCAACACCGTAGGCCTCTTTCAATAAAATGTCGATGGCTACCATCGTCCGTTGCATACGCTTATCAGAGGAAGCAAAGGATTTAGCCATTCAAGACCGCTATTGTTTCCACCACGGCTGTCTTTCTAGAATCTCGAGCGCCAGAAGCAATACAGAGGTTCGAATTCGAAATGGCGTAGCTTAAAGCCTTTAAAGAAGAAAATTGTGATTTCAGTAGACGCTTAGGGCGGGCAGGTGTAGATGAATTGTGTCGTTCGCTGCGAAATTGACCTACAGTTATTGTACAATTGAATACCGTCCGTACGAATTGCGGGAATAATCGAAAGAACAGCCGAAGGTGCGCTCGAATAACGCTAGCGCCAAATGATGATCGCTCGAGGTACGAAGACAGTGAGAGTAAACAGTCCGGACATGGTCAACTGGGAGAAGTCGCCGTTCCGACCGGCGCTTAAGTAGTCCAATCCAACGAAGAACGTCCCGCAGCTTGAATTCGTATGGTTCTCCTTCTTTCCGTAAAGAGCGTTCAATAAGAACCATATGCTGTAAAGAGGTATTGAAGGCGGTTATAGGTTCGAGGAGTTTTGTGTCGACTTCGGGATGCAAATATTGGCATACCAGACGCAAATCAGATGGTAATAACTGATCAACATAGACTTTTGTAAATCTGTTCACAAAATACTTGAGTAGATCCTTACGACCCCCTCGTTGACTAAGAGGATTTTGAGCTGCAAAGATGCCAAAAGCCGGATGCTTGATGAATGTTCTATCTAGCTCCGGAATGTAGACAGATGACAGCATTGAGCCCTTCAAGAACAGCCTGGGAGGCAAGATTCATGTCATCCAAGAGGACCCACCATCCTTCCTGTAGAGCCCTCAAAAACTCACGATCTTTCCAAGCAGGCTCTCCAGCCTTACCACTGTCAACAGGAAGGTCACAGCCAAACAGGTCAATTAGATCACTTTGATCAGACAAGTTTATACGACAAAGCTCGTGGCGTGAAACTTGTGCCAACGCAGTGATCAAGCTAGTTTTCCCAATGCAGGGCTAGCTTCTAATAGAATTTGTTTAACGAGCTGACAAGCTCTAACAACACGGATAGCATTTGCCTGAGTAGTAGGCACCTTAAAGCTAAACGTATAATGCTGCACCAGCTTGGACCCTCTTGGAATAACAAACGGAGCTAATAGGTAGGAGATGGACGGATAATGTTGAGGTTTGAACGGATTGGAAGTGGAACAAGGAACAAGTTCATTGAGACGAGCAACAGCGGCTAGCTTCATTTGTCACAGTAATGTTTCTGATAAGGAGGAAAGTGACGCGGTCGACTCAAGACCATTTAGGTAAGTCATATGGGCAGCATGGTGCTGAGGACATTTCATTAATAAATGGATACGCCTTCGCTAATAAATACATTCTACTCACGAAAATTTCCTCTAGGAGCATTTTCCTTCATCCTCCTTCACACATCACGTTCAAAAATGATACCCAGGCCTGAAACAGACGACTCAGAGGTATGTACCCTTTCGTAATCTAGAAGAACGCACCAGTATATCCGTGAGATTCAAGAACGAAGTATCTTCGGCATTTTCAGAAAGCCATAGCACGAAATCCAGCACTGCGGTCGTATATCGCTGGAAACTTTTATGTTTTCACCAACAACTTATGATCATATGTAGATCAGCTGGATCATCCATGGAAGGGACCCATATTTCGATGAACGGATTACGAAGAGCAGGAAACAATTCCTTTTTCTAGTAATCACCACCGGGATTCATTGTAGCCACGAGCTTGAATTCGTGTGCAACAAGAGACGAATAATGGTGAAGATGATCAGCTGCCTTTTCAGCTAACACTAGAGTGCGTGATGGTTCTAGGACGCTGTTGAAGCGTTCCAGTACGGAATCATCAGCAAGAGAAATCTAGTCCACCAAGACATCCCGGTTACGCATAGCCTCGTTTGAAGCTTCTCCAGGGCGTTGCGAGTAGGAGAAGTTAGAGTAGTGGATTTCAGGAGCATATCTGATTGTGATTGCAAAGTCGCTACATGGTGAGAGTCCAGTTCTGAGCCTATCTTAGATGATAGTACTCCTGTTTTCCGTAAAGCGTCAGCTTCCAACGAAGCACGATCTCCTGTGAGACCCAAACCACCAATGAGATCTGCCGTCTCCGTGTTCTGATGACAGTTGAGGCCATGGAGCCTTCTAGATCTAATGTCCGCATACACCTGACGAACAGAGGTCTTCCCTGACCCAGTTTCGCCGACGAGGAGAATCGGTTCATTGAAACGAACGGCACGAGCGACAACGACAAAAAGTCTTTGCATAGCTTTGGTCCAAATGAGAGATGCACTTGAAGGATCACAATCGAGAAACTGAGCAAAGTCTGGTGCACGACTCTAGAAATCGTACAGCATCCGTTCATTGATTTTAACTTCCATAGTGGATTCTATGACCACTTTGACGATAATTTTGTCTTCATCTCTGCGAGCACGCTCTGTTAGGAGCATGTAATAATTTTCGACTAATCCTTGATAGCCAACGGCATCTCTACCGACTCAACGGAACAAATCTCGAAGTCTGGCAAAGCTCTGCTTGCTTTCAAAACCACGATCAGTTTGCCTTCGTTTGTCCAATTCGCGAAATGCTGTGACAAACTTCTCTCCGTACAAAATTGCGATCATACATCGCTGGCAAAGAATAATCTCCAGCTCAGCTTCAAGGACGTCTTGGAAGTGAACTTCCAGAAAACGATTGCGGGACGCACGAGACAACACCTTTGTTCCTGCATATAGGCCTGATGGATTTTGCGCAGCGAACAACACGAAATGTGGGAGGGGTCTGACAGTTTCTGCTGTCTCCGGTATAACTAACTCCTGATTGTCATCGAGCAGTCTATTCAAAGCTTCGAGGACATCCGTTCGGGCGAGGTTGACCTCGTCCAGTACGATCCAGTCGCCACTTTGTAAGGCACGGATGAGCAAACCATCAGTGAATGCCAGTTCCCCGGGGACGGGTTGCAGAACGTAGGAACCAATGTATTGTTGTATATCAGTCTGTTCGTGGTTGTTGATAGGAATGAAGCGACGTCCGGTTCTTTTAGCGAGGTATTCTATTGAACTAGTTTTCCCACTGGAAGTAGGTACCTCAATGGGGACAGGGAAGCGTCGAGTGAAAATGATTCGAGCAAGAACGATTAGTTTCTTCTCTGTTGACGGTGCCGAAATGTAGTCGTCGGCAGGATCTAGAGGTACAAGTCCATGTTCCAAGAAAGGGCCCAGCTTGACAAAGTTCTGTGGTGCACAACATGGAGGTAAAGTAGGTTTGTTGGGTAATGCAGAACGCACATTTTTAATTCCAGCTAACAGATGCTTTTCGGCCAAAGAAAAGACTTTCTCGGAACTTGGTATATCGCGAAACATGGTGAATTCCATGAGGCACCCTTCCCACAGAACTCTCTGAAGTCCGTAGGTGCTTGCAATGTCGAATGCAAAAGTCATTACGCGAGCAAGTGTACGCATACTCAACTGAGAACGATGATTGGCTCGATCTGCAATCTCGCAAGTTTCAGCCAAGTGTTTAACTGCGATGTATAATTCCCAAACATCCATGATGGAAACTTTGTCGCTGACTTCACTGAAGCCAATATATTGTGCAGCAATCAGTGTTTCGCGAACCGCATCAGGAGGTGGGACATTGATTTTGGTAAACCGAGGGCGGATATTAGGAGGAACATCATTCTTGTCAACCTCAGTAGCGGGGTTCATGCACGCAAAGAGGTGGAAGATGGGATGTCGAGGTACCGGCTCCAGTGATTCTTGTTCGGTCAGAGTGATAGAGACAGTCGGTTTACGAAGCAGATTAGCGATGCACTCAGGAGTCTCTGCAGTAGCTAAATTAACCTCGTCAAGAAGGATCCTACGAAAAGTTAGTATGTAACAAGATAAAATAAGTGCAATTCACTACAGACCATTCGCCTTCGCGCAACGCTTGAACTAACAGGCCCTCGACAAAATCAACAGCAAGCCTTCCCTTGCCGCTCACATACTGCACACTGAACTCGTCAACGTCGCGCTCAAAGGCGTGACGTTTAGCTTTCGAAGTACCCTACGAAGATGAATGTAGTTTACGCCATTTTCTTGAAGTCTGTGAATCGAGTTCTCCCCTGAAAAAGTGGGAAAAATTTTATCAACGACGACAAAAACTTACTCCAGATCACTACAGTGCTTCTTGATTATCCTATCTTTTGTCAATTTCATGCTTTCCCTCCATAGCTCCACTGCTCTTTTCCATTTCCCCTGTGCGACAGATTTCCGCACGTCCGCCTCAAATCTTTCATTCCTTCTACGGTTGAACTTCTCTCTAAACAGATGCAGAAATTTTGACTGTAAAGATAAGGCAGGTATCCGCGCATCCAAGGACCGGAACCCACCAATCAAGACAGATGATTCCGTTTTTTTAGATAGATTCACGGAAATGAGAGGTTGATGTAAGATATGGGCCAGATGAGTTATGACACTAGTCTTCCCAGTCCTTGTATCTCTGGTAAGGAGCACAGGTTCGTTGAGAGCGATAGCGTTCACAATACGGGACATGAGAAGAATGGCTGGCCGATGCATAGCGAACGGCCGAGGGGGAGAAGATCCAATTTCACGCTTCAACGATTTCGCCAGTAATCAAGTGCGGCCAACACTAAGAGCGGTGCGCCGACCATCCCTGTCTGTCTCTACGTTGAAATCGGGCATCCATCGCGAAAGTAGCTACTCTTGGCATTCTTGTTCCAATCCTAGATATGAGCCGACAATGTGAGTAATCAATCCTGTGTCGGCTCAGGCAGAAGCAGTTACACCGGAACCGAAGAACACGTCCCGGGCTAGAAGAAATATCTCTTCGTGGAATGAAGTGGTCGGGAAGATGGAATATAATGGGAGATCCTCATCGGACGTGGAAGAACCATCGTCCGGATAGGACGATATAAGCTGCTCCACCCGTACATAAAACTTTTCCACTTCTCGTACACCGACATCCCTTGTGGACACTGTGGTTCCGAGTTCCTTGACTGCTTGCCAAAGGCGGATCAGGCCACTCGTGGCTTGACTTGATAAACGAGGGTAACGCGATTGGACAATCAACGTTAATTCTTCTGTTGTAGGCGACGCGTCGACCACCTCGTGCAGCTTATGTGCTCCATAGAATGTGGGGGTAGTGAAGGTACCGTTTCGAGAAGATAAAGTAGGGCGGGTTGCAAAGATTGCGAATGTATCCGCAGCCACCACTTCGCCTCCACCTGCGACTTCTAATGATGCACGTGCTCCTGTCCATTTATCCAATCCAAGTCTCGCAATGAACGGCTTGATCAAAGCCAGGACCTCATTACTGCCTCGGTCGATCTTCTTGAACACAACCCACTTTCCTTCCCGCGTTGCTCGGGCTAGTGTACCTTCCTTCCGTTCGAAGGTTCCTGGCTGACTTGGTGATGAGACGTGTGAACCAAGGAGAGAGCGAGGATCGGGTGATGTGTCTGCAAGGTGAATGAATAGTAACTGGTTTTGGACATGAGGAAACAGAGTTTCCGCCAGATGAGAAAGAAGCAACGTCTTCCCGGATGATGGGGCAGAGGTAACGAGTATTGGCAAGCATGTTGAGAGATGCAGGGCAAGTGATCGGGTAACCTTTGCTGCTATCGGCGTAGGAATGAGAGGAGATGATATGTTCTCAGTTACAGAAGATCGCACTAATACAACTTCGTGTAAATTCATGACGAGCGGACTGAGACGCATATCATTGATTTCGGATACATTCAAATGCATTTGAAGCAGGCTTACCATAAGTCAAAGAGTTGTATCTGTTCTTGAACGATTTCTGTATCAGAGCAAAATCTTGCGATTCTATCGCAATGGCATTTGTAGCTGACCGGACGCGTTCTAATTTTGTGATTGGCATGAGCCAACCATCTATTATCAAGTGGGAGCCATCCAAGGCGAACCCGTAGCCGAGTGTACAGTTCACAGTGTACAGTTCACCTACTGTCGTCGTCTCGCACTTGTCGCGTCCTGCTTCTCTGATCCCACTTTGGAGAGCATAACACCTGATGGCTAAAAGACGTGACGCGGCGTCCAAGGTGCTTCCAGATGCTATTTGACGTAGAGATGTTAAGGATCAAACGAGAAAAACGGGTCCTTTTGCAAGCAAGGGGTTGTGTAGCATACGATATAGAATGCTTGAAAATTGTTACAAAATTGATTTGAGCCTGTAGGTGAGATAGGACATACCGAAATAGTTCCCTCGTGAACTTCAATTAGCAGACATAATGCTATTAGCCTCTTTTCAAGATCTTTTGAGTTTGTTATCCATCGAGCATATAGATCAAGTAGGACAAGCCGGAATAGTGTTGCGATGCAGGTGGTATATGCAGAAATATCGCGAGTGCAGACGATAGATTGTCAAATATTTGGCTCACGGAGGTACCTGAGATGCACGTGCTGTTACCGAGGTGTGACTTCAGAGTTTCCTCCCATCTCCAGCGTACTACATCTGCGCCAATATTTATGAGCCCCAAGAACGGAAAATTTGTCACTCTGGAAGTGTTCAAACTCGGTAGGCAAGGAGAGCGCCGTGAATGCAAGTGAGACGTGTTTTATTGAGATATCAAGTTGTAGCTGACTTTATTCGCAGCAGGAAGCAGATGCAACAATATACACCGAAGTTTCAGACGAGGGATATAAGAGGATTATAAATGGGAGGCTTCAACGACACGACTTTGTCGAAGATGATGGTGTACATGAATAAGCGGATAATGGGATGGACGACTGGTTTAATAAACATGAGGGATATCACGATTCGGACGAGGAAACGGAAGAAACTAAGAATAAGAAATATATGTCATACTTCTGCTTACTAGTCAAAAGCTCGACTTAAATCTATCACAGCTAACAACAATTCGAAAGAGAAATCAAAAACCAACGCCAAAGTTCTTGGACCTCTAGGAGCGCCAACCTTCAATGACTATCGAAAGAAGGTCGCAGCTGATTAAGAGAACGATTTCATGTTGAATTTCTTTGGAGAACTCGATGCCCTGCCAATTAATGATTATTTCTTACCAAGTCACGCGAACGGAAAGACATGTCTGAAATATGACACTTTCACAAATTCATCCCAAGCGCCATACCAGAAAAGACCATCCTCTGCAGACGGCTCATCAGATGGGCGAGATGACTTTTATGGAGCTCCTTCTGGCGAGGTCTTGTTCTCAAGTCGGCAGAAACGCGTTAAGACAGAACCCGAACGCCTCCTTCCCATGACAGAACGCTTGACTCAGATCGATATGAAGACAGACGAAGACCACTTTCCAGGTGACGATTCATTTGACGATATCGATATGGACGCGTTCATGGCAGTAGTACATGATGTTGATATGAAACCGGCCGCGTCTGTTCCTGAGGAAATCTCGGAAGTGGAACACCTGGATGAGAAGAAACCCGTGTTGTGGCTTGCGGTATACGATTCACTTATCGTGTCTTCCGAAGACCTTTTTGGACCTCTGGCCACTAATACTTTGTCAATAAAGTCTTTCGACGTATTTGCGTTCAAGCCTGACGGCTCGTTGAGGTTCTTCTAGATCGATTATCTCGAACACCAAGGTGAGCTTTTCTTCATAGGAAAGCTCAAGATAAAAATCCTAGTGCCTGGGTTTTATGTTGTGTTGCCGAGAAGAACTTGGAACGAACCCTTTTCATTCTTTCGCGCGAAAAAAAGCGCGGAGCAAGGGGAAGCCGAAGGGTGGTATGACACCGATGAAGTGTCTAAGCTGACAGATGTTTACAGAAGCTTTGATGCTATACGGTCCAAACGGGACGTCAAGAAGTTCAACGGCAAATTTGTCGAACGCCAATTCGTGTTCGGGGATCCAAACATTCCGAAAAGAAAACTACATTGATAAAAGTCGCATCCCACTTCGCTGGTAAAACTATTTGCTTTTCGCTTCTTCAGTACTGACCCTGAATTTGATTTACAGACATGCAAATACCTCACGACGCTCGAAGCCCTAATATTGCCAAGATATATGGGACCAACACCTCCACGTTTGAACTAATCCGCCTTTCAACTACTCGTTCTTAAGAGGAAGATTATGGGTTCTTCCTGGATTTAGATTTGGAATCCACAGATCGACAACGCTGGACTACGCTCTCTGCCGAAATGTAACAACTTCCGGTACTGATTGTTTCTTCATAGGTTTCGCAGTAGAAGTTTCAGGTTGTTGTGGACGACCCAAACGTTTTCATCCCCGTGTCAGACACCGATCACAATGTAGCGAAAGAATCACTACCGTTGAACGTTGTGAGTCTCAACGGCGTGCTATTGTCAACCATCGAGAAAATAAACGAGAAGTCGTTTGTGCAACTGCTCGGATGTGGCGTAATAGTAAGACATCAGATGAATCTATGATGTCTTTATTCTAATTGCCTTTTAGTGATCATCGATGGTACCACACCGCTTCAGTATCCTTCTTGCACCGTTCAAACTTTTGTCTGTCCATTGGACAATCTGCAACCGGGTTTGAAGCTTCCATCAAGGCTAATGGTAAAGGATTCATCTTACCGATGAAGAATGAACGCATGTTGCTTAACGTTTTAGTACGTAGGTTCCTTCACTAACAGTCCAGAGTGTTTTCTCACTCTAGTTCCCAATCCTAGCTTCCATTCAAAAAAACGATCCTGATATGTACATAGATAATCACAGAACAAACCAACCAACGTACTGAATGAACATCAACAATCAATGATCAATGCGCAAAAAAAAACAAAAAAAAAAAGGACACACAACCTAATCTTTAGCGAAAAGGAATTTGGTAGAGGATGACATAATTCACCAACCAAGGAAGTACACAGAACGAAGACATCCGCAAGAAGAATGATACTGTGTCTAGATAACAGAAACGACGTGTTGATACGCCATACATTCATCGAAATTAATACATACATTTCGGACAAGTTGTTGAAGGACTCGAGAGACAGTGAGATCGAGAACCAAATATATCGGCCAAATAATCAAGCAATACCGCATGGCACAATGGACACTTCACCGTCGTTAGAACATAGATCGGAGAAGCAAACTTTGAGATGATGTGTACTCACGCGGCGTGGTAATCATAGAAAGATTGAATGATCCCCTTTCTGTCTCAATTTCGATGCTCTATGAACGAATTATGAACAATTAACCAATTGTTGAACAGCATGACCATAGAGTACCTTGCGAATTATCATCAATCTCATCATCTTCCGCTAAATAACGAAGGACGTCGATAGATTTAATGAACTCCAAATGATCGAGATCATCGAATGTAGAAATGGGAGGTAAAATGGAACGTTTGTTAGTGGAATTGTGGGGCGTCATTGGAAGTTTGTCATCAATCATAGATGAGTCGACCCAATCTCTGGGAATCATCCTCGATGACATAGGAAACATCGATTCATGTTGTGGTGGAATATCGTGCGCAGTTTGATCCAAATAACCTTCAAAACGCAATTGAGGAGTTCGGTGCATTGGTCGTCGATTGTATCTGTTTGACAACAAGTTTGATTCTGAAGGAGATGCTGGAATACCAAACTGAGGCCGAATGATTGTAGTAGGAGAAACAGGCCGAAGAAGAGGCAGTCCGGAAATTTCAGGAAATTCATAATGCCTAAATCGAGGGGTTGATATGGGTGATGTCGTGTCAATTGTGTTTAGAAAGGTTTCCGACTTCAGCTGACGATCACTGGAAGGACCAGGTTCGTAATAAGATGTTGAAAACGGTGGAATACAACGGGTTGCAAAGTCCTCTCTGGAAAAAGATTAACTAGAGAACAGCATCATTCAAATTTAATCGTTACCCGAATAATGGAATAAGATCTTCCTTGACGTTCCAAGCGCCTCTGTTGTCACATAAACAACGGTAGAGAAAAGAGATTGCGAAACGATCACTACCTCAACGCCAGCTTCAGAACGATCTGCAAACAATGTAAGAAGCAAGACAGTGAATCATAGAGATGACTTTCGCACCTCATACGCTAACCATGTGCCCTGAATTGCTTCAACACCATCTTTGATGATGCGCATAACTTGAGAACGATCTGGGTACGAATTCAGTATTCCTACTACATCAACTGCAAGAGGTGTTCGATGACCGTGTCGATGATGACTATGAAGAGCGTACCAGTACAAAGTCCAATCGCTGATGATATAGATTTAGATAATGTTCAGTTGACGTCGACGAAGTTCATACCTTTCCATAGGCTGGTCCACAAAATGAAACCGCTGTTCTTATCCATCATAACCGTATGTCCGTTAAGCGGATATTCGTATACCGAACTGTTTCATATAGACGATATCAAATCCAAACAGAACGGTATCGACGATTTTCGTACATGTATCCCTTGCCATCACAGGCGGTGTGGTATTTTCGCTCTACGATATCGTGTCTCGTACCCAAAAAAGGATGTCGGTCTGCGATATCATACGATCCCAAACGACGTGTCGATAACTGAGCATATATCGACGTTAGTGAAAGGTAGGTCTTAATAAAAATTTCGGAACGCACCTGCGGCATTCAGCGCGATAGAAAATATCAGTTGATGTTTTCTGGTCGAATAATCTTCTCCACAGAAACGGCTAACGATTTGTAGTCCGTAGAATGCAAGAGATGGATGAGATAGAGGTAACAAAACGAAAGTCTTCGTTTGATGTTGTTATCGAGATTGGTGCATGCAAGAAAGAGACGCTATTCTAAATGCCACAAAACGGAGTACTTGTTTTCAAGCTGAAATAACAGCGTCTTGGAGGTAAGGGAAAAAAGAGGTGAATTTAAGTTCAGTCGTGATCGCAGAGGCTTTCGAGACTCAGTGGCGGGTGACCGATGATACTGCGCATATTTAAAATCGGTCTTTCAAACTAAGTAGGAATCGACCGCCGAATAAGCTTTGACCGTTCTTGACTCTTCCAATGATTCGTCGTCGAAATTCAAACTTACATGTCATTAGCAACTTTGAAGGCCTGGTAATTTTGTTTGTAGTCATAGATCATTACAAAGAAATCGGATCATTGTCGATCACCGAGAGGATGGATGAACCCACAATTCAAAAGAAGGCAAGGTACCAGAAGGTACCTCGGATACCGTTTTTACTCATTTAGTCAGGGATAACTTTCTGCGATATCGTTCCGTTGTACGCTACGATTATAAGAATCTATAAAACATACGTGTTTATCAGCCTGATTTTAATCCACACAGAATTCCAGACGCTATAGAGCACTCACTGTTCATAATTGTATGCAAATTATAATAATATGGTGGCGTGCACAATAGGGAAAATAGAAGAAGATGTAACGTAAGAAGTAGCGAGGTTACTAACTGATCGAGTAGTTTTCCGCCCCTTCCTCCTTTTTTTTCGGATTGTTTCATCTTTGTGCGAACTGCTGTACAAAACATGTGCTTGTTTCAGAAGAACAGGTTTGTAACCCGTCCACAGGTTTAGACTGAACATTGAACCCTATAAACTCTGATTTCGATTTCGCTCTATATAGTTCATCAGTCAGTACTGCAAGAATGAAATAGAGTGACGAATTACCGTCAAATTCCGTTGTAGAAGAATCCGAATGCTTGATCGCTTTTGGCAATAAAGTAGTAAAGTGATTCTGTTTCGTTTGAGGTGACTTTTGCTACTAACGACTCTCCGTTCCGTTAAAATGTTGGTTCACGAACAAACATTGAGAACTGAACTACGTGTTGCGTTGGTCATGTCGCAATCCCGCAAATTCTGGACGTTTCTTATCTTCGGCAAGAAGGAGACTCTCCTCAAGGAAGAATATTTCGACAAATTTATGCATCAAGAAGCAAAGGTGAGCTTGTTATCCGAATCGAAACGACAAACACCCAATGTGTAATCTTTTTCCGCACGACCTCAGTCCTTGGATCACCTTGTCCAGCAATCATATCGCGAAAAACAAAAATGAAAAGTTGTCCTCTTTTATCGCGAGTTTGTTGCGTAGCTTTGAAAATTTTGGCTTTTGCGATATCGACTGGGGAACGACATTAATCTTGTGGTAATCAAGGGACAGAATACGATGTATTCACCGATGGTTGAGCCTCGTAAATTGGACCAGCGCCTACGCCTTCCGATCTCTTTACCATATTCACTATACAAACGCATTACTTCTTTTCGACATTCGTAATATCGTGTTAAATCGAGCCAGTCCTCGATAGATAGAAAGACTGGCAGGATGAAAATGAGGCGACGGTCTGAAACAAATAGCTTCAGTATCTTTAAGGATAGTACGCGGCCAGAAGAAGCTGCAACGATAACATGTTAATGAGAAGTATTGATGTCGGAAGATGGTTGTGTATGTACAGACGGACATGGTGAGGATCCATGCAGCGACAGAGGTGAGCGGACCTGTCATCCAGTTGTTGAATTCCGTTTGAGTGCGTATTATTTGAACAGATAGTGCAGATGATCGTCCCGGAATTTTCAAGCGAGCTCGAAAACATTCAGTTTTGTTATCCATGTCCTGTTGATGAAACTTACATACCGAAAGCGCCGTCCTGGGCTCAACTTTCTTATCTGGATTTGTGGCAAAGTGTATTTCTGGTCATACGTCGGAGTGTTGGCCTATGAGTAATGAGTTTTCAGCATTGCATTCGATCAAGAGAAATCTATTTACATGTAATTTCCGGAAAACAAAGCACGGAAGGTTGTTGCGTTTTTTGAAAATAATCTTGAACTGGTTCCTTCATGTTAATGACATAGAAAGAGTTCTTTTTTGTCACGAAGATTATGCATGAGTGTGAGAGGAGGTTGAAAGAGGCATCTGACCAAAAAGGACGTCGTGAGCAAAATTCTAGTCTCATTATCTTATCTTATTAGAGATTACGCAAAAGACATTCCAGCACTTCCTAAAAAGTTCAAAAACTTCCCATGACATCTTCCATTGATACAGATTACTGCGGTGACATGTTCAAAGATCAGATCTCAGAGCTTAATACATATCAATGCACGGCGACCTACCTTTCTTGGACAAAAAACTGCCAAGCATACTCTTGAAAAATTCAATAGATGGAGCTCTCCATATATATTTCTTATAAAGTGTAGCTGCTGACTTTTTAAGACGATTGGAGATCTTTGCCGCGTAGATTGACTTTGTAGTGCACTGCGAATAAGCTCTATTGTAGGCCTGGAATGTGAGAGAATGTGAGACGCCATCAACTAAAACCTAATGCTGATATCGAGATCAAACCGTAACAAAATGATGTTTGCCATTTCATTACCTACTTTGCACTAAGAAGGGAGTTTCCGATCCATATCACGCCACATGTTGTCTCCGACGTTCGAGACTCGAGCTAGATGTGTAAACAACACGCCACATCTTGCATCGAGCAGAACAGAGTTGAATTGTTGCCATGTTCTGCAAAGTCTAACTCTAGCGAAACGAATCGAAATAATCGTTCTTAAACGGTACGTTCAATAATCATGTTTTAAGCATGTTTGAAGATTGACAACAATTACTAAATTTTTCACTCTTTGTCTCTAGCAAATTCATTTCCTTTTTCTTCTTTCTTTCTTTTTTTTTTGATAGATAAACGTCGATACTTTGCGACTTTTTGGAAAGTTTTTCATCCGGTTCATCTAAGTTTCTTTGTCAATGACATCTTTGGATATACTGCATCGACAACAACTCAAGCAGTCGTTTAGTAAGCATTGCTACATCTATCTTTTCATTCGTACTTGTCTCACTTTTCTTAGAACGTCTGATAACGATGTTAAACGAAACTTGGCCTCCATGTGTTGTACCTCACATCTATATGAATGCTCCTAGCTCAAAGACAAGCAATAGTGGAATACCACACACAGATCCAACCAATTGCTTTTCTATTGAATACTTTGTTACTGAACTGCTCAGGCGATCGAGCACGCCATCGATGGTATTTTTCACTGCGATTTGTTATGTGGAAGCTGTTCGTTTGAAAGTGCAAGATATTTTCACCTCTGACGACAATCATATCTGTGTCGAATTGAATATCGCCGACAAACGTACTTGTCCCGACATCCGATCCGATGTTTTATACCAAAAACACCACTTCCTCTCGCACAATACGGTTTCCGGCACGAGACAATCGCAAAATTCATCGTTTAATACCACAAATCAGGAACGCATTGATCGTACGACCGCAGATATCGAGAATTTCGACAACGAAGAGGTTATCGAGAAACCTATGAGCGAAACGTTTATGCATAGGCAAATCGAGTCACCAATTTTTTTTTCAGTAAAACCACTTCCTTCGCCTCTGTTGTGTCCACGCCGAACATTTATAGCGGCGTTGGTTCTCGCTTCGAAATTCAATAACGACAAACCAATTTCCAATCGAACTTGGAGTAAGTTATGTAACTTGTCTCCATTAGAAATTGGGCGATGCGAACGCGAACTAGGTATCGCATTGGATTGGCGTCTATGGGTTGGGAAACCAGATAAACGTGTAAACAATTCCATAATCTTTCTTTGAACTTATATCTATAAAATTGATATGTTTGAAGGAGGAGTTATAACAATTTCGAGATAGCGACGTGAACCGATACCATATTGTAACATATTTATGATCGGGGGTAAGGCCGCAATCGGCAGGTGCCGAACCCTTTCAATTATTGGTCTGCTACATGTGCAAAACAGGCTGAGAGTATTTCCTAGGGCTTTTATTGCTGGGAAATGCTCTCAACTGCTTTTGAACTTGCAACCAAATACAGGCTTTGTAGACGAATCATAAGTAAAAACAAAAACTTTCAGGGAAGTAGAAACATCCACTTGTTCTGATGTCTTTGGTGCAGAATCTAACTTGCTATGAGGATTATGCTTTGTCCTTGGAAACCGTTAGCTATTTGGACAGATGGTGTGCTCTCAACTGATCTCAGACCCTTAGCCAAAAATCCAGGTTTTACAGATGAAGATAGAGACACAGGAGTTATATAACCTAGATTCATTACATGGAACAGCTAATTGTAGCTGTTGAAACTACTTGAACTAAGCTGAAAACTATAATACCATGACAAGTCAGTTCTTGCTGTACATGTAGGATTAAGCTCAGCTGATATGAAAGTAACAATATATTGTCTTTGTACCTGTTAACATAGGGTTGAACTAAGGGTTACCATCAGTAAGTGCGGGAATCCTAATGTGTTAGTGAGCTCACCTCAGCTGATATAATAAAAACAACTGAGGGAGCACGTGTACATCTGATTGTGTGATCTATCTACAACTGTACTACTCTGAGTTGTGAGACAAGTTGGGAGTGTATAATGCCACTTACTGGCTCGGTAAATATGTCTGCTACTTTGTCCCCTGACTGGATATGCTGGAGACTTCCACCGATATGTAGTGATGATGTATTTCCATGTGCTTGACTAATGCATTGCACTTGGAATTTTCAGTCGGACAAATGGATCTGAACTTATCCACCCGTAAGTTGATGGGTCCATCCTCAGCGAAGTCAACTTCAGCCATGAATGATGCTAACCATACAGCTTGTGGGTCACTGTTAAGATCATGTACACCGTGTAACCGTGCCAGGGCCACAAGGTGTCTAAGGGCGGAGGTCGAATGGGACAGTAGTGAAGTTATTAACAACACCGCCGTTACACCATTAGTCCCCGGAGATCGAAAGTATAGAAGAGAGGAGCTAAGTAGCAGCCAAGTCGGAGCGGCGGTATTGCCGACGATGAGGAGCGAACCAAAGAACGGCAAAGTCCTAAGGTTGAGTAGAATGTGCTTCAAGGCGTTGAGCCTGAAGACTTAGAGAAGAGCTAAGTTGAGGAGGGGATCTAAGTTGATAATTAAACTGAGGAACTACAGTAGTGTACAGGCGGTATTTATATCTATGGATCGGCGCATTGGTGCGGAGCTGTCATGCCCTGGCTACAACCAGACCAGTCCCAGTACCCGCCACACGTTGCCATACGTCCTACCCACCTCCTGTACTTCCTCTGCACCTCCCCAAGTACCACCAGACACCTCCCCAAGTATTCCTGACGCAATTACCCAAACGTCCTTCACTCCAACACGCGTACGAAAACCGTCCTAGCCAACAACCCCTTTAAGTATTAATCTCGATTACCTCCCTCCCTCGATTAGCTGCCTCATGTCTCCAGATGTTCTCTTGTTCACTTTCCGTACCTATTTAAGTAACGCCGCAATGTCCTGAAGCCCCAGCTTGGTATATGTTGAACACACACCCTTTACATAGGTCCAGTCCTTGTCCCTTTGTACCTGCTACCTATACGGAATTCTCTTTACTCTCTGTTTCTCTACCTCTGTTTCTCTTTACTCTCATCTATTGTCTCTCTGATGGTCTATACGATCGAATATACACTTTTACTTCAAGTCTAAGCCTTCCGAGTGAGTCTCCGAGCTCCCTCAAACATTACTAAAGCTCCCCAACGCCTAAACACTTTGGTGAGCTACCCTTCCCCAAACCTCCCACAGCTCCCTAGCTACTTCGTAAGCTTCGGGACCTCGATCTAAGTAACGTTGAAGCTATCCCCCACATCGAACTACATATCGCTTTTCCGTTACCACCTCCCACACTCGAGGACGTCCATCCTCAAGCCCAGTCCCCAGGGACCTCCCCTCCTTGGCATATACCTTCTCGGGAGCTTACACCCTTGCGACCCATTCACATCTATGGCCTACTTGATCCTATATTGACGTTCTAGCGAGTACAACTCCTACTATGCAATACTGTACGGTCCCGCACTCTTACTTAACCTCCCTGGACCTCCTAGGAACACCCTCAAGGGTCATCGTCTCGTCTTCCGGCCGCTGGTAGGCCGTTCCTGTCCTCGGTCGCGGTTCCCGTAGCTCCCTTCGAGCTCCAGCCTGCTCCTAGCACGCTACAACATAAACCTTCATATACCAAAACCTACCCTAAGACCTATTCTGACCCAGGTCTTACAGGAGCGCCAGACTAACTACTAGGAGCTATACGAGTATTTCCTGCAGGGTAAAGTAAAAGACAATAAGGAGGGACTAGAACGAAAGGGTATGTGGAGCGAGAAAGAACAATAAGAGTAAGATTACAATAAAGGGCAGATCTTCGGAATACTGAGCGGCGGAATGGAAGCCCGAGGCATGGACTTGGCAGTCACTCACGACAGACTGATGTACTTCAACTCCATTGTGGATTGTCTCTTCAAACTCCAGAAGACCAGTGCACCTGCCATGAAGAAAATGTAGCCTGAGGTGGAGCAGTAGGTGTCCCAGCACCCTGCATGATTGAAATCAACATACACATAAGATTTCAAGCCAGCTCCCAGCAGTGGGTTGAGATTTCCTGGCACCAATATGTGATGGAATAGTCAATAGTGTGGTGTACAGTGGCACGTAAATCAAATCCATACCTCCTGATTTGGAAAGCCTTATGTCAACCAGCCCAGAACAGTAATACTGTTGTTCCACTGCTCAGAATTATCAAATTTTGAGAATTTAAACAGCTTACATTGTCACAAACAACTCTTTATAGTAGAATCAACATGCTTTACAGGGTGTAGCATACAAAGATGTTCACAAAAACAGTTTGATCACAAAATTTCCAAATCAGGGGGTGTGGATTTGATTTGCATGTCACTGAATGTATCCTACTACCCACTCGATATACTCCCAGTGCTGACAGCCAGGGTTGAGTTGGTACCTGGCTAGTAGTCCTGCTGTGAATGCTAGGTCTGGCCACATGTGTAGTTGTCCCTACATGATGCATCTGCCAATGGAGCAATATGGTTTGTCCCTAGTAAACAAGGGTTTGTCATCAGGTAATGTGCATAGGAAGTCACTAAGCTTAACATCTGCTGATAAGGGGGTGTATCAGTGTCATATATTCTCAAGGTTGAAGGTAACTAGTATACGCAGGAAGTAGGTCTTCTGGGACAAGTTGATGGACTTCATTCCGGGTCTTGCTGTACAGTCATACTCAGCAATACCTCTGATTTGACCTCATGCACTTCCCAACATTTACCCAAGTCTATTACTGCCTCATCACTTCCTGTCTTGTTGAAGATCCCTTGCACATATCATCTCCACATGTGCTAGTGATGGTGTACTTATGGTCAACACATTGGTATCGTATGCATCGGTTGCCTCAATGCTGTATAGCTTAGCTATCTGCAATGTATCCAGCTGTGAAGGTTTCCTGCCAGTCATGGCTACCCTGCATTGTTCCGTAAATCAACTTCTTTAGTTTGCAAACGAGGTGTTCAGAACCTGGCTTCACAAATTCCTCAGGCTGTTTTATGTAGACGTTGTGGGTTATTGGGCTATTTAGAAAGGCCGCCGTGAAATCAACTTGAAAGATCGATAGCCTCAGAGCAGCCACTATTGCCAGTATCAGTCAAACTGATTTCATGCATGCAACACCTTTGTATGTTTTATTGTAGTCCTGGTGTTGTATCTGCATGTACCGTTGTGTGACATAGGGTGCTTTGTATTCCAGAAGGTTCCCCTGTGTGTTGAACTTAATGGTGTACATCCTGGCCAGAAGGAGAATTATTACCTATTGTGACTCTTCTAATTTTTTGTAGTCTTCCTCTGAGTCTTTTGCTGGTTGCAGGTTACCATTTTTGTGGCACATTGTCCTGGCTCAAGAAATACCTCCATCTTCAGTTCAGTTCTGTTGTTTATAAAAACTAGCCATTCATTAATTCTCATAACAATTGGGTTGTCTTGCCCAAGCTTTTTGTCTGAGGAAAACTAACTTGTGTGGATCCACTTGTCTTGACTCATTTTTCTCATTGACCCCTTCCTCTACCTTTGCCTTCATCCATGGAGCTTTGGGAAGCTGGTAAGGAACTTCTTTGCCTTGGGGAAACATTTCCTTTGGTGTGTGGGGAGCTTCTTTTGTTGTTTATCCCCTTTCCAGTTCCTCCATACCTCCCTCAGCGCCTGGTTGCACAATTTCTAATGCAAGGGTTGCTGAGATTCAGACATTTCAGTCCCGGAATGTCAGAAAAAGTTCCTTCCAATCAATTTCTAGGTTGTGCATGCGTAGTCATGGTATCCTAGAACAATGGGAGCTGTGCGATGTATCAAGTCACCAAAAACTTGACCTTGTGAATTGTTCCATTTGCAAAGCTGATCTGGTCAATGTAGACCTGAGTTATAAAACTTGCGGAGGTAGGTTGCCCATGGAACAGTTCCAGAAGGATGCTATTTGTTAAGACAATGAAGTTTTCAAGGTGTCACTTAACGACAGTTTTATCTATGAAGCATCTGGTAGCTTCACTTGCTCTTCTTCTTCTTGACTTCTGTCCTCATAGTTTTCCTCACCCTCTCAAGTCGCTGAAGCCTTTTGCTATCCCTCCTTCCAGCTGGGCCTGTTATAGAATCTCCCTGTTGTTGATGGTTTTGGGTTGGAAGTCCAAACATAACGTCAGCTAGGTGACATGCTATGTGCAATGGGGACTTGTAGGGAGCTTTGGGCGCTAACTCCAATCCAGGAAAGTGACTTAGCCATTCCTGCAGTATGTTAAGATTATTGACACCATGAAGCCATGCCAGAGGCCACAAGGTGTCTAAAGGCAGAGGGTCGAATGGGATAGTGGTAAAATTATTAACAACACTGCCATTATGCCGGAGTAGTGGAGGAGTGGTCTGCAGCATTAGGCCGTGACCTCTGAGTGAATAGCACAAAGGAGAATACATTCCATACCTGTGCCCTTGCAAGCCCTATTAAAGACTGCAGCACTGACCAGTGCAATGTCAACCTCAGGAGTTTCCAGTTGAGCAGCAAACTTGTTTGCTAGCCGGCTCCATGAGCCGGCTGGTACGAGTTCAGTTCCAAGGCAATCCTCCTAAGGATCTGCAAGTGCATAAATTACAGTTATTGTGCAGAGGCAGAGTGCTTATAAAAGAACAAAGCATGAATGATGCAACTGTTTTTCTACATAAACACCCAATACTTGATATAAGCAAATTAGAGAGATTAAATTAAATATAGAAGGACCAAAGGTGCACTTTGTACCCAAGCAGACAGAGCATGGTAGTATTGAAGTGGATCCATTGGCACCCAATCGAAAAAGGACATTGGATTTATAGGAAAGCATGGTTTAGGGGAAGCAGTTTCTTGGTTCAGGTATATAGAAGTGGAAGAAGCCCAGAGGGCAGGGAGATTGTCAACTGAAACAGAGTCACACTGTCAAGTCAAATGGCAGTTAGTTGACTTCAAGGGAAAATAATGAAAATAATTTAGAATTAATGAGAAAAAAAACCATAAAAACCATATAAAAGAGAAAGGAGAAGACAAATTATCAGGTAAACGTACGAAGGAGAAATAGGAAGTAAGTTCAATGAGAAGAGCACTTGTCATCAAGAGGCAAGTTAAATCCAAATCAATTCTCTTACCCCGCCATCAATGAAAAGGAAAGGCCAGTGGTGGTTCGTGGACTGCAAGAGCAAGTTTCTACAAATCGTAGGATAGGAAGGTGAAACGTGGCTCAGGCTAGTAAATTATAAAAGGGAAGAATTTCTCACCCTTAAGCGGTCACAGTGGCTGTGCAATTTTTTTTTTGAGCGTATAGAACAAATTCCATAAATGGAACTCATAATTGAGAGACCGTAGGATAAGAATAGATGGATTCAAAAGGGAATTTGGACAAAAGGGGCTTGGCTCATTTCGACCGACAGTGGTAGCGAGAGCAAGAGCAAAGTGAATCCCCAGGAGGGGTTTCCAGAATTGTTAGTGAAACCAATAGTGAAGATTCTGGTAACAGAACAACAACCTTTGCATCAACAATGTTGGTGGCGGAAGGCACAGACATCGGTGGAGAATCAAAGTGTGAAGTGCTATGGAACATAATGTTTCGAGAAGCCCAGTCAATCAACAGATCGTAGTGCGATAAGAAACTGAAACCTAATACTGCTTTACTAGATGAATCTAAATGTGTAACATAAAAGGGTAAACATAATGGGTATTAATAAAAGAGTCAATAGAACCAGAATCAACAAGAGTAAGAAATTTGAGAAAAGCAGAGATAGGTTCAGCCAAATCGGACAAAGGAAATTCAGTAGTTCAAGATATTAGAAGAGATCATTCAATAGAAGAAAGAGTGGATGCATTGAGATATAACTCTTCAGGTGAGGTATGAACCTGATCAATGCAGTTCCCATTTTGTACCATCGAAGAAGAGCTGCAGATTAGGTTTCCAATTCCTCTTCCATAACAATCAGCGTTGCGTCGGAGGTTTCTTCAACTTCAGCAGCACGATCTTTTGATTCTCGGGCCTTTCACTTGTTGCAGTCAGCAATCTGATGCTTACCACCGCAGAAGAGACAAAGATTGTTCTTCATTCTTGTTTCCCTCTAGGAGGGAAAAGCTTTCTCATCTGCACTGAGATGATTAAACGCAGGGCGCTGATTGCCAGTTGAATCAAAATTCAAAAAGTTATGAGGTTTACCAGAGTTGTTTGATTTACCTCCATTGAAGGTCTAGGCTTCAGCGTGAATGAGTACTGAAGAGCTCAATGGCGGAGAGTTGTTCTGTTGGTTAGTAGAACCTGCTTTGAAGTCCGACGAACCCTTGTTTGGGTTCCAAGCAATAAAAGGCTTACCAGCTTCACACTTCTTAGTTTCTTTGTGCTTCCAATAACAGTTGTCAATATGAAGAACTTCTTGACAATAATTGGCAAGCATTGCTGGCTCAGGTACATGCACCATTTCGTCCATAAGCCCATTTCAGGGCAGCCAAATCCCAGTTGGTACTAGCAGCCAGGGTGTTGAACCGGATGTTGTATTTCCGGATGTTTTCGGTTTCCTTTATCTTCAGGTTACTGAAAGAATCTTTGGCATTGTAAATGCCAAAGTTGTCCTGTAGCTCTTGTAACTTCGATTTGGACACTGGTGATCACGATGATCAAGACCCTCCGGTCGACCCCGACGATCCGGGCGCCGACAACAATAATGACAATCTGGATGATGACTCCGGCGGTTTACCGCGTGGTGAGCCTGGTGACCCCAGTGGACCTGGTGGTCCTGGTGGTCCCGGTGGTCCCGGCGGTCCTGGTGGACCTAGTGGACCCCGTTCCCCAATCTCTCCTGACATCCCCAACGAGCAACGTGCTATGTTGGAACTCCTCTCGGGATTCAAGGGCTCCATTGAGACCCTTGGTACCATCCTCGCCACTCTCGGCCGTCCCTCTGACAGCTCTGAATCCAAGAGCAAGGTCAAGGAGCCAGAGGTATTCGACGGTTCAGATCCCCGAAAACTTAAAACGTTCTTCATCAATCTTGCCCTGGTCTTCAATGACCGTCCAAAGTATTTCACCGACCAACGGAAGGTGAACTACACTCTTTCCTATCTCAGTGGGTCAGCCAAAGAGTGGTTTGTCCCTGATATCTTCGACCCGGATCTCGACTCGCTGCCGGCCTGGACATCCTCCTTCAAGGCCCTTGTAAAGGAGCTCCAGGATAATTTCGGCGTTTACGACGCCCAAGGCGAGGCCGAAGATTCTCTCGGTAATCTGAAGATGAAGGAAACCGAGAACATCCGGAAATACAACATCCGGTTCAACACCCTGGCTGCTAGTACCAACTGGGATTCTGCTGCCCTGAAATGGGCTTATGGACGAGGCTTAGCTGAACGCATCAACGACGAAATGGCGCGTTTGCCCGAGCCGGCGACGCTCGCCGATTATCGTCAGGAAGTTCTTCGTATTGACAATCGTTATTGGAAACGCGAGGAAACTAGAAGGCGTGAGGCTGGTAAGCCTTTTGTTACTCGGAACCCGAAGAAGGGTTCCTCGGACTTTAAAACTGGTTCTACTAACCAGCAAAACAACTCTCAGCCATCTGGCTCTTCAGCGCCATTCACGACGAAGCCTAAACCCTTCTCTGGTAGTAAGCCTAACAACAATGGTAAGCCCCAGAACTCTTCGAATTCCGGCCAATCTGGCGGTCAGCGCCCCGCTTTCAACCATCTTGGTGCGGATGGTAAAGTCCTTCCCTCCGAGAAGGAAAGAATCTCGAAGTCTGCGCTATAGCCAGCAAATTTTATCTCGAAAAGCCGGAATTACATCCTCGGCTCACCGAACTATCCAAAAAACTTGCCTTTAGTGTTCCAGCCAAAGGATACAAATCGGTGGAGATAGTCCAGGCATACTTGCTACTCACAATGTGGGGTGTGGGAGCTGTGGAGCGCTACGAACAGGACAAGACATGGCTTTTGCTAGGTATGGCTATCAGGTCTGTTTCTTTCATGCATCTCGTGATAAATCATTACTCAAAATCAACTTAGAATTGCCACAGACCTTAACCTTCATCGCAAAACCGCGGTCAATAGTCAAGATACTCAAGAAGGACACGCTCGTGACATCGAGGTACATAATCGGGAACGGACATGGATTTTATGTTTCTGTTTGGACAGAAGCCATAGCGCGTTATTGGGGAAACCTCATACTATCAAGGAAGAGTGAGTAGATGTGTTACATTCTCGTTGAACCTCCTCATGACGAGT
The DNA here is from genome assembly GCF_021015755.1 of Lentinula edodes. Taxonomy (NCBI): domain Eukaryota; kingdom Fungi; phylum Basidiomycota; class Agaricomycetes; order Agaricales; family Omphalotaceae; genus Lentinula; species Lentinula edodes. The sequence continues at coordinate 585,948 of NW_025764320.1, forward strand.
CGCAGTTTCATCATTCGCAATGCGGACGTCTGGTGCAAATCTCATTACACCTGATAATGAAAAATCGACAGGTGAAAATGATTTAAAGGGAAATTTTCATTCCTCGATGAGTTGAGTAGCGACCAAGGAGAGGATGAATACGCTATAAGCTTCCACTTTGATGAAAAGCAAAACATCGTATTAGATGGATACAAACGATGTGAACAAGAAACGTTCTCTAAGAAGGAGCTTTCTGAAGCATATGTTCTTGCATCTAGGGAACATTTGAAATCTCAAGATGATCAAGCTGAAGAAATAATCGATTGTTACCTTAATCAAAAGACGATTGGGGATAAACAAGTATTCTGTGTATGGAGAGATGGTGTTTTAGGCGAATTTGACGAACAATTGAATAATGACCAATTCAATTTAACTCCTATAAAGTCGTTCTTCCTTCAAAATGGAAGGATCAAGCCTAAACCCGTACGAAAGAAAGTTCAGAAGAGGCGATTTGTCAAACCTATACTACAAAATTTTAGTTTGGGGGAGAATTGCGATAAATCTGAATCCACAGAAACCACACAGAATCAATGTAATAATGAAAATACCTCTGAAACAATCAGAGATGATAATTGGAATAAACCTAGAAACTCTCAAAGAACTAGGAAGAGAATGGTTCAATATGAAATACTCAAAAGAGGAACTGAATCATTCCAAAGATCCCAACCGAGTTTTGAGAAAGTAAGATATGAGTCGAGGCAACGAAGAAAAGGAAAGGCCCAGGACTCGAAGGACAAGAAGGAGAATGTTCAGGCAGATGTAGTGACTGAACCTCCAACAAACAAACTTGAAGAACGTATTAAATTGAATCAGCAGGATAGATCTCCTATCAATTTAATAGATGAAACGAATAAACAAGTAGATAATGAAGTCATAGGAGTCAAGAAACCAATCAACTTGAATACAGAAGAAGTGTTTACGAAGTATAAATCAGTTGATAAAAAGGTTAACCCTATAAAGGCAACGTTACCAGATGAATTTCGAATTGAAAGACACATTCATGGTGATCTGTTATTGGAATTACCTGAATTGTCGAAACATCCTAAACCGTTTGTTCCTACGGGAAGATATACGGAAGAGAGGAAAGAGATTATAGACAAGAATCATCCTGAAGGATTTTTGTGGGAACAAGAAAGAGATCTTATGCACGAAATGATGTGTAAACAGGAAGCAGGTTTTGCTTGGGAACCAAGTGAAGCTGGGACCTTTAAAAATGAATTCTTTCCACCTGTGAAAGTACCTGTAATTCCACATGAACCGTGGGTTGAAAGGAATATACCTATTCCGCCAGGTATCTTCGAGGATGTGTGCAAAATAATTAAAAGTAAAATTGACTCAGGAATATACGAACCATTGAATGCTAGTTATCGTTCGAAATGGTTCTGTGTCATTAAGAAAGATGGCAAGAGTCTACGATTAGTACATAGTTTGGAACCTTTGAATAAGGTTACCATCCAACACTCGGGTGTACCTCCTGCAACTGCAGATCTAGCAAGATCCTTCAGTGGAAGATCTTGTGGAGGAACCTTAGATTTATATGTTGGATATGATGAACGAGAATTAGATCAATTGTCTAGAGACATGATGACGTTTTAAACACCGTATGGACCACATAGGTTAGTAAAACTACCTATGGGGTGGACGAATTCTGTACCTATATTTCACGATGATGTGACATATATTCTACGAGATGAAATACCACAGGTAACAATTCCTTACATTGATGATGTACCTGTAAAGGGACCATGTTAAGATCATGTGCACCGTGTAACCGTGCCAAAGCTACAAGGTGCCTAAGTGCGGAAGACGAATGGGACAGTAGTGAAGTTATTAACAACACCGCCGTTACGCCGTTAGTCCCCGGAGAGCGAGAGTAGATAGAGAGGAGCTAAGTAGCAGCCAGGTCGGAGCGGCGGTATCGCCGGTGACGAGGAGCGAACCAGAGGACGTCTAAGTCCTAAGGTTATAGTGTAGAGAACTTCAAGGCGTTGAGCCTGAAGACTTAGAGAAGAGTTAAGTTGAGAAGGGAGATCTAAGTTGATCTAAGTTGATAATTAAACTGAGGAACTACAGTAGCGTACAGGCAATATTTATATCTACGGAACGGCGCATCGGTGCGGAGCGCTAGACTAACTACTAGGAGCTATACGAGTAGTACCTGCAGGGTAGAGTAAAAGACAATAAGGAGAGACTAGCACGAAAGAGTAAAAGACAATAATGAGAGACTAGAACGAAAGGATATGTGTAGCGAGAAAGAACAATAGGAAGAGATTACAATAAGAGCAGATCTTCGGAATACCGAGCGGCGGAATGGAGGCCCGTGGCATGGACTTGACAGTATCCCCCTCTTAGGCTTGAGCCCTCGAAAGCCATTAATACCGGTAGTTGGTTAGTCACCAAGGAAAAAATTTTAAAGGCCGTCAGGATCGGGGATTTGGCCTATCAGTCAGCAGGAAAATTTTCGAAAGCCGTTAGTACCGGGAAATGGCGTTAGTCATCAGTGAAAATTTTCGGTTCACCGTACACCAAGTACAATTCGAAGGAAAATTTTCGCTGGTCCGTGCGCAGTTTTGCCGTATAAAAGGCCCAGAGTTTCGCCGGTAGGACCCAAGTTCCCAAAACTTCTAAGTCCAAAAAATGTCCGCTAGCCGTACCACCACTACCACCCTCACTTCCGCTACTACCGCTGGGCCTTCGAGGTCCCGAACAACAATTCCACCACCCGCCGACCCTGTCGACAACGACGAGGAGGAGTTGGAAGAAGACGACGATGAGGCTATCCGGCGGGCGGAGGAGAAGGTCCGCAGGATGAAGGCAAGGAAAGCGGCGGCGGCGGCGAGGAAGAAGGCCGAGGAAGAGGCAGCTAGGAAAGCTGCTGAGGAAGCGCAGAGGCAGAAGGAGGCGGCAGCTCGGGAGTTGGAGGAGCGCCGGAGGGTAATGGCGGCGGCGGCCACCGCTCGAAGTCAGCGGGGTTCCTCTCCAGGAGGAAGTTCGGTTTCCCTACGACGACCAGTGGTGGAAATTCGAAGGGAGAAGGGGAAAGGCAAAGCCAAGGCCCAGGTGAGTAATCGTAAGTTTTCGACAGAAACCTTAACTAACATTCCTGGTCTTGTTTGTAGCCTGTTGGCGGGGACCCCGACGACGGCGGTGACGGCGACGACGACGACGACGACGAAGATGAAAGAGTTCCCTGCGAACGATGCAGGAACAAGAAGATCCCTTGCCAGATGCAGGCTGGCAAGAGGAGTTCAATTATTTGTAAACCCTGTCACGACGCAAAGGTCAGATGCTCGTACTCCGGGCGGCCTTCGACGGTGAAGCGAGAGGGGGGGGGACAACCGATCGGCGAGCGCCTGGCGATCTTGGAGAGCCAAATGGCTCAACTGCTGGCAGACAACCGGCAGCTTCGAGAGGGCCAGTTGAAGGACAACACCTACAACCGCCATATCAACCGCAAATTGGACTGGTTGATGACGGACGCCGCGAGAAGGAGGAAAACGCCACCGGAGATGCCGGAACCAGGGCCTTCGCGGCTGCCGAAGAAGAGGCGAAGGGCCGTGGATAGTGAGGAGGAGGAAGAGGATAGGAGGATGGAAGAAGAAGAGGATGGAGAAGGAGAGGAGGAGGTAGAGGAGGAGGGAGAACCGGCGCCGAAGAAGGCCCGGTCGGAGAAAGGGAAGGAGAGGGCGGAGTAGAGTAACATCGGACATCGGACATCGGCCTTCGGCCTCTTCTTGTATACTTCTTGTCGCCCTGCCCTCGTTGTACAATTTTCTTTGTTGTTTGGTCTTTGTATATATAAAAAATGTTAACTCGATTTGAGATCGGAAAGCGAATGGGCCGCGAAGCGGCGTAAGAAATAATTAGTTCGAAGTGTAAATAGTATAAGTATGAATGAAATATAAGTGCAAATAGTTCGAAGAAGAATGTAAGTAATTAAGAAAAAAGAGATAAACACTCAATTTGCTATCATCGTGTTTATCCTCTAAACGCACAAAGTAGACTTCGGCGGAGCGCGGTGAAAAAGGGAAATGGAATAAAATGATTTTTTGTGATCAAGGTCCAGGTTTGTGAGGGTATCGGGCGTGGAACGCCGGTACAAGTTCGTCAGCATGTAATTCATCAGCAGCAACCCAAGAGAACTCATCGTCGGTACCTTCATAACCGGCCCACCGAATGTAATAACGTAGAGGACAACGTTTATACCTTCTGTCCAGCTTGGAGTCGAGGATTTCGGCAACGTTGTACTCCTCTTCACCATCAACTTCAATTGGAGGTGGAGGAGATTGAGTACGATTCGGGAAAGGATTCGGCGTAACCGGCTCCAGCTGTGAGACGTGGAAAACCGGATGAATGCGGCGAAGATAGTCTGGGAGCTTGAGCTCGTAAGACAAAGTACCAGGTCGACTGATGACCTTGAAAGGACCAAGATATTTTTCTGAGAATTTTTCAGTAGGACGAGTAGAACGAATGTGCTTAGCAAGAACGAATACTTCGGAGCCGATCGGGAACTCCGGGTGCGAGATTCTTTTCCTGTCAGCTTGTTCCTTGTAACGAGATTGGGCTAAAAGGATCTCCTCTCGAAGGAATACGTGGAGTTCATCGAGGTTGACGACGAAGTCTCTGGCTAGGTCAGACTTCATATCGACCTCGGGCCGAACGGTGATATTTGGGTGGTATCCTTTGTTAGCGAAGAATGGAGTAATACCAGTGGAAGCATTGGGAGCGTTGTTATAGGCGAACTCGGCGATCGGAAGTAGAGGCGACCAGTCATCTTGTTGGTAGGAACAATAGATCCTGATGTACTGCTCGAGAGTCTGGTTGACACGCTCAGTTTGCCCGTCGGCTTCCGGATGATATCCAGAGGTATAGTGAAGTTCCATGGAGAGCGCTTTACCGAGAGCCCGGAAGAACGCCGAAACAAATTCGGAACCACGATCGGAAGTAACATGATTAGGAACACCATGCTTAGAGAAAACGTGAATAACAAAAAGCTCAGCTAATTGTTCGGAAGTAATGGTGTCGTGAGTTGGAATAAATATAGCTTGTTTGGAAGATCGATCCACGACGACGAGGATAGCTGTATAACCATTCGACATTGGCAGTTGCTCAATGAAGTCCATGGAGATGGAATCCCATGGTCGGACCGGAACCGGCAGAGGTTTCAACAAGCCGTAAGGCCGGTGACGGCGGGGCTTATTGCGACCACAGATTGTGCAAGAGGTAACGTAGTCACGAACAAAGTCTCTGACCTTGGGCCAGGTGTATTGACGACGTACAGCTTCGAGAGTGCGGTTCTGGCCGAAATGTCCGGAAAGTGGATGATCATGGAAGTAGCGAAGGACTTGAAGGCGAAGATCGCCGTGATTAGGAACATAAATACGGTCGTCAAGGCGTAGTAGCTTGTCGCTACCTAAGCTCCAACGTTCATTGGAAGGATCTTTTGCAAGTTCCAAACCAGCAACGGAGCTCGGATCGGCGGGAAGGGCGAGAATGATAGCTTGGTGTAGGGCTTCGATATCCATGATAATCGAGGCTCGTAAGGCTGGGCCTTCCAGGAAGGTAGCTCGAAGAGACGCAGTGAGTTGTTCGTTAGTAAAGATAGGACGAAAGTTATGAGGGTTCACTTGGGCGTAGCCGATATCCCCCTCTTTAGGGTAGACGTCCCAGCGTCTAGTTATTGAATCAGGTTTCTCGCCGAGTTTCCCCGGTCGGAAGCGAATGACCATATTAAATTGATGTAAAAATTCTGACCATCGGACCTGTCGGCGAGTAAGAACCTTGGTAGTAGAGAAATACTCAAGATTCTTGTGATCGGTGACGACGTCCACCGGATCACCCGAACCTTCCAGATAATGACGCCAAGCTTTAAAAGCCTCGAAGATGGCCAGTAGCTCTTTGTCGTGGGTATCGTAGTTGAGTTCCGCCGCATGAAGCGTTCTGGAAAGGAAGGCTAGAGGATGAATTTCACCGTCAGCATATTGGATGGAAAGAATAGCCGCAATGGCATAATCGGAAGCGTCGGTCTCCACGATAAGTGGGCGATTCGGCTCCCAATGGGCCAGTATCGGCGCAGAAGTGAAAGCGATTTTGAGATTTTCGAAGGCCTCTTGACAGCTGCTGTCCCAGATCCAGGAAGCGCCTTTTCGGGTAAGCCGAGTCATCGGCACAACGATATCACTATAATTATAAATAAAACGACGATAGAAGTTTGCAAAACCCAGGAAGGACTGGATGTCCTTAACCTTCCTCGGAACCGGCCACTCTAGAACTGTCTGAACTTTCTCCTTGGACATAGTCAATCCGTCGGGAGAAAGAATATAACCCAAATACTCAACAGTATCCATATTGAATTCGCACTTCTCGGGGTTGGCGTAAAGCCGATGTTTCCGTAACCGCCGAAGAACCTCCTTAACGTGTTCTCGGTGTTCTTCTGGCGTATCAGAGTAGATCAGAATATCGTCAAGATAGACGATGACACAAACATCGAGCATGTCAGAGAAGATGTCATTAACAAACCGCTGGAAAGCCGCAGGGGCGTTCGTAAGGCCGAACGGCATAACCTTCCATTCGTAAGAGCCGTAACGGGTCCGAAAGGTGGTCTTCCATTCATCACCTTCAGCGATTCTGACCAGATGATAAGCGTGAGCGAGATCCAATTTGGTGTATATTTTAGCTCTTTTCGGAGCATCGAGAAGATCTGATATGAGTGGGAGTGGGTAACGATCCTTTTTGGTGATACGATTGAGTCCACGGAAATCGACGCAAAGGCGAAGTTTGCCGTCTTTCTTCGGGACGAAAAGGACCGGAGCGCCGTGAGGAGAGGATGATGGGGTGATGGCACCAGTAGCCAGCTGTTTGTCAATAAAGTCTTTAAGGGCAACTAGCTCCTTTTCAGACAAAGGGTAAATACGGCCGAGAGGCGGCGAAGCGCCTTCTTCCAAGTCAATCTTCAGGTCGTAAGGTCTGTGTTCAGGAAGAGAATCTGCAGCTATCTCGTCGAAGACGTCTGCAAACTCAGCATACTCTGCTGGGATGGAAGGAGGAAGTGGAGGGACAGTAGGAGCGGTGGAAGAGCGGTCGGCGGCGCGGGCCGCGACCTCTGAGTGGATAGCACGAAGAAGGATGGGTTCCATACCGGCGTCCTTGCAAGCCCTATTGAAGACTGCAGCACTGACAAGTGCAATGTCTACCTCGGGAGTTTCCAGCTGAGCAGCGAATTGAGAGACCGTAGGGTAAGAGTAGATGGGTTCAAAGGGGAATTTGGACGAAAGGGGCTTGGCCCGTGGAGTCCGAGAGCGGGAGCGAGAGCGAGAGCGAGGTGAGTCCCCAGGAGGGGTCTCCAGAATTGTCGGAGAAACCGACGGCGAAAGTTCCGATAACGGAACAGCGACCTTTGCATCAACGGTGTTGATAGCAGAAGGCACAGACGTCTGTGGAGAATCAGGATGTGAAGTGTTACGGAACGTAATGTTTCGAGATGCCCAGTCAATCAACGGATTGTAGCGGGATAAGAAACTGTAACCTAGTACTGCTTTACAAGATGAATCTAAATGAGTAACATAAAATGGTAATAGAAGCAGCTCGCCGGAAGGGAACCGAACGGCGATATTCGCCATATCGGTAATGGGTTTAGAAGATAATGAACCATCAAAGAGACGAAGATTAACAGGAGAGATTTTGGTCGTAGGAATAGAATTTTGTGAAACATAACGAGTATCAATGAAAGAGTCAGTAGAACCAGAATCAACAAGAGTAGGAAATTTAAGAAGAGCAGAGATAGGTTCGGCCGGCGCGGCCGAATCGGATAAAGGAAATTCAGTAGTTAATGATATTACAAGAGATCGTTCAATGGAAGAAAGAGCGGACGCGTTGAGATATAACTCCCCAGGTGAGGTACGAACCTGATCAACGCAGCTCCCGTTTCGTACCGGGGAACAAGAGCTGCGGACTAGTTTTCCGATTCCTCTTCAACAACCTCAACGGTTGCTTCGGGGGTTTCTTCAACCTCGGCAGCACGGCCCTTCGATTCTCGGGCCTTTCGCTTGTTGCAGTCAGCAATCTGATGCTTACCACCGCAGAAGAGACAAAGGTTGTTCTTCATCCTTCTTTCCTTCTCGGAGGGAAGGACTTTCCCATCTGCACCAAGATGGTTGAACGCGGGGTGCTGACCGCCGGATTGGCCGGAATTCGAAGAATTCTGGGGCTTACCACCAGGGAAGGGTTTGGGCTTCGGCGTGAACGGCGCCGAAGAGCCAGAAGGCTGAGAGTTGTTTTGCTGGTTAGTAGAACCAGTCTTAAAGTCCGAGGAACCCTTCTTCGGGTTCCGACCAACAAAAGGCTTACCAGCCTCACGCTTTCTAGTTTCCTCGCGTTTCCAATAACGATTGTCAATACGAAGAACTTCTTGACGATAATCGGCGAGCGTCGCCGGCTCGGGCAAACACGCCATTTCGTCCTTGATGCGCTCAGCTAAGCCTCGTCCATAGGCCCATTTTAGGGCAGCAGAATCCCAGTTGGTACTAGCAGCCAGGGTGTTGAACCGGATGTTGTATTTCCGGATGTTCTCGGTTTCCTTCATCTTAAGGTTACCAAGGGCGTCCTCGGCCTCGCCTTGGGCGTCGTAAACGCCGAAATTGTCCTGTAGCTCCTTTACAAGGGCCGTGAAGGACGACGTCCAGGCCGGCAGCGAGTCGAGATCCGGATCGAGGATATCAGGGACAAACCATTCTTTGGCTGACCCACTGAGATAAGAGAGAGTGTAGTTCACCTTCCGTTGGTCGGTGAAGTACTTGGGACGGTCATTGAAGACCAGGGCTAGATTGACGAAGAATGTTTTGAGTTTTCGGGGATCCGAACCGTCGAATACCTCTGGCTCCTTGACCTTGCTCTTGGATTCAGAGCTGTCAGAAGGGCGGCCGAGGGCGGCGAGGACGGTACCAAGGGTCTCAATGGAACCCTTGAACCCCGAGAGGAGTTCCAACATAGCTCGTTGCTCGTTGGGGATGTCAGGAGAGATTGGGGAACGAGGACCACCAGGTCCACCAGGACCACCAGGTCCGCCGGGACCGCCGGGACCGCCAGGCCCACTGGGGTCACCAGGCTCACCACGCGGTAAACCGCCGGAGTCGTCATCCAGATCGTCATTGTTGTTGTCGGCACCCGGATCGTCGGGATCGACAGGAGGGTCTTGATCATCGTGATCACCAGTGTCCAAATCGAAGTGAGGAGGTGGGTCACGAGGAGATTCAGAAGCAGCTCGACGTTGGGGTTGTTTACCCGTACGGCGGGCTATGGCTTGGAGGATTGGGGAATCAATTCGAGTAGTAGATCGGCCCCGAGCCGGAGCGACCACGGGGGGTTGTCCACGGCGAGGGGTCAAGACTTGGACAGGTTGTCCGTCACCAGTGTACAAGGTGCTGTATTCGAATTGTTGTTCCTCTTCCATAGCTTCAGGAAGAGTCGACGTAGTTGGGACTGTAGCTGGACCGAAACCGCGATTACGGCGACGTGGTTGACCGATAGCAGAGATAGAGTCGGAGAATGGGGCAAATGATTGAGCTGTAGTGACGAAAGTGTTTTCTTCGGAATTAGCTCTAGATTGAGCTCGAGTTTTCGGAGGCATAAAAAATGATATGTCAGTACGACGTTAACGGATTCAGTTTAATTATACTGTTAAGATCATGTGCACCGTGTAACCGTGCCAAAGCTACAAGGTGCCTAAGTGCGGAAGACGAATGGGACAGTAGTGAAGTTATTAACAACACCGCCGTTACGCCGTTAGTCCCCGGAGAGCGAGAGTAGATAGAGAGGAGCTAAGTAGCAGCCAGGTCGGAGCGGCGGTATCGCCGGTGACGAGGAGCGAACCAGAGGACGTCTAAGTCCTAAGGTTATAGTGTAGAGAACTTCAAGGCGTTGAGCCTGAAGACTTAGAGAAGAGTTAAGTTGAGAAGGGAGATCTAAGTTGATCTAAGTTGATAATTAAACTGAGGAACTACAGTAGCGTACAGGCAATATTTATATCTACGGAACGGCGCATCGGTGCGGAGCGCTAGACTAACTACTAGGAGCTATACGAGTAGTACCTGCAGGGTAGAGTAAAAGACAATAAGGAGAGACTAGCACGAAAGAGTAAAAGACAATAATGAGAGACTAGAACGAAAGGATATGTGTAGCGAGAAAGAACAATAGGAAGAGATTACAATAAGAGCAGATCTTCGGAATACCGAGCGGCGGAATGGAGGCCCGTGGCATGGACTTGACAGACCATCAACTCGATATGAATTACCAGAAGGAGGTTACGAAACTATTCCAGAAAATCCTGGAATTAGACGATTTGTTTGGGAACACTTCCAAAACATGAATAGAGTAATACAACGAATGAAATATGCAGGTGGGACCTTCAGTGGAACCAAAGCATTTCTTTGTTGTGAGGAAACAATTGTCGTAGGACACAGATGTACCTATGAAGGCAGTATGCCCGAAGAACATATTGCTCAAGTAGTCCTAGAATGGCATTCATGTCGTGATAAGACTGAGGTTCGAGCATTCTTAGGAACTGCGAGTCAATTGAGAATGTTCATTGCGAACTTTGCTAAGAAAGCAGCTCCTTTGACTAAGTTGACAAGTAACGTTCCATTTGAATGGAATGAAAAATGTGACAAAGCAATGGACGAATTAAAGGATGGAATCCGAGACTGTCCAGCTTTGCGACCAATTAATTTTGATTGGGATGTTTACTTAGCGGTGGATACCTCTTACAAAGCTGTGGGATGGTATATCTATCAAATTGATCCGACTGAAAAGAAGAAGTTCTTCAATTACTTTGGATCAATGACTTTGAATGAACATGAAGCACGATTCTCGCAATCTAAGAGAGAATTGTATGGCTTAAAATTAGCATTGGAAGCTAGTTATTATCATGTCTATGGATGTAGACGTTTAACAGTTGAAACCGATGCAAGTTATATTAAAGGCATGTTAGACAATCCTAGTTGTGGTCCTAATGCAACCATAAACCGTTGGATTGAGCATGTACGAAACTATCACTTTACATTAATCCATGTAAAAGGTGCAACCCATGGTCCCGATGGATTATCACGAATCACACCTGGTGGATGGCAAACAAAACGTCCAGAATTAAATCCAGAAGATTACGTTGATGAGGATGGTGGGGAACCAATTAATTTTATTACGGGAGATGGGGAAACGGAAGAGCCATATCAATTTGATGACTTCAAAGATCAAATTGACCCTAGAAGTGGTTACTTATACGAAACAGCTCAAGAAGCTGATGATATTGAATTAGATGTACAAGAAGCTCTAGATGAAGAGCGCAGCTACGAGATTCGTAGGAACCACATGTTAGAATCCAAAGACGCAACATGTGAAGTCTTCAGTAGGAATTTGTTCCCTACTTTTGACGAAAAATTTGTACAAAATAATCCGTACCCAGAAGTACATAGATCTTCTGAGGGTAATAGATTAGACGAATTAATTCCTTTGATTGGGAAGTACTTGTCGAACCCATCAGATCAATCCCTGGGTGAAATGTCAAAAGATGAACGGATTAAATTTATTAGATCGATTAAGAAGTTTCAAGTGGACGACCAAGGAAGGTTATACCATAGAAATACTGATCAACCTGATCAACCACAATTAGTGGTGAAAAAAGAAAAGCGTATGCACATGTTGAATAGTGCACATGATTGTTTAGGACATAAAGGAGTCTTTGCAACGAATGATTTCTTGCAGAAACGATTCTGGTGGCCTGACATATATAAAGACGTGGAATGGTATGTGAGATCATGTAAGGAGTGTCAAAATAGACAGATGAAGCTGTTGAAAGCACCTCCTACTTTGATGCATACACCTTCATTGTTTCAGAAGGTACATGTCGATACAATGATAATGTTGATTCCATCTAATGGATGTAAATACATCATCCATGGAAGGGATTCACTGTCTTCGTGGTCTGAGGCCCAGGCAGTAAAACATGAAAATGCTAGAACTCTAGGAGAATGGTTCTTTGATGATATAATTTGTCGTTGGGGATGTCCTGAAGAAGTGGTGACCGATAATGCAGGTCAAATGAAAAACATGCTAGCTTGGTTAGAAGAGAAGTATGGTATTAAAGGAATAAGAATTTCCGCCTACAACTCTCAAGCTAATGGAAAGATTGAAAGAGCGCATTTGGATATACGCCAGGCTTTAATTAAAGCGACTGGTGGAGATGTATCTAAATGGTTCTACTTTTTGAAAATGATACTATGGGCGGATAGAGTAACACCGAGACGTGGTCTAGGTTGTTCTCCATATTTCCTGGTAACAGGAGCTGAACCATTGCTTCCCTTTGATATAGTGGAATCAACTTGGTTGGTGAATCCACCTAATAGAATCTTAACTAGAGATGAATTAATTGGATATTGTGCTCAAGCTCTGTCGAAACATAACTCATTCATTGAGAAAGTACGACGTAGAGTAGATGCAAATAAAGTTGCAGAGCTACGAAGATTCGAACGAAAATATAGACATACAATTAAAGATTGGGATTTCAAACCAGGTCAATTAGTCCAGGTTAGGAATTCTGGTATTGAAAAGAGTTTGGATAGAAAGATGTATCCAAGATATAGAGGACCTATGGTCGTAATCAGACGGACTAAGGGTGGCTCTTATATCATTGCTGAAATGGATGGAACAGTACTCAAAGAGAAAGTCGGAGCCTTCAGAGTATTGCCGCATTTCACGCGAAATAAACCAATTGAATTGCCAAACAATATTCACGAACTTATCGACTTAACTGCCGAACAATTAGATTTAATGGTAGAAGACGAAGATGAATATTGGATGACACCAGAAAATGATTACATATTCGATGCCATACCGCACCTGAGACTATCAGATACTGACTCTGACGAAGAACTCAGTGAGGGAGAGGATCAATAATTAGATTGAAACTCTGGTGATATACTGTTACAAACGAACATCATAAAATGAATGGCAATGGTAAGATGATGCATCTACTATACAGCTGTGGTGGCGTAAAGACAGTAGGCATGGAATGAACGAATACGAATAGAAGAAACCATGTAAAGACAGTGGGTCAACACGAACAACTGTTTTTATAATATTTATGGGTTTTAAACGAATGCATCTAAATGATGATGTATCAATTTAAATGAAAATCAATTAGATGGATTGCAGGCCTAGGCAGAAACGTGTCCTTTGTCTTCCATCATAGGAGTAACACCACGAGTGAATGGAGTAGTGGCTCGTTCGACGGTCTTAGGGACTGGAACAGCAATCTCTGTAGGAGTGACAACGGTGTCCTCAGAACCAGTGGTGGGAACACTCTGAGCAGTAGCGAAACTTGCATCAGAAAGAGAAGAGTCTGAACCAGAATCTTGGCGACTTTTCAAGATGCTGCAAGCTTCATCCGCAATTACCTTGGCAATACGTGCACGAGTTGCATAAGTCTTGACCAGGTTTGCGTTAAATTCGAATTCAGCTGCCTGAAAGTTGAGTGTAGCAGCAATGAATTTGGTACTTTGCGACTCAAGAGGAGCTGGTGGAGTATCGAGATTAGAAGATACGACTTGAGCAAGAGCATAATTGATATGCTTGCTATGGGTCACTAAATCACGAAATAAGAATCCATTTGAAACGGATTTGAATTAAATTAAATCACCTTTATCTTCAGCGAGGCACGACATACAGTTAGAAGAAACATGACTGTCAGCGTGGCAATGAACCTTGCTGAGACGAGGAGAAACATCGTTCACAGCAGACTTTTCTTCCTTATTGGAACCTTTGTTGGAACCAGTGGTGGGATAAGGAGTGCTGCGACGATTCTACGACATAGAATGAGTCGTGGATACCGAACATGATAACATTTTAACTCACCTTGATGAAAGAGAGAGTAGGCTTCTGTTTGAAACTGCGTTCAGTTCCAGACACCAACTCGTCCTCGGAGGCTGAGTTCATCTAAAACAAAATTGATAAATCAAATTAATTA